>NC_065537.1:62200289-62858130 GCF_932294415.1 Quercus robur
GATGTCCTATTAATTTCCCAAATAACAAGACAAGATAAAGCATCTTTAAATTTTTCAAACCTGATTTTATAGGGTTGAGTGTATGTTCTCTCCTCCAAAACTTGAGCAACTCGATTTGGCCAACGACCCAAGCAAAATTCAGTAAGATCTTACTAAATCTGATAATATTCCATTACTAGTTGGGCACAAGCCTAACTCGGACTGATAGTGACTCTCAATAAAGACGAATTAGAAAATTATAGTAAAAGTAAAAAAACTAAAGACCAATTAGACAATTATAGTAAAAGTAAAGAAACTAAGTGTGCATTTGGCATTGGCTTAAAATGTCAGTTTTTTTTTTTTTTTCTTCTATATAGCTTATTTTTGCTAATATTCATGGTCTCACTGCACTTTTTGATACTATTCATGGGTTCTACTATACTATTTTATTTACCTTTTTGCTTTATTTATACTCCTTCCGTCCCATTTTGTTTGTCCTCTATTCCATTTTGAGATGTCCCAAAATATTGTCCTGTTTCTAAAAATAAAAGTCATTAATTTATTAATGTTCCTATTATACCCCTATTAATTTACTAATTCAATTTTTTTATAAATTTAGTTAAGGGTAATTTTGGAAATTTATACATTTTTAAAAGGTAGACAAGACAATAAATGATGTTCCCTTAAAAAGATTGACTTTTCAAACAGGACAAACAAAGTGGGACGAAGGGAGTAGTACTTTCAGCAAAAAGTTTTCACTTTTAAAAGGTTTTTGATACTATTCATGGGTCCTTTTACCTTTTACATAGTGTGTGTTTGGCAAAAATTAAAAAAACAGCTTATTTTACTATTAAGTTTATTTTTGTTATTATTCATGGATCTCACTACAATTTTTGGTACTACTCATGGGTCCTATACTATTTCAGCTAATTTTTACTTTTATTTACAAATTAAAATATTTTCAGTAAAAATATTTTAATTTTAACAAAATAAGCAGATACCAGACGGAGCTAAATAAGCTGTTTCCAAACTTACATTTTTCTTATTTATCTTTTTATTTTTTTTATTTTTTATTTTTATTTTGGAATTTTAATCCGGTCAGATAAGCTCGGAATCACTCCATTTGCTCTCCATCTGCAAACTTATTTATCCTTTGCCATTCCACAAACAGCTCACGAGCAATAACAGTCACAATACAATGACAGCCTATCTCCCTGAGGAAGTGGTGATAAACATACTCTCGCGCCTTCCTCCAAAATCCCTAATCCGATTCAAGTGCGTCTCCAAAACCTGGCTCTCTCTCATCGGAACCCCAGATTTGATCTCTCGAAACCTCATCAACCACTCCACTCTCATCTCTAAATCCGAAGACCCCAATAACCCTCTCTTCTTCCTCGTCAAAGCCACAGACAAAATCGACACCTCGAATCACACATTCTCGTTCCTATCCTACGACAATCTCGATCCAGAATACACATCCGAAGTCATCCTTAACGTCCCACAACCAAACCACGGTCTCAACCTCGACATCGTCGGTTCCTCCTCCGATGGTCTCCTCTGTCTCTGCTTCGCAAGCACCATCTACCTCTGGGACCCCACCACGTCATCAGTGCTCGAGCCTCTCCCTCCTATAACCCCTCGCGAAATGGTCAATGTCGATTTCCACAGTGTTGGGTTCGGATTCGATTCCACATCCAATGACTTCAAGGTCGTGAGGCTTCTCAATGTTCATTTCAGGTCCGCGACCAATTTGCTTCATATAAGTCAAGAAGCGGAAGTGTATAGCGTCAGCAGTGGTTCGTGGAGGCAGCTGGATCCTCAGGTTGCTCACGTGCCTTATGGGATTCATACACAGTCGAGGGTCACAATGTACTTGGATGGGAACTTTTTCTGGTGCGCGACGCCGCTTCCATTAGATAATAATGAGGATGAGAAGATTGTTCGCTTCGACTTTGCTAGGGAGGTATTCAAGTCTACTTCATTTCCGGACGCTTGTGTTATTGGGGATTACTCCAGTTGGAAGACGACTCTCACCGCGTTGAACGGGTCTGTTGCTATGCTGGTTTATCCTTTTGGGAAGGAGGTGGAGATGTTGTGTTTTGATATATGGGTTTTGTTTGAATTTGGTGTTAGGGAGTCGTGGACTAAGCTTATTAGAATTGGGCCCTCTTTGGATTTGGAAAGGCCATTGGGATTTTGGGGGTATGGAAAGATGTTTATGGAGAGCAAAGAAGGGCAGCTGGTCTTGTATGATCCTTCTACAAACACAGGCAAGATTTTTCCATTTGATGGGCTTAAGGGATCGTTACAAGTTGCTCTCTACACTGAGTTTTGGGAAACAAACGAGGACGGTGGTGAAGACCAAGAGGAGGTGAATCAATGAGGTATGTATCAATTGTGCTGCCCTCTTTTATAAAATTGTGGTCCTAAACATTGGTTTTGAGTGTTATCAATACATTATTGTGTTAAATTTTATTCAAGAGCCATTTTGTTGACATTAGCTGGTTTGATGTGGATCAATAAAAAATTATGATATGAGATGGCATTCATTCATATGTAATGTAAAGGTTATTAGGCAGAAATCAAATTGGTGGAATTTTATTTTATTTATTTAAAAAATTGGTTTAAATACTATAGACTCAATCATTCATAATATAAATTATAACATGAAGTTGAATTAAATAAAACTAAGAAAATAAAGTAATTGGTTGTTATTCATTGGCTTTGGCCTTGGGAAGATTACGTTCAAGATATAGGAAATAGGAATGACTTCATTGTGTGCAACAATGTTAAACTGTCTAGATGGGGTGACACTTGAATTTACCATTTTTTTCTTCCTTTTTCTTAATTGGGATCTGGGTTTTCAGGTGAGGAACTCTCCCTCATCCTCATGGGCCATGATAACTTGAAAAGTAAAATTGAGTTCTCCATTAATCAAACATGCGTTATCATTGGCATAAGTTGGTTCTATTCCTTTTCACTGATCATATTCTTTCTATTGATTGGCTTAAAAAATAAAAATCAATTTTTGTAGGACAATTTGGACACGAAATTTCCGTATAATCTTCTTGGGAACGTATATTTTATGTTGATCATAAAACATTATTTGGCTTTGAAGGAGTTTTTGATTATTTTGATGGACGCTATCTAGTACTAGTGGCTTATATATAGTTAGTGCCTTCAACTTCTTTTAGTTTTCCTTGTTTGACCATGGTACTTACCTATTAATTCATATGGGAGATAAAATCTGTTGTTAGTTGGTAGGGTTCTTTCTGAAGTATTTGCCACTGGGCTATAGATTTAATTGCTGCCTAGCATGTACAACTCAGTTGATATTCAATTTGTTAAGGGTTCATGGGAGTTAGAATATGAAAACCTTGGAAGGGAGGGAGTTGGTGACTAATGCAAGGGAGTTGAAAAACCTGGTTTTAGCAAGAAGCAGTTATACCAAGGAAAATAATTCTATAGAATTAATTTTATTTTTCAAGCATTAAGAGTGAAGTAAACAAAGTGGAATGCAACTCTCCTATCAAATGAACTGTTTGGAATGTAATAATTGTACACCCAACTGTGTTGAGATTTCTATGCTTTGCCAATTCTTTATTTCTAGGATCCTTTTATGGGTGGATATTTTCTGTTGGCAGTATCACATCACTACTTCCTTTTCAAAGTTGTAGATCTTCTTGGTTTTGTTTTGTTTTGATGAATCAGTAAGACTTTTATTGAACACCTCAATAAAAAATGATACAAAAGCAGCATATTATAGATTCAGCGGATAACCTATACTGCATAGCCAAAGCTGCGACACAGCAACAGAACAATGTTTATCTAAGCACAAAACCATAGTGGGCTATACTCACCTAACATAAGCCATATTAGGCAAACAAGACTGCAACTAATATACGGACGTAGTATCAGTTAATTCTAACTCAACCGAAATCAACTTCAAGGCAGGGAATGGGGGGCAGGGCATAATTGATCTCCCATCTGCAGAAAGGCACTCTGAACACTGAATTACAGTTGAACTTATTACTCTCATTCTTCCTTTAACATTATTTTTAATAATTCCAATGAGCTGTTCTTCTATAGATCTTCCCCGTATGTAAAAAACATTTCTTTGTTTTGTTCACACAACTGGTAGACAGCACCCCACCAAGCTAACTTACATTGCAGGGTTCTAAATACCCTTCCTTTTAGTTGAGTAGTACCCCAGTTTACTAATTCCTTCCAGTAAGTCTTGGCATCTGACACTAAGCAAAGGCCCATGATGTTATCCCAAATTCTCTTGGTGATTGAGCATTGAAAAAAGAGGTGGTCTCTATCTTCAATACTATACCTGCAAAAAACACACATGCTGTCCACAGCAAGCCCCCATTGAAGCATTCTGTCTTTTGTTGGGAGATTGTTCAGGATAGCCATCCGACCAACAAAGGAGTGCCCTGGGATAGCTAGTCTAGACCACAACAGATTCCACCGTTCAACCTTTAGCTCTCTCTTTTTTCTTTTTCCTTTTCTGATAGAAATAAAATTTTATTAAAACCACAAACAGCAGGACAAGCAAAACCGAAAAGGAAGCAATCCCTCAATCGAGGAGCTGTTCCTCCCTGATAATATTTACAACAACATCAGGGACAAACAAAACATCAAGACACCCTGCACTAGAAGACTTTAAGGACTACTTGGCAAGAGCGTGGGCTGCTATATTTGCTTCCCTTGGTACCCAGTTAAACAAAATGGTTGGAGCTTGAGATGCCTTAAAAGCAGTATCAGCCATAATAGCTTCAAGTCTCCAGCAACTTAACTTTTCTGGATTCTTCAAAGCATTCACGCAATTTTTTGAGTCCCCTTCAATCACAGCTCTTGGAAAATTATAACTTCCTACCAGATGAGTTGCCCAATTAAAAGCTTCAGCTTCTGCTTGGAGAGGGAGAGTGGCTTTAACCTTTTTTGGGTGGGCAAAAACAAACCTCCCTCTACAATCTCCTGCCACAGCAGCAATGAAAGAACAATTATTCCCACTGCTGCATCAACATTTACTTTAAACCATCCTTGAATTGGAGAGGACCATGATACAGTGCCTCTAGGGTGACTATACCTGCCAGACCACTGAATCACCTGCCATGCCAATGCTCGAGATATATTTTCTTCAAACCTGTACAAAGGTTATAGTAATCTAAGACTCTATCCTCACGGAGGGATTTGTTTCTGCATCTCCATACAAAATCTACAACCAAGGCACCATATAATAAAAATCTCACTCTCTCTTGGTCATCTGAAACCCATTCCTCAGGAGGGTCAAGAAAAATTTCCACAAATTGCATTGTTGAATTTACCTGATTTCTATCAATTCTAAAACCCCAAGGGCTACCAAATCATAGGGCTCTAGATATGTGACATTCAACAAAAATATGTAGTGAGGATTCAGGAGTGTGACCACACAAAGAAGATAAATCTGGTTCTGTTGCAAACCTGCTCAGTTTTTCTTTTGTGGGAAGAATGTCCAAAGCTACTCTCCAAAGCATCATTTTAAGTCTTTCAAGAATCTTTGATTTCCATATCCTTCCAAACACTGGAGGTGGCCTACTTGATGCCTCTAGATTAATACTTTCCCAATACGCAGATCTTACCAAGAAAGAGCCATTCACAGTTTTGGTCCACACCCACTTGTCTTCTTGATTGCATGGTCTGATGGGAATATTTAGAATATTAGAAAAGCCTTGACAGAGTCTCCATAAAACAGATTTTTCAATAAACCAACCTCCCAATCTGATTTAGATTGATTCATTAGATGTGAAACCAACATACATACCTGAGTGCTCTCTTGAGATGTCAGTCTTGGTTTATACTCTTGAAGGTCTGGAATCCACGGATCCTCCCAAACTAAAGTATTTTCACCATTCAGCACTACCTTACAAGCACTTCCCAGCAATAATATTTTTGCTGCTTCAGTGCTTTTCCAAGTCCATGAGCCGCCTTTTTATGAATTTTTCCAAAGCCAATTTCTCCCAACTTTATATTGCCCTTAAAACTTGGACACACAAACAATCCTTATTTGTCAGATTCCACCAAACAAACTTTGCAAGCAGGGCTAGATTAAACTCTAAGAGAGATCTAAATCCCAGCCCCCCGTCTTTCTTAGAGCAACATAATGATGCCCAAGCTTTTGGTGCAAAGAAGTTCTTTGATTCAGTCTTCGGATTCCTCCAGAATTTTCTTATCAGGGCCTCCATCTCATCATAAATCCCTTTGTGGATTTGGAAGACCATTATAGAGTATGTTGGGTTGCTTGAGCTACTGAGGAAATAAGAATTTCCCTTCCTGACTAAGATAGGCCCTTTTTTTCCAACGCCCAATACTAGACTCTCCTTTTTCCTTTACGTAGAAAAAATCTTTTTTCCTGTTACTTGACAAAATCAAAGGTACTCCAAGATATTTAGCTCCCTGAGAGAGCTTCCTCAACCCCCAAAGGTGCTTAACTTGATGGAGGAATTTTTGGTGCACCCCTTTTGAAGCAAAAACTCCTGACTTCTCCAAATTAATGCTTTGTCCTGAACACGCACAATAAGTATTAATACAATTCATTAAGGCAATAATCTCCCCTATTTTTGTCTTGCTGAAAAGAGTTACATCATCTGCATAAAACAACTTTGAAATTTCTGGAGCTGAGTATGAAACTTTAACCCCATTGATTTTCCTGTTATTGACTTCTCTATTAATCAACCTTGCAAGAACTTCACTTCCCATTATAAACAGATATGGAGATAGCGGATCACTTTTTCTTAGACCTCTGGATGGAGAGACGATCTCCAATGCCCCCATTTAACAGTAGAGAAAACTTAACAGTTGATATAGACTAATGAATCAATTTTATTACTTGCTTACTAAATCCAAAATCACTCAACACTGCTGCAAGGAAAGCCCACTCCATTTTATCATATGCTTTTTGGAAGTTTAACTTGATTCCCAGGTACCACTGCTTCCAATTTGTGTGCTTAAAACAGTCCACAACTTCCTGAGCCAACACTACATTCTCCGTAAGATTTCTGTTCAGGATAAAAGCAACTTGAGCCAGATCAATCAGCTTATGCAGTAGAGGTCTTAATCTAGCCACCAAAATCTTTGTGATTACTTTGTAGCTGAAATTACACAGGCTTATTGGTCTGAATTGAGCAAAGTTACAAGCTCCCTGCACCTTGGGGATTAGAGTAATGTACGTTTGATATAACTCCTTAAGCATCCATCCTTCTCTAAAAAAACTTTGGACTGCTTCCACTATTTGGCTGCCCATGAAACCCCAGTAATGCCTAAAGAATAGGCCTGGCATGCCATCTGGCCCAGGGGCTTTTAATGGATTCATCTCAAAACAGCACTCCTAATCTCATCTCCAGTGGGGATTCTAGCAATCTCCTCTCTTTCAACTTGGGAAATACAAGGAGAAATAAGACTATCCAAATCACTAGGGAATTGGGGATTTGAAGTTTGAAACAACTCTTTAAAGTGATTAACAAAATATTCTTCAATCTCCTTTCAAGTGTCAGCACAATCAAATTTATGAGAGGAGGTAGACCATAAGGCTCTGCCTTCCTGTTTCAACTCAATCAAAGGAAGCTTGCTCTGGATGCTTACAAGATCATCTGATCTGGCAGGTATCCAGGTCCAGTAGATCCTTAGGATTTTAGGTTTTCATTCTTACATAAACCTTTTTGTGTATATCCTGTGTAAATAAGATTTATCCTTTTCTTAATAAAGCTACTTACAAAAATAAAAAATAAATAAATGGAAAGAAAGGAATTAAACCAACAACTTCTGTGGGGAGTTCACAAATGACAACGCCTTGATCAAGTGATAGAAATGTTAAAGACATCTGAAAATATATGCACTCCTTTTACGTGTATATATTTTGGTCTTAAGTATCTCATTTGTGTACATATATACATGATTGTCTTGTTATCTTTAGTTTCCATTAAGTATGCTTGTCCAGAATAGTTTGAGGTTTAGAATGTTAATACGCTATTACTCTACATCTCTACTGCTACATCTCTTTGAAGTAGAAATGAAAACCCCAAGGATATTCCATTTTCCCTGAAACAAGCATCATAGTGTTTTTTCCAAGCTTTTGTTCACAGGAAAGCATTAATGTTCTGTTGGAAGAAAAACTTGCTATCACTGGACTAGTGTTTTTTTTTTTTTTTTTTGATGATCTTTTCTCACCCTGCATTGTTGGTTCAACAGGTGTGCAAGGAGTGTTACTGGACATCATCATGGTGATATTATATTTTGATTCGGGCTTCATTCTTTGGTAATATAATAAAGAGGTACACCTAGAGTGCTAATTAGAGCTGCTTTCAGTATATGGTATTAGTTGTACCTGTTTGTCTGAATGATTTTCTGTTGCCTAGCTAAGATTGGAGGAGCACTATTGAAAGTATTTCCTATCCTTGTATAGTTCATACTAATCTTAAGCATCCTTCCCATCCCCTTTAAGAAGTTTCATTGTTTGTTTGTTGGGATTCTTTTTATTCCTCCCTGTTTCTTTATGTTTTTTATTTTGCTTAAGCATGAGCAAGATAATAGTAGAGAGAAAACCGTTGGCTTTTTTGTGGTCTGCCACATGAAGCGATGATTATTTTGTACATTGGATATTTGCATAATCCCTCTGATAATATGTACGCTCTGATGGAATCCACATGGTATAAGAGGGAATATGCATATGTCAATTACATGGTACCTTCTTTCTCCATAGGAAGGGTGGTTTCAATGCAATGGAAAGAATTCTTTTCCTTTCCATTGCACTATCTGCCTAAAAGCTCTAAAGAGCTAATGAGCATAGGGGAAGCAAAGTATGGACAAGTTTGGATGCAGCAAATCTACGATATCGTATGCTAGAATTGACCAATGAATTTGAATTATATTTATTTTTTTCATTATAGGTACAATGCTAACAAAAGTGCTGTGATTGCTGGGAGAAAAACACAATGACTTCAGCTATATAATTCATGATATACTGTAAATATTCAATATATATATATATATATATATATTTTGTAGCATTGAGTACTCAAGTGGGTAAAAATTCACCTGTCAAGAAAAAATATATATATATATATATACATTCTTTTTTTCTTTTTGGGTATATTGCGAGAAGAGAAAGATATTGTGATCAGAAAAAGATTACGAACAAACCTGGGTTGAGAAACAACTAAAGCATTCTGGGCTAGAGCACATTTTCATAAGAAATGGGTCACACCATTGGCAGTTCTACAGTTCAAGAAAAGCCCGGATTTTGAAATTTTCTTTGCCTGTTAGAATGATCAATTCCCTTTATTTTTTACTTCAACCCAAATGGCGTGATACTAATGCATGTAGACTATCAGACTATGTGACTGCTTTCTTAATTAGATTCGTACTTGCTGAGTGGTGACTGCTTTCTTAAGTATACAACTCACCAATGATAACTCAAAATTCAATGGTGGAAGCTCTTGCTGTTGTTTCTGAAAGTGTAACACTCTTATCTTATAATAACTGATTTCAAACATTTAGTTTGCATGCGAGAAAATTAATTTCTTGGGTAAATATCTTTACTATGGTTCTCAAGGAGGATTGGAAGTCCATAACTGAAGGAAGTCCTCTATTTTTTGTTTATATAGTAGACGCATGTTTTCTTGATAAATAAAACTTAGTTATTACTGATGCCAAGTTTGGAACCTTAGTACAAAGGGTCCATTTTCCATGCTGACCACTAAGTATATAGTAGACACAAATGTATCTTCTACAATGAACTTATCACAGCATCCATAAAAATATGACCCAAATTCTGGATAATTATGCTCAATCCGAGCTTGCTGGCAAGGCAAGCTTGGTCATCATTGAAATGATCATATATGGTTAAGTGTCCCCCATTGTTTAATGTGGTGTTTTTGGGAAGAGAGAAATAGTATATGTTTTGAAGATAACGAAAGATCTATACTAGACCTCAAGTTATTCTTCTTTAGAACTTTATTAGAATGGTTGGTTGCTTTGCAAAACCAATCATTCTATTCTTTCCTTGATTTTCTTGATTCTTGTAATTTTGTACTTGATTAGTTGACCCCTGTACACTCCCTGTGTACTAGGTTGTCCCATTTTGATATCCATAAAACTTATTACTTACCTAAAAAAAAAAAAAAAAGATTCAGTTTTCAGTTTTTGTTGACTTGTTTAGCAAACTTTGATAAAGAATCATTTGGTTATATATTCTGATTTTTTGGTTTATGCTGATTTATGGTAAATTTCGGGTACTTGGAATTGTCTAAGTACCATATTTTGTAATTAGCAATAAAATTCTCATTTGTTGGCCATGGTAATAATATTGTAGGTTCTTGATTTGTGAGACATATAAGCATATCTTGGTTTTATCTTTTTTTTTTTTTTTTTTTTTTCATTGTGTTTTTTTAATTATGTTCAATTGCTCTTAAGCTAGGAGTCATATAAGAATATCTCACATTTCAACCATCCAAAGAAATTTACCATATGGTTGAAATTAATATATTTGTAATGTGTTTGGCTAAGCTTGAAGCACTAAGAAAGGACTTTGTTTGTATTTGTCTTTTTCAGTATTTACATACTACGTTTTATGAAACAGGAATGTTCCACAATAAATTATGTAGTCTAAAGTGCCTGAAGTTATGTGTGAGATTCAATGAAAGCCATATGAAAGGGATAATCTACTTACTGAAGCATTCACCAAATCTAGAGGCTTTCATTATTGATTTTGAACCAATGGAGGAAGATCTTGCTGTTGTTTCTAAATTGGGTAAAATCCACATCTTATAATCATGATTTCAAACATTTAGTTTGTGTGCCTGAAAACAATCTTAAAATGAGTCTTCTAATTTCCAGTGGTTTCTATTTCTATTTTCTGTGTCAGAGTTTAATTTCAAATGTTTCCAGGCAACCACATAAAAAGAATGCTACTTGTTTATTTAATCATTTGAAGACGGTTGGGATAAGGAACTTCATTGGCTGAGTGGTTGAGCTAGAATTGGTCAAGTTTTTGCTTTATAGTGTGAAGGTATTGGAGACGATGGATATCATTTATTAAGAATATGAAGAAAAAGATGAAGAGTATTGATAAAGTATTGGCATATCCTATAGCATCTCTATATGTTGTTATATCATCTCTACGTGTTGTTACTAAAGTTGCATCTATTAGATTATTGATTGCTATAACTTCTATAATTTATTGATACATCAAATGAATGTAAATACGACATTTTTACATGGAGATTTAGAAGAAGAAATCTACATGGACCAACCAGATGGTTTTACGTGCCAGGTAATGAACACAAGGTATGTAAATAATTAAAATCTTTATATAGATTAAAATAAGCACCTAGACAGTGGCTTGAGAAATTTGATCAATGTTTACTTTCTAATGGTTTTAAAACAAATGAAAGTGACAAGTGTATACACTTGTCACTGATTGTACTATTGTGCAATATGCTAGTATTATTGGTAGTCTTATATATGCTGTACCAGATCCAATATTGCATATGCCGTAGGAGTTCTAGCAAGATTTACTAGCAAACCTAATTTTGAGAACTGCACATGGGCCCGTTTGTTACTGTTATTTAAACAACAGTTTTTAATGTTTAAACAACACTAGTCATTAACCAGTGTGATGCACAGGAAAATTACTGAAAATGAAATATAATGAATGCAAAGCAATTATGCAAAATACCATTTAAATTAAATGACAAATATTAGTGAATGTTGTTATCCTTAGCTGTTTGTGTTATGTTTAGAGTTTCATATCTAAGTTACTACAATACTACTTGTAGCAATTGAAACTCACAATATAAGTATAATATATGAGGCTAAAACTTATTTTATCTTCAAGCTCCTCTTAGCCTTACAGAGTCCCTAACAAATTAAAAAGAAAAAATAAATAACATTACAACATTGTAGTTGATTAATATACAAATAAACTATCAATTTAACATGATAAATCACTATTAGTTATTTAGATAGAAAAAATTAACAAAATTAAAGTTGTTATCCATTTAACCTAAAACTTTTCATATTTTAAAGTTGTCAAACACCTATTAACAAATAGCTATTGATATAAAATATTCAGTAATTACTTCAATACCACAAATTGTTCATACTGTAAAAAATTTGACAGAATAACATAGCAAGCATCTTAAACTCTTTCTTGCTTGGATCCTACAAAACAATATAAATATATATATATATATATATATATAGTGATGGAGGCAGAACATGCCATTAAAGAGACAACCAATTACGATAGTATTGGAGGCAAAGTAAAAGATTAAAAAAATTGAAGAAGCAAATGGTTTGGCTAGCATACCAGCTAGTTAATTTATATCAAAAGACATGAAAATCTTACGATCAAATAGAATCCATAAGTAAATAAATACATGTGGTACAATCAGATAAATAAAAGGTTTGTCAAGATAATCAAGTTTGGCAATGAAGAAGACGTTGTAGCTATTAATGATGGTAATCTCTATCTTAAACTTGTGATAATGATGAAGATGCAACAACTACTAATTATGCAGATCTAGCATAATCTTATTTTGATTCAACTACAACAAAAATGACGATAATTACCATAAAAAGATTATATCAAAAAACAGTCTTTGATGATATAGCCAAGAGTACAATAAAAGCTAATAGAAGGAATTTTAAATCACTTTCAATGATGGAGGGATTCACTTAAATAAGGAGACCAAGAAAAAAGGAGAAGTATAGAGTATAGTATTGAATTTTAAACTCTATAATTCATTTGATAACTGCTAAAATACCTTAGCAAATTGAATTTCTATAGGCACGGATTACATCATTCAATTGAATTTCTGTAGGCACGGATACTACTAAAACTCTATCATTCAGTTTTCTAATTACTAAAACTTTATCACACAGATACTATTAAAATTCTATCACATAGATTACACAATATAAACCAATAATATTATCGCCCCAAACATTAAAAAAAAAAACCAATTTTAAACGTAAAAATAAACAATCATATATTAGTACAAATACCCAACCTAAATATATAAAAACTCATATATGACCCACAACACAAAAGAGGAAGTAACAAAATTAAAAAAGAAAAAAAGAAGAAAAACAGCAATAAAAAAGAACAACACTATTAATCTAATCCTTACATTGAACTATTATGCAGGCAGCCACAAGAATAGAGGTCAAGAGCAAATGGGATTTAGAGACACCTAAACTGAATCATCCAGCTTTTCAGTATTAATATAGTGTGAGGAGAGGAAGAGATGGAGTTAGAAAGCCAAAGTCTAATGTTAGGAAGTTGAAAGATTGCCGTTTGAGATTGTAACCGTGGAACACAAATGATTGTTGTTTAAAATTGTAATCGTAGAACACAAAAGGTTGCCATCTAAAATTGTAATCGTGGAACACAAAAGGTTGGGAATTATTTTCTTTTTATTAGTATTTTTAAATTTAAGAAAACTAATTTTAGATTGTAGGACAAATTCAAGAAAAATAATGGTAATGACATGGCAGTTGATGTGGCTCATCTTGAGCGTAGCAATATTAAATGCTACGTTTCAGCTTTTAGTAATATATAGATTACATGTATTTTTACACTCTTTTTTACCCACACGTATTTCCAAAAAATACAAACAATGTTATTAGAACAACATTACCAAATGAGCCTTTGCTATATCAAAGATATTCTACTGTTCTTAAAAGATATAGTGATGCTAGTTGAAAAATCTTATAAGGTGATTCTTTGTTTACCACTGGCTATATATTTATATTAGGTGATGGAGCAATATGTTGGAAATCTAAAAAAACAATAGATCATTGCTAAATCCACCATAGAGGCAGAACTAATTGCATAATTTTCAACTAGTGAAGAAATGGGTTGTTTTCGTGATTTAGTATCTGAAATTCCCATGTGAGAGAAACCTATTCCACCTGTCTTAATTCATTGTGATAGTATTGCCACTATTGATAAAGTGCGCAATAAATACTACAATGGAAAATCTAGATATATTAGAAGAAACACAGTATTATGAGATCATACATAAATAATGGGACCATAAATGTTGATTATATTAATACAAATGATAATATTGTGAATCCATTAATTAAAACTCTAGCTAAAGAAAAGATCTAGATTACATCGAGGGAGATGAGACTTAAGCCCAAAGAAGAACAAACTACCTATGAGCATACCTTACCTAGGGACTAGAGATCCCAAGAACTAGGTTCAAAGGGAAGAACTAATCATAGAGTAGTTTGATTAACATGCACTAAATATATGTATGAGTACTAGTACTCATGTTCCTCCCTATGGTGTGCGTGCATGTATCTTGTAACATTATATAGGACAGGGTTTTTTTATTTATTTTTTATTATTATTAAAAACTCTTAATGTGGAGTATAGCTCTTATGAGTGGGATGTTAGAGTTATAAGAACATCCTTGATAGACACACCTAAGTGAGCATGGAAGTGAGACCGCTTCCTTTGAGAATAGGGCTAGTTCTCTAAAAGCTCATGAATGCTGGGATTAAGCATAAGGTCGTAATGTGCTGTCTTAGAAGCTCGTAGTAGAGTATCAGAATATTATGTGTGTGATGTAATGTTTTGTTTCCACACGAAAAGTTATAGTTCAAGGCTTAGCTCACTATTAACTTTGGAACAACGTTTCTGAAACACTAAATGAGAGTTCAAGCCATTAGCACCCTCATTATGCATAATGTTCTACTTAACCCAAAAAAAACTTTCTTATATATATTTACCTATTTATTTTATAAAACTATGTGGGAATTGTTGGATATTTTTATAAAAATATCATATTTTATTTTATTACACATTTATGTGAATTGAGGAAATCAATTATTCCTGGTTTGAGGATGATCTTTTATATGTTGATGAGCATTTTAGTTACTTAGAGGAAGAAGTTGATGAGATGATGAGTGATCAGAATCTCTAAATGTTTTTCTAATTATTTTTTTTTTTTTTATTGAATAAGAGAATTGTCTGCACCCTACGGCAAGCTTTGCATCTCTCATATCATTAAATTTGAATTTATCCTTTATGTCCAGAGAGTGCAAGTTTAATGATACAGAAAGCACATGGAAAAATGGTTGGGCTAGTTATGATCTTTTTTTTTTTTTTCTTTGTTGCTATTCTATGAAAAGTCTCTTAAAAAGTTTTATCCAGTATGTCTTTTTTTTCTGCAATGTCATTATTTAAGAGAAGTCTGCTCAAGTGTATTAGTGTATTTGTAAAGTGACATTGATTTCTATGGCTTGTTAGACGAGTTATAAACACCATGCTTATGCATTATGATAGAATCAAGTCACATTCTTTTTATTTACTCTCTTAGTTGCATATAGGGATCTAATCCCGGGATTAACTGATCTTATTATATAATTATATACTATTATATCTTTCAACACTAAATAAAAGGGCTATTATAGCTAAATCAATTTTCCTTTTTTTTATTGACGAATTGTTTGGTCCGAAGGGTATCAGTCTAATGGTGGTTTTCTTGTCTGCCATAAAACTTAAGAAGTCTTCAATTATATTGATAGTAGACTTCTCTTGTAGGCCATATATAGCTGATAGCATATAATTACCATTAGATACAGGACTTCTTGACCCCCAAAACACACACACACACACCAAAAAAAAAAAAAAACTTTCCTCTTATATGGTGGCCTGTATTTACCCAAATAGTGTTCTCGAAACAAGGTATTTACATTATGAGGTAAAAATTGGACAGAAAAGAAAAGTAGGACTGCCACAAGGATGGTGATGAAATAACTTTTTTTCCATTGACTATTATGAAACAAACTTCTAAAATTAAGGAATATATTTACAGAAATTTAATCATTGTGTGATTCTTTTCAGTTTCTTTGAACTTTTTCAGCAGAATGGAGGTTTTATAATGTGTGTATTATTAAAAATTATCACATACAAAGTTAGGAAAAATTGTTTGTCCTAGTATTTACAGAAATTTGAAAGCAGCCTACAAATGAAACTGTATTACTCGCTACCTACGGATTGATGGTATGATGGTGTCTATATAATTTTTGATAATTTGATAGTTACATTTGGGGGGTTGAACTATGAACATCTCTATTAGAAACATCAGGAGCAGCCAATTGAGTTACAAGACTTTTGACATGATGTTATCTATATAATATCATGGATCATGAATTCCTAAATTGATCCGAGGACACAAATCACAAATATTACTGATACCACCAAATCACCCATCCTTTCGTACCTAAATCACTTATGATTCAATCTAAATCTCATTTCATACCTTGGTATTGGCAACATTCCCATGTGGAGACTTCCCTCCAACCACTACACTCGAAATAATTCCAATGCATTCTGCAAACAAGAAAAACTCTTATCAAAACTCCACTAACGGAGAATTGTTTTGCTATTTATACAGAGCCATTTACACCCAGACATAACCCATCATTTACTTCTCGCATAAAAGGTACAAGTAACATTTCTTAGAAAAGAAAATCAGGAGAGAAGCATTTTAATGAAGCCACTAAAAATGCGTTGTTCATAATTTTTTTTCCTAGCATTATAGAAAATTGGCTTACGAAACGAGTTTTATCAGTACTAGAATATGGCACATACTTGAGAAATTACATGGTGTTGCTTATTGCATAAAGGAAGAGTGACCGAACTCCTCTTAGGTCCATTGGAGTAAAGGTAGTTTGACTCGAGATGTAGAAGCATCCTATTTGGTCCCATTTTTTAGTCAAGAGATTGTTTCAGCCCTCTGCCTCTGAAACCACTTAAACCTTTGGGCCAGACGAGCTGAACGTGGGTTCTTTCCAAATTATTGGCTCATAGTGAGTGATTTAGTAAAAGGGTAAAAATTAGATATTGTTCCTTAGGTACAATATAGTATCTCCAATTAAATTCAAACATATAACTACATTGAATTTAATTGTTGTTAGAAAAGATGCACTTTTATGCTTCATTGATTAATACATTAGGTTCTGTGTTCTCAACTCCCTCAATTACATCTTATCTAAATCCAATTCTTGTGGCTTTAACTCCCAAAAGAGTTAGTCAGGAATCTCAATGTCATCTGTGGCCGATCAGTCAATGTAATACTATTTATAAATTGATCTTTCTGATCAAGTAAAATCATATGAGATCTCTACTATCCAAAATGGTGTCCTGGTGTCCCCTTACCAAATAACCTTTGTTTCAGGGCAAAGAGGTCTTGATAATTTCATTATTGCTCAAAAACTTATCCATATGATGTTGAATAAGAAAGGAAGCATAGGAGCCATGCCCATTATAATTGACTTAGAAAATGCCTATCAGGAACTGCATTTCTAATGCCTCCATGTCTCTTCTATTTAATGGAAACAAGGTAGATTGTTTTCTGTCCAACCTTGGAACCAGATAGGGGATCCTTTATTGTCGTATATACTTTGCAAAGGGAAATTTCTTGGATACTTAGATGTTGCCAAGGCCCTTTCTGAGAAAATATTTGGGTTCCCCGTTAAAACATGCAAGTTCTAGCTAGAATGATTTTGATTTTGTTATAGAGAAGGTTCATGACGGACTTACTGGTTGGATGAGAATCCAGCTAGTTTATATGTCATGTAGGGAGCTTACTCCCAGGAAAAATTACTAAGCAACCTCTTTTTTTTTTTTTTTTTGAGAAACCAAAAAAGGGGGCTTGCATGTGTAATCATCGCTCTACGTCTTAAGGTACAATTTGAGTAAGCCCAAGAGTACCAAAAATACACAATAGGACATACCACTACTCGCGTCCACGAGCTAGCTTAGGCCTAATGTCGAAGCAGCCCACAACACAAAATTGCATGAGCTGGGACTCGAACCTTTGGGCAACTTGACAAAGTTAATAGGGATTTTTCTTTTGGGGGTTCAAGCTTTTAGATAAGAAGAGGATCCATTTGCTTAACCATGCCCAAGGAAGGACGCTTATGGATACTTGTGACATGGGCCAAAAATATTGTTCTCCTAGCCAAGCTAAATTGGAGACTTCGTAATGATGAAGAAAGTCCGTGGGCCCAAACTTAAAAAGCTGAATATGTATTCTATTCTCTTTGAAGTTCAAAAAAATTTAGAAAGGTGCTATGTCTATAGCGTTTTCACAACAAATTATAGATAATTGTTATTGGTTTAAATTCGAACCTAACACTAAGATTATTTTTTTGCCTCAACAATAACAACCAGTAACAACTTGTCATTTAAGATTTATTGTAAAAATATTATGAAAATGTTGCGGATATATCATTTCTCAAAAAATTAAACAGACATCAAGTTCTCAATCTTGGTCAGCATGCAAAGCGGGTAGATTAGTGTTGGCTAATAGATTGAGGTTGTTAATAGTTGAATCTCATTTCTGTTTTGATTTGATAATTGGTCCTCTCTAAGATCTATTTGACTACTCATCCATGGTGGGGATTCTTAAATCAAGCTACACCTATATTTCTATCCACTGGAGTCATTGGTAAGATTGCTTAGGCTTTTTCAAGCAATGGGGACATTTCTCTCAACTCTACATACCTTCTAGCAGGAGGGTCAAATTCTTTGAACCTGACTCTTCACCCACATTTCTCTGGGTTTGAAAACTCCTATGCCCTAAACTTAGATGTTCCTTTGGTTGTGTCTGATAACAGCAATTAGGGAAGTACACTAACATTTTGTAAGAATGCCCCATTTGTGAAAGGTCGGATGGCACTCAAAAGCAATAAGGGTATTGTTACTGATGAGTTTACCCTTACAAAGTGCTGTGTCTACTGTCAAGTACTCTAATATAGAGAATATTTGCAAACACCTTAAAAAAAAAAAAAAAAAAAAAAAAAAAAAAAAAAAAAAAACCTTGTAAATTACATTGCAGGGCGAAATTGGTCTTATTTGGTATTAGGTCCAGTTGACGGTGTCCTTAAGGCACTTATTAATCAGTCATTTTAAGAAAGTTTTAATACCACTCTTATGAAAAATAAAAAAAGTTATCAAAAAAAATTAATTATTTTTTCTTTTTTTATAAAAATTTTCTAAAAATATTTTCCAAGTTAATGTTCATTGGAATATTCGTTAACTTTTTCTTTGTATTTGAAACTTATTAAGTTAGACTTTTTAAGTTTGAGGTGTTGGGTTAGTATGATGATTTTAGATTTGGGCTTGGGTCTCCAAACTCGTTAATAAGTGGCCCAGGTGTATAAGTTGATCCTGAAATAGGCTTTACCTCTTGCCCCAATCCCATTGGGTATGTTTGGTTGGGAGGATTTTAGGAAGGATGGGAAAAAAAGAGAATGAAAAATAGGAGAGAAAATGAGTGGAAATGGTGTTTGGTTGAAAAGAGGAGGGAGAGAGAAAAGTGGTGGGACCCAACTATTTTCTCTTTGGGCCCACCAAAATTCAATCTCTCCAAAATGGAGAGAAAAGGAGGATAATGCGTGTTGGACAAAATTGCCCTTCTCCATCCAATAGCCAACTTTTTTTTTTTTTTTTTTTTTTTTTTTTTTTTTTTTTTTTTTTTTTCTTAGATAAAATTTCTTCTTGTTTGCACAGTATGTTCATGTTGGTTTGGTTTTGGTTTTTGTTTTTTTTTTTTGGTGGATAAAATTTTGCACAGTACACGTTGGTTCTTTTTGTTAGTTTTTATCTTTTTTTTTTTTTTTTTTTTTTTTTTTTTTTTTTTAATCCTTTTAGCATTTGCTTATTTTATATATATATATATATATATAAATTAAAGTGTCCATATAATTTTTTTTAATAATAAATTTGTTACTTTTTGTTTATATATTTAGTAAAGACATAATGATAAATTTATATCAACTTTATTTTTCACCCTCTCATTTTTTATCTCAACCAAACAAAATTTTTTTCCATCTCTCCACTTTTCCACCCCTCCAACCAAATACAAATGAGGAAAAACTAAATTTTTTCTATCCTTTCACTTTTCCATCTTCCCGGCCAAATGAACCCATAAGTTTCTAAAAGAGAACATCTTCAAGTTTTGCCAAATTTTGCTAGGCTAAAAACATTTTAGCAGTTTTAGTTCGAGTCTCATTCCTTGGCTCTGCTTCTATGAATCTATAGTCAATTCCAAGGGCCAATATTTCTGCTTTATGGCACACAACAGGCCTGGGTTCATCTCTTTTTGCTTTCTGCTTTCTGCAATGGGCCTAGTGTGCACTATTATCCACTTTTCGCTATTTTAAAATGCCGGTGAGGCCTTTTCTTGTATCACAAATATACACTATATCAAAGGGTCATTTAGTTCTTTCTCCATAGAAAATTAAGTAGGCTAACTCACATCTTGAGAGAACTAGACATTACTTTTCTTGTGTCACAAAATCTATATCATAGGACATTTATTTCTTTTCCATAGAAAGGGAGACTCTGCCTTTGTGGGTTGAACCCAATCACACACCTTCAGAGAGCTGGGCATGCCTTTTCTTGTGTCTCAATGTATACCAAAGGGCATATATTGTTTGATATTCTATACTAAGTTTGATACCTACAAATTTTTTTATGTTATAAGAACTTAAAAATTCTGAGGCAATACAATTAAGTTGGTGAAGATTGTTCAGTTTAACCTAGCTGGAACGTTCCCTTCAAGGTTCAAGCCGCTTTTGAAACAAAATAAAGATAGAGACATGGTTGTGAGACAAAGTGGAACCCACCAAATATCTGATGCCTCACTCTATCATCATTAGATTTAGAAGACTTTAGAAATTGATTGAAAGGCCATTATTGCTGCATGGAATTCAGCATATGTACTGCCACTGACACCTCTCTCTCACTCTCTCTCTCTCTCTCTCTATTGCTTCAAATTGATGTTTTTTAGAGTATTATTTATGACACCTTTGAACTTTGAATATAGAAATCATGAAGATGTCGGATCCGTAGGTAAACTTACTTTTTCCTTCTTGTGAAGTGCTTAGGGATTGTTTGGTAGTAATTTTCATGGTGTTGCTTCAATTTATGGAATAGAATTAATTACACTTTAACTTTGCAAGGCTCCAATAGCACAACTATGTTGTTCCATTGTGCTAGTCATCATGGGAACAACTTATTAACATATGTTTTCTCTCTTTCTCTCTCCCTCCACAAAAATTCCAAAGCACCGGTACATGCATATGCAACATACACACAAGCACTTGTGTGGTTGTGCCTGCACATTTTTGTTTAGTATATAATTAGGGGTTTCCTACACTATAGAATCCAACTCCAAACATATCCTTTTCCTTAGGGAAGAGAGGTACTATAGAGGTTGGCTAGCTATATAGTGCAATTACTCATAATCATTAAGAAAATCTAGCATTTTCTGACCCCTCGAATCTGAGAAATTTACCACAATAATAATCAAATTTGACTCTCCAATAACGAGGCAGCTAAGTACTAGTGCTCATACATTTTTTTGTCCTTACAAGTTCCTATACGCTTTTTCATGGAAGTTCTTGTTATTAGTAATCTCATTATCATCAAAGTTCATTGGATTAATTTCTATTCAATACTAATCCAATCCCTTTATTGTATTCAACTTTGATATGCTAGTGTATTGATTGTTTGTTGCGCATTATTTTGCTAGAGATGACCTAATATCATGTGACACAGAATTTTCATCATGCATTTGGGGTTTGCATGTCAATGATTTGGAGGACAATAAGAATATTCCATGAAATAATTTGGTAATTAACAGTGGAAGACTGTGGCGCCTAATAACAGAAATGTTATCCACACGTGTAGCACAATTGACAGTTCAATAGCAAAGACAAAATAAGGGGAGCTAATGGGTGAAACATTGACATTAGAGTCAGTGGCGGAGAAAAGTTCTTTGAGGACTACATGCAAAAGTCTTGTGAAATAAAAGTTAAATAGTAAATTTGTGCAAATACAAAAGTTATTCATTAAAAAAAAAAAGAAAAAAAAGAAAAAAAAAAGAAGAAGACGAAAGGCGTATTTGGTGAAGAAATAGAAATATTAATGGAGTGGGGATGATTGGATAAGGGGTACTCTACCCCTAACCCAATCCTTCTTTGGGGCAGGAAAATTTTGCACATGGCAGGAATAAGACACGTAGGAATCGATGTTAGTGGCAAAGCCAATAATTTATTTTTGGGGGGCTATTTATAGAAATTTGTGTATGTATGAAATCTAAAATAGTAATGTATAATACTTCATAACTCAATATGTGCTATAAACAACAACTAAATACAAGTTAATTTTTTTTTTTTGAAGTGCTAAATACATGTAAATATAGTAGTATATATGGTATATTTTAATCAAACTAATTAAGTGCATTAATAAATTATAATGCCATATGGTATATAATATATTGATTATTATAATAACAAATAATATATTATAAGGAAAATAAAACAAGAAAGCAAATGAAAAGTAAAGTAAAGAAATCAAAAGAAAGCAAATGAAAAGTAAAGTAACACAGGAATACTGTACATGGGTGAGGGCTTTATGGAAGCTTCAAACTTGTCTTTCACTCTTTCTTGTCTAGTTTAGTCACAGAGAACTTTTATTTTTATATTTTAAATACAAAACTGCAGTAGCAGTGGGAAAATGAAAGAACTGAAAAGAAAAAAAAGATTTTGGATTGTATTCTATTATACAATATTTTTACAAAATATTGATGTGATTAACCTCTTATTGGTTTTCATTTAGGGCCACCATTTATATCACTCTTTTTTTTTTTTTTTTTTACTAATAACCACTTGCGACATCAGTAGTTTGTAATATTTTTTGTAAAATAGTTTGTATTTTTAGCATTATTCTTCTATTTAAATGAAAGTTATGTTTATTTTTAGACTTTCTTAAATATATATGTATATTATCGGGTATGGGGGCCAAAATGATAAGGTTCTTTTAATTTTTTTTTAAATTATTTAGAATAATTCCATAAAAAAATGTCATTAATTTTTTTCAAAATTTGGGGGGGTGGGGGCCAAGGCCCCCCTTGGTCCTTGTGATGGTCTGCCACTGGTCGATGTCGAGATGAGTTGGAGGTATTTTTCCATTCTTAATGCTTTTGAGTTTTGACATTAATTATGTAGAGATATAAGAAAAAGGGAAGGGACAATCATGAAAGCGATTTGAAGTAGCAGAATGTAAGGTTTGATGTAGAACAAACAACACATCCCTTCTTTGAACAAAAAAATCATCAAAAGTCAATAGGTAGGACAGGAAGATTGAAATGTAGAAAAGTATTAGTTGAAATCATTAGAAAATACAATGGAATCATGTGAAATTTAGTGATCTAAAGAGAATCATCGTTAGAATTAAAACTCACGACCTTATAGCCATGACTTATGCCACTTTTTGAAAAAATTATTTCATTTACGTTCTATTTTTTTCAATGGAAAACATTATGTGAAAATAGTTTTCCTATTTTTCATGTGTTTGTTAATATAAAAAAAATGCGTTAAAGGAAAATTATCTCTTAACTTCCCATATTTAACTTAGCAAGGGATAGAGTTGTTTTCCACAATTTTTTTTTTTTTTTTGAAAAACAAATCTATCTCATGTAAAGCTAAATAAGGAAAATAATTCTATCTCATGTGAAGCTAAATAAGGGAAGTCAAGAGATAGTTTTCCAACTTATTTTAAGGTTGCTACAAAATATAGGAAAATGAGATAGTTTTCTATAAAATACTTTTCTGGAAAATGATTCATATTCCAAAAAATGTTAATGTTGAAAAAGAGCTAGGCTTCCTTTTAGTAAAAATTTCTATTTATGATAATTTTTATTATTGTTAAAATTTCCAATTAAAAAATAAAAATAAGATTACGTCTATTCTCCATGTTTCCTAGAGTCAATAGAATTTGATTTTATAATTTTTTTTTTTTCAATTTTGCATTGTTTGTCAATTTTTTCAATTGGGTTTTCCAGGGTTTCTAATGATGAAAACTAACTCGAGATCCCTTGGTTGATTTTAAGAAAAATTAATTAACTTAATAAATCAACCAATTATATAATTAATTTATTACCAATTAATTAGCATGAGCATGTAAGCTATCAAATATAAAAGCAATATGCAATAAAGTACTGTAAACAAATATATTAGTGACAAAAATGATCCTAGACTTTACCTAATTAAAAGCTTACTTACATGACCCTAAGATTAGTTCCATGGTGCTTTAAACACTTCTATCTTGAAATCCTTTCACAAACCACATTTGTGACTCTAAGGACAACCTTAAAGTTTGATAGTTCTCCTCCCAATTTGATTGGGTTGGGTGTGGATTAGGCACAAATCCGACCTGGACTAATTGGAGGACACACCTAGTCAAGAGGTGTTCTTCGACTGATCAATATATTAAGACATAATCGAAGTGAAATTGAAATTACAAAATTTGCATTCTTTTGAGCTAGATCTTGGACACTTGATCTTGATGTTAAGATGATCAAACATTACAACTTAAACAAGATCACAAGTCATGGAATTTGTCAACCCCTAAAACCTAACATAAGGATCTCTTGGGCATCCTAAGATTTCTTTACTATTTATATTGTGGTTGTAGCCTCTAGACAATTTTGAATTTGATTAATATCATTTTCATTGAGGTTTTGTCACTTTCCCCTTTTTGGGGTGGATATCATGAATTCTCTTTGTGGATTCAAGTGATATATTTTTTTTTTAAATTACCAAAAAAAAAAAAAAAAAAAAAAAAACGTGTTCTATTTCTTGTGATTTTTCATATATCAAGTTCAGAGTGCAATTCATCTTATAGAGACCTATAAGTAGAAGTTAGGTACATCTTTGCTTTGCCAGCTTGGTTTTTAACTCTATATATGTGCAAGAGCTTGTTAAAAATGACCTATATGTACTCCAGGATTGAATCAATTTTTTATTTTTATTTTTTGTCTTCATCCAAAGAAAACTTTATTTTAGCTTTTATTATTATTATTATTTTTTATTACCTCAGACATGTATCCAAACACCATGGAACCTCATATTTTCCAATGAATAAGACTATACAAAACGGCACAAATTGTCCTTATAGTCATATGATGATTAAGGGATGTTGGGTTAAAATAGATTGATTCCAGTTAATTAATTCAATTACCCAAGTTGATTAATTAGGTCAAATTATATGGAGTCTCATATTTTCCCATGAATATTACTATACAAAACTGCAGTAATTGTCCTTATAGTCATATGATGATTAAGGGATGTTGGGTTAAAATAGATTGACCCCGGTTAATTAATTCAATTACCAAGTTGATTAATTAGGTTTACATGCAAATCGTGGAGGCACTAACAAATCACTATATAAACTAAATGGAGCGGAAATTAAATTGACATGGTGATTTGTTGACAAATGAGAAAAACATTTCGTAAGGCAAAAACCCCACCGGATGACTTTTAAGGTCACCACTCCCAAGAATCCACTAATCAATAATCAAGTGATTACAAGTATGAGAAATCTTACCACTATCCTGACCTATCCCAAAATACTAATTTACAGTTGAACTTTCACTCTAATACCCAATTGGACTTGATTTTGTAGTAGTCTTCTTTCCTTTGATGCACAAATCTCCAATCTATGACTAACTCTTTTGCATGGATCCTAGTATGTGACTAACTTCAGCAACTAAATGATTGTTATTGGCTGCAAAGTTCTTCACTTCATCAATAATGAAGATTAGGAAGCACTTGGTTACAAAACTCTATGTCGTACAAGCGCAGTAGCTTCTCACAGGGAAAATTAAACTCTTGGTCTCTGTATCTGTGTAAGATGGCTCTTAAAATTATTAGGACATATGTGAATCATATTAGGTATATATGTCATTTAGAATTGGCTAATCCTTTGACAAAATGCACTTTACTTGTAATTGGATAGATCTAGGATGTATTTAATACTTCAAGGAAAAAGAGTTCAAGTCCAAGTGTTAAAACTATGCAAATCTGTCTAAAAAACAAGTGAAAAGTGCTGGATTTTAATGCTCGACAACTAGCTCGACAGATTATCGAGGTTTAAAAGGAATCTTTAGCCTGATGCTCAACAGTTGCTCGATAGATACCTTATCTATTGAGATTTATGAAAATAAGTTTTTCAGATCTGATTTCACACCAATTTGTGTATGTTTGTTTAGGTTTTCTTTTCTTACAACCCTAAACATATATAAGGAGTATTTTAAGGGCCGTCACAAAAGATGCAACTTGATGCAAAAATTTTTTATAAGCATATTGTGACCAAAGACATATGCCCTAGTTCATCTTTCTTTTGAAGAAGCTGCTGCGTTTGTACGCCGTTGGGTTTTGTAACCAAGGAGCTTTATGATCTTCATTGTGTTGATGAACTGAAGAACTTTGCAGCCAACATATTTCTAAAGTTGGTGGTTAGTCATGTACTTGGATCCGTATATCGATTGGTTAGTCATGCACTGGGAGCCATGCATTGAAAAAGAGAGATTGTTACTATAGAATAAGTCTAATTGGGTATTAGGGTAAATGTTCAATTATAGGTTGGTATAAGGTACTGAGATTCCTTTACTTGTAACCGCTTGTTGTGATAAGAGTGGATTCTCAGGAGTGGTGACCTTAAATTCACCCGGTGGAGTTTTGCCTCGGTGGTTTTCCTCATTCGTAAACAAATCACCATATCAACTTTATTTTTCGCTGCATATTAACTTACTTAGTGATTTGTTTGTGCTACCACGCGTATTGCATGTTAATTGAATCAATTAATTAACTTGGCTAATTAATTGGTTAATTCATCATAAGGAGTCAATACATTCTTGCCTTATCAAAAATTAAGTCTTATATATGTCTAGTGTTGTGAGAAAAGAAACCCTAAACAAATAACACAACATCAGCCGAATTTCAGATATGGAAATCATGAAATCGTAAATCTCAATTGATTGAGTTTGTGTTGAGATATGTGTCGAGCTTCCCATTTAGTCTCAATAGTAACTATCTGTTGAGTTATGTGTTGAGCTTTAATAAAACAACTTTTTTCATTAGTTTCTTGGATCAATCTTCATGTCTTTAATACTAATACTTAATATGTTTGAGCAACATATTTCTTAATGTATTAAACCTAACTTAGATCTACTCAAATACAAGTAAAGTTCGTTTTGTCAAAGGATTAGCCAATTACATATAAAATATGACCCTTATAACAAGGGAAAATGATTGTGAACGCTTTAATTAATGTCCCACATCAAAAGACTGCAGGTGAGTAGTAGATGGTAAAAAAAAAAAACGCGTTGAAGTTCAATTCTACTATTATAAATTCTTATTGGTTTTCATGACATTCATCCTTCCAGAAGATTTATGTTTGTCGTGAACTTTCCGCAGTAATTTGATTTGATTAGTTGAGCTGATAACATATCATTAATTCTTTACTAACAGCAACATCACTTGCTGAGTCCTGAAGGTCTTATTCATTGAGTCGAATCTTTGTGGTTTTCTCTAACACTAATTAGAAGAGTTGAAATAATTGCTATAAACTTTGTATTTGTGTTTGATCAAGTTAGGTTAGTATCATATATGTTAGTTCTCTGCTTCAAGTTATGCAGTAATTATATCAACTTTATATGTGACTAACCGAAACTTGATAATTAAACACAAATAAATGGAGTTTATAGAAATCATTTCCCTATAAAAGCCCATTGTCAAGTAATGTTGTGTTCTCTGTGACAAGTTAATAGAAAATAATTCAATTCTCTAAGAATATAACACTTTTATCTCTCAAAATATTGTATAATTACCCCCAAGTTAATGCAATACTTACTCATATATAAACCTGGTGTTAAAATAAATTTTAGTGAACAATTGCCATTGAATTCAATCTATTAATTATTAGGGAGAGGTAACAACTTGTTACATCATGATTACCTTTTATACCGCTTGTTAGGAATATAACATTTTGTAAAAAAAATTAAGTTAAGACCTTAATATAGTATATGTACCGACGATGCTAACTCAAAATTTAAATTTAGATTTTGACCCAATTATGCTATATTACTTTTTTCAAAGTCGTTATTTATTTTCCTAAAAAAATAATTCTTTATTTATCATTCATGTGGAATTTTTACTCATGTGTATACTCAACACAATCTATTAAGATTCTTGTTCAAACTTGTAAATAAACTTCTTTTTTGGGTAACAATCTAAATAAGCTATGCTTCATGCTTTTTGTAACTTCAATTTCTTAAGCACCAACTTACAATGTAATAAGAAGTCGCCCAAATGCTCCATTTTACAAACAACTATAGTTAATGAAGGGAATATATATATATATATATATATATATCAATAGAATGTGGATTCAAATCCTAATTTTCTTAATAAAGAGAGTATATGTTCTATTACTAAATTACAAGGCTCTTGACTAATGTAAATCATTGAAATTCCAAATATACAACAGGCATATATGGGTTTTATATGCAACATATATAATTCAACTAACTTTTTGAACAAGTATGGCTTGTTCGAAATAATAATGAAGTTTGAAAAAGTAAGGGTTGAATGGCTCAGCTTAGATATATGCAATCAAATCAATTTGAAGTTTTGAGCAAAAATATTGCATGTGGGGAGAAATTATGGTTTTTTATTTATTTATTACAAATTTGACACATAATTTTCAATTGCGTCCATGCATTTTTAATTTGAATTATTATTATTTTGGGTATTAGGTAGATCTGAACAAAATTAATCACATCACACACACATAGCACACACGATTTTTGTTACATTACTCAGATTTTTTTTTTTTTTGATAAAAGGGGAAAGTATTATTTATATTTACATTACCCAGATTGTTTAAATGATTTTATACACTCATTTAACACTAAAAAAAAAGGGGAAAAAGACAAGATGGTGACCTATAATATAATATTGAGTCCGAAGTTGTCTAAACTAAACGCTAAAGTGAAGCATCATTATAGGTGAACTACATAATACAAAAAAGGAATCAGTTATGCGCTTTATATAGAAACGAATTTACAAAAACAAGTGGGTTTCAGTTAACTTAATTGGTAAAGTCTTTGATGATTGAATAAGAGATTTAGGATTCAATCACCACCTACACAAAAAACTGATTGTGAACAAATAAATTGTACATTGATTTAATCGTTCAAATCGTAAATACACCCAAGGGTGACATTTGCAAAAGAGTTCAAATTTGATAAAAATGTGGTGTATAACCCATATTTTACACCATTCAATAAGAGATTTGCACATTAGCATTTTACTTAAAATTAAATACATCCTTATACACCTAATAACATCTCAATAAACTCTCAATTTAATTGGATTTATATATGGGTATTAGAGTTGATTGAGTGTGGTTGTACTTATTCTTAAATATGTGATAAGATGATATGACATGTTGAGATTGGAGCAAGGGAGTCAATCTCATACTGGAGGCTGTACCGGTTTGACCAGTGGAACCATATATTTCGGTACCGGTCAATATCGGTATATCGTTTTGGGTATACTGCTATTATATATATATATATATATTATAATAAAAATAAAAGTTTATCATAAAACATTACCTCAATTCAAAACATATTATTCATTATTCTAGACTTTAGCATCAACTAGAAGAAGAAAAAAAAAAAAAAAAACTTAATTGTTCATTTCATACTAAGAAAACAAACAATACTAATAAGTTCATGTAAATAAGTTATCATTCTACGCTTATAAAAATTCAAAAATTACAAAACTAAAATATATATATATATATATATATTTTTTTTTTTGTACTGATTGAAACGCCTAAAATTGGTTAGTACGGCCGCTATGACCAGTATTTAAACCAGTACGAAATGTTGGAGTTACGGTACCAGTGCGTGTACCGGTACGGTACATACCGGCTATACCAGCTGGTACGATACGGTATCGATTACATTGGATTAAAAGGGTAAACACATGAGTTTTACACCATATCCAGAATTTAATCTCTTTGCAAAAAACCCAAAAATTGTTGTTTTAACTTATTTGCAACCTTGTGATTTCCAACTAGCTTAACTATAAAGTCTTTTATCATTGAATAAGGAATTTAGGTTTGAACCCCGCGTACTTACCAAAGTCAATTGGGGTTTTAGCTTGATAATAAAAAACAATCATCATAGAGGGGACATCATATGTTGAAATGCTATTGTATCTACCCAAAAAAACAAAACCTTATTTACAACCCCACTCAACAGCGAATTACAACTAATGCTAATTATAATTACAAACTTGCCGACAATTAGTTCTAACGCAATTGACACCTCCCCTTTGAAAATGCTAGCTGGAGGATGATGTTATGAGTTCAAGGCATCCATCAGATATGTCATACGCATGTAACTTAATACCAAAAAAAAAAAAATCTTGGAGGCATTGCCCATTTCTCTCTATGAGGAAAATCTGAGTTCAAATCTCTTATATTTTATAAGGCAACGATAGGATTTGAATTTTGAACCCTTAGGAAGATGTTTCATAAATTTAAAATTAGGCATCCAAATCTGCTAATTCTAACCAATGATTTATCATCAAGAGTAATAATTATTTCTTTGACTAGTTAATATCTGTACTCAACTTTGCATATACATGATGATTCCTAGAATTTAACCCAAATGCAGCTTATCTTATTTTCTATCCACTCATTACCTTATTAATATCCATAAGAAAATATTGTACTGAGGTGGATGTCAACCAGCTTAGCTGTTACCTAGTAAATGTTTTGTTATTGAGCAAAAGACTTGACTAGTGTAATGGGAAGAGAAAATATTCTAGAACAAATTTAGATTATACATGTCATTTAATTACTAGTACTTAATGTCAACAACAGGACTGCTTAGACAAAACTCAATCCAACATGTCTAATTTGCTAAAGTATCATTCTCTATTAATCGTAAATTTTAGTTTAATTAGTTCTTTATCGACCTATATTTCTTCATATTGGGTAGTTACTAATCACTATTATGCGCTGGTGTTCATGATAATTTGTATTGTTCTTCCTTCTGAAAGCAACAAAAATTGAAGCAATCAATTAGGTAAAGAATAAACACAATTTTGATTAGTGAATGTTAGGTGAAGATTTATAAACTCGTTGCTTGCAAAAGCAAAATGATACAATTTTACTTGTTTCGTCATCAAAGCTGCATTTCTACCATTTGCGCGACAATCATGGCACTTATGCCCCGGTTGGTGGACATCCAACTGAACATCCATGAACCACACCATACAGCATTTGATTTACTTCGACATAGAAAAAGTTCATTAAATAGGTTCTGCACATTACTTGGTGATTTACAATGATCCCTATTGCGCATCTAAATTTGTGTTTTTCTATATATAATATTTGGGAACAAAATTTAGTTATATATTTGGTTTTAGTCTAAGTCTACAACCTTATTTAATATCTTTTCATTAAAGGTGAATTTTGACAAATTCACAATTGGATTACATTTTTTTTTTTTTTATATCCTCCATGCTTGCAAAATTTCTTAAAAATTAAAGATCAATAGCTATATTATCAATAAATTATTTAAATCGTAGGTTTTTTTAGTTTAAAATTACATTTAAAATATAAGTTTATAGATCATATAGTAAATAATATCCGATTAGTACAAAATTTGACATGTGTATTAAGAGCACAAAGAACATGCAATTCAACAGTTAGATTTTCAAAATATATAGTAATGTTAATTTTTTTAAAGGAAATTGTAATCTTAGGTTACAACCAATTTTGTAGCTAATTTTTGTCCTATATTTAAGTTTTTTTTTTTTGGTTAAAAGATATTTTATACTTAATATATTAATGACATCAGTCTATCATAATTTATATATGATAAAATCTAACGGATACCCTAAGCGTATTGGTTTAGGAAGTAATTAGAAACTTTGTATGGGAAAAAAAGTAATTGATTTTTTTTAAAGTTTTTTATATTTCAATAAAAGTGATATAATTTTTTTTTTGAAATGACCCATTAACAAATGTTCTAAGGGCACTCATTAACCAGATCCTTTATATATATATACACACATATTGGGGGTCGATCTAATTCAAAATTTTGATCAATTTACACATTGCAGTATACTAGTCCTTCAACCAATTGTTGATCCCTTCACTCTACGTACTTTGTTCCTCTCTTGCACACTTGCTTCAAACTTCATACAAATTGTTCCATTTCAAGCAAATAATCCTCCCAAGAAAAAATGCCAAATGCTAAAGTGATAGGAAACTTAAATTCAATGATGTGCCAATTATGGGGGTAGGTGAAGAGAAAATTGTACCCCAAATCGAAAACTGGGCTACCTAAAAAGATCGAGCTATACAAATAGTCATCTTAGGCGACCTGGCTACCGACCATTAATATCTTCCTTCAGTCATTAGGCCAAAATAACCACTTACCTTAGTATGGCATGGCCATCAACCTATGGATTCCTTCTTCTAATCAATTGGACATGACAGTCACTCTCAAAAGTGATACCCATTAGTTTCCTTTTTTTTTTCCCCTCTCTCTCTCTCTCTCTTAATTAAACCCTAGCTCCTTGCACATCTACATTATTATGCCAAAAAGTTGCTAAACCTGTCTCATTCACTTGTAGATTGACTATTACCTTGCCACATGTCCCCTTAATCAACTTGAGTCGGCAAGTCTATTGCTTGTTTTTAAGTTAATTTCACATCAAACACAACACTCTCATGCTCTAAAAATATTCATCCACTGGGCTTCCGAAAAAGACCGAGCTATACAGATTGCCATCTTGGGTGACTTGGCTACTAACTATAAATATCTTCCTTCAGTCATTAGGCCAAAATAACCACCTACCTTAGTATGGCATGCCCATCAACCTATGAATCCCTTCTTCTAATCAATCGGCAATGACAGTCACTCTCAAAAGTAGTGCCCATTAGGGTTTTTTTTTTTTTTTTTTTTTTTTTTTTTTTTTTTTTTTTTTCAATTAAACCCTAGCTCCTTGCACATCTACATTATTATGACAAAAATTCGCTAAACCTGTCTCATTCACTTGTAGATTGGACTATTACCCTGCCACATGTCCCCTTAATCAACTTGAGTCGGCAAGTCTATTGCTTGTTTTTAAGTTAATTTCACATCAAACACAACACTCTCATGCTCTAAAAATCTTCCTCCATTTTGCAAATTAAGGTACGTAACTTCACATGCTGAGACTTTGTCATTTTTATTTCTCTTATTCTCCCACTAGTTTATTGGCTTAATCATCGAAGCTTCCTTGAACAATCCGCGAGTTGGTCAGGACCAAACTGAGATTTATTTTTCTCAACTTGGTACTCGTCATGTTTCAAAGATTCACCATGATGGGCCCTGTTGAAGCCCTTGTTGCGATTCCATCTAAGTTCCTTGGTGTAAGGGGTGTTTGATAAACAGCATAACTTGTTTACTTATTGATAATGAATTAACAGTCAAATGGTTTATAGACTAATAAGATACTTGCAAGAGTAAAAAGGGACTTGGAGTAGCATCAGCCTAATAGCTCCGATGCCCAAGTCAAAGGAGGATTTTTGGTGGGCAAAATTTGCTAGTGAGAATGGAAATGTGTAGTACATGTCCCAAATTTTGATTTCCAATATATATAGATTCATGTGTGGTATGCTTTCCTTCATTCCAGCCATTTTTTTTAATAATATTATTATGAGGGGCGTGACAACCTTAATTACAAGTAAGGTTATGGGGACATAACCGTAGACCCTCATAAACAAATATCAGTCTTCGGATATTCGTGCTCAGCTCTTTGGGGTTGAGCTTGCCACATATGGTCAAGCTCGTCTCTTATACTCAAGTTATTATTTAATTGTCCCTTGGCCATGGTGAAAGCATAGGATTGTTAAGGTCAGGCTTGCATTGGGTTGTCCTAACCCTGATATGTTCTAAATGATTTGATATCACTTGAAAATTTTTCTTAGACTCTATGCAATTCATGTATGCAACAGAATAAACAAATTAATTCAACTAGTTAATTAGGAATTCCATACACAAGATATATCAATCACAAATTTGAACAAACAATAATAAATTAAGCAGAAAAATCACACATAAATTTAGTAACGAATGGAACACCAATAAAGAACATTTTCAATGGAAAAACTACTCTTGGGGCCCATTCTTGTAAAGATTCTAGGGATTAGCAATTACGACAATCAATGTACAAAATCTTTGTACTATTAGACTCTTTATAGTCACATTTACAAATGCTTTGCTTGCTTTCTTACCTCAATAGTCACAGAATATTTGGAATCTTCCTAAGTGAATTTTTTTCCACAAACTTCTGATTCCCATGAACTAAAATCTCTTACACATCAAGGAATATCCTTAAAGATGTTTTACAATGAACCCACTAAAAAAGATCTTTTACAAAAGTCTGAGAGGACCATGGCCCAAACACCCCAGCCCCCCCTCCCCCCAAAAAAGAACAATGACTTTTTTGGTGCAAGTTCTAGGTAGGGACGAAACCAAGAGTCCTGTAGCTCTTAGTCTATTATTAAAACTCTACAGTAAAAAGTTACTGGTTCTGTTCATTGTATCATTTTCAAGATTCACATGTAGTACAACCTCCTTAGATCGAGTGCAATATCTTAAAATCTGCAGATGGTGTTAATAAAAATGCATGAACTCGTGTACTTACTACATTATCTTTAGATAAATTCAAGATGATCTATTGGATGATGAGAATATGAAATTCTTTCCTTTTCTTTTCTGTGTTCTCTTTTTTCTTTGTGTATTTTAACTTTTTAATTTTCTAATATTTTGCTTAATACGTTAAAAGTGCCTACACACACGCCGGGTCTTTATCAGGAAAGATCTTTCAGAAGCAAAAAAAATGATTATAAATCTCTTGTATATATTTGATATTTCTACCTTTGCGGCCACTTTATATCTCTTTTTGCTTCCTCTTCCAAAGGGAGAGAAGAGAGAAGAAAAATACGCTCGGACCGACCAAGTAGCCACCTAAGGTTCTTTGTATCATACAATTTTTGAAAATGAAATGAAAATGACGCTTTCAAATGTGAGTACTAATCTTTGACAAAACCCCATAATATCAATATTGATATTCATTCAACAACGATGTATCACAAACTTATGAGACTCATATGATGAAATTCCACGTTAGAAAATTAAGCAAGAAGTATATAAGTACTAGCCATGTGGGGGCTTTACTTGTACTAGCCATGGATGGTGATTATAACGCCTTGAAAATTTGAGCAAGCAATTATGTGAAACGCAGTTTTTGTAAACTTTTAGTAAATACTGATAGATAAAGTATTGAAGATTATTGAATACTTGCCATTCAGTTGAGTTTTAATACATTGTATGTTCAAAACCACAAATAGTTAAGCTAGCTAGGCTAACTTCCTTTTCCTAATATGCTTTGGCTCTTTTGCTGGTAAATCTGCAGCACTGCAGACCCTTTTGAATTAGTAGTCAAGGTTGTATTTGTCAATGCTAGTGGGAATAAAAGTGTAGAACCTTTTTGACAAAATATTTGTATACTGATAAAGAAGTGGGGTTGTTATTGTGTACTGAATCCACCCATCTACGAGAGAGAGAAAATATACTCACAGATTACCTAATAATTTTTCTAAAGGGATTTTTTAGAGAAAGAAAGGGTTTTTAACTTTTTATTTGTTGTTGCCTGTTGGTATTGTGGTAGGGGTTGAGAGGGTCTTTTCATGGATAGGGAGGGAGAGAGGAAACTGTGGATGAAATAACAGGTGAGAGTGAGTGGAAGTAGAGAAGGGTACCAAGAAAATGTTGTGGTGTCTGTGAGGGTTATGATAGTTTTTTCTCTTTTTGCAGGGAAGGGTGGTCTGAGTGGACATAAGCATATCTATTGGAATTTGATTTGGCAGGATTTGAGGGGCTTTATCATTTTTTTCCTTCTTTCAACTGCCAAGACATGTTTTGACATGGATGGAAGTTTTGATGTACCCCCACCACTCATTGCTCTTTGGACTTCCACATCCTATAAGCAAAGCACCCCCGCCCCTTCTCCCTTTCTTTCTTTCTTTCAGTGGTCTTCTTTCTGTGGCCTTTGGACTTTACTATGGATGACAAGCATGTGCACACACACAAATAAGTAATAAATAATAAACGAGTTCTTTTAGAACTACAACTTTTATAATATTCTTTTTCACGTGCCAACAATCACATCATTTGTCACAACTTGATGAATTGGTTTGACTATGACTAGTAGACAGTCACTTACAATATACCCATTACTTCTCCAACAGTTATAGTCAACCATTTTAGAGTTGTGCAAAATTATGTCCTTAGATTTTCTCAAATATAATCAATCAATCAATATATCAATCATTAATCAATCAATATATATATAAAAACAAACCTCATGCGGAAGTGTGTGAGGTTCTACAATATGACGCTTTGTATGAGTACTTTTTCATTTAGCCTTTCACCTCCCATCTTCTTATCACTGATTAGTTTAAGCCATAAATGCAGAAAATTAAAAGATTTGGTTCTACTCCCTTTTCCAACTTATTGAACTTTTCTACTTTTAATTTCATTAATTTAAAAAATAAAAGGTTTTGTCCATTCGGAGAGATAGAGAGACAAAGAGTGAGAAAATTAGTATAAAAAAGAGTATGAAATTGGCTTTGGTTTCAGGTGCGTATGATCTAAACTTCTTAACAACACTATCAAAGTTTGATACAATGCTTAACAACACATGGGGTTTCTAAAAGGTATGTGTTTTTGTTTTTGTTTTTGTTTTTTTTTTTTTTTGTTTTGTTTTTTGTTTTTTGTTTTTTTTTTGTCTTTATTTATATTTTTGAAAACTGTTTAATCCTTGTAAGTGATTAAGGTACTCAAATGTAAGTAAAATTATACGTGAGATATGAAATAGTACAAGTTTATATTTCTCTATTCAATTATTGTTTTATTTTTAATCTCTTGGCATGTATATTTAGTTTTGTGAATTAGAAATTATAAATCTTAAATCTTAGATGTTTAGCCTTCTAAAGTTCACTTGTTTTCTTAAAAAAAAAAATACTTCAAAAAAAAAGAAAAGGAAATAATAAAAAAATTATATTAAAAACGTCAAATGTAAGAACTAAATATACATGTACACTTAATCAAACAAAAAAGGGCATATAGTGGCATTTTTAGAGTCTAATTAATTATGGTTACTTATGGATATATTGTGTTACAATTTTTTTTTTTCATTCATTATTTTAGTGACGTATAATACATAATTGAAATTAATTTTCTAAACATTATAACACATATGAGTATTATAAAATAACTAATAGCAAACACGCGCATCGCGCGGGACATCCACTAGTACTTGTAATAACTGTAAACTATAAAATTAATGACTATGGTATATTGCTCTTTCCGTTAATTACATTGTCTGGGAAAGAAAAGGAATTCTATTTCAATGGCAGCAGAGATGTACTTCTCTCATGATTTTGAAGTTAACATAAATTCTTTTTAATTAGGCCAATGATAAAGAGCGTTTATGACTAATTCGGTATTTCCCACTGTCCTGAAGCTAATTCAGCTCAATGATGCTTGCTTAATTAAATGAGCAAATCATGTTTTCCTTGACAAGGACAATATAAAGAACAGGATAAGCATGTCATTTGTTTGATATTCCTTTTAAGGGAAATGTGTAAGAGTAAGTCTTTTAACACAACAATTTCTATAACTTTGGCCACAACTCACCTACGTGGCAGGTTTATTTAAGTGGTGGAAATAAATGGTGGATCCTTGTGGGTCTATTCTTTCAAACTAATGATAGAGATATAAATTATTTTACAAAAAAACTTACAAACTGCTGATGTGGTGAGTGATTATTGATAAATGAAAAAGTGATACTAATGGTGGGTTTAGATAAAAACCAATAAGAGGTTGGCCACACTAATACTTTGTAAAAATGTTGCAAAATAGCTTATGATTGTAGCATTACTTATAATTTTATCATTCACAAGTTGCCATGTGGACAAGTTGTAATAAAGTTGTAAAAATGATTGTGGTACTTCAGCAAGGTCTAGTTACTCATCACTTAATACACACATAGTACACATACTCCCTCAAAACAAGATAAATCCTTTGTATTTGAGGAGTGTGTGTAGTGTGTACTATTTGTGCAAGTGTGTGTTTCCTTTAATTTCTTAAAGAGGGAAGTTTTGGTCAAGTGCACTACCTATGCATGAGCTCCAAATTTCTTTGAGTGTATTCTACTCAAAGTACTTAATTAAAACACGCACACCCGTTGCTGTAAATAAAGTAGGCGCTACAAGATATATAAAGTATCGATGATGAATGAGCACAATTTAGCTAGGGTTGTTTGGTAAGTTGAGTTTGGTACTCTAGTTTATTATAAGAAATCTTTTGCTTCATTTGCAGGATAAAGTAAAACATGAATGAATATTTTTGATGGTTTGATTATTTCTTGGGGTTGTTAAGGTGAATCTGAGAAGGACAAAAGAGGAGGATAAGACCTATAAATAAACTCTCAACCTGTCCCAAAAAATAAAAATAAGTGAATCAACTATCAAAGAAATTAATGCCCCAAGACATTTACTTTTATACATAATGGCATAATGCACCATGAAATACAAAATAGAATATTATGGTAGGATGTAAAAACATGAACATGAGTACGATACACGATACAAATAATTTTTGAAGAATTATAACATGATACGAGCATACAACAGATAAGACACAATTACGATGCGGATACAACATAGGTACCACAATACCCCAATAAATGAAGTGTTCATGCATCTTAACTCTCATAGATGGTGAAAGACGTAAATAACTTTTATGTATACCAGTTGATCTGACACTGAAGCTCTTTCTTCTCTTCTTTATTCATCACAAAGCAGTTTGTTGTAATTAACTTCCTCATTTTATCTTTTCAGCCCATTGACCTTACCCTTGCTCTATAGTTTATATATCAGAACTTTGGTCTAGAGGTCATTAACACAAAGTCATACTGTCGTGGATAAACTGATAAAGAAGCAAGGCCTGGTTCTCAAAAAACCAAAAAAATAAAAAAAATAAAAAGAAAAAAAAAAAAGAAAAGAAAAAGAAAAGAGAAAGAAAGCAAGACCTGACAAAATCAGACCTCAATTGGTTAACCACCCCGAAAAAGGGTTAGAGTAATGGAAAAAGCAATATGTTTTAATCCGACCTATCTTTTACCCATAGGCCATATCCGATTCTAGCTTAATTTTAATTTTCAATTTCTGTTTGAATGCTAAATTTATATTCCATTTTCTACATTATAAATGAAAATAGTTATAATTATACTATTAATCAACTGAACTTTCCATTTTCAAATATAAATATTTCCAGTATCTATAATATTGAGTAGGTTTCTTTTATTTTTTTTATTTATTTATTTACATAGTTTACCAAGATAGAGCCTAGTGGCTCGAGGGTGTTTTCAGGTTCGTTCCAAGGGAAGAACTTAAGTTTGAATCCCTCTATCCCACTTGCTGTAACAAAACCAACTTTTTTTCATGTTTGATATATGATAGTTGCACTTATATTCGTTTTCTCTCTTGTAGAATCAGTATACTTATTGGAATATTAAATTAATTATCAGACTATAAAGTTAAAGATTTGGATATTATTTAACTTTTATTAATGAATGTTTTATTTTTCATTTTTATATAGGTAGATAGTAGGAGAAGAGTGGTGGGATTCAAACAAGAAACTTGAAACATCACAAAAAAATACCATTATCACTAAGGGTCTGTTTGGGATTAACTTATTTTGCTGAAACTGAAAACTTTTTGCTGAAAGTGCTATAGATAAATGTAAAAATTAACCTAAATAGTATAGTGAGATCCATGAATAGTACTTGATAGTCCTGAACATATCTTCGTCCATCTGGGAAGGACAATGGACGAGGATGACCCTGAGATTAGCCTAGACCTTGGTAAACTGCTTGGCAAAGACAAGGCCAACCTCCCTCAAGTGTTACAAGGACAATAATGAACTTCCGTACCATTGGAGATATATCTCCCCATTTAACACCCTACAGGGACGTTACAGATTCGGAAATGATACCCTCATTAAGGCAAAACCAATGGCTAGAAGGAAGAAGAAAGTGCATATATATATATATATATATATATATCCATTCTCAAGACCCGACAAAAAGGTACAAAAATATTAGTTCATAGTGATTGATATTCTATTATTGCTAGCAATTCTAACTTTAGCATCGGAGGTTCTGTGGCAAGCACCACATCGGTGACCCACTCTTCTTCCTTTCACACTCTATTCCTTTAGGGTCAGGTTGGCATAGGATGACTCTGTTCTGGACGAGCATTCTGACTGACGATCCCAAGCATCATCAGTTTGGCGCCGTCTATGGGAAACGAGAGATTCTTTAGCACCTAGTTCAAGAGTACTATTCCATTCAACTCTCAAGTTCAGATGGAATCCAATGTTAACCAAGATCTTGTTGCATTGGCCCTGCAAATTCAGTCACTCGCAGCCACTGTGGAAGAGCTTACTAGGCAAAACCAAGAGATAAGGCAACGGTTGCAATAGGAAGATAACCGCATGGAGACTAATAGAGATGACGATAGGGACAGTCACAGGAGACGAGCTGGCACTTTAAAAGAGGCAAACTCGGATCTTCTCAGGGAGATGAGAAAGGCGATGGACGAACTGAGAAACTCTATCAAGGGAAAAACGGATCAAAGTTTGGACAGAATAGTCAGAAAGACAGACTCACCCTTCACCTTAGCAGTCCAGGAATGCCCGATGCCTCCAAGTTCTGTCTACCTCAGCTCGAGCCCTTTGATGAACTGAAAGATCCATTGGATCACCTCAATACATTCAAGATGACTTTAGGTCTCCAGCAACCCCCTGACGAGATTCTGTGCCACTCTTTCCCCACTACCCTCAAAGGGGCAGCCAGGGAATGGTTCACCAAATTACCAACGTCATCTATTGACAACTTCAAGTAGCTAAGCAGCTCCTTCCTTCATCATTTTGTCGGCAAGCAACGTCCAAAAAGGCCAGCTGACCATTTGCTCACCATCAAGCAAGGAGAAAAGGAAACCTTGAGGTCCTATGTAACGCATTTCACTCGAGGAATTTTGGAGGTGGACGAAGCAAACGATAAAGTACAACTAATGACCTTTAAGGCTGGATTAAAGTCTAGGGAATTCATGGTCTCCTAGGCAAAAAATCCCTCCAAGACGATGGCAGAGATGCTTTTGAAGGCACAGAAGTACATGAACGTTAAGAACGCCCTAGCAGCTATAGAAGGAGTAGAGAAACCCAAGGAGAAGAAGAAAGAAAATGAAGACGACTGAAGAGGGTGAAAATGGGATCGAGCAAATCGGTAGAATGTCGAAGGAAATAGACGAAGAGATGACAAAAATCCTTGTCCAACGAAGTTCACGCCTTTAGTGATGCCTGTTAACCAAATCTTGATGGAGATTAAGGATGAACAATATCTTAAATGGCCTAGGCCCTTACACTCGTCACCCAGTGTGCGATAAAAGGAAATAGTGCCGTTTTCAGAAAGACCACAGGCATTACACAGAGGACTGCCGAGACTTGAAGGAGCAGATAGAAGAACTTATACGGAAAGGGAAACTTTAGAAATACGTGAAAATGGGAGATTCAAGCAGGTATAGGGACGGCAAGAAGGATCAACACAAAGGCTCTCAGAGAAACGAGGATCACCTACCGCCTCGTCCACAAAGTGCAATAGGGGAGATAAAAACCATTATAGGAGGACCATCCACGGGAGGGTCGTTCAGGTCCCTCAAGAAATCATACCAAAGGCAAGTGAATAGTGTTCATAGCCTGCCTCCCCTAAAGCAAAGACAGACGAACCAAGACATGTATTTCTCAGAAGAAGATGCCAGAGGGGTAAAGCAATCTCATGATGACCCACTAGTCATTATAATCATGATTGAGGGATTCAACACCAAAAGGGTTCTGGTAGACAACGAGAGATCAGCAAACATTATTTACCTTTCTGCCTTCCAGCAATTAAAAGTAGACCCGAAGAGACTTCGTCCTTTCGAATCCCCCTCGTCAGTTTCAGTGGAGACAAGGTGTACCCTCGGGGGAATAGTAACATTGACTGTCACAGCCGGCTCTTACCCCCTTCAGGTAACCAACAAGCATAACTTTTTGGTAGTAGACTCACCTTCGTCCTACAATGTGATTATAGGACGACCTGCCCTCAATCGCTGGAAAGCTGCCACTTCCACGTACAGCCTGAAGGTGAAGTCTCCAACCAAATAGGGGGTCGAAGAGATAAGAGGAGACCAGGTGTTGGCAAGGGAGTGTTACCAGGCAGTCTTGGCCTCAAAAGAGAACCACACATGGACAATCGAAGATAAGACACTAGAAATCATCGAGAAGCTAGAAATGATAGAGTTGGTCGAAGGAGATCCTGCAAAGACGACCTAAGTGGGGACGACTCTAAATCCAAAGACGAAGGAAGAGATTATCAGCTTCCTGAAGGCTAACCTTGATGTGTTTGCATGGAGCCACGAGGACATGCCAGGTATCCCAGCAAACATCATCCAACATCGCCTAAATGTAGACCCTGAGAAGAAACCCGTCTAGCAGAGAAGAAGAGTTTTTGCCCCTGAACTAAACAATGCAGTCATGGACAAAGTGAACAAGTTGCTTGCTGCTAATTTTATTAGGGAAGTCTACTATCCAGAGTGGCTGGCCAACGTTGTCATGGTTAAAAAGGCAAACAGGAAGTGGAGAATGTGTGTTGACTTCACGGACCCAAACAATGCCTGCCCGAAGGATAGCTTTCCTCTACCCAAGATTGACCAACTGATAGACTCAACAGTCGGGCACAAACTTCTTACCTTCATGGACGCATTTTCTGGGTACAATCAGATACAAATGGCTGAGGAAGATCAGGAAAAGACAACCTTCATCACCAGTAAGGGGCTCTACTGCTACAAGGTCATGCCTTTTGGTTTGAAGAATGTAGGGGCCACATACCAAAGATTGGTAAACCAGATGTTCAGCAAGCAGATTAGGAGGAACGTGGAAGTGTACATCGACAATATGCTCGTCAAGAGCAAAGAAGAAGAGGACTACCTGGACGATCTCAGGGAAACGTTCAACACGCTCAGATAGTATAGCATGAAGTTAAACCCGTCCAAATGTGCCTTTGTAGTCTCCTTAAGGAAATTCCTCGGGTTCATGGTGTCGCAAAGGGGAATAGAAGCAAATCTTGAGAAAGTGAGAGCTATCCTCGAGATGTCCTCTCCAAAGACGGTCAAAGAAGTGCAATCTCTCACAGGAAGAGTAGCTACCCTCAATAGGTTTGTCTCAAAAGCAACAGACAAATGTCTTCCTTTCTTCAAGACCCTGAAACAAGCCTCTGTTTGGACGGAGGAATGCAAGACAGCATTCTAGGAGTTAAAGCGCTACCTGAGCAACCCCCCACTCTTGAGTCCGTCTAAGGAGGGAGAAGATTTATTCCTTTACCTGGCAGTATCCGTAACTATAGTCAGCACAGCCTTGATTAGGGAAGAGAACAAGATACAACTTCTGGTGTACTACATTAGCCAGGCCTTTTAGGGAGCTGAAGCTCGATACCCAAGGATAGAGAAGATTACCTTTGCCCGAATAGTGGCCTTAAGAAAATTTCGTCCGTACTTCCAGGTTGACCCGATCATAGTGATGACGGACCAGCCCATCAAGAAAGCAATGAATAAGCCTGAGGCTATTGGATGGATGGTATAATGGGCTATTGAGCTTAGTCAATTTGATATAGAATATCGCCCCTGGACGGTTATAAAAGCTCAGGCAATGGCAGACTTCATAGCAGAATTCACCACCCCCAAGCATGAAGAAAACCAGGAGGAGCTTTGGACGATCCATACAGATGGGTCATCCATTTAAAGGAGAGGTGGAGCAGGTGTCATCATCACCTCCCCTGAAGAAGATGTTTTGAAGTATGGAGTCCAACTCAAATTCCCTGTAACCAATAACGAAGTAGAGTATAGGGCTATATTAATAGGGCTAAGAATAGCTCGGGTACTTGGAGCTAGGAACATCTTGCTAAGGAGCGATTCACAGCTGGTCGTAGGGCAGGTCAGGGGAGATTTTGAAGCAAACAAGATAAGAATACAGAAATACCCCAAGTTGACTAACTAGTTGGTAAGCAATTTTGATCGTGCAGAGTTTGTTTAGATCCCACAGGATCAAAATGTTGAAGCCGACGAAGTGGCACGGAGTGCATCAGCAGACGATCAAGCAAAGGTAAATGATTGGAGGTTGGAAGAACAAAACTCTCCTAGCATCGAAGAATTTCAAACCTTCCCTGTGCACACCCGCTCTGGATGGACGAGTCCCATTTTGTCTTACCTTAAACATGGACGGTTACTACCGAACCCTGATAAAGCCAAGAATATCTAGAAACGAGTTGCCCGATTCATGGTGCTTAATGACGAGCTTTACAAAGGAGGCTTCTGCCAACCTTACTTGAGATGTGTAGAAGAGAAGGAAGCCAAATATGTTTTGGAAGAGGTACACGGGGGAGTTTACGGCAACCACATAGGAGCAAAGTCCCTTGTTCAGAAGATCATGAGGGCGGGTTATTTTTGGCCCACAATGCAACAAGACGAAGCGAATTTCATTAAAAGATGTGACAGTTGCCAAAGGTATGAAAATCTCCAACGAGTCCCAGGGGAAAAGATGACAACCATTTCCTTACCTTGGCTATTCGCACAATGGGGGATCGACATTATGGGCCCCTTACCACAGGGAAAGAGACAAATGAGGTTTCTACTCATCGCGATTGACTACTTCACGAAATGGGTCGAAGCAGAAGCACTGGCAACGATCACAGAAGCAAAGGTACAAAATTTTGTATGGAAAAATATTGTTTGCAGGTTTGGGATACCGAGGACAATCATCTCAGACAATGGTCACCAGTTCGACAGTCATGGATTCAGGTCGTTTTGCTCAAGCCTAGGCATTAGGAACAAGTATTCGTCCCTAGGACATCCTCAAGCCAATGGACAGATGGAAGTAACAAACCGAACCTTATTAAAGATCATCAAGGCCCGGTTAGTGGGGGCAAAGGGTGGATGGCCCGAGGAGTTACCAGCGTTCTGTGGGCCTACAGGACTACAACATGAACACCAACAGAAGAGACGCCCTTCAACCTAACTTACAGAACCGAAGCAGTCATCCCAGTCGAAGTAGGACTCACTAACCTCAGGACGGAGTTCTTTAACGAATAAAGTAACGACGATCAATTGAAGCTGAACTTGGATTGTCTGGACGAAATCAGAGACTGAGCCTCCCAAAGGATGACCAAGTACCAGCAGAAGATGGTTGAATACTACAATCAGAGGGTAAAGCTGAAAAGCTTCAACATTGGAGATCTAGACCTTCGAAAAGTGACTCCTGCAACCAAGGACCCAGCACAAGGCAAGCTAGGACCAACTTGGGAAGGACCCTATAAGGTCGTCCACTATTCTCGTCAAGGAAATTACCACCTGGAGGACTTGGACGGAAACAAGCTACCTCATCCGTGGAATGTCGAGCATCTAAAGAGGTATTACGAATAGGAATTACAGCCCAATTGTAAGTAGTCAGCAATGCCTTAGACTCTTTTTTGTTATGCAAAGCAAATAAACGTATCATTTAATAATTAATGTGTGTTGGTTATCTTATCCATTGCCAAATCATCGTCCGAATGCAAAAACTTTGAGCAAGTTAAAAAGACAAAAAAAAAACCCCTTAGGGGCATAAAAAAGACGATAAGATTCCTCAAATGGATGTACATCGTCTTAACGAAAAAAGACGATAAGATTCCTTAAATGGATGTACATCGTCCTAACGAAAAAAAACGATAAGATTCTTTAAATGGATGTACATTGTCCAAATAAAGACGATAAGATTCCTTAAATGGATGTACATCGTCCTAACAAAAAAAAGATGGTAAGATTCCTTAAATGGATGTACATCGTCCAAATAAAAAAGACGATAAGATTCCTTAAATGGATGTATATCGTCCTAATGAAAAAGACGATAAAGTTCCCTAAGGAATGTACATCGTCCGACAATACCTTAGTAAAAATTCTCAAAATCCTCAAATGGACGAAGGGAATGCCTCAGTAAAATTCTTGAAGTCCCTAAATGGACAGAGAGAATGCCTTAGTAAAAATTCTCGAAGTCCTTAGATGGACGGAGAAGTAAAAAGTCTCCATGTCTCTAGATGGATGAAGAAACCACACTAAACAAATTTTTCTAAGTCCCTAAAGGGACAAAAGGACACAGCCAAGCAAATTGCAACCAAATGCAAGCAAGAAGATGAATATGAAGAAAAGTAAAATGCATAGAAAGAAAAAGCTGTGAATTGTTCAAAAGCCCTAAAACAAGTAGGGCATCCAAATACATGGAGTCCAATAGCCCTAAAACAGACAGGGCATTTTCAAAAAAAAAAAAAAAAAAAAAAATCACTAAGGGGCAGCAGAATCAAGCTTGAGGAGCATTATCATCATCCTTGCCAGTCTTGGGGGCCTTGCCAGTCGAAGTTGCAGCCTGAGTAGCTTGAGCCACTTCATCCGCCTCAATCTCTTTATCAACGACCTCGAAGTCCAGCTCTTCCAAGTTCGTCCTTGGACCATGCTTTATCAGATATCTCCTCAACAGCTCAAACCCTTTAAAATACCATTGAAATAGAATGGTATTATACTCGTCGGTAGTTTGGAAAGCGTGGACGGCCTTAGCCACGACATTCTTCATCCTCTAGCCAGCTGAAGCAAAAAGGTCGTCCTTTTGCTTTACCAGCAGCTTCTCGGAATCCAGATGCTTAGTTGATTTGCTCATTGGAAGCGTTATTAGCATCCATAGCAGCAATCAGGTCCCTCCGCAACCCCGAAGCCTCGGACTCCAATGCCTCTACTTTTGAGTTGGCCACGACAGCCTTCTCCTCATTTCCCAGATATTGAGAAGTGATGTGCATCATTTCTCCCAACACCTGAAAACAAAAACAAATTTCGTCATGACCAAGGTTAGAAGACGTAACTAAACAACTAAGGATGAAACCAGAAACAAGATAAGAAAAATCACCTGCACAAGTTTATGAACATGCTGGCTCACCATCTCATGGGAGGGCACGTTAGAAATCTCCCTCATTTCCTTGGGAGTCAGGAACTCATTTGCCTGAGCCATGGTTGCTCCAGCGTTAGCCCAGACATTGGAGTCAATTTTTTCCTTCCCTTTGTCCCCCGCCTTTCACCTTTTGGTGGGAGGAACGACCTCCTCAATTGAAAGGGCTGGAGAAGCAACTCGTCCTTCATCCAAGGTAGGGGTGGACGAACCCCTCTCTGCCTTCTCCTTCTCCTGCTCTTTATCAACTATCTTTAACTTTCTCTGGCCAATACTGGAAAGGGGCTCGTTCTTCTTCCCCTTAATCTTCGCATACATGTCTTTATTGAATTTGGTTGTCATCTCTGCACCAAATAATAATAATAATAATAATAATAATAATAATGATAATTAAGTTAGGAAAAAGAGAAAAGGACGACCCAATATATCAAGGCTACTCACGTTTTCTCTCTTCCCGATCAATCGCACGAAGAACATAAGGTGAAAGCTTTGGCCCCAAACAGTGACGAGCTAGTGTACGTGGATCACCTAGCTCGTCAAAGTCCTCGATCGTGCTGGCGTACTTCACAGCTTCTAGAACCCGCTCCTCAAATTTATCCTTAAGCTTAGGACGCTTTTTCACTATGGGTCCGTTTGGATTGAGCTTATTGTTACTGAAACTGAAAACACTGTAGCAAAATAATTTTTAAATGTGTAAATAGAACCGTAGGACCCATTTTTAATATTTTTTAATGCGTGAACAGTGTCAGCACAGTGCGTGAACAGTGTATTTACTGTTCATAACAGTAAAATTTGTCCCCCCAAAGTCAACAAATGCGGGCCAAAAAAAAAAAAAAAAAAAAAAGGAGAAAACGTGACACTGGAAACGTGGACGCAGGATTCATCTGAATCCAAATGCCCTCTATGTTAGGACATATGTGATTCACTTGTTAGGAACATATGTCACTATTTTATGTAATTGGCTAATCTTTTGACAAAACGCACTTTACTTATATTTGGGTAAATTTAGGATATGTTTAATACTTCAAGAAACTGTGTTTCAAGATCAAGTGTTGAAGACATGCAAGTTTGTCCAAGATTTAAGTTGAAGAAATTCTATTCATTAAAGCTCGACAGCACCTCGACAGACAGCTATCTGTCGAGCTTTATGAAAAAAAGGAATTCCAGTTCTTTTTTTACTCTAATCCAGTTTTATGTGTTTGGACTTTCTTTTCTTCTAACCCTAGACATATAAAATGATTATTTTAAGGGCCGTCAAAGTGTTCACAAGTTGCACAACCTTTGAGAATAGTTTGTTCAAGCAAATTGTGACCGGAGACAAAGTTTCGCCCTTGTTCATCTCTTCTGAAGAAGTTGCTGTGTATGTGCACCTTGGGGTTTTGTGACCAAGCATCTTCTTGATCTTCATCGTGTGGATGAACTGAAGAACTTTGCAGCCAACAACCTTCTCTAGTTGGTGATTGAAGTCGCGTACTGGGATCCGCACAATTGGTTAGTCATGTACTTGGGAGCCGTGTATCAAAAGGGGAAATTGTCACTACAGAACAAGTCCAATTGGGTATTGGGGTAAGGGTTCAACTGTAGGTTGGTATAAGGTACTGGGATTCCTTTACTTGTAATCGCTTGTTGTGATAATAGTGGAATTTCGGGAGTGGTGACTTGAAAATCACCCAGTGGGGTATTTGCCATTAGGTTTTCCCCATTCGTAAACAAATCACCATGTCATTTATTTTTCCGCTGCATATTTAGTTATTTGGTGATTTGTTTGTGCAACCATGCATTTGCATGTTAATTTGATTAATTAATAAACTTGGCTAATTAATCAATTAATTTATCATAAAGGGTCAATTCATTTTTGGCTTATCAAGTGGTATCAGAGCAGGCACACTCTGATTAGGTTTTAATCCTTACTGTATTGATCTATTGACCCTTGTTGTCATAGCTGTAACTAGCTTGAAGAGATCTTTGTTTTCAAATATATCTTGTTTTTCTAATCTTTATTTGTTTGAGTGTGTCAGAAAATACAAGTCTAAAAGTTATTTGAATTCTCTTATGATGACTATTGAAAAAGATCTCAGTTTGGCTAAGAAGAAACTAGACTATCTCAGAATGAAAATGTGCAAAGGAGTTCGTCTGATAAGAGTGATAGTTAAAGGCTTAGCTCGAAAAAGGCAGATGAGAGAAAGCACCATTCCCACTGATCTATCATCTAAACATGAAGTGTGTTTTATGATGAAGTCCACATTTAAAGTTATGGACACATATTTGTGGTACCTCGACAGTGGTTGCTTAAGACACATGACTGGAGACCGATCTTTCTTCAAGGTTTTTGAGTCTAAGAAAGGTGGCAGTGTCACTTTTGGTGATGGAAGCAAATCATAGATCAAAGGGAAGGGAATTATCTCTTTACCTGGACTGCCAGACATTGCAAATGTTCTTTATGTAGAAGGTCTAAGGGTGAACCTATTAAGCATAAGTCAGATATGTGATCAAGATTTCATGGTACTATTCTCAAAGGGAAAGTGTCTTGTCATGGATGAGTTTGGAAAGAAACTTATAAGTGGTGTTTGCACTTTAGACAACTGTTATGGATTGGTTCCTAGTGTTGATATTGTGTGCAATAGCATTCGTTTGCCAAATGAAGATCTATGGGATCAACGGATGGGACATGCTAGTTACAAACATATTTCTATTGTATCTAAGCATGAATCAGTCTTGGGGATACCACAGCTCAATAGAATAAGCAAAGCGGTGTGTGGACCATGTCAGCTTGGGAAACAGACAAAAGCTAAGCATCCAAGTACTCAGACATCAGCTACATTTAGGCCATTGGAGCTTCTACATTTAGATCTTATGGGTCCAACTAAAACCGAGTCTTTTGGTGGTAAGAAATACATCATGGTTGTGGTAGACGACTTCACTAGGTACATTTGGGTCATTCTCCTACAATCCAAGTCTGATGCTCTTGAGCACATTGAAGCTTTGTGCATAAGATTACAGAATGAGAAGAGCCTGAAGATTGATCGAATTTGAAGTGACCATGGTAAAGAATTCGAAAACTCATATATGGAGTCCTTTTGCACAAGATCAGGTATATATCAAGAATTATTTGCTCCTATTACTCCTCAGTAGAATGGTGTAGTAGAAAGGAAGAACAGGGTTATTCAGAAGATGGCCAGAGCCATGTTATACAACAAGGATGTGGCTAGAAACTTATGGGGAGAAGCCGTTAACACTGCCTGTCATACGGTTAATAGGGTGTACTTCAGACCCGGTACCAAGAAGACTCCATATGAGTTATGGAAAGGAAGGAAGCCAAATTTGAAGTACTTCAGAATCTTTGGAAGTACTTGTTTCATCTTCAAGGATAGAGAGAATGTGGGAAAATTTGACTCTTGGAGTGATGAATGTATATTTTTGGGCTACTCCTTCACAAGTAAGGCTTATCGGGTATACAACAAAAGAACTATGAAGGTAATAGAGACAGTGAATGTTGTTATTGATGAGTCTTTAGATTCCAGTTCTGAGAAAGGCATTGAGGAGTTACCCAAAGAAATTCTTACTCCTGAGCTTAAGGAAGTTCAAGAACTTATTGAACAAGAACCTGCATCTCCAAGTACTCCTGGTACTCCTAGTGGTCTGGAAGATTTTGTAGATATACCCACTTCACTAGATTTTGAATCTCATGAAGAGAAAGGACCTTCATCCAAGGTTAAATTAAATCATCCTCCAAAAGTTATTGTGGGAAATATGAATGAACTCACATTAAGGAAACGGATTGTTGATAAATGTGTTGCTAATTTTGTGTCTTATTCTTGTTATCTGTCACAGGTTGAACCCACAAAAGTTGAGGAAGCTCTTCAGGATGAAAATTGGGCCAAAGCAACGCATGATGAACTCCTTCAGTTTTAGAGGAATGATGTCTGGACCTTAGTACCTAGACCAGAAGGCGAGCACATCATCGGCACAAAGTGGATATTCCACAATAAGACTGATGAGGAGGGCAATGTGATTCGTAACAAAGCTCGGCTTGTAGCTCAAGGATACTCACAAATGGAAGGAGTAGACTATGATGAGACATTTGCCCCAGTTGCCCGTATGGAGTCCATCAGAATTCTCCTTGCCCTAGCATGTCATTTGAAGTTCAAACTCTATCAGATGGATGTAAAGACTGCTTTCTTGAATGGGCTACTTAAAGAAGATGTCTATATGGCTTAACCAAAAGGATTCATTGATCCCCACTTTCCAGACCATGTATTGTATCTCAAGAAGGCACTTTATGGCTTAAAGCAAGCCCTAGAGCTTGGTATGATCGGCTCACACAATATTTGGTGTCACATGGGTTCACAAGAGGAAAAGCTGATCAGAATCTCTTCATCAAAAAGGAAATGGTGAGTTGATAGTTGCTCAAGTCTATATTGACTGCTTTAAAAGGAATTATAAAGTATGTCAAAACCACTGCTGAGTTCGGTGTGTGGTACAGCAAGGACACAAATGATGTCTTAGCTGGTTATTCTGATGCTGATTGGGTTGGGAATGCTGATGATAGAAAGAGTACATCGGTGGGTTGTTTTTATGTGGATAACAATTTTGTCTCTTGGATGAGCAAAAAGTAGAACTCCATCTCGTTATCCACTGTAGAAGCTGAGTACATCGCTACCGGTAGCTGTTGCACCCAACTCCTATGGATGCAAGAACTCCTCCATGATTATGGTATTTTTCAAGAGCATCTCACCATCTATTGTGACAATATCAGTGCCATCAACATCTCTAAGAATCCGGTTCAACATTCTCGAACCAAACAAATAGAAATTCGAAATCACTTCATTAGGGAGTTTGTCGAAGATGGTATTCTCACTCTTGAGTTTATTCACACCGATGATCAGAAGGCTAACTTGTTCACCAAACCTCTTGATAGCAAACGTTTTGAATTCCTTCGTCAAAACATTGGTGTTATCTCCATGGATTGATCTCTTTCTCTCCTCCTTCTTCCTCATGTATATGCATCTAGTTTTTATGCTTTGCTTTGCTTAACATGTTTTTATTTGGTTATTTTTCAGTTTTGCTTTGTTTTGTTTTTCATATAAAAAAATAAAAACAAAATTGAAAAATCAGAAAAATACAAAAACAGTGTGTGTTTTATGTACATTGGTACTTGTGTACCTTGGATGACCATTGAAACAAAGTTTTCTAAACTTTGTATCTCTTGTAGCTTAGATGAGCATCTCTATACACAACTAAGCAAGTGAGCTTTGTGGCTCATGTTTGTGATGAGTAAGATTAAGTGATCTCTTGTACTTAACACTTGTATCACTCTTTTTGACGGGAAGGACTAAAAAATCCTAAGAGAAAGGCATAAATAACTATCTCACCACTGTTGCTCACCAATCATAATATGACACATGTATGCTTCGGCATAGCAAAAGTGTAATGTTAATGACATTTGTGTGTTTCGGCATAGCAAAATTGGAATGTCAAATGCTTACTATCATTGGGTATTTTCTTTTCTCTCTCTTATATGCTCATGCATGATTTGCTTAAATAAAAATATGCAAAGAAAATGAAAAGCAAAAAGATAAAAAAATGCTTTAAATATAATTGCAAACGTGTATTCTAGGAGATGTGGGAGTTATAGGATGTACCTCGAAGGTGATAGTCCCCTTCAAGTAGTTATGATTGTGTGTGAGTTAAAGTGATTTTCTCATATCTTAAATCGTCATAACATGTATACACTTATGCAATCTTGCGATATTTTTCACACATAACATACAATATTCTTTGCTACTCTTGATACATGTGCAAGTACAATGTGATTTGGCCATCACAAGGTTTTACATGTGTTAATGTATGCTCACTAAACTGTCTTGACTTGTTTTTGAAATATAAAATTGGTTAGACTTGTTTAGTGTGTGTATGTGTGTGTTTTGGGATCTATGTGCTTAACATTTTTTTGTTGAGAGATGATTTTGAGAGCTTAAAATGTTGAATGGATCCTTGGTTGAGTTGCATGCTTGATTGCATTCATATCTGTGTTTTTCACTTCTTGAAAAAATGGTTTTTAAGCAATCTCAACACCTCCTCGATACCTCCTCGACACCTGGCTTTCTGTCGAGCTCTTAAGGTCTTTTCTTATCGCAATCTCGACAAATTCTCGACAGCTGGTGGATCGAACGAGAAAGTTTCTGGATCCTCGATAACTTCTCGGCAGTTAGTGGATCGATCGAGCTTCTCTTCTTGTGTCTTTGCTTTGTTTCTTGACACCTTCTTGACAGCTGTATCTGTCGATGTTGTTTTTCTCCACACCTACCTCGACAGATGGCTTAACACCTCTATCTGTCGAGAATTATTGAGGAGCTATATATTCGTTCGTCACAGTCAGGTTCTCATTTCTTCAATCTCTCTCGATTTGTCTGCACCTATTCCTCTCCCAAACACCTTCTCTTTCACTCCAAACCTCTTCCCAAGTGATTTTTCAAGCTTTTTCAAGTTTTCCTTCACTTGGTAAGCTTCTAATCTCCTTCATTTACATGCATTCATGTTTTGAAACCTAGGTTTTGGGGTTTTGAAAAATTTGAGGTTTTTCAAAATTGATGAGTTATTGTTGAAATTTTGGGGTGGGTTTTTACTCAAATGAGTTTCAAATCTCATGCATTGTATCACATTAGCATAATAATAGTATTATCATGCATTTAGATTTGTGCAAATTGATGGTGTGCTGGTAGGATTGGATTGGGTTGAGCCTATGACGCACTTTCTTTTGCATATCACATGTTCATGCATTCCCCATGCATACGTACCTTCTTTTCAATATACTTGCTATATTTGAACTGGTTGGAGCTTTTCTGATTGTCCTTTTCTTCCTCCTCTCTCTCTTGTTTACGTTAGTCATGTCTATGGCACCTAAGCATAAGTCAGCTTCGTCCCAGAACCCTTTGCGTTCTAGGGCATCATCTTCGTCTGATCCTACTCCTTCTCATATTCGGTTTCGTGATGAGGATGCCCAAAAGGACTTCTTGGAGAACTTTTCTTGACGAGGTGTTCATTCGGAACACCGAGTTATTTTGGTGGACTTCGCCAACACTGACCTTCCCATTGTCATTCACAGTCGGGGATGGGAGTCACTGTGTGATGTTCCAGTCACTTGTCCGACCATGCCGATCCAGGAGTTTTACTCCAACATGTATGGTTTCAATTTTTTAGTACCTCTCTTTTCTACTTGCGTTCGAGGTACGCACATTGTAGTCACACCGCAGCTTGTTGCGGATGTGCTTTATGTTCCAAGGGTAGAGCATCTTGACTACCCCGGTTGTGAGCATCTAAGGACTGTGTCCAAAGACCAGATGATTTCCGCTTTCTGTAAACGTCCCACAGATTGGGGTGATTGTCAGTTTACACCATGTCGGCCTTTTGCTAAAGGTCCTAAATTCATGAACATGGTGATGGCTTTTATTTTGCACCCACTCTTTCACTATAACTCTATCACAGAGCCTCGTGCTCGATTTTTGCTTTCTTTGTTAGAGCACCTCACTATAGATTTTCCTTCACACTTTATTCTTTCTATCTTAGATGTGTATAGGGATATAGCTATCCGTGATAAGCTCATTTTCCCTTCGGCTATCACGTGGATTCTATGCCATTTTTTTGTTCATTTTTCTTCTTCTAACCATTTTCCTGTTATGTGTGCCATAGACTACGCTACCGTTAAACGTAGCAAGGCGCAGTTTAGGTCTAAGCAGTCGGATTCAGTAACTCCTCCCTCCCGTTCTACTCCGTCTCGTTCTGCTCCATCCACATCCATTCCCTCCTCTTCTTCGGGCGATGTGACTCTAGGAGACATCATGGAGCAATTGCAGCGCATGGATGCTCGCTTTGATACTCTCTCTACGGAGTTGTATTAGGTGAATGTTCGTGTCGGTCGTATTGCACGACGACAGGCAACCATGGGTGGTTTTGCTCCTGAGGCTTCTTTTCCACCACCTCCTCCAGTGGCTTCAGATTCTGAGGATAAGGATGATGATGATTGTGATGACGATGGTGATGATGGAGATGCTAGCTCTACCGATGAGATGTCTACTTGACACTCTTACCCTTTGTCATTCATGACAAAAAGGGGAAGTAGTTTTGGATATATGAGAGTAGTCATTCTTAGGGGGAGAGTTAGTATATGACATTTTTGTTAGGGGGAGTGTTGATATCTGAGGGTTGTAGTGAGGATTACATGCATCTTTTTATTTTCTCTATTTTAGATACATTTGTTCTTGTACATGGGTCATGTGACCGTTTTTGACATACATTGTACTTATCTTCTTTATATATGTGATGTATATTTCTTTCACCTACCCTTGCATGTGTTGTTTCTTTTCTTTCTATATACACATGGTTCTTATTACTTGTATGCAATCTATTATTTCTGTTTCACACAAAGATGCATCGATGAGTTTTGTTTAAAGTGTTTCAGAAATACAGGTTGTCAAAGTCTACTTGCCATAAACTCTCTTCTTGCAAAGTTTTTCAAGAGTTTGTATTAGAATAGATTTTATTATATTCAACAAATGAATATGAGTGAAGTGATTTAAGACTTCTCTCATATGTTCATTTGTTTGTTGTGGTTTTGTCACGGATTTCCAAAGGGGAAGATTGTTAAGACATATGTGATTCGCTTGTTAGAAACATATGTCACTATTTTATATAATTGGCTTATCCTTTGACAAAACGCACTTTACTTGTATTTGGGTAGATCTAGGATGTGTTTAATACTTCAAGAAACTGTGTTTCAAGATTAAGTGTTGAAGACATGCAAGTATTTCCAAGATTCAAGTTGAAGAAGTGCTGTTCATTAAAGCTCGACAACTACTCGACAGCACCTCGACAGACAGCTATCTGTCGACCTTTATGAAAAACAGAATTCCAATTCTGTTTTGACTCTAATCTGGTTTTATGTGTTTGGGCTTTCTTTTCTTCTAACCCTAGACATATAAAAGGATTATTTCAAGGGCCGTCAAAGTGTTCACAAGTTGCACAAGTTTTGAGAATAGTTTATTCAAGCAAATTATGACCGGAGACAAAGTTTCGCCCTTGTTCATCTCTTTTGAAGAAGTTGCTATGTATGTGCACCTTAGGGTTTTGTGACCAAGCATCTTCTTGATCTTCATCGTGTGGATGAACTGAAGAACTTTGCAGCCAACAACCTTCTCTAGTTGGTGATTGAAGTTGCGTACTGAGATCCACGCAATTGGTTAGTCACGTACTTGGGAGTCGTGTATCAAAAGGGGAGATTGTCACTACAGAATAAGTCCAATTGGGTATTGGGGTAAGGGTTCAACTATAGTTTGATATAAGGTTCTGGGATTCCTTTACTTGTAACCGCCTGTTGTGATAATAGTGAAATTTCGAGAGTGGGGACCTGAAAATCACCCGGTGGGGTTTTTGCCGTTAGGTTTTCCCCATTCGTAAACAAATCACCGTGTTGTATATTTAGTTATTTGGTGATTTGTTTGTGCTACCACACATTTGTATGTTAATTTGATTAATTAATAAACTTGGCTAATTAATCAATTAATTTATCACAATGGTCAATTCGTTTTTGGCCTATCACACTACAAAGCAAAAATTACACAAGGTTAAAGGGACGATCAATATAGGCAAAATACTAAAGAAAAGAAACATAAAAGGCAAACGCACCAAGACGAGGGGTCTCCCACCGACGCAGCAACCTGGGGACATTCCCCCAAAAGTCGTCGGACAAAGTCTTCCAACCATCACCTAACACGAAATAATATCTAGACTTCCAATAACGGAAGGACGAAGGAAGGTTGACGACAAGGCAAGATTTCCTATCTAGGGTACAAGTTCGTAATACCCAAATTCCTTAGACTCTTTTAAGCGATAGAGATAGATGAACTCATTGAGTGTGATCATGTCCCCATCCGCTATGGTCGTCCAAATCACCATACAACTTATGACGATCTTCCAAGAATTCGGCATAAGCTGCCCTGGGGCGATATTCAGGTGATTTAGGAGTTCCATAATGAATGGATGGACGGGAAATCTTAGGCCGTACTAAAACCCAACCTCATAAAAGTAGACCTCACCATGAGCAAAGGCGCAAGCCTTCTCGCCTTTCTTGGGAAGACGAGCCCTGGTCTCATCGGGGAAATAAAACCTATCCCTAAACTTGTCAAAGACTTCTGCCTTCAAGGTATACTTTTCCTTAAGGGCATGAAAAGGATGTGATGTGGGAGAAGCAGAAGGAAGAATGGACGAAGGGGCGGAGGAAGGCACGAAGGTAGCTATGTCTGTTATAGCCCCATCCGCGTCAACACCAGAAGACGAACCCCTCTCCCGATTACTCGATCTCACCTCAAACCCCATATTTTCCCTTCTAAACGCCTCACGTACAGATTTGAACCAAGACAAAGACTGGTGCAACAACGGATACAGGTCACCCAAAGCTAAATCAAGGCCACTATTGCCCACAACAAAATCCCTAATTTGTGGTTATTGATCACTAGAAGAATCTAACAGCCCCCTTAAGCGAGCAAAAAGAAAGGCGATGGAGGGAGAAGTGTGCCTAATTTCAGTGTAATCAACCATTAAGGAAAAATATGCAACTCCAAAAAGGAAAATAGGAGTACAAAAGAGAAGAGTACAATAAAACCAAAAAGGAAAAAGGCGTAAAAAAAGGGGGTGTACCTGGAAATAAGGAAGAAAACTGGGAAGGCAAGGAGCAAAACGCACAGCGGCAATGATGAGCTTAGAGAAATTGAACACAGAGAGAAAGTGAGGAGAAAGGCTAAGAATCAGAGAAATCGAATGCAAGGGGAAAGTAATGAGATGAGAAAAGAAAGGCAAAGAGCTAAAAAGGTTTGCCTTGGAAAATGTGGGAAAACTGAAAAGGCTCTCACTGGAAATGAAACCGGCTCACTAGTGAAAAGAGGACACGTGGCCACGATGCGAGCCACTCTGCCATAAGACAATTAATTCGGGGAGCATAACCCCAAGCGCCTCAAAAAAAAAAAAAAAATCTCATATTCCTAAGATCGTCCAAATTGTGGACGACCTTGGAACAGGGGGGCAGCTGATAGTCCCGAACATATCTTCGTCCATTTAGGAAGGACAATGGACGAGGATGACCCTAAGATTAGCCTAGACCTTGGTAAACTGCCTGGCAAAGACGAGGCCAACGTCCCTCAATAATGTCGAAGCGTTACAAGGACAATAATGAACTTCCGTACCGTTGGAGATATATCTCCCCATTTAACGCCCTACAGGAACGTTACAGAATCGGAAATGATACCCTTATTTAGGCAAAACCAACGGCTAGTAGGAAGAAGAAAGTGCCTATATATATCCATTCTTGAGATCCGACAAAAAGGTACAAAAACTCTAGTTCACAGTGATTGATATTCTATTATTGCTAGCAATTCTAACTTTAGCATCGGAGATTCTATGGCAGGCACCACACCGGTGACCCACTCTTCTTCCTTTCACACTCTATTCCTTCAAGGTCAGGTTGGCATAGGACGACTCCGTTCTGGACAAGCATTCTGACTGACGATCCCGAGCATCATCAGTACTAAAAAATGCAATGAGACCCATAAATAGTACCAAAAATAAGCTAATTAGTAAAATAAGTTGACAAAAATAATCTTTGCCAAATGGAGACTAAGTTATCATCACTTGACTCATTTTCATTAGACTCATTTGTTTTTTATTCATACCCATTTTGATCCATACACGATTGCGTCATACTTGTACCCATCCTTCTTAACCTATTTGCAGGTCTAAAAGAAGCCAACACAAATGACAATTATGATCTTCTTAGTACGGTAATATTTTCGAACCTATTTTTTTGGACGAATATTTGGAGGTTTTTCTGGTCTCAATATTTTGTTGGATATATCCCATTTTTCATTGATTTGGAGTCATAAAATGTAAAGTTAAATTTTGTCAATATAGTTTTTATTATTATTATTATTATTAGTAATGATTAAATAGAGGTGAGTTGAACCTAAACATCTCTGTTAAATTTTTTTTTTTTTTTTTAAAAGTACTAATTGAGCTTCTAGGCTATTAACAATTTTGTCACCATGTTATCCTTGTCACGAAGTCTCAGCCTTTTACCATGAAAAAAAATAAATTCTGTGCGTGACCATTTATATAAATTGTTTTCTTAAAAGGCCTTCTATAAATAATCAATGTGAAGTTAAAAAAAAAAAAAAAAAAGCTTAACTGTTTCCAAAAGGCCTTCTATATATAGGACACGTTATAAGAACTAAATTCTCACATTTTTCTTACATTTTTAATTTTTTTTAAAAGTGAGTTTATTTTGTTTTAATCATCATATTATCAAGAAAAAAAAAGAAAAAAAAGGAAGAATTCTTAAGAGTGCCATTTTATTTTATAATAAATCCCTAAGGGTACGTTTGGTACACTGAATGAGGATTATGATAGGAATTGTAATCTTTATTACTAGGAATAAAATGTGTTGTAATGTAATAACTAAACCTATTCATTAGTTTGGTTGTAAGTTATAACATTAAAATGAAACTTAACATTTATTTTAGGAAATTTCTTACTCATACAATTATATTTCCTTAAAAATTGTTATTTTTAAATTTAAGGGAGATATGTGTTATTTTTTATAATTTTTTATTTTTATAATTATTAGATGTATATGGAAAGTTTGTTTACTTGAAAATATATATTAAGTTTTGAAATTATTGCACTTACTAAGGAATAATTAAACACAAAAAAAAAACAAGTAAAATAGCTCATTTTTCTCTGCTCTCGTCTCTCTAACCTAGTTTAGGGCGGCGGGACTGTAGAACTCATTATCCTTCCTTAGGAGTGATACTCATCCCCTCTATTAACAACGTTAATAGTAGGGCTAGTCGGGATCTTTTTCTTGGGGTGGGGAAACAGTAATCCTTCTTTTTTTGTTAGAGGCTTTCGAATAATGGAAGAAATACTGGACGATTGGAAACGATTCTCCCTTCTGGAGGAAGAAAACAGCAAGGTTGCACTGGATGATGAAAACCAGGGTTCTACAGAGGTGATACTTGCAGGTAAATTTATGACAAGAAGGGCGCTTAGCATTGAAGCGGTTGGAAGAACTCTCAAGCCGCTGTGGAGAACTCGGAACGGCTTCGAAATCCGGGATGTAGGAAATCATATACTGCTTTTTGTGTTTGATAATGAGACTGAAGCAGAAAGAGTTTTGGCTACTGAACCATGGACGTATGATAAACACTTAATCATTCTGTCTCGGTATGATGGGTCCTGCCCTATTCAGAATATAAGGTTCATACGGTCAAGTTCTGGATTCAGGTCCACGGCCTCCCAATGAATAGATTAAATGAGAAGACAGCTTATGGGATCGGAAAAAGTATTGGGGAAGTATCAAGAACCTCACAGTCTGGCAAGTTAATCGGAGGTAACTTTCTACGAATCGGGGTGGGCATTAACATCACGAGACCCCTTAGCAGAGGGCGAAAAGTCCTTCTGGGTAGAGACAGAGAGGTTTGGGTTAAGTTTAAGTATGAGAAGCTGCCGAACTTTTGCTACTGGTGTGGGTTGGTGTCTCATGATGCGAAGGAGTGCAAAGTGTGGCTGTCAAGTAAGGGCTCGCTGCCGTTGGATCAACAAGAATATGGTCCATGGCTTCGAGCAGATCCATTCTCAGTGGGACGAAGATCTATGATGTTTGTTCCAGGTTCGGGGGGTGATTTTGGCGGAGAAGAGATTCCTGTAAGGACCGGGAGTGAACAGGATCGAAGATCACATGAGGCGGCGCCACCACACGAAGTTGGTACGAGTCAGGTTGACCTCTCTTCCGAGATTAACCAAAGTATAGGAAATCCGGGTAGTGGGGCGGATATCACTCAAGCTTTCCATGAAGATAATATTCGGGACTGTCCTGAATCTTCCCCTGCCGTGATGCCTGCTAATGTGCACACAAATATGGTAAGCTTTGAAGCTCAAATTCAGGATATTGATATGGAGTTAACTAAGTTTGACAATCATAATTCATGTGCTGCTGACCCGGGTATTTTGCATGAGTTGTCTCCCAGCTTGCCTATATATTCTAATCAGGTACATGCATGTGAAAAGTCCAATATTGCACCCACTATTGTTGCACATGACTCCATTAATGAATCACGTGATCTTGAGGAGAACTAGTTATGTTTAAGAACATGGAAACGTCTGGCACGTTTGAAGCAATCCTCAGAAGAAAACATGCAGGTTCCAACTTTGGGCAAACGTCCTATAGATGTGGAAGGGGATGAAGAGGCAGAAAGGTGTCAAAAGAAGATTCAGATTTCTCAGGAAGTACACAATCCAATGGTGGAGGCTGCCGAGCAGCCCCGCCAGTCCCAATGAGTTTCTTAGCATGGAACTGTCGTGGGCTTGGGAACCCATGCACAGTTCGGGAGCTTGGAGATTTAATCCGGGCAAAAGATCCCTCTGTCGTGTTTTTAGCCGAGACATGGGCAGATGAAGCAAGGCTAAATGACATCAAAAGAAATTTAAGTTTTGATAATTTGCGCTTTGTGGAAAGAATAAATAGAGCTGGGGGTTTGGCTCTGTTTTGGAAAGACTCAGTGGATTTACATGTTGAAACGTCTTCTAAGAATCACATTGATGCGGTGGTTGGAAAAGGAAAAGAGGGAGCTTGGAGAATCACTGGTTTTTACGGTGAGCCTGTGACACACAAAAGAATGGAGTCTTGGAATCTTCTTCGGGAACTCAACTCTCGAATGACACTTCCTTGGCTTTTTTTTGGGGATTTTAATGAAATAATCCGCCAATCTGAAAAATTGGGTGGCAGTGTTAGGAGCCAAGCACAAATGCAAATATTCAGAGAAGCCATAGATGAGTGTGGTTTTATGGATCTCGGGTTCACAGGCTCTCAATTTACTTGGAAGAGGCATTTCAATGATGGCCATTCGGTGTGGGAAAGATTAGATAGGGGTATGGCTAACAGTGACTGGCTACTTAAATTTGCAGGGACCATGGTTCATCACTTATCATCCTTTACTTCAGATCACTGTCCTTTATGGATTGTGCTAAGAAATTTGCTCTCTTCAAGTGCCTCTAAACCCTTCAGGTTTGAAGAAATGTGGCTAACAGAAAAAGGGTGTACCGACACTGTCCAAGCTGTTTGGGCGGTGAGTGATCCAGCTGACCCGGGCACTAAGGTAATCAAAAAGATAGAGAGATGTGGTATTGAATTGAAGAAGTGGAGTATGAAAATTTTTGGTAGTGTGAGGAAAGAGCTAGAACTGAAGAAGAAAGAGATTGGGAAGGCCGAAAGGGAAGCAATGAGAACTGGGCAGAATTTTCGAGTTAGAGAGTTGATGTCTGAACTTAATAAACTCATGGAAAAGGAGGCGCGGATGTGGATGCAAAGATCTAAGGTACAATGGGCCAAACTCGGAGACAGGAACTCAAGGTATTTTCATGCAAGAGCCACACAAAGGTTTCGAAAAAATTCCATATCTTCCCTTAAAAAACCTGATGGCACATGGTGTGGAGATCAAGATGAAGTGGCAGACACAATAGTAGCCTACTTTCAAGATTTATTTAAATCAACCAACCCCACCAATTTGGAGAATACTATCCAGCACATTTATCCTATTATAAATGATGAGATGAATGCAAGTCTTGTGACGGATTTTGAAGCTTGGGAAGTACAAGAAGCAATCAAACAAATGGCCCCGTTAAAAGCCCCAGGCCCGGATGGTATGCCCCCTATCTTTTATCAAAACTATTGGAATTTACTGTGTGAGGAGGTCACCTCTTCTGTGCTTTATTTTCTTAATTCTGCATCTTTGCCTGCTAACCTTAATCACACTTTTATTGCTCTCATTCCAAAGGTTAAAAATCTGGAATTAGTATCTGAATTTCGGCCTATTAGCCTGTGTAATGTATTGTATAAAATTTTTTCTAAGGTGTTAGCAAATAGGCTCAAAAAAATTCTCCCAAATATTATCACTGAAAACCAAAGTGCCTTTACGAAGAGTCGGCTTATTTCAGATAATATTTTGGTGGCTTTTGAGTCTTTACATAGTATGCAGAGACATACAGGGAAAGATAATTACATGGCCATAAAGTTTGATATGAGTAAAGCATATGATAGGGTGGAGTGGACCTATTTAGAAGCTGTGATAAGGAGAATGGGGTTTTATGAAAGATGGATCAGATTGATGATGATTTGCTTAACTTCTGTATCTTATTCAATCCTGGTCAATGGCGAGCCTAAAGGTATGATTATCCCAACCCGGGGTATCAGACAGGGTGATCCTTTATCCCCTTTTCTGTTCTTGCTGTGTACTGAAGGGTTGAATGGCCTAATATCTCAAGCAGCCAATTGTGGCGACATAAAAGGTTATGCCTTATGCAGAAATAGCCCGAGACTAACACATCTTCTATTTGCAGATGATAGTCTTCTCTTTTGCAGGGCTACAGAAAGGGAGTGCAACAATATTCTGGAGATACTAAATGTGTATGAGAATTGTTCTGGCCAACAAATCAACCGGAATAAAACTACCATCTTCTTTAGTAAGCTTACTTCTGAAGATACTAGAAAGCACATCAAACAAGCTTTGGGGGTGTTAGAGATCAAGCAGTATGAGAAGTACCTAGGCTTGCCATCTTTCGTGGGGAGAAGGAAGAAAGCTAGTTTTAACTTCATTAAGGAGAAGGTGTGGCGAAAGCTACAAGGTTGGGAGGAAAAACTACTCTCTCAGGCTGGGAGAGAGATTTTGATTAAAGCAGTAGTGCAAGCAATTCCTACTTACACTATGAGCTGCTTCAAACTTCCCCTTGGCCTATGCAATGAGTTGGAGAGCCTTATTAGAAAGTTTTGGTGGGGTCAGAGGGGAGACAGACGCAAGATCCATTGGGTGAAATGGGAAACCCTTACCCAATCTAAATCTGTAGGGGGCATGGGGTTTAAAGATTTGGCTCTTTTTAACGATGCTTTGTTGGCCAAACAAGCTTGGCGTCTACTTCATAACAAAGATTCGCTTTTGCATAGAGTCTTTAAAAGTAAATTCTTCCCTAATTGTTCTTTTATGGAAGCCCCAGATAACCGTAGTGGCTCACATGCTTGGCACAGTATTCTAAAGGGTAGGGAAGTTTTGTGGGAAGGAGCCCGTTGGAGAGTGGGTACGGGCGATACCATCAAAATTTGGGACTATCCTTGGCTGCCTAGCTTAGAGCATCCAAGAATTTTATCCCCAACAATTGATGGTTTACAGGAAGCTACAGTTGACTGCCTCATAAACCCAATTACAAGGAGCTGGGATAGGGAAGTTTTATATGGTTATTTTGCACCTTCAGAAGCTGAATTAATTTTAAAAATTCCCCTTAGCCCGACAAAGGTTGAAGATAAGCTCTTTTGGCCTCATGTACCTAATGGAGTTTATAGTGTGAAGTCTGGATACAGGTTTCTTGCTAAAGAGAAAACCGGTCCACCTCCATCTCCCCCCTCCCAAAATGAAGCCACAAGTTTTTGGAGGCGTCTGTGGAAGCTCTCGGTGCCAAACAAAGTCAGAAATTTTTTGTGGAGGGCCTGCAGGGAAGCTCTACCAGTCAGGAAGAATTTGGTCCGCAGGAAGATCCTTGATGATGAAGTTTGCTGCCACTGTAACGTGAAGGCTGAGGATGGTTACCACGCTTTGTGGGACTGTTCTGCACTCTCAGCCATCTGGGAAACTGACTTGATTTGGCTGTTTTGCAGGTCTAAGAAATTTTCAAATTTTTTCGAGCTTGCCAGGTTCGTGTTGGAACAAGACAAGAGTCCTGAGATGTTTGCGTCGATCACATGGACCATTTGGACTCGTCGGAACCAGCTTCGCACCAGCAGTAGACCCTTCACGTTAGCCCAGGTCGTCCCTTCAGCTAGGCAGATGCTCCACGAGTATACAGAGGCAAACCAAATAGCAACGCTGCAGTCTCTCCCTCCTCAACGTTCTCAGCCTAGATGGGAACCTCCGCCTCCACCGCTCATCAAAATTAACTTTGACGGTGCGCTATTCAGAGATACAGAGGAAGCAGGACTGGGAGTTGCCGTACGTGACTCTCATGAAAAAATTCTCGCATCCCTGGCCGAAAAGATCAAGATGCCATCATCATCCGACGAAGTTGAAGCTCTAGCAGCTGTTCGAGCTATCACCCTTGCTATGGACCTCAATCTACCCTCTTTTATTGTCGAGGGAGACTCCGAGGTAGTTATTTCAGCCTTAAGGAAAAAAGAAGACTCTTTTTCTTCTTTTGGCCATTTGATTTCTTCCATCAAGCAATTTTTAGTTTACTGTAACTGCATTTCATTTTCCCATACCCGTAGATCGGGGAACTCAGTTGCTCATTCTTTAGCCAAATTCGCAAAAACTATTGATGGTGTTTTAGTGTGGATGGAGGATGTTCCACCACCCGTTTTGGATGTACTTTTAGCCGACTTTGGCTGATTTTTTTCTAATAAGATGAAGATGAATTCTCAAAAAAAAAAAAAAGGAATAATTAATACAACCTTTTAAAGAGGAATAGTTATTCCTTATTTTGAAGAATAGCTATTCAATAGGAATGATTATTCCTTGCAATAAAAACATAACCAAACTAAAGAATAACTAAACTATAGGAAGAACTATTACATTATAGCACTTATTACAGTCTACCAAACATGCCCTAAGTGTCAACATCTGCTAAATACATATAAAAGAAATAAATGCCTCCTCAATTAAATTTAAAAAAAATTTTAAAATGCATATAAAAGAAATAAAACATTTTATTAAAATAATCAAATAATCTTAGTAATTAGTAAGTCATTTCAAATTTGAATAGAGATCTACCTAAAAATACAATAAATTATCTTAAAAATTAATGATCCATACCACAAAACTATATTAATGTCGTATTTTTTTTATGATAAGATATTTATTTCGTAATTGATAATACATGTATATAATGAGTCACTTGAGATCTTGACACAAACATAATATCTAGTGTGCAAACTTTACCATAATAAAATACAAAATGATAATAGATGATTATTCAAAATAAATAAATATATATATTATATATAAGTTTGACCCCGTATTCCTTACTTTATTTGTGCTTCATTATTGAACCTATCTTCTATTTGCCATTAGAGGGAGGTGATAGATATTACTTTTAGCCTCCAGTACCAGTGGATTTGATTGTAGTATATTTTGTCGGCATTCTATATTTTATATATAATATATGGAACCGGCTAAGGTACACATTAATTATCAATTTAAAAAAATTATTTATAAAAATTTAAAATACCTGTAAAAAAAACTAATAACTTTTTTATTTTTCTATAAATTCTTTTAAAAATAGTAGTTTACTAAGACATATGGTTAGTAAACCCCATAATATATTAACACATACACCTTTTTGGTGATAACATAAATTAACATGCAATCTATATACAAACAACATTTGAATTACTGTGTATAGGGTGAAGTAGACAACAACACTGAATATCCGTAGACTAATAGCATTTCTATTCTCATCTTCTGGGCGAGGTATAGATTTAGATCTCCTCAACTTTTACTTAAATTTTCTTTTTATTTTTTTAAATCTATACCCTTAATTTTTTATTTTTTATTTTTATTTTTATTTTTTATTTTTTTGCTACATTCAAATTCCTTGTCTGAAATTATTATTGTAAAACGCCAAATCCGTTCACATCCATATAATTATAATTTGATAAAAACTACATTTTTGACTTGAGGCGGCCGTGAACCTTGAACCTTGTGAAACACCTGAGACCCATATAGTCAATGATGATGCCATCGAATTATATCTTTTTTTTTTTTTTTGGTAAGAGCCATCGAATTATATCGTTTATGGGTAGAGGTGGACTTTGTGGAATTCCTAACGATAAACACGCTCTTATGGGATCTGACAAACATTTTTCATGGAAAAGATAAAAAAACTGTGTTGCTATACACTTACAAAATATGTGTTTAACTACTATAAACCTTTACATATGATGTATAGAGGAATGAAAAAAGCACAATGGTCAAAATGAAAGTAGTTCATCAAATAAGCATGTGTTATATATACTTTTTCTAAAAAGGGTTTTGTCTAGTGCAACTGTAAAAGTTACAGGTTTACTTTCTTAAGTGAATTAGTTTGAGTCTAGAGATGATCTATTAATTGATGGTTCTTATTAAGAGGTGTCTCAAGTATGTAAATTATGAAATATTTAGTCCCTTTTGGCATTATCGTAGAAAGCAAAGCTTTAACTGAGAGCTTTAGGTCCATTTAGTTCTGCTTTCAAGGGTGTTCAAGTACTTTAAATGCCTAAAACATTTTTAGGAGAAGTTGACAAATGTTTGGAAATTTCTTGAAGCTGAAAACAACCTTAACGTTAAAGTTAAAATTTGGAGTTTTTGAGAAAAACACTCTCAATTTACTTTTCATACTGCATAAATTGCAAACTCTAAAGCTTTATTCATTATAATTTGCCGAATACTCATAACACTAAAGATATCTTCAGTTTAAGATTTATACCGCAAAATTTTTATAAGCAAAGATCTACTTCTTAGATCAATGCTAAATGAGCACTTAGTAGTAAGTCTTTTATGAAATAGCGCTTTAATTAAAATGCTCTTTAGTGTTTTGACTTTTTAGCGAATTACAATGCATAATGAAGTAAAGTTTTGGATTCACAAAGAATGAATAGTGATTTGTAAAGATTTTACATTAAAACTCCAAATTTCAGCATTAACCCTAAAGTTGTTTTAGCTTTAGGTACATCCTTAAAACTCTTTGATGAAATTACCAAAGGCTTGATAATTTTAGCTAAAATAGTTTTAATCCTCTTATTATAGGAGTTTTTCACTCCAAAAGACAAACCAAACATGGTCTAAATATGTTAGCATATACTTAATTAATTATATATGTTAATGAGTGATGCTAGAACTAATTTTATTGCAAATGTATTACAAATTGATTGTAAACTGGTTAGACAACTAATGTATTTGGTGTCATATTAAATAAATAAATATCTAAATTACTTTCTTATTTTGAGTTTTAAAGTTGAAAAAATTAGTTTGTAAGAGTTATTTAATAAAATTTGTAGTAATTGTAACTTTAACATCACTCTGTCAAAATGTTCAAAGACACCGACATATATATACTCCCTACATGTTGAATGAGTCAAAATCTTAAACAAACACATATATTAAACAAAAAAATTTAAACATAAAGTTTATGAAAATGCATACACAAGTCTTTATTTTATTCTCTAAGTTGTGAGAGTAGAATGATAAATCGTCAAATAGAATATTTTTGCCGTAAAACATACTTCTTCACTTCCATTAAAAATTCAAAATGTCTATATCCTAATTCCTTTCTAGTACACCACCACGCATTAACTCGTTACACGTTAGTACTGTACTTGTGCCCCTGTGTGTGTGAGAGAGAGAGAAAGAGAGAGAGATAGAGAGAAGTCTCTCAAGACAACCTTAAGAAGATAGAATGGAATAATTTCCAAGAAACATTCCATTTAGCGTTTACTTGTTGACCACAACACAACTACACCGTGTATGAACTGTGAAGCACAAAAAGACACCTTTACTACATACCAACAGTTGGGTGTGGACAACATGCACCAAATCTAGCTATTTACAACAAGGGGAAGAAAAAAAAGGCAAAACCTTCTCTTGGTAGTGTATGAAAATAATGGAAGAAGAAAGAGGAGCTCCAAATTACGAGCTGCAAGTATCATTTTCAGCCACTCCACAAGCGATCCACGACATGGGGTTTGTACAATTTGAAGATAACCAGGTCCTAAGCTTCTTAGCTCCCTCACAATCTTCTCAGATGTCTCAGCCACTCAGCGGCGGTGGCGCCACAACAAACACCACCACCACCGCCACCACTGGTGCCACATCAAACACTAACCCCACCACCATGGGGTTTAGTCATAACGACCTTGTCACTAGACCTTCTTGGAATAACGACCAGGTGGTTATTAGGGTGTTGCTTAAGAAAAAGGGTGAAGCAAAATTAATTCTTGACAATTTTATATTTCATATCATGCCTTTTGGCATTGTTTTTTAATGAGGGATTCGATAATTTTATGCTTCTTTTGTATTTTTTTCATTTGTGGTATCTATTTATAAATACTTGGTACTTGATGTTTTTGTACTCTAATTTTCTTATGGAAAAATTTAGGTGGGAACGATGGATCCCAAGGCTGTCAATGATGAAAACGGTACCGGTAATGCTAGCGATGGCAACAATTCATGGTATCTTTCTCTCTTAACTTCATTTTTTCTTTTTCTTTATATGGGTATTAGATCTCTCTCTCTCTCTCTCTCTCATATTTCAATACCCAAATAACAAACATGCACGTATAAGAGAACTGGAGGAAATTATTAATCTTCTCCACAGAATCTAAGGAGATCTAGCCATATATGGAAGAGATTGCTTCTGTTCTTTGCAATATGCTTTCTGAGCAGCATGTCATTATATTCCCTCTTTCTCTCTCCTCTTGTGGATGTGAGGGAGCAAGTACTACTACACATAAAAGTCTTGATACACATTGATATCCAAATCCTCAAGTCCATCAGTGGATTTTACCTTTATATATTCTTCCTCCTCTCTCTCTTTAGTTATATTGTCTCTAATAAAAACTAAAAGAAAGATATAGAAGTATATATATATATATATATATATATATATATGGCCAATTTTGAGAACTTGGAATTTGGCAGGTGGAGGAGCTCAACCTCAGATAAAAGCAAGGTGAAGGTGAGAAGGAAGCTTAGAGAGCCAAGGTTCTGTTTCCAAACAAGGAGTGATGTTGATGTCCTTGATGATGGTTACAAATGGAGGAAATATGGCCAGAAAGTTGTCAAGAATAGCCTTCATCCAAGGTAATATATACATCCTTCTTTATTTCCACTGTTTTCATTTTCACATACATTTGTGTGTGAGAAATCATTAGGCTATTTTGTGTTAATTAGCAGCATGTTTAATATTTTGGCTTTTTGCACTTAACATGCATTCGAATTATATCAAGATTTTAAGAGCCATATGAGCAAAACAGAGATGCTTTCTTACAAGAAAATGTGGATAACGTGTAAACGCCATAACAACAATATAATGAATGCTTGTTTCTAGATAGTGTATGACATGGAAAAGTTAAAACAACTTAGAATATTCAACTAATCTTTGGAAAATTAAATACGAATCATTAAAAATTATTTCAATTAGTTTAATCTACTTGGTTATATTTGAAGTAGAGAATGGTTTATATTAAATTAATCATCATTTGCTTGTAAGACATGCTTCGGTATTATGGTAATAGCATTAACGCAGGTTCAATATATGTCTACTTTTTTCTTTTTTCCTTTTTCTGAATACAGGAAGTCATTAAGGTATTTGAATTGAGGTTTTATTTTTGGATTACATAAAGCACATATAGGTTGTCTAAAATACAAAAAAAGACAGTGATGAATTAATTCAATATTCAAACCTAAATGGAGATACTATCTCACCTACCCTAATTAAATTATATAATTTCTATCACACCAACCAAATCTGCTCTAATTGAAATTTGATGCATTGACTATACTCTGATGTTTTGAAAGTATTGTATGTACATATTCTATCAATGGCTACCGACAATATATATCCCAATTAAAAAATGACTGGAGGCATTTGCTCTCAGTGTTGAATAAACATTGAGGTTTGTATTCTTTTAAAAAAATGAATAACAAAACAAGAGATAATTAAACAGAAGATAGGTGATATTGATTAGGTATATAATCCTAGCTAAATAAGCAAACTTATAATTTTTCAGAGTATCAACAACTTAGTTCATCTGACTCCTACTCATGTTCAAGCATGAATAGGATGGAGAAGTGTTGTTTTCAATTTGTTGATGCATAACTTTACATCTTTGAATTTGTTTACACAAGCAACACAGTATAACAATTTCATATGCATCTGAAATGTTAGCCCTTGTGTAACTTAATGGCATCTTTGGTGTGGCATTGGTTCAACCTATACAAGGGAGGGGAGAGATTTAACTGGGAAAAAGCTACCCTAAAGATCATTTCTTATATATCACCAAGAACTTATTTTCAAAGATATATCTTATAATATCAATCATTCATCTATTCCTTTAAGATATGATGACTAAAACTACTTTTGGTTTTCATGGAACAAGGTAATGTATAGGTCAGTGGATATGTTACATGACGAATGTACCCTCATATATCTATTTTATTTGATATTTTAGATATATATATATATATATATATTTATATATATATATATATATATATGGAATTTCATCTCTTATGTGACTCAATGATTGAAAACTGACACACTTTCATTTCATACTGCTTTTGTATTTATCTGTTAGGAACTTTTCAAAATGAATATGCACCTGTTAGGAACTTTGTTACTTGTGTTTTGTCTTAGTTTAATGGTTTAAATAACATATTAAACATAAGGATACTCATGTGCATGTTGTAACATATTAAATCATGATATGGAAAGTATTGAAATTGTTTACGTAGGGTATTGAATTTCACCTCCATTGATTTCAAACCTTAAGACTTCTCGCTTATTTTTTGGAAATGGACATTAGAATACTTTTGTGTGCATGCTTTGTCTGATTTTGTTGATTTTTCGTTCTGCTGATCTTTTTGGCCATTTGAACCTTACATCCGGGATCTTAGTGGCAACAGTTTCGATCATGGTCTTGTTTGTGACCATTTAAACCCTAAATCATGGAATTTTTTTTCCCTTATAAATATGATAGAGATTGAATCTATGGAAATGTTAGAGTAATTTTTGGTTCAAAACATTCAATAAAGTTCAAAAATAATAATTTTTTTCTATATTGACAAAATGACAACACTATTAAGCATGTAAATTAAATTGGTAATTTTGTGGAAAGGAAGAGTTGAACATCAGAAAATGCGTAGAAGAATTGTAATGTTGGCCCTGTTTTATAATGAGTTTCTATAACGATCAATGATTATCTGCACTAAAATTACCACTGAGTTACTAGCTAAATTGCAATAAGAAAAGTAGTTGTGAAAGGATTAGAAGTTTGAAGAACATATAATAACTTTTCCAATATGTTTACACATTTTATCATATCAGGTCATCAATTTATTTATTTATTTTTTTTAGAAACAAACTCACACTGGGGAGATGAGATGCGATTCTAATTCAAAGATATATTATAAACTCCACTTAAAAGTTATGGTAATTTTTAAGAGATTGTGGTATCATGCCATCAATTTAGAAAGCACATTTTAATAGCTTTCTTTTTAATTTCTCAAATCGAAATGATGAACAATAATAGAAATATTATTAAGCAACGCAAGGTTCAAACTGATGAACAATGAGTCTATGCTTTCAATGAGACAAGCTAGGGCTTTGAAAAGGTTATTGTTTGGTTGCCTCTTGCTTTCTGAATAAATATGAAGTAATTATCTTGGAATCTTAGGTATGACTTATCTTCGTGAAACCTAGCAAAACTTTTAATCTTTTTGAAAGCACGAAAGTAAAATTGCTTCTAAATAGTAAAGAAAATCATGCCCTAGCAAATTAGCTAAATACTAACTATCCATGGTTTCAAAAAAGCATATGAAACTCTGTGCCTAATCTTCCCATATAATATGTACCAGAGAATCCTTAGATAGACAGAGTTTCAAACAGGAGAAACAATGAGAATTTCAAATGGGAGAATAGTAATTAGGATGAACATTCATAAAGAGATAGCATAATAACAACATTCCCTGGTAAAACTTTTAAAGTGATACAAGAAGAAACGGGCAACATAACATAGGATAGCTTGGATATGCAAGAGAAATAGTTAAAGCGACAATTAATTCCATGATTAGAAGGTGCATGGTATTGATTTAACTGGAAGGATAACTTATTTTCAATTTAAGAGTTCAAAAATTTAAAATTGTAATGTTGAAAGCGATACCCTGTGAAATGAAATTCTTTTTATAATATTTAGCCAATGTAGTCCTCAATAAATTTAATTAAAAAAAAAAAAAAAAAAAAAAGAAGAAGAAGAAGAAGAAGAAAAAGGAATGAACTACTATCTAAAGAAAGTTGGTTGTTATTGACCAAGCTTAATATGCACTAAATACTGAAGGCTGGACTCTTGAACGATGTATGGCAATAATGTTATAAACAAGGAAAGTTCTTCCAACATGAAGAAAAAGATGATAACATACTAAATTTATAGATTATTATTATTATTTTTTTATTTTTTATTTTTGGGATTGGGGGGAGTAAGGTGTAGATTTAGGTTTAGTATGAATTTATTTTTGTAAGTTCAGAACAAAAAGACCTTGACCTGGTGTTCAATTGAGAGTTAATAGTTTCTAAGTAATGATCCCACTGAATTGCTTAATAAGAACTTCAAATGTGCCTGTGTTTTGTGAAATGAGTACTATGAGTGAATTAGTGAAATAATAAACTTTGAAAGTGTAATTATTCCGTGATAACTCCCTATCATATGTAATAAATATCTTAAAATCAACATGGCCAGTTTCAGCTATCCTCTCAGGTAGGTTCATCATGGAAATTATTTCTTACTTTAAGATTAACGCAATGGTTTAGAGTGTAAAGAAGTGCCATAAATTTTTCTTTTTGGTTGAGTAAGAAATAGAGTACTAAAGGCATATGGGTATCAACTAAATATTCAGCAAAGAAATGTATGATAGAATTGTAACTATTTAACATGAAAACAAACTATGGTAAAAAAATTGACCTAAACTCTATCTTTTTGCATCAGAATAGACGATGATGCAAGCTTAATTAAATGATCATTCGAGATGTATATTGTCGGGAACTGTGGTGCTTACCCTAAAAAATGTTTTGCTAGAATGTCAAGAATAAACAAGACTAAGGTCTAAGAAATTTATAACTTTGACAACATTACAAACAAAAATGAGACTTTGAACGTAGGTATAGGCTGGAATCTCTTCTTCTTCTTCTTTTTTTTTTTTTTACTAGAACATTTAATTGAAATGAAAGGGATATATATATATATATATATATATAACAGATTTTCTTTCTAGTATTTAAGAGACTAAAATGAGGTAAAAAAGAATATTAGAAAGTGACCAGTTTTAAGATAAGCGCTACACATAGTAATCCTAAGATAAGAAAAACTATGCATGCATGAGACAACTGAGATATCAAATGTATAGGTTGGAGCATTGGAGGATATATATATATGTGTGTGTATATGTATATGTATATGTATGTATGTATGTATGTATATGTATATTCATTTCGATTGAGCTAAATACATAGCCAAATGGCACTCACAGGCACTAGCCATTTTGGCTTTGAGATTTTTTTGTTTTCTTTTACTAAAAGACCATTTCAGCTTGGAGATGAAGATGCTTATCCCTAGCAGCTTTCTTTGTTTTTTTAGATATAGTATATAATAACTTATATTATTATTACAATTAATGATTGTATTGTTTGTATAAGGGGATCTTGGATTTTCTAAAACTTCTCACTATATTTGATCTAGATAATATAAATGTAAAATAACTTCATATTTTTATGATAAACGAGAAGATGATAGAATTAATCAAACATTTTCTTTTATTTTTTAGATTGCCCACGCATATACTCGTTTTTTTTTTTTTTTTTTTCCTTGTTCATGATCAGTAAATATTTGTTTTGTAGTAGATAAAAAAGAAAATTCTACCATCATTGTCATGAATCATTTGAAGTGCTATAGCACCAAGTCGATACTTCTCAAATATTTGCTTTTTTCTTTCAAAAGTGACAAGATTGAAGGTAATTTCTTTGGTTACTTTGGCTAATCGCAGAAGTTATTACCGATGTACCCATAATAACTGTCGGGTGAAGAAGAGGGTTGAACGATTATCAGAGGATTGTCGAATGGTGATAACAACATATGAAGGTAGACATAACCACTCTCCATGTGATGACTCGAACTCATCTGAGCATGAATGCTTTGCCTCTTTCTAAATGGCTCAATCTCAGAGAACCATAATGTTGATGTAATGAATATAATGTATTAGCTTGTGATGATATTTTGCCAATATGATTTTGGGGATTCACTAATATATTTAATTATGGTTTAAAGCTCTATTATATATAGATTGGAAAAAAAAAAAAAAGGATCAGGGATAGTATTAGGCCTCTAGAGTCTAGAGTGCTAGATTGATGTTTATATGAAAAAAGCGCTCTTCTTTGTGATGCTATTACCTACGAAGCTCAAACTCTTCTCTTCTTTAGAATGAAATGGAAACCAGCACGGATATTACGTAGAACATGCCAAATGAGTTTATGCTAAGCAATCTAACGGCTATAGTAGTAAACTTTTTTTTTATACAAGATAGAAATTCTACTCTAGCTTAATCTAAGTGTATATGTGTGTGAAACTTCCTTCTAGAGACTTGAATCCCGTCCCTTACCCCCATACCCCACAAACACTTATAGTTGTGGAGTGACCATTGTACCAAAGGTATATGGTGGTTATCATAGTAGTAAGCTATTCATATAGAGATACGTATTGCAAATTAATATCCAAGTTACTGCATGTCCAATTTAGAAAAAAAAAAGAGAGAGAGTTATTAATTGTCCAACTATCGCGCTCCCCATTTAATAACAAACCAGTAGTAAAGCTAGGTGATGTGTGAGAAAATATAATATTATTTTTTTATGAGAATATAATGTAAAATTTTTATGTTAAATAATTTATGTGTTATTTAAAAGTATTTTATATTTTTATAAGTTTTATGTAATTGAATATATAGTATATTTTACATTTAACAATAATAAATAGTGATATATATATATATATATATGAAAAACACAATTTAATAAAAGTATTTAAGTTATATAATTATAATATTGTTTTATATAAATGGAGAAGATCATATTAAAATGATTTTTTTAATATTCCATAATTAGTTGACTAATTTCAAAATATCCAAGAGTTAAAAAAAATATACATATACACTTTCATTCCATAGAACACATATGATATGTCTACATTAAGTTTAATTATTATATAAGTTTAGAATTGCAGATTTTTTTTTTCAAATATAAGTGTAATGATATTATTTAAAATTTAAATTTTACAGCAATATTTTGAATATTTATCATTTTTATTATGTTTTAGTGTAATACCTATTTTATTTGTATTTTTTAACCCAAAACTAAAGAATTTGACCCAAATAAAATAAAATTTAAGGAAAAAAGAAGAAGGATTTTTTGAGTCCAAAACTTAAAAGGAAACCTACAGAAAGAATCAATTTAAAGCCCAATTAGTTCAAAATAGACGGAATGGACCAAAATGGACCGATTAGAGCGAGTGGACTGAACTGGACCAAAACAGACCAGATGGACATAATTGGACCAAAATAGACCTTAGTGGACCGAATGAACTAAATAGAATGAAGTAGACCAAATGAACTGAATTAGACTGAAATGCTATACTAATATGGCTCAAAAAAAGTGGATCAACAAGTGTTAAGCTTCAACTTTTAGATATTATAGAGATGAAGTGAATATTCGAAAAAGTTTGCCCAAACTGTCCAAAAAATTTGTTGAAAAATTGGAAAATTATATGAAAGTATATCATTTTGCTGACAGCAAATTAAAGGTATCCAAGACCAAGCAAATTAAATCTTCTATCATTGTGTGTGATTGATAAACAGTTAGGGAAAGAGGGAAACATTTGATTTGACTGTTTTCATGACAAGGTATTGATATATATTCTCTTAGCATATTCCGAAGTTGGATTATATATCTAGAGATATTCTGGAACTCTTGAAAGTGTGTTCTTAGAACATTTACGGTATGATCTGCTTTTAGTTTTAAAATGATAATGTATTTGCAATATTCCTCTATAAAACATGTTATGTCGCCAAATGCTACCTTTTCTATTATGAAATCGCAATATTCCTCAATAAAACAAGCTACCCTTTATTTGCCAAACAAAGAAAAAAAAAAAAAAAAAAACTGAATTTCAATTAAAGTTATTAATATTTAAAGTCGCAGAATATCTCTACGATACCAAACTTCTCAATTGGGTAAAAAATATCAATATCTTGCCATCATTAATTCTAAATCCATTTCATCACCATGATCTGTGCTATAGAAGTATTAACATGGGAAATCACCTCTTCTAGTTAGCTTGTACAGAAAAACTTCCAACGATCCATTCGGCCCATCAACTTCAACATTCTTGCTCTCTCCAATGAAAGGATCCGGCCACAACAACAATTGCATGCCCCTCGTCGATCTCCATACACAACTGACCGTTCCTTCAAAACCCAACGAACATCCCAAGTCCAATGAAGGTCAAGTGGCTATAAGCATGTTGTTTTCTCTTTAGAAGGATAATATTGTTGGTGAGATAAAACATTAAGGAGATACCTTGAGTAGTTAATATAACATATAAAGACACACTTAACTCAATAAGTCTAAGCCCAATGAATATAAGCTTAATTATATTATATTAACTATTCATTTTTCTTATCATTATTCAAAGCGAAACGTGCAAAAGAGAAAGAGAGAAACATGCAATGGAGAGAGAGTCAGAAATATAAATTTTTTTGGGTTTAGAAATAAGTATGGAATGTGAATGTTCAATTAGTATGTAAAACACTAATGAATGTTTAGACCCCCAATTACAAAATTACCAACACAAGCTTATATTCAAACAATATATGTGCGGAATATGAAATATAAGCAATACCCAATTTGGCAAACTACTTTAACACAATTAATCACAAACACAGCAGCAATTAATGGTTAAAGAGTAAGGAAAGAGAGATGCAAACACAAGGATAATACCAGCACGTGTTATCGAAGAGGAAACCGAAGAACTCGGCGAAAAACCTTTCCGCCACCCTCCAAGCGGTAAAATGATCCACTAGAAAATCAGTTGGGATACATGAATAACAATAAAACCTCCAAGCCTAATCTACCTAATGCACTTAAGCCCTCCAAGCTTCTTGCTCCAACAGGGTTACTCTTAACCTTGTCTTCTCTAACTTACCGGATCCCACAATAAGCTCCATATTGCATCCGCCATCCTTGGCATTTTCCAATGCTTCCCAAGCTCCAAAAACACTCTTAACACTTTGAATGGGTGTAAGTAGTGTTTGAGTACAAATCTCCTCTCAATGGGTATAACAATGGGAGAGAGAATGAGAAGAGACTACAAAGATTTCTCTCTAGGAATAAGTAGCTCTCTCTATTAGGGTGGGTGTGTTGTAGAAACTGCTCTCTTAGGGTTTTTCTCTCAATGGACTCCTTTTTCAGCACCATACATTTCATGGGTATAAGGGTATTTATAGTAGGGTATGAGAGGAATGCGAAAAATCAGTTTTCAGTAAAATAAGGCATTCTAGCAACTCGGCCTCACGACTGGAATGAGTTGCGAGTTTGAGTCATGAGTTAACTGCCAGACCAAACTGTACTTTTTGTTTTGTAGTGCTTCAGCTGTCGTGACCCTTCAGCTTCCTGAATGCTTCACACGTGTGGCACTTTGGCGACTTTCCAGTTGCAAGTTATTCGCAAGATCCAGTTACAAGACTTCTTTTGAATGCACACAACTTGAGTTTCTTCACACACTCTCACACACAACCCTTACATTATTCCCACCTAAATACAGGGTATCTACATGCTGAAGTACAAGCAAATTTGGCACGGAATAAAGCCAACACATGGTTGATTAAATTCAACCTTACAGAATATATTAAATAAGGGATAATAAATGAGATCAATTAGAATATTAGCATTAATGAGGGTCTTTTTTTTACTGTTGGATCTACTTAAATTCAATGGAATAAAAAAGGTGTAACTCTAAAAGAGTTACACCAGGTGTAACTTACCCATCTCATATATCAATAGATAAAGTTTAAAGAAAGTTTAATTAGAATTTGAAATTAGCATCTAATTTTGCGCCATGTGTCTAAATTTACACCCACTAACATGTATATACCCAACAATTTCCCCTCCATGTGTGAGTCTTTACCTCTCTATGAGCTTCAAGACCTATTTGTGGACCAAGAATGAATCCTACTCATTCCCCCTTGTCTTACGGGCTTCTTCTATATCATCCATGGAAAAATGTCAACCTCGCATGCTCATTCATGGGAACTCCGCACGTCCACGTTGTTTGTTCGTTTAGACCCCTTAAACCAGATTGTTTAACCTAATTAATTAACCAAGTTGATTATTAGGTTTATTATTCAGATTTAGGTTAAACAAGCATATATCATACCATGCACAAATGCGAAAAAACAAATAACACCACGATATGATGACTTAGGAAAACCGACGAAATAAACTGTTTCAAGATAAAAATTCGGGGAGGATTTGACTTAACTATCCTCAAGGTAAAATAAATCTACTATAAGAGAATCAAAGTTTTTACAAAGGATTTAATCCTAAATCTATTGCTACCTCATATAGTAACTTACTGACACGACCACGTGCAAGCTCCAAATCTACAGACTCCTTCTCTTCTTAGATTTATAGTAACACAAGCAACCTTGTTTGTGATTTTGAGATCCCACTCAAAGGTTTCAGATCACCATCAATAATGATCTTGTAGCAGTAACTAGGTTCTACCACTGCTTGATCGTAGATCTTGCTTCGGTAGATTCTTGCGTAGTTAGAAGGTACAAAACCTCTCAGATCTCACAAAGAGTAACACACAAGTCTTCCAAAAGTCCCCAAAACATAGCTAGGGTTTTCCTTTTATATGTGGACAAGTTGGAATGGAACCCTAAATGTTTTTGAGGGCTTGGGCCTTGTATAAAACTTATGCAGAATCTAATTTCTACGATTTTCGATCAGTCAAACCTAATTCTTGATCAATCGAGCAAGGTAGAAAGTGACTCCCTTTATCTGTAGTCAAATGAACTTGAAGTTTGAAACCTACACCTTTAAGCATTGCCTAACACATAGACTAGAAATGTTTTGTTTTCGATTTGCCAACACAAATAATACTCCCTCCGTCCTAATTTATTTGTCCTGTTTGAAAAGTCAAACTTTTTAAGGAAACATTATTTATTGTCTTGTCTATCCTATAAAAATATATAAGTTTACAAAAATACCCTTAAATATATTTGTTAGTTTTCTTTTCAAAGAGTTTTGAAAGTAAAGTAAGGGTATAATAGGAATATTAGTAAATTAATAATTTTTATTTTTAGACACAGGACAAATTTTGAGACATCCCAAAATGGAATAGAGGACAAACAAAATGAAACGGAGGGAGTATATGATTCTAAACATTAAAACCTCAATCTTTAGAAGCTAACACATGTCTATGGGAACCTCGTTTCACACTGTTATTTAGCACCATTAGCAACACTCCTTTTTTGGGTTTTTTTTTTTTTTTTTTTTTTTTTCAAAATTATTTGTGTGAGCTTTATGGGCTTTCTTTGTGCAACATACCATCCTCTCTCCAATTTCAAAAAGGGACCCATCTTTGCTCCATTTATGAAAGGGCTCAAAATATATGCACCCAATTTTTATTAGGTTGGTGTGCGACAAAGGTGACAAGGTGTTCAAGGTCTTTTTCCTAGCAAGGACAAAGCAAATTGAAAGGACCAACATAAACAATCTGGAAAATTAGAAAAGCCTAATAAAGGAGTATTGTCAATGGTGCTAAGATTATAGTGCGGTGCAAGTTTCCCACGAACATGAAAGTGTAGAACAAGTTCTCATGAATAAGTGTGTGAGGTTAGCATTTGATTCTATGGATGGTGCACAAGAAGCTTATGGATGATGCACTTGTGAAGGAAAAGCTCATAAGTAAAGGTGAGCTAGTAGGACTTAGTCAAAACTTATAGAGAGGCAAAGACTTACACGTGAGGGAGAGACAGTTGGGTATACAAGTGTGAGTAAAGTCCCACATTGAATAAAAATGATAAGAATAAGTGGTTAATATAATATAGTTGGGTCCAAACTAATAGGCTTAACTGCTTAAGCGTCTTGGGTTAAGTGGTGTCCCCAATTCTTTATATCCTCGACACATGACTCTAGAATATGCACATGATAGCTCTCCTAGGGTGTGGTGTACATGACATAAATGTGTAGTTCTAGATCGACTCTAATTTTTTAATAATTTAAGTTTTTTTTTTTCCTTGATTTGTAAACATGGCTATAATTCAAATAAAAATCTTGCAAGAATAATCGCCATATTTGTTTCAATGGAAAAATGAGTCGAAAGAAAACTATCTTTAGTCAACATAAGAATTATAGTTTCTTTTTTAGAGACTGTTTTGAATTGCTCTATTTGTTTCAACCTTCTACTTTTCTAAAAATGAGTCATTTTTTAAAGAAATATTTTCTAGAAAACTGTCTCATTTTCCTATCTTTAATAGTGACTTTGAAAACGTTTTCTAGTGTTTGCTACTCAAATTTTTTTTTTTTTTTTTATAAATATATCTTGTAGAATTCAAAACATGTATAACATATATATTGTGTAAACCAATTAACGAAAACAATGTAAATTGAAAATTCAAGTATGAGTTTGGTTTTCCAACTAATATTGACAAAAGGGTTTTCATTCCAATGTTGCAATAATTTATAAAATTTAAGTTCTTGATAAGGTAGATACTATCAAAATTAGTTGTCCAATATCCATGAACTCTAACCTTCATCTTCCTCATAGACAGTGATTTTAATAGAAATTGCTACTTTTTTTATTAGAAAATGATAAAGTGACAAAGACCCTAGAGTTTAGGAGTTCAATGAACTCAAATAAATTTGAAAATTAAAAAAAAAAAAAAAAATAGCAACCACTCAATTTAAATGCACTACAAAAAACGCAGGCTATAGTTGCATTTACAAAAAACGCGACTATAGGTAACTATAGCCGCGTTTATAAGTGTTTTTAGCTGCGTTTTTATTTTTTCGGATAGGGCCTATAGCCACATTTAAAAAACATGGCTATAGGTCCATCCAAATAATAAATATTTTTTTTAAAGGCTAATCTATAGCCATGTTTAAAAAACGCGGCTATAGGTTAAGTCTATAGCTGCGTTCAAAAAACGTGGCTATAGATCTAGCCAAATAAATTTTTTTTTTTTTTTTTTAAAAAAGGAGGATCAATAATCGCGTTTAAAAAAGTGGCTATAGCTTATCTATAGCCGCGTTTTTAAAACACAGCTATAGGTTAAGTTTATAGCCGTGTTTATAGGTCCAGGCAAATAATATATTTATTTTTAAAAGGATAGCCTATAGCCGCGTTTTAAAAATGCAACTATAGGTTAAGTCTATAGGTAACATAAACACACAAAAAATAAATAAATGATAATTATAACCTGCATCCCCACTTTCCCACCTACCCCATTATTACCTATCCCCACTTTCATCTTTTCTTTCTTTGCTCATTCTTGTCTTGCTCCTTTCTTCTGCAAGTCACGCCAGGTTCATCTTTTTTTTTTCTTTTTCTTTTTTTCTTCCCTCTTCACTCCAGCACAACTTTTTTTTTTCTTTATTTCTTTGCAGCTACTTTTTTTTTTCTTTCTGTTTTTTCTTCATCTCAAGCACACTAATTTGTCTATAGATCTTTTTTTTTTTTTTGGGGTTATTTTATGTTTAGTTAGTAAGAAAATGGAGGAAATGCTGAAAATTTTGAATGAAGTGAATATTCTAGCAATATTTGTGTCTATGTCTTGATTTGGATTTGAGTTTTGATTTTGAATTTTTTGGATCTGTGCTTGAATTTGTGCTATTGTGTTACTGATATTGTGCTTAAGTTTAAATGGGTTTGTGTTCTTGAGCTTGTTCTTTTGTGTTTCTGAGCTTGTACTTTTGTGTTCGTTCCTTGAATGGATTTAGTGTTAGATTTCGGTTGGTTTGTTGAATGAGAGAAGATTCATGGGTTTGTGTTCTTGTATTTTGGAGCACGTTGTGTTTGCATTGTGAGTATGTTGTGTTTGATTTTAAATTTTCTGAGTGTGTTTGTATTGTGAGTATGTGTTTGATTTTGATTTAGCTTGGAAAAAAAAATAATAAAAAACCTATAGCTGCATTTTTAAAATGCAGCCAAAAATGTACCTATAGCCGCGGTTTTAAAACATAGCCCAAACATGGTCTATAGTTACATTTTTAAAAACGCAGCTATAGATCTCAGTCTATAGCCGCGTTTAAAAAAACGTAGCTATAGACCTATTAGACCTATAGTCGCGGTGAATAGGCCGCGCATGTAAACACGACGATAGAAAACACAGCTATAGACCAAAAGGGGCTTGTAAGGGTGCTTTTTTCTTAGCACACAGGCCCATGTAGAAACAAGGATCTTGGGCCCTCTACTTGTTGTTTTGGTGGACTGGGCTTGGTTCACCGCAGCTAAATGGGGCTAATTACAAACCAAGTTATGCGCAAGTCTCCTCAAGACAAAAATGCGATTCCTCCTAAGTAATAAAAATACCATTATAAGTGTTTTAGTGTCATAAAATGACCCTTTACTCTTACAAAATAAGTAAAATAAATATTCATAATATTAACAATGAGAAAGAGATTGAAATAGAATATTTAAGGCTTATCTTTTATTGTATAAACATTTAAAAAAGTTCCTTCACTTGGTACCCCGAGCGTACTGACATGGGATCCCGGGGCGTACTAGGCCTATAAGAACCCAGAATTTCTGGTTCTCTAAACTGTATGATCTTTCTCCATGCTTATTATGCAATAGAGTTTTGTTTTTTCCCTTTACCTCTATAAAAAATAAAAAAAAATAAAAAAAAAAACAAAAAATACTATACAATACACATATCTTCAAATAATTGTTAGTTTCTTAGATTAGGATATACATTTTAATACATATACATATATGTAAATGAATTTCATGAGAATGATTCAGCCACGAGGATCCTGGCCCCAATTCTCACAGACTTAGTGCCTTCGCACAAGACTTGTGGGATTTGGAACTCAAGTCCAAGTGTCTTTGCTTAGGCATTGCCTTCCAAGGGAGAAGGATTTTTATGGGAGAGAGTGATATCTGATATGTGCATGTTTTGGCATATGTTTCTTTGGAGGCTAAGTGTGTCCAAGGCCCAAGTTGAAGTGAGAACCCCAGTAAAAAGACTCAGCTTTTGGCTGAGTAAAAGGAAAAACTAACAAGCAAGAATATATATATTGAGCAGCAAGAAACAGTAAAGGAAGACAATGTAATAAAGAAATACACGAAATAATTGTTAGAGATCCTCAAATCAATATGAGATATTTCATTATTTTTCTTAATTGTGGATTACAATGTGCTCACTAAGACGCGTTACAAGGTCCAAATAAGTTCAAAAATTACAAACTTAGATGGCTATCTAAGCCTCTAAGACTTGCAAAGTTTGAATCCCTTTGAATCCAAGTATGTTCTATAGTGGCAGTTTCTGGGATACTAGGCGTTGTTTTCTACTTTCTTTGAGTTTTTGACAGAGTTTTCTCAACGATTCTTGTTCTGATTCCCTATTGCTGAATCCCCCTTTCAATGTTGGCTGCCTTCCCCTTTTTATAATGTCATTCTAGGGTTCAGATACCACTAATTCTCCCCCCTTGGCTCCCTGGGTACTAGAGCCCTTGTTATGTCAGCCACTTTAATGGCTGGTTCTTTCCCTGTTTCTGATAGTTTTCATCTTTTAGTGCTGTTTCTCTAAAAGTCACTTATTGACTTTCCATTCTGGGGCATCCTTGGGCAGCTAACCTTCAATCTCTCTTCTTTCAAAGCTTCTTACTTTTTAGACTCAGCTTTTGGTTGTCTTTCCTTGCTGTCACTTTTCCCAAGTGAGCGGAATCCATTTCTGCTGGGTTGAAGGTTTTCCCAGCCACTTCGCCTTATAGTTCTTCATTTTGGGTTCCCCGAGGTACTAGCCTTTTGTTCATGAATTGTCATTCTCCAAGCTTTTTGGTTCTTTGCTGCACCACTGGGTGCTTGAGAAAGACATATCTGTTCTTCGTTTCTTGTATTTCGTGGTACCCCTTTTGAGCTGTTTCAATCCCACTTTAGCTGTGTTGCACGTCCCGAGGATCCCGAGCCTCTGGCAGCCTCTGGGTATCCCAACCCAGTTCTTTCACTAGATTTTGCTGGATTTTTAATGGCCTTTTTGCTGGAATACATAAGGCCTTGATGTTGATTCTTCTTGCTGCATATCCTCTGGCCTAGCCGAGATCCTTGCTGTATGTCCTCTGGTCTTGCCTAAGATCCTTGATGCATGTCTTCTGCTCTTGCCTGAGATCCTCTTCTTTTTTCTTTATTATTTCTTTCTTTTTCCTTATTTTTGGGACTTTGGGCCTTCATGGTCCTTCTGAACTTCATGAATTGGGCCTTCTTTTGTTAAGGCCCATGGTATTTCCTTACTTTTCATGGAATGGGCTTTCTTGTGAAATTTGGCCCTCAACAGGGCTATAGCTGCATTTTTAGGGTCTATAACCGCGTTTTAGAAACGTGGCTATTGCCCTCGTTTTAGGGTCTATGCCAATCGAAACTATGTTCCAGGCATAGTCCTCTTAATATTGAAAAATCCTTGGTAATCTTACACATGCAAACAACAATCCTTGTTTTTCTAAGATTCTTCCTCATTATTCATCCCCAATGTGACAAAAACCATCTAGAGAGTGAACGATCATACAGAGGGGAAAGATAGAGCAAGAGAGATCAGAGAGAGGAGCAAAGAGTGAGAGACTGACAATGAGAACGAGAGAAAATAGATCAATCAAATGGAATTGAAGAGAAGAGAAAGAGTGTTGGCATGAGAATAGTGATTAAGAAAAGTAGAAAATAGAGGCAAAAGAAAGCTTACTGTGATTGCATGCAAGACAAAGATTGAAGCGTGAGATTTGATTAAGTTTCACTAGGAAAAAGAAGATAATTTATAAGAAGTGTTTCACACAGGGTGTGATAAGAGTTTGTTTTCCTAAGTAATTCAGTGGAAAACAATCTTTAAAAAACAAGTTTTATATTTTATAGACTACTCTGTTGATCAAATATGGTTTTCCTTTGATCAAAATTTTTATTTACTACCAAATACCGAAAACCTAGAAAACTATCTTTATATAAGGCTTTCTAACTAAAAAAACAGAGCGGTTTTTTTATTTTTATTTTTAAACAACTCTATCTCACGGAAAGATGAATAAGGAAGGTTGGGAGATTTGTAACGCCCCAGCCCATTATTAAAAAAAAAGATTGATTAGGCTTTATAGAGTTGCACGTGCCCCACCTACGCTTTTGTTCCCCACCACATATCCTTACAAAATATCTCCCTCACACACTTTGGCCAGCCATCTCTCTACCTCTCACTTTCCTCTCTTTTATTTTCTTTTCACACAACACTCCTCTTTCACACTCCCTCACTCTCCCACTGGTACACACACTTCACCACCTCCACCATCATTTTTCCAACAAGGTTTATAGGAAAACTCCATAGGGAAAAGCTAAGCTCACTCATATCTATTATTTGAGGTAAAAATTCCTAATCTTTTTGTGGGTACTTTTGCTTGAGGTTCTTTTAAGCTAAGCTCTGATAATAATATTTACGTGATTTATGAGTTTTGGAAGTGATATCCATGTGTTCATATATATGGGTTTGGTCTTGGTGGAATTATTTAATGAGTGGGTTTATAGTTTTTACAATGGTGGCTATCTAAGTGGTGAAAATTTGGGGGTCTTGGCTTTTTAATGTGAAATAGATGGTGAATATAATTTTTATTGAGTTTATTTGGAGCTAGTAAATGATTTAAATGGTTTGTGTTGGAGGATATTGTGATTTTGGTTTCATGGGTCTCTTGATGATGTTGTGTAAATCTTATGGAAGCTACTCATAAATTCTTATGATTTTTAGTATTAGGAAGATGATATTGAATGGGTTAATTTTATAAATTGGAGCCTATGCCTTGTGTGAGAGTGCTTTTTTTAGCACACAGGCCCAAGGATCCTGGGCCAAATAATTATAGTTTGGTGGACTGGGCTTTGGTTCACCGCAACTAAAGGGCTGTTTAAGAACCAAGTGATGCATAGGGCATGCTTCCTACAATACATATAAACTAGCAAACGAGAATATTTGTATTGAACAACAATGAAAACAGCAAAAGGAATACAAAGCAATCAGGAAATACACAAAGCAATGGTTAGGGATCCTCAAATTAAAAAGAAATACTTCATTAAATTTTCTTTATTATGATTACAGTGTGCTCACTATGACGTGATACAAGGTTCAAGTAAGCTCAAAAATTACAGACTTAGATGGCTATCCAAGCCTCTAAGACTTGCAAAATTTGAATCCTTTTAAATCCAAGTACGTGCTTTAGTGGCTGTTTCTAGGATACCGGGAGATAGTTTACTACTTTCTTTGAGTTTTTTTAACAGAACTTTCTCAATGATTCTGTTGTAATTTTCTATTGATTTCTTCACAAAAAATTTCTCCCTTTTGCCGGCTGCTTTCCCCCCTTTTTATAGCATTATTCTAGAGTCTCGGGGAACTATTGATTCCCCTGTTTTGCTCCCTGGGTACCAGAGCCCGTTTTGTGCCCATCGTCCAGAAGGTTGAGCCTTTCCCTGTTTCTCATTTTTTCTTCCTTTTGGTGCTGTTTCTTCGAAAGCCCATGGCTGACTTTCCATTCCGGAATGCACTTGTTTCTGATGTCACGTTCCTTATGATTCAGCTTTTGGCCGTCCTTCCTCTTTATCATTTTTCCTAAGTGGGCGGAATCCAACTCTATTGGCTCGAAAGTTTTTTGCTACTACTTCCCTTTTTATAGCTCCTTATTTTGGTTCCCAAAGGTACCGTTCATTTGCGTTGTGAGAGGTCACTCTAGGCTTTCTCCTTTTTCTTGTTGGATCTCTGGTACTTGAGAAGGACGTATCTACCCTTTGTTTCTTGTGTTCTTTTGGCGTTTCCTTTGAGCTGTCTTAATCCTGTCTTGGCTGTGCTACACGCCTCAGGGATCCCGAGCCTTTGGCAGCCTTTTGAGGATCCCAACTCAGCTCTTTACGCTATTTCTTCTCCAATCTTCCGATTTGAGCCCTTTTTTTTTTTTCTTTTTCTTCTTTCTTTTCTCATAGGATTTAGGGCTTGTCTTTTTTTTTTATGGTTTTTGGGCTTCAAACTTTTTTTGGGCTCACCTCCTCTTTTCATTTTCTATGGCCCCTTATGCTATTTCCTTAGGCTTGGGTGCTGTGATTTTTTAGACCTCAACATTTAGCCCCTTGAGCTCGTGGGTTGCTTGAAGCCCACGCATGAGTAATTCAGGATTTTTTAGCTTCCGTAGGATTTCCTTTTAATTATCCTTGGGTTCCATTCTTCCTTCTTCAGGATCCTTACCTTCCTGCTGCTTTTGGATATCCTGGTCTTTTCTGCGTGTCGTGCTTCTTTATTTTGTAATTTCCCCCTTTTGCACAGGATGTGGCAGTTGAGTTTTGGAGTAAAACTTCCTCCATCCACTTTTTATGTTCCCCGTAACTTCCATTAATAACTACTAATTAATCTCTCCCTCAAAATTAAATATTTTGGCAACTGGCGTGTCTTTCTATACTTTGTCTTCTCCAACTGCTCTTTGTGCCTTTATTGTGGGCGCTTCACATTATCTCTTTGCTTCCCTGAATCTTCCACTCTTAGGTCTCTTTTCTCTCTTTCAATCAGTCTACTACTCCCGTTTCTTTTTCCATTCTTCCAATTCTCCCTACTTCTCATCATACCCATTGCTTTGATGGCTTCTTCTTCTCAAAAAAGAAGAGAGCGTACTCCCAGCCCTTTTGAGGGTGAAGGCTCCACTAGTTCAACTCAAGGCGAGTCTCATGAGGTCACTAAGCGCCCAACTCTTCCCCTACGGGACCCCTGGTATACCCCTAGACTATCTTTCCCTCAGGTATCTCATGGTGAGACCCCTTCATCCCCTCACGCTTGGGTATTCTCTAGTCAGGTGGGTTTCGCTGGTTCCGCTCAGGTTCCAGACCCTAGAGAAATTTTTGATCTTCAGATCAGGCAGGGACTTCGAGAGGCGGTGCCTATCTTCTTTGATTTGTTCCTGGGAAAATCCAAGGTTGGTCCATTTGGGTGGATAGGGAACTCTCTGATGAGGAGTTCGTGGGTCGCTTGGAGTGAGCTGGGATCCTAAAAGCAGTGGTGATTTCCAGGAATCTTGAGGGTTTCAGAGACGCTAAAGGTCTCAGGCATCTAGTATGCCGTTGGTGCCCTTCTCTTCACACTTTTTTCTTTTCTGTTGGTGAGTTGACGATCACCCTAAAGGATGTGTTCAACAACTTCCTTCTTCCGGTGTTTGGAGATGAGAATCCTTTTGATATTAGTCTTTCTGAAGAGGATCTCGAGGTATAAAACAAGTTATTTAGCCATTTTGGTGGTCACACTGCTTCTCCTGGTGGCAAGCCGACCAAAATGGGGAGATGGGTTATGACCCTTTCGCGTGAGAAAGATAAGGAAGTCAGGCGAGCCGGTTTCCTGGTGTTCTGGCTTAGTAAGTTCCTATTTAGTGAGTTCCCCGGGTATGGGGTTAAGTCTACTTTCTTTCCGCTGGCAATTAAGTTGGCCCGAGGCGCCTAGTATCCTTTAGCTCCCTTGTTCTTGGGCCACGTCTATTCCCAACTAGACCAGCTTCATGGGGATGAAGCCGAAGGCGACTCTTGCTATGTAATCACTTCATCTCTTCATTGTGCCATCCTTCAGATATTTATGTGGGATCGTTCTTCAGCTACTTTAGCTAAGTGTAGAAATTTGAAGTTTGTGAAAGACAAATTTCAGGGATCCCCCTATATAATTAAAGGTCTTTGTGGTAATTCAACTGATACTTTTCCTATCATCTTCCGCTGGATTAGTCTGAAAGGTGGCAATCTCAACCTAGTTGAGTTGTTTGATTAGGCAAGACATTTACATTGGCAGTCTCCCCGAGAGTTCGGTCCTGGCTTTGCTTGTGATTCTGTGTTGTCTTCTTTTCTTACTTCTACAGGAAACACTTTTGATTTGCGCTGTGGTGATGAGGGTAGTTTAGCCTACCTAGCTTGTATTAGTCCTTCTTGGCTTCCTGTGCCCTCTTCAAGCGGCCCTAAGTACACTCATTACTCGGCACACCGAGTACTTTGGCAATTCAGTTTTGATTAGGATATTCCCCCGGTGTTTAAAGATGTAGTACCATCTCTTCCTTCTTTGGATCCTTTTTTGAGACTCCAGGCCTTCTCCTACTGGTTGCAGAGGAGCCCTCAGTTTGTAGTGCCCAATTCCCAAAAAGGAGTTTTTGCCTCCAATGGTTATGCTGGCTATTAGAGGAGAGTACAAAAATCTTTTGTTGACTATGTTGGTTCTGGCACGATTAAGGAAGCCCCCAATCCTAGTATTTCTTTTGCTCCAACATCCAACAAATGCCTATCCCTGCCTACTGTTGGAATTGTTTCTACTGCTGTGAGTAGTAAGACAGGGTTTGTGGAATGGCATGCTTCCAGGGGAGGCTAGGTGACTTATGCATAGGATTTTCCAAAAACTTAGTCGGGTTGTGACCTTATCATTGGTACTTCTTCCGGGGTACCTATTAAGAGGGGTGCAATAGAGGCAATAGGTGTTGCCACTCCCGCAGGTAAAGGCAAGGAAAAAAGGATCAAGCAGGAAAAATTGAAAGAAGCCGAAGTTGAGGAAAGTGCAGAGGGCACAGAGGCTGGCCCTGAGGCAAAAAATAGAAAGATTGGGAAATCCCAGAAGCAGTTGGTGGCTCCTGAGGAAAAGGAAGTTGGGCAACCTTTGGCTACAAGGACCCGGAAGAAGACTAAGGTAAAGTCTTCTTTTTTTTAGGTTCATGTGACTTCTTCAATCCATAGTCCTTTAGGATCCTCTGATTTTGTATCTCAGTCCCCCTTAGGACCCTCTGGGCGTACTCGTAGTAAACAAAAGACCATCAAAGAATCTGTAGAGAGAGAGAGAAGGGCAAGACCTCCTTCCTTCTTCTCTTTTTTATGTTTGTCATTATTGTTGCAGCCCCTTCTCCCTTTTAGCTAATGAGTGGTTGTTTTCTTTGCAGTCCAAACGCAAATCGGACTCCAAGAAAGGTAGAAGTCAATCAACTGGTTATGATGTGGTATGACCGTTCCTTATTCATGCCTCTTTCTGTTTGCTTTAATTCCTTTCTCTAGTACTGTATGTTTGTGGCACCTTGTTACCCACACCTATTATTGCTTGTCTATTTTTTTTTTAGGTGGAAGTGTCTCCTCCCATGGCTGGTAGGACTCTGGAGGAGGAAATGGATGCAGCCTTCTTTGTTGCGTTTCTTGGTGTGGAAGAGGAGCCCCCTAATGGTGGCATAGTTGAGGAGGCTGGGTAGCCAATGCAGGGTGTCCAAGCTACCCAGGATCCTGGGGCTTCCTAACTTCCTTCGTCCCAAAGTCCTCAGCTCGAGTAGACTCCTAGTCCCATCAAAACTGTGTTCCCTCAAATGGTGTTAAGTACAGAAACTTTGGGAGGCGTCTCTCTGTCCAAGCAAATGGGTGAGCCTTATTTTCCTTTATAATAGTATTTAACTCCATTTCTCTTTTGCCCCCTTTTTTCTCTCCTTCCCCTTTTGAGTTCTTTCTTTCCTTTCTCTTTTTAGGTCAAGCCAGTGTGAGGTTTGTTCCTAGCGTCGCCTATTCTTTGGAATTAGAGAATTCTGAAGGTGGGTGTAGATCGTCCTTACTGTGTTTCCTTTTCTTTCTTTACTTTTTTTTTTTTTTTAATGCCTTTCCCCTATCTTCTTCTTCTATGGCTAAGCCCCCTATGTCTTTGCCTTCTTTTCGTCGTTTTGCTAAGGTTTCCTCACCCTTTCTTCAACTTGCTATGTGTCTTTTCTCAAAGTCTTCTAAGAAGCCAGAGGAGTAAAAGGAGGAGGTTCTGCCCCAAGAGGCCAATATTGGTTTCCTTTTTTTTTTTTCCCTTATCTTTTTTTTTTACCGCCTCTTTTTTTTTTTTTTTTTGAACTAAGTCTGTTTCCTCTTTCTTTTCTTTTTTTTTGCGAGTGTTGATACAGGTGTTAGGGATTCTGAGTTTGTAGTTCCTGGGGGTTTGTGAGATCCGTTCAGGTTGTTGATCTTCAAACAACCCAAAAGGCTAAAGGTTCTCCAGCTCCTACAGGTGGTGATACAATGATGGGGGACGTTCCGGGAGTGGCTGCTTCAAATCCTAATTCAAGGCTTTCCATCTTCCTGGCCCGTTTTGATCTTCTGGAGTTCAACAGCCTCCCTACTAGTCACTTCCATTCCTTTGGGTCTTCTTATGGCAGCTTCTTGCGTTTCTCCGTGCCTGTGGAGGGTCTGCCGTTACTAGAAGGGTTGCTCAAGAGTTATGGAGATTTTACCAATGGTTTTAGGGGAGGTGTTTTTCTAGGCAACATCCTGATGGAGCTGCATTGTGCTATACTGATTTCTTTGAGAGATTCTTCTATAGACTCCTTATCTGAAGAGAAGCTTTTAGAGTGGAGGGGAGTGGTACAAGACCTTTTAGAGGCCAAGTTCAAACTGTCTTTCTTGCTGGAACATTTGCGTCTACTGGCCCACGTGCTATTCTAGTGGCAGGCTTCTAGGAGTATAGATGCTGAGATTGTTGCTGTTGAGGAAGCTCTGGCTCGTGCTCACAAGGTTTACAAGATTTGAAGGTTAAAAGGCAGAGGGTTCTTTCTTCTTCAGTTGTCCCTACTATTTCCCCAGATGGTTCATTGTTGGTCGACCTTATTTCCTAGTTTTTCCCTTCTCCCCTTTTTTCTAGCTGGTTTAGATGTGTATAAACAATTTGGGGTTGTATAAGTTTTTATTTTTTCTTCTGCTTGAACACTACTCTTTTTTTTTTTTTTTGCATAGATCTGTATTTGTGTTTCGAAACTGCTCCTAAGTGTTTGTGTTTCTAAACTGTTTATGATTTTTCTTAATAGCATATAGATTTTTTTGCTCCCTTTGGTACATTGCTTTTCTTTCCCCTCTTTTTTTTTTTACTGGGTCCTGGGCCATGGTTCCTACAAGTTTTACTGTAGGTCCTGGATCAAGTACCCTGGTGGTTGTTTTGTTGCGCAAGTACTGAACTAGGTACATTAGGTGTCCCCCTTTTTATTTATTTATTATTATTGTTAGTCCCAGTTCATGAACTTGACAGGTCCCCTTTTTTGTCAAGTGCTGGGCTAGGTATCTTGAGCACTTACTTTTTGCCTGTGATCCTAGACCATGCATTTGAAACTATTTGTGAGGCATTTGAACTATCTGTAAGGCATTTGAAACTATCTGTGAGGTGGATCCGGGGTCATGTGTCAAAAGGTATTTATCTATTTTTTCTTTTGTCTTGGCCCAGATATCCTCCCTCAATTCTGTCCAGACTTGGACTTTGCAATATTTAGGACTTAAAGGCTGAAGGAAAAAAGATTTCATTGAATTAAAATACGATTACCATTTAAGGAACATAGGAAAAGTCATCAAAGATAGTAAGGATCACAGAGTGTCCTTCTATCATGGGTTCCTGAACAAAATCACTTAGACAAGAATTCATAACAAAAGCAAAGAAATGATAAAAAAAAATTAAAAAAAAAAAAACTTAGCGAGTTGGGGAGTTAGCAAAAGGATCCTGGCGTGCTGAGACCCTTTCTTTCTTATGCATAGTACTGTTTCAGCCACTTCCCATTTATGGGTTTTGTCAGGACTATCCCATCTTCCTTTAAAAGGTAGTAATACCTACTTTCATGAGCTTTTCTGATGATGTAGGGTCCTTCCCATTTTGGGGCAAATTTGGAAGGCCCTGGAAGATTCCTCCTTACCTCAGTACCAGCTGCCCTTCAGTGAAAGCTCTCGGGCGTACTGCTTGTGCATATGCTTTAGTCATTCTTTGTTGGTACCTCTGGCTTCTCTTCTTGGCTAGTTCTCTTTCTTCCTCTACCCCTTCCAAATCTGCCAATCTCCTTTCATTGTTTGTGTCCTTGGTTTCCTCTTGGCTTTCTTCAAGTACTACTCTTCGTGTAGGAACAACTAATTCCACAGGACTAATAGCTTCTGTTTCATAGACTAGGGAAAACGGCAAAAATCCCGTGGCTGTTTTTACAGAACTCCTGCATGCCTAAAGTACATCTGCCAAATGGTCACTCTATTTCCCTCCATACTCATGCTTCATCTTTTTAAGGATCTTCAACATCACCCTATTAGTGGCCTCAGCCTGGCCGTTTCCTTATAGGTAGTATGGGGTAGACCTTCCATGCTTTATGTAATATGCTTCAGTCAACCCCTTCATGTCTTTGTTTATGAACAGGGCCTCATTGTCACTAATCAATCTCCTAAGGATCCCAAATCATGTAATGATATGTTCTCGAATGAAGTTTGTTACAGCTGCTCTAGTGGCTTTTTTCAAAGGGATGGCTTCTACCTATTTTGTAAAGTACTCTGTGGTTGCTAAGATCCATATGTAACCATTGGATATGGGATTTATAGGCCCTATGAGATTGAGCCCCCAAGTGTGAAAAGGCCATGGTGTTGTCATATCTTGCAACACATTTGGGTGAGTATGGATCGCATCTCTAAGGACTTGACAGGCGTGGCAGGTTTTGACTAGTTCCTTGGAGTCCCTTTTCATCGTTGGCCAGTAGTACCCCAACAGTAGTAACTGTTTATAGAGCCTTATTTTTCCTGGGTGACTCCCGCAATCACCGGAATGGACTTCCCTGACTACTTCTCTAGCTTCCCTTGGCCCCAGGCATCTTAGGGGATCTCTTACTGTATCCCCTTTTGAATAGGATCCCGTTCTGCAAGAAGTACCTGTCCGCAAGTTTCTTGAGCTAGTGGGCTAGCATCCTGTTAGTTGGTAGGATCCCTTGAGCCAAGTATTCCATGAAGGAAATTCTCCAATCTTTTGTAACAAATACAGCGTAGCTTTCTTCTTTGTCTATCGCAAGCTGTCATTCTTGACATTTTTCCTATATAGTTGTTGCCTCTTTGTTCATGTTTGGCCAGTAGTATCTAATGCGTTGCATTCTTCTATATAGGCTGATCTTTTCTGCGATCCCGCAGGCTTGGGTATGTAATTCTTCTAGCCTAAATTTTCCTTCCTTCTCGTTGATACACCTGGATAGGATTCCTCCAGGCAGCCTCTTGTACAGTTCCCCTTCTATTAGAGTGTAATCCGTCAATTCTTTGATACTCCCTCCGGGTCCTTCCTCTTTCATTTTTTCTTTGACTTCGCTCCTCCAATCCCACTATTTAGACTCTCCGGGGTACATCTTTTGGAGAATCCTTATGATAGAATGTTCCTGCTTTCCTATCCTTACCAACGTGTCCCTTCCTTTGAATGGTACTTAGGATCCCAAGGTGGCAAGCACATCAGCAAACCTGTTCTCACTCCTTTGAGTGTACTCTATGCTAAAGGCTTGGAATTCCTAGTCCAGCTTTTACGCCCAAGTCCTGTAGGCTACTAAACTTTGTTCTCTTAGTGCAAAGTCACCTTTCACCTGGGAAACTACAAGATTGGAGTCTCCTAATACTCTCATATGCTTTACTCCTATACTGAGTGCTATAGTTAACCCGGTCAAGTATGCCTCATATTCAGCTGCATTATTAGAACAGGAGAACCCAAGCTTGAAAGACATGGGTATGGTATCCCCATTCTCACAGCTTAGTACGACTCCTACCCCATTTGAAGTTGTTGTAGCTGACCCATTGAATCTCATTGTCCATTTCTTTCCTGGGATATCTGCCACTGCCACCTCACCCGAGATCTCTTCACTCAGTGAGCTTTATTCCTTTCTTGGGAACTGAGCTAGTAGATCTGCTATGGCTTGACTTTTGACAGCTTTAGGGGTCTTGAGGCCTATGTCATATTGAGAGAGCAGGACCAGCCACTGTGCTATCCTTCCTGTGAGAAGGGGCTAGTGTAGGAGTGCTTTTATGGGGTGGGACTTAGTCACCAAAAGGATCTGGTGAGCTAAGAAATACCTTTTCAGCTTCTGGGACGCGTAGATAATCACTAGGCCAGCTTTCTCTATCCTGGGGTACCTGGTCTCGGTGTCCTTGAGTGTCCTGTTTACGTAGTAAATAGGTTGTTCATTCCCATCATCATCTTCCTGTGCTAGCAAGGCTCTTATTGCTTAGGAGTTTGATGCTAAGTACAGCAACAGGGGTCGCCCATGCACTGGTGCTTGGAGAGTGGGCAAGTGATTCATGATCTGCTAAATCCTTTGGAAGGCCTCACTGGTGCTTGGAGAGTGGGCAAGTGATTCATGATTTGCTGAATCCTTTGGAAGGCCTCTTGTTGTTCCGTTTCCCAGGTGAACTTAGTTCCCTTTTTCAATAGTTTGAATAATCCCGTTGTAACTGAAGCTAGCCCAGGCACAAATCTCCTAATATAGGAGACCCTCCCTAGGAAGTTTTTGAGCTCTCCCACCGTCGTCGGTCTTTTCATTGTGGCAATGGTTGTGGCTTTGGCTGGGTCTACACTTATGCCTCTGTGATGTACCAGAAACCCAATGAACTTTCTAGCAAACACCCCGAAGGCACATTTCATGGGGTTCATGCGTAGTTTGTATTTCCTACATCTTTCGAAAACTTGCTCAAGTACCTGAAGGTGTCCTGTCCTAGTTTTTGACTTGACCACAATATCATCTACATAATCTTCCATCTCCTCATGCATCATGTCATGAAAGATAGATGTCATGGTTCGCTGGTATGTGGCCCCTGCATTTTTGAGGCTAAAGGGCATTACATTCCATTCCCGAATTTGCTGCTATACTCATGAGAGACTCTGTGGCCACCCTTCTTGCTTCTAGTCCAAATCCCAGTTGGTTGAATAGTGACCTAAACTTGGGATTCTTCTAGAGGGTCCTGACTGTGCTTGGGTGGAAGGATCCTTCAGATTCTTCTACTTCTGCCGGGTTCCCATGGATTATTACAGCTACCACCCATTTCCCTTTGTGGTTGGGGAAGGGGTTCCTTTGCACTTCTGGCTCCTTTTGAGTAAGCTCTAGGGTTCCTTCTCTTAGCTTTTTGTGGAAGAGTCTATGGAGGGTCCAACAATCCTTGGTGGAATGCTTGACATAATTATAGATCCTGCAAAACAAAGGGTTCTTCCTTTCTTCCTCAGTTGGTGGCCTGGACACAATAAATGGCCTAACAACTCCATCCCTGATCCATTTGTCCAGGACATGGTTTAATTCCTCTGCGGTACATGGGATCACTGGTGGTTCCTCGAACACCTTCCCGTCAGGCCTCTTCCTTTTCTCTCCAACTGATGCTGTCATGGCTTGGGATACTGGCATCCTCTTTGTCCTCATAGTTTGTGCTGTCCTTCTAGTTCTCTGTAACAGGTCAGCAAATTGTACGATGCATAGATTTTCGAGGTTGAGTCTGTAATCGAAAAGCATGTTGGATATACAAGTTTCTACGAGTTCTTTTTCTTTGTGGTCCCCATAACAATCTAGGGACACATCTTCAAACCTTTTAATGAACTGGACGGGATCCTTCCCAGGCCTCTACCTTATCATCTGAAGGCTTTGGAAAGTGATCTTGTCCTCACCGGAATAATACTTAGCACAAAATCTCTCCATCATTTCATCTCAAGTTTTAATGGACCCAGATCTCAGCATGGTGTACCAAGTATATGCTCTATCCACTAAGGATTTAGCAAATTCTCTTAGACACAGTTCTTTGTCTCTTGCGTAGGGGCCCATAGTGTGAATGAACCTACTCACGTGCTCCACAGTGCTTCCATTTCTTCCATCAAAAGGATGGAACTTTGGGGGTTTATACCCTTTGGGGTATGGCTTGCCAAGGAGTTCTGGTGGAAATGGAGGATCTCGAGAGAATTTCTTGGGGATCCCCGAAAGTTTTTCCCTTTCTTGCTCCAGGAGGGCACTGACATCTGCTAGTGTTAGGTACTGAGTTGGTTCTCCCTCCCATTGTTGACCCTCCTTCTGGTTGAATTCTGTCTTGGTTACCCACGGGGGGAACATTGTCTCTGATTTCTGTGTCCTGCCTTCTTTAAGAAGGCGAACTTCTTGCTCCAAATCCTTCAACATCGCTGTCATTCGAGTCATGGGGTCTGACTCCTGCCTTGCGTGCCTTTGTTCTGACACCACCCCCTGCTCCATCAGGGGTACCTCGCCTTTCTGTCTGGAAGCTACTTCGTTTTCTCCCACGGGCTCAGAGGTCACAGGTGGCATATTAGTACCTTTGTTGTTCCTTTATCTTGGAGGCATACTCTGCGAAGGGATTGCTTCTTCCCTCTTCTTTACCCAGTCCCCAGTGGAGTCGCCAAAATGTAAGAGTACTTTTTTTTAGCACATAGGCCTAAGGATCCTGGGCCAAATAATTATAGTTTGGTGGACTGGGTTTTGGTTCACCTTAGCTAAAGAGCTGTTTAAGAACCAAGTGGTGCACAGAGCATGCTTCCTACAATACACATAAACTAGCAAACGAGAATATTTGTATTGAATAACAATGAAAACAGCAAAAGGAATCCAAAGCAATCAGGAAATACACAAAGCAATGGTTAGGGATCCTCAAATTAATAAGAAATACTTCATTAAATTTTCTTTATTATGATTACAGTGTACTCACTAAGACGTGATACAAGGCTCAAGTAAGCTCAAAAATTACAGACTTAGATGACTATCCAAGCCTCTAAGACTTGCAAAATTTGAATCCTTTTGAATCCAAGTACGTGCTATAGTGGCTGTTTCTGCGATATCGGGAGATAGTTTTCAACTTTCTTTGAGTTTTTTCGATAGAACTTTCTCAATGATTCTGTTGTAATTTTCTATTGCTTTCTTCACAAAAAATTCCTCCCTTTTGCCAGCTGCTTTCCCCCCTTTTTATAGCATTATTCTAGAGTCCCGAGGAACTATTGATTCCCCTGTTTTGCTCCCTGGGTACCAGAGCCCGTTTTGTACCCATCGCCTAGAAGTTTGAGCCTTTTCCTGTTTCTCATTTTTTCTTCCTTTTGGTGTTGTTTCTTCGAAAGCCCATGGCTGACTTTCCATTCTGGAATGCACTTGTTTCTGATGTCACGTTCCTTATGATTTAGCTTTTGGTCGTCCTTCCTCTTTGTCATTTTTCCCAAGTGGGCGAAATCCAACTCTGCTGATTCGAAAGTTTTTTTGCTGCTACTTCCCTTTTTATAGCTCCTTATTCTGGTTCCCTGAGGTAGCGTTCATTTGCATTATGAGAGGTCACTCTAGGCTTTCTCCTTTTTCTTGCTGCATCTCTGGTACCTGAGAAGGACGTATCTACCCTTTGTTTCTTGTGTTCTTTTGGCGTTTTCTTTGAGCTGTCTTAATCCTGTCTTGGCTATGCTACACGCCTCGGGGATCCCGAGCCTTTGGCAGCCTTTCGGGGATCCCAACTCAGCTCTTTACGTTGGTTCTTCTCTAATCTTCCGATCTGAGCCCTTTTTTTTTTCTTTTTCTTCCTTCTTTTCTCGTAGGCTTTAGGGCTTGTCTTTTTTTATGGTTTTTGGGCTTCAAGCTTTTTTTGGGCTCACCTCCTCTTTTCATTTTCTATGGCCCCTTGTGCTATTTCCTTGGGCCTGGGTGTTGTGATTTTTTAGACCTCAACACCTTGTGAATTAATTTGTTGAGAAACTTTGGAAGTGGAATACATTATTTGTGAGGTTAAATACTAGACTTGCCTAATTAATTGCTTAGTTAGCAATCTCTAATTCATAGCTAGATGCAATGTCAAGCTTTATGCTTATTGTGATAGGTTTGCTTGGTATTGTTTAGGTTTTAGCTAAATTCATTTGGAGCTTGGAAAATTAGGCTTCTGCAGGTTGCGAGGTAAGTAACTTTTTAATGGGATTTTCGGAAACTAACCATGTTGCATAAACATTGTTTTTGGGTTAAACACATTTTGGAAAATTATTTGTGGAACTATGTTTTCTTAAAAAGTATTGTGTTGTGACCCTATTATACATGACTATTTATGAATAGTGCATCATATTTGGTAATGTATATGGGGAAATGCATGATTTGTTAGCATGAAAAAGAATAGTATCTTTGATTAAATTCTTGAGAATGGATTTTATGGATTTATTGCATTATTTGCAAAATATAAAGATGCTTTATCTTGATCTATGTTATTTGGGAAGTTAATACAAAATCTTTTTGACAAGAAATGAGTTGAACGCTTTGAGAACCTTGTGAATATCTTGGGTATTCAAATATTTTATGAAACTACTTGGAAGTGAATTATGTATTTTGAATTAAAGGTAATTTGTGAACTCTTTATGTTCTACCCATGTGCTGTAACATGTAATTACCCGATGAGTATCTAGTTAGATACTATAATCTGTGTGACATCGATATCTTAGCACTCATCTTTGTGATGGTTAATGAGTTCTGTCTTTGTGACGGCAAATTAGTTCCATCTATGTAACAACATTGTCATGTGGCCTTGGATTTGGAATTGTATTGTTATTGCTCACAAAACATAGTATGTAGTTTCATGGGAGCATTTTGAGATGTTTTGTGCCATATCATTATAATCATTATTGTCATATTATTTTTGGAAATGGTTTTGTAGAAATTATTTGGAAATTCTCAAATTATAACATGCTTTGTAAACTATTCATCATCATGAAACTTGCAGTTCTCCTTCCCCCATTAATTATTCTACTTATTAGGCTCTGTCTCATCCCATTCTTTTACAAATTTTTTAGACTAGGCAATGACGTTTTAAGAAAGGTTTTTTTTTTTTTTTTTTTTGGGTGGCTAGCAGTAGTTAGACCAACTACCAATGGAGGCTGGACTTTTGTAATGGAGATATTTAGATGTACATCCTAGAGTAGGCTAGACTTATTCTTTTGTATCTAATAGTGGTTATGACTTCATTTCCATTGATGGGATAAGTTAATGATATGTAATTATATTTATTCAGACCTCCATTCTTTTGTGGCCAATGGTCATTGTAATTATTGCATAGAGCTTTGGCTTACTTTGGGAGTATTGTAAATGAAATTATTATGATAATTCTTGATGTTGGTACTTGACATGAATTATTTGGATTGAATTGTCAAAAATGATAAATCTACAGGTACCTTTGAGATGTTTTTTTCATGCTTTGGACCTTTTTGGGTTTGGGGCGTGACAAGATTGTTTTCCAACTCAGTTAAAGTTGCTACCAAACATAGATATATGAGATAGTTTTATAGAAAATATTTTTTGTAAAATAACTCATTTTAAATATTAACGTAGAAACAGCCAAAGTATTAAGTATGTAGTTTAAGATATGATAGGCAACAACTCTAGAAAAAGTTAGGATTATTGCGAATTAATAAACTAGACTTTTATTAACCAAAAACTTTGTAATATCAAAATCATCTTAAAAAACCAACAACATTGAAATATAAATGTTTCCATAATAGAAATTTCAACTAAAACATTAACTAGTTAACTCAATTGATTAAATTTCTTGTCATCGAACCGAACAATGAATCGGGTTCTAATTGGATATATGAAGGATGTAACCTCTCCTTCGATATTCGATTAGGAACTTCCTTCCAAGTTCTCTTACCTATGTTATGGTTCTTCCTTCTCGCTTTCCTTTCATTAACAATTTTTGTTGAATAAAAAATTTGATTTCAAACACCGCCTATATCAAAAACTGATTGTTGCCTTGACCTAGTGATAAAGAGTAATCATCCTCGAGAAGGCCCCATAGGTACTATTCTGCTATCAAATCTGGAAAAAAAAAATTTTATTATTAATATTAAGAGCCTCAAATAACTCTAGATAACCAAAACACTAAGTACTAAGGTTATAAAATACAATACCTTCTGATTATTTTATATCCGTTTCTTTGCCATAATACATGCATAGATGCACCATTTATGTAATCACCTCTTCTACTTGGCTTGTATTGAAAAACTTCCAAAAATCTATTCGGCTTTTCAATTTTAAGATTCTTAAACTTTCCAGTGAAGGGATCCCATAGTACAAGGTGCCCTTCTTTGTTTTCCGTGAACAAATTACCATTCCTCCAAAATCCCAAAGGACGCCCCAAATCCATTGTAGGTCCAATGCTAAAGAGTTTGATCCAAGACTTGTTAACACCAAATTCAAGCAGCACCCATATATCAATGAATGTTGTTTGCTCTTTAGAAGGGAAGAATATCATAGCAAAGCAATGTCTTAACTCCGTAACCAGCCTCCACCACCACCACTTATGGCGGCAGTTCCCATTGTTCCCGACACGATATTCATTTGGCACCAATGCCGTGCGGAAAGTCTCTTCGCCCATATTGAATGCAACAATCTCGTCATTGAGGACATTGTCGCGACCACCAGAATCTGCATACCAATAAAAAACACCATCTCTATAAAGTGTCGATTTCTTTTGATTTAAAAAGCCATATGGTAGATCTACAAAAAGCTCTTTCAGAGAACTGCAGTTTAAGCTATACACCTGAACTTCCTGCTTTATCTCCTGATTTGGAAGCCATAACTCGGAAGTGAGAATTCTCACCAACTTAAAGTCATTGGATCTAGCGTCAAAACCGAACCCAACACGGTCACTTGTGATAGACCAAATGGGATAATGGGACACAAATCTTGTAGCCTTGACATCTAATGTGGAAGGATTCCACATAATAATGTCAAAGCCTAAGTCATAGTAAAGACAGAGAAAACCGTTGCAAGAAGCAATGATTTTGACACAAGTATAAGGTAGATATATAGGACTAGGAGTCTGAGTTGGCACACATTCAAGGTTTTCATGAAAGAGAAATGAACAAACTTCTGTTTGAATACGGGATTTATCTATGCCTTTGAAAAGGAGGAGCTGGTTTTGGGGGGTGCTAAGAATCGAGTGGTTGATAAGATTTTTGGAGTGAAAATCTGGGTTCCCAATGAGAGAAAGCCAAGTTTTGCAAACAGTCTTGAATTGTATGAGAGATTTTGGGGGTAGCCATGACAGTATATGCACCAACAACTCCTCAGGAAGATAGGTTGACATTGCTTTCATTCATGAATTATGATGAGCAATATTTCTAGTTTCTGTATGTGAGAAAGCTTGGTATTCCTACTTCAATTGCAAGTCTTTTTTTTTATAGGGAAGAGAGATTTCATAAAACTAGTAGCTAATTGATTGTTTACCCTATTTCTTATTTTAGAGATTGTACCAAATAAAGACTTTCATAGAGATAAACATTAGAAAGAAAGAAAAAATTGAAAAAACACTTTTCCTTAATTCACAAGTCTCCTCTAAATTTTATAATTGAATAATTTCTCTCTTTATATTTTGGAAATGAGTAGATTTGACCGAATCTTTTTTATTCTTGGAATATTACATAGTAAAATTACTAAAATACCCCCCTAAGTTTACAAACTTGCCAAAATACCTCCATTTTTCAAATAACTACTCAAAAAACAAAAATTAATTCACCTTCTTAATGAGCATTCCAAAACACATATCTAAATCTCATCCTTCATTCTTTAATTTCATCAATACTTCTCTCTTTTTCATTTTCAATTATTTTTTTTAAAATGTATATCTTGGTTTTGTTAATTTTCTCTCTTAGAGCCCTCAAATAGTTCCTATGATTTTAGGTTTGCTATTACCCAACAAATTACCAAAGTTCTAGAGATTTAGTCAAGGTGCAAAGCAAGAATCTATATTAATAGAGTCTAGTTAATGGGTTCCCTTATGGTATTTGTTAATTAACCATTTTAATTAGAAAATTTTTTATACTACTTTTACGGAAAATATAAAAAGCTCTCAAAAAAATAATTACTTTTTTCTTTTCCTAGAAAAAAGTTTCTAATAATATTTTATAAACCAATGCCCTTAGGGTATCTGTTAACATTTCCCGTATTAATATTCTTAGTAAAGGCAATGTAGACATTGAGACCATGGTATTTGCCAAAACCTATTAATTACTAGAGGGACAAATATCTACTCACCTGCCGCTCTATTGTTTCTCTTTTCTCTCTCTATAATATAGTTCATCTTTGTTTCTTAATTTTATGACCTTCAATTTGTCATGTGATTTATTGGACTTGTGTGTGTGAGAGAGACCGCAAAAGTGCCTCTCAAAAAAAGAGATTTTTGGATGTTTTGAAAAACACCTCTCTTTTTTAGTATGTAGTGTGGAGTTGCCACTTATATTTTTTTTATACAAAAAAAAAAAAAAAAAAAAAAAAAAAAAAATACAAAATACATGACTGAATTGTTCTATTCTCATTGATTGAATAAAAAAGAATACATGTTTGATAAATTGAGTATTACATGGCTTTGGGTCCTAGTTACAAACTACCAAAAAATTACATGGCTTTTTGTCCTAGTTACAATCTACCAAAAAAAAAAAAAAAAAACAAAGATAAAGACTAGGTCTACCTATCCAAAGACACTAAATTCAGATGTTAGGTTATGGAATGAGAAGGTGTTAGGCACCCATTTCACCCAGATAGAGTCTGGTCTTCTAAACTCTTATGACCAATGTACCCCTTTATGCATGACATGAATGATATGTTGTACACATGAACAAAACTAAATCACATAAGTTTATTTATGAATGCATCCCCTTCTTTATTAAAAATTCATATCTGTGTTGTGATAAAAATTGATTTTGGTTTAGAAAAATGATATATGTCTTTTATGTGTAGAAAAAATAGTTTTTGAAGAGAAAATTTTAGATTTGTGTTTATTAAATAAATCAAAGTCTTTTTGGTTCTAAAAAAAAAATATCAGATCTATTTTTAAGAACTAAAAAAATGGGTTTTTGGTGAAAGAAAAATCAAATATGTCTTATGATAATAAAAAAAAATCAAATTTTTATATATTGAAAAAAAATCAGATTTGTTTTTATATGTGTAAAAAAAAATAAGAAAAAGATTTTTTGAGAAGAGGACTGTATTAATGAAATAAATCTATGCTACATGCACTACACGAAACAAACACAACTATTCATGATCCCCTTTTTTATTTCAAAATCTGCTATGCTAAAAAATCAGATCTACATCTAAAGAAAACGTAGATCAATTTTTTAAATAAGAAAAATTTAGATTTGTATCTAAAGAAGATACAAACCAGTTTTTGATTGAGAAAAATTCAGATCTATATCTAAGTATGATGCAAATCAATTTTTGATTTGAAAAAAATTCAGATCTGCATCTTATGAAGATGCAAATAAGTTTTTTTTATTGAGAAAAATTCAAATTTGCATCTAATGAAGATGCAAATCAGTTTTTTGATTAAGAAAATATTTTAAAAAAAAATATAGATCTTAACAATAAAAACATCATAAACATATTCTAATAAAGAAAATATTGACAACATATGAGATGAGCATTGCAAAATCAAATTAACACATATTTATTGATGCATCACAAAATTAAAAGAAATAAAAGAAGAAGTAAAAATTAAAAAAAAAAAAAAAAAAAAAAAGCAACCTCTTGCATGGACGTACTCTTTTTCTCGAAAGAATATTTTAGGGTTCAAAGAAATTTATGCAGTTGTCTTTGAAATCTAAAACTCCTTGCTCACAAAAAAGAAATTCTTAAGACTAAAGCCTTCAAAATCTCTTTAACGTAAGAGAGAGAATATCAGAAAGGGGAGTTAGAAATATGAGAAATTTGGGAGCGTGAAAAAGTGTGCTGAATTTTGAATGCAATCTCTATTAGGAGACTTGAAAAATAGCTTTGACCATAAGAATACGAACCGGGACGCATCCTTCCACCAAAAGCCGAAAAGAATGTGTTTTAACGTCACTCGAAGACCATTGGGCCAAAACCCTAATGTGTGCCATTCGGCACTTTGAAAGTGTCGTTCGGCATTCCAAAACGTGTTTTTTAATCCGTATTCTAAAATTTTAACTCTTTTCCGAATAATTTAGGTCTTTTCAGCAACAATTATCTTGTAGACTAATACTCTAAAATAAATCTTGATAAAGTCTAGATTATCCACAATTTTATTGTTATCCAACTATCCCCTTTATTCTCATGCAAGCAATCCTATTTTTGACACTAACTATCAACCAATCACAAAATTATTTAATTAATTTTAATTGTTTAACCAATTAGAATTAATTTAAATTAATCATGCATGGTCGACTCTACCTAGACACAATGCATGCTGACTGTGCAAACTTGATCAAGCGATATCTTTCAATCCAACGGTCTAATTTGGAAACCGGGCATACCGTCGTGACCGTTAGAACCTTAAGATCATTTTTATGATATGCAATGAACAAATTAATTCATGTAATGCAATCATGATTTTTGGGTACATGGATGGTCATTCTAGTCATTCTCCTTGATTAAATCATGGGTGCAAAATCGAGTGTTTATAGAATACCCCTCATTGATAGAGCTTGGAAAGTGAATGTCAATGTAAAACAAAGACACTGATTTTAGTAGCCATGATTTAATTGATGTTGAATTTTCAAAAATTACTTAGCCTTCGAACCTAAAACTTTGGAACACGGAACTAGTGCATTACCTTTTGGAAAAAAAAAAAAAAAAAAAAAAAAAAAAATCTTAACCTACTTGATAGCTAATGAACTTTGAAATGATTCTTGATAATTGAGGTGACCGAAAGACTTTTCTATCTCGGTCTTGAATGTGGATGGTAACCAAGGGGTTTTTCTACCTTGGATCTTGATAAAAGGTAACCAAAAGGCTTTTCTACCTTGGAACTGGAGCTGTGGTGACCAAAGGGCTTTTCGACCTCGATCTAAGTTGTTAAAATGTTGATCAAAGGGCTTTTCTACTTCAATCTGAACTATTGAAATGGCGATCACAAGGGCTTTTCTACTTCGATTTGGACTGTTGAAATGTTAATCAAAGGGCTTCTCTACTTCGATCTAAACTTGCTAGAATGTCGATCAAAGGGCTTTTCTACTTCGATCTGAGTTGTTGATATACGTTTTTAGACCCCTTAAAACACAAGATGTTTAACCTAGTTATTTAGCCAAGTGATTACTTAGATAAATTATTCAGATCTAGGTTAACACAATCAAATCATATCATGTAAGTAATACAGAAATATAAAGAACACACGATATGTTAACCCAAGAAAACCAAACCGGTAAAAAGCCTGGGGAGGATTTAACCTAGCTATCCTCATGGTAAAACAGATCCACTATGAAAGAATTGAATTTTTTACAACAGAATTTAGACCACTAACATCTTATTGCTACCTCGTGTAGAAAACTTACTATCACGACCACGTGACAGCTCCAAGTCCACAGACTACTTCTTTCCTTGATCCACTGCAACCACAAGTACTCCCACTTGTGACTTTGAAACTCCACTCAAAGGTTTTAGATCTGCTTTAAATTCTTTACGCAGCAACTGAAGCAATCACCAAGTTCTTGACATAATCTTGATCTTGATAACCCTAAGTGCGTATAAAAGTAAACACCTCTAGATCTCACAAGAGATTCAACACACAACACATCAAAGACTTCTAAAACGTAGCTAGGGTTTTTCCTTTTATACTTGGAGTAAAATATAAAACCCTACACGTCAAACCGAGCTTGGGCTGAGTTGGAAATTCTGCAAAAAAAATAATTTACACGTGGTTAGATTGATCGAGCCTAATTTTGAATTGATCAAGCCTTGTAGATTTAGACAAATAAATCATGTAATCACTCGATTCCAACTTTACAAATAAACACACTTTGAGCAACCTAAATCTAGACTCTAAGTTTTGATCATGGTTTGCCAACACATTACACATTGAAGTTCTAATACATTTAGTTCCTAAAGTCTTAGAACCTAACAAACTCCCCCTTTGGCAATCCGTGACAGAACACATCACAAAACTGAAATGCTCAAAGTTACAAATAGCCCATTAAAAATTAAAATGCCCAAAAACAATTCAACCTAACTACTATTTATCAGTTGCCAGTGTAAACAGTAGCACAATTGAATAAAAATGTATATTCCTAAAACACTTAACAAACACATAAACGCATGTGTGGAAAATACAAGTAAAAACAAAATAACTTCTTGATTTCACAAAACAAAAAATAAAAGACATATACCATGAATAATATCATAATATAAATCAATAACCAATGTATCACATGTGAAACAAGAAACAATAAAAGAAACATAAAACATAGTGTCTCCCCCTAACATATACAACCCATAAAACTGAAATGCATCACCAAAAAATACATCATGAGCCAAAATATAAAGAAATACATCAAGAAGCTCCTAGATAAAATTTATGTACCCTAAAACAAAAACTGCCCCTATCTCCATGCACAATATGTACTCTCCCTTTTTGTGACGAATTACCAAAGGGCAATCAAGGCTCATCATCAAAAGGAGGTGGTGGAGGAGATCGTCGAGCATTCGCCAAATCAACATGTAAAGCCTGAAGCTCTGCAAGCATATCCACCAAAATCTGTCCTTGCCCTGAACGATCATGACAGTGTCCAGCATACTCCGTAAAGAAGCAACACTCGAAGAAGAAGGTGGAGGATCAACAACGATGGTAGGATCGTCAAACTCCTTAGCAAAAGGATCACCAAATGGAGGAGGCCGAGATGCATCATCTATGGAAGACTCAACTCTGGGGCATTTAGAGCTAGCTTTCATCTAAATTGCTTTTTGCCTAAGGAAGGTGGCACCTGTGGGAGCGATGATATGGACAATCTTGGATGCAAGAAAATCCTTTAAACCCAAATCTAACAAAATCCTATGAATGAAAACCGAAAAGAAAAGACCATGCCCTTTCGAACTACTCCTATGAACCTCAACAAGTGATCGAATGAAAAGAGTAGGAAAACTCATAGGAGCATCAGTGACAAGAGCATACAAAAATGCACATCTCTCAATAGGAATGGTGTGCAAATGAGAGATAGTTAAATAGAATGACAAGAAATCCAGAAAAAAAAATAGTTGAGCTTAGTAAGCTCATGAAAGGTGACACGAGGATCAGTACCCCACTGAATGGAAGTACCAGTGATGTAAGACATAATGTCATCGAGAGGAGGGACCTTGGTGTAAGGATAGACAGGCTACTGTACCAAAGGTACATGAAGAGCAGAGGCCACTACCTCAAGAGTAATGACATACTTTTCACCCATTATTCAACTCGTCACATTCTGGACATTGGAATCATCGGAGTGGACAGAGAAGTTCGAGTAGAACTCTCTAATCAAAATAGACGGAGGAGGATGATCTACATCTAAAAGAGGCAACCAACCCCTACGATCAAAACTCCTACAAATCCCTGGATCAACCTCATCTAGAATCACTTTACGCTTAGCCCACACCTTTTTATAAACATTCAGATTCTCATGGGTTTCTTGGTTTTTTGGGGTTAGAAACCTATCACTCTGGAAACCAGGGGTAAAGGGGGTGGTGGTTTTCTTCGCTTTAGTCTTTCTAACCATGATGCTAAGGGTTGGAAAGAAAAGATAGAAATAGAAAAAATAGAAAAAGAACCAAGGGCAGATTGCATTACAGTAGGTTAGAGCACAAAAATCTCAATAAATAACAATTTATATGATGCATGTAATGAATGCACAAATGATGCATGCTCTAATGCACTGAAATTTGTTCAATTTTACTTCAAAAACCAGCAATTGACTTGAACATATAGTTTTAGACCAAAAACCCCAAATTTTGAAAAACCAAATCTCAAAAATCTCAACAAATTGATCAATATATCATTATACTAGTTAGATAACATCATATAATGACGTAATCAACCAATAACACAAGTCAATTTCATCTATGTTAGCCAAATTAAACAAAATCCCCAATATCTTAAAGTTTCAAGCCCTAGAAATTTCAATTTTTCCCAAATCACAAAATTAATCAAATTAATGCATGGAAAACATGTTAATAGCATCCAAGAACAAAAACCCATAAACCAAAATTGATTAAAAACAACTGATTTGAGCAAAAATCCCAAAATCCCAAGGTTTGAAATTTTCAATAAAAAAAATGCATGAAAATTGTGATTTTAATGAAAAAGAAAGGGTAATTAGGTCTTACCTGCACTTGAGGACAAAAACCCTTAAGAAATTTGAGAAAGAAAATGACAAAAATGGTTTAGATTGAATCCGTCGAAGAAGAACAGTGAAAAATTGTTTGAAAAGTTTGAAAAAGTATGAAGAATACGTGAGAAAAGACTTTTTAAAACACCTTCTGACCGAAATTTGATTGGTCGAAAATAAGCCTTGATTGATCGAAAAACAGATTCGATCGATCCAACATCAATCAAGCACCAATCGAGCCAGGCAAATTCAAACCTAAATTTTTATCACATTTTCAATCGATCAAGCAACAGCTTCGATCGGTCGAAAATCTGGAAAACTCAAATTTTTGAAAAACAGAGCAATTTAATGCAAGAACTCCTCAAAGCATAGTGTTTCATGAATGAGATGCATGAGTATGAGATAAATTTTTTTTCAAAAACACTTAAATTCAACCCAAATCTTCCAAAAACACATTTTTGAATCAATTTGTCCTCAAAAACTCAAACATAAAACACATTTTGCATTAAAAACAAGTAATATATAATCTTGGATGGCCAAAACAAATTCACACACAATATCATGTACTAAGTTTAGCAAAGAATAACTTGTGAAGTGTGTGTAATTAGTAAAAGTATGAGATACATGTGAGGTGATAAGTAGATAGTGATCAATCACAATTTATACATTATTCATCACATAAATTTGAAAGTGGCTATCACCTAAAGAGTTACATCATATAACTCTCACATCTCCTTGAAAACAAGCTTGCAATCATGTAAGTTTCTTGTTTTGCCTCATAATGTACACTCTAATTTTAGCTTTAATCCGAGGCTACACCTTATGTTCTTTTTGTGCATGTGCTACACTTTTTTGAGCATAAGATCTTATGATATGCACTAAGGTGTTCATGATTAGCTATTAAACAGTGGTGAGATGGTTATTTATGCCTTTCTCTTAGGATTTTTTAATCCTTACAATCAAAAACATGTGACTTCAAAATCAAGATCATGTGATCAAAAACTATAAACAATTCCCACACAACATGCATTACATAGCCAAAACTAGCAAAGTGCAGTAAAATTAAGCTCATCCAAGCTAAAAAAGGTACACAAGCATGTTATGTAAAGATAATATGATCAGCCTTGATTACAAGTCCAAGAGAAATAATGCGAAACACATTTTTCCTCCATTTCCCTTTTTTTTTAATTTTTTTTAAAGGAATAACAAAAACAACCTATCATGAAATGCATGAATGTTATGCAATGCAAATCCTAAAAACAAAAAAAAAAAAAAACAAAAAAAAAACAAAACAAAAAAAAAAAAAAAAAAAAACCAAACAAACAAACAAAACAAAATAGCAAAAGGAGAATGGTCACAAAGAATATAGAGATGAAGCACAAGGACCATTTCAAAAAGACTCAATTAGATTGAGCCTTTTGCAACCAAAACTTAGACCACTAACATCCTATTGCTACCTCATGTAGAAAACTTACTATCATGACCACGTGACAGCTCCGAGTCCACGGACTACTTCTTTCCTTGATCCACTGCAACCACAAGTACTCCCACTTGTGACTTTGAGATTCCACTCAAAGGTTTTAGATCTTATTTAAATTCTTTATGCAACAACTGAAGCGATCACCAAATTCTTTACATAATCTTAATCTTGATAACCCTAAGTGTGTATGAAGGTAAAAACCTCTAGATCTCACAAGAGATTCAACACACAGCCCATCAAAGACTTCTAAAACGTAGCTAGGGTTTTTCCTTTTATACTTGGAGTAAAATATAAAACCCTACACGTCAAACTGGGCTTGGGTTGAGTTGGAAATTCTACAGAAAAAATAATCTGCACGAGGTTCGATCGATTAAGCTTAATTTTCGATCGATTGAGCCTTGCAGATTTAGACAAATAAATCTTGCAATCACTCAATTCCAACTTTACAAATAAACACACTTTGAGTAGCCTAAATCTAGACTCTAAGTTTTGATAATGGTTTGCTAACACATTACACATTGAAGTTCTAATAAATTTAGTTTCTAAAGTCTTAGAACCTAACAGTTGAAATGTCGATCAAAGGGCCTATCCACTTCGATCTAGACTGTTGAAATATCGATCAAAGGGCTTTTCTACTTCGATCTGGACTTGCTGGAATGTTGATCAAATGGATTTTCTACTTTGATCTGGACTTTTGAAATGTCGATCAAAGGGCTTCTCTACTTTGATCCTGCTGTTGCCTACAAAAAGTCAAAATTTGGGATTAGACTTTAAATGATGAAGGCTTTGTGGTCCCACTTTTTTTTTTTTTTTTTTTTTTGAGATGTGTAATTTTCATTTGTTTGATTCGAATTTTTTCATTCTTATCAAGAAAACTTTGATTTTTGTAGTTCCCTGAAAAAGATTTTATTTTTGAAACTTGAAGCTTGGAATTGGAAACTAGAAATTTTGAATTTGAAACTTTGAAAATTGAAACTTTGGAATTTTGAGACTTGAGATTTTGGGTTGAAATTTGGAACTTGAAATTTGAGATTTTGAAATTTTGCAACTTGAGATTCTGAAAATTGCAACTTGAGATTTTGAAAATTTGATATTTTGAAAATTAGAATTTTAAACTTGGGAATGAAATTTTTAAATTAAAAATTTGGATTTGGGATTTGAAAATTTTGGAATTTGAACTTGAATCTTTTATCCTTAATCCGCTCCAAGAATTTTTTTTCTCTCTCTCTCTTTTTTTTTTTTGGAAATCGATTTAACCCTTCTCTTTTCATAATTTGATTTTTGATTTTTGATTTTTGATTTTTTAGAACAAGAAAATAAAATAAAATAAAATAAGAAAAAAAAAATTTCTCAACCTTCCTTTACTCATCTCCCTCAATATTTTTTAAATCCTTGTGTTCTTGAGCACTTTTGCTACACACCCGTTTTTGGTGAAACCCATTTTCAAACCCATCTTTTCAATGCATCAAAATGTCACTTTCTTCCAATGGACCCTCTTTTCTCACTTCTCATGGCAAGAAATATCATCCATCATTTGAATGGAATGATGAGGAGAGGCCCCTTCAAGACCCCAAGACCCATGCTCCATATTCTCACTTGGACATCAAGGTGAGATTTTCTTTGGTTTCTTTGTTCGTAAAAATGTTGTTTCATGCTTCTTTGAAAGTTTGATAGTGAGACATTGTCATTTTGTTGTGTGATCTTGTTGGAATTTGGGGCATTGTATGATTGATCATGTTGTAATGTTGGCTTTGGAGCATTTTTGAATTGTTGTATTTTTTTTTTTTTTTTTTTTGGTCATGGTGTAATTTGGACAATGTTGGTGGCTTATGGAATTTTGGTAATGTTGATAATTTGTGATGTTGTTGGATGAATTTTGGCTTGGATTTTGGGGGCATGGACATGGTGAAAAATTTGTGTTGTAGGCTTGGATTAATTTATTCATGATGTATGTGGGAAATTTTTGTTGGCATGTGTAAATTTTATTTCATGAATAATGGCGAAATTTTATGGGTATGAGTGTGTATAAATTTGTGGTCCGGAAAATTTTTGTGGATATGGAATAAATTTATGAGCATGAAATTTTGGCTATGGAAAAATTTTTGTTGGGTATGTGATGTTAGATCATGGAAAAATTTTGTGGTTATGATTTTGGACAACTTGGGATTTTTTTGGTTGTGCATGGACATGTAGGAATTTTTTATGGTCATGGACATGTAGGATTTTTTTTTTTTTTTTTTTTTGTGATTTTGGACACGAAAATTTTTTTGTTGTTGGTCATGGTAAAATTTTGATGGGACATTGATTTTATTGATGGGACAAAATTTTTTAGGCATATTATTTTTTGGTCATGGGAAATTTTTGTTGGTATGGAATGAGATTTTTTGTTGGCATGGAATGATGAGCTAAATTTTTGTGTTGCAAAGCCTCAAGAGTCGAGGTAGTCTCCAAATGTTGAAGAGCATATAGGAAGCATTGTCTCCCGACAGTAGGAATATCATCAATGACACGGGCTTTGGTACTTTCTTTGAAGCTTTATTAAATCAGGAGACTCATGAATACAAGGACCTCCAGCTACTCCTTTCCTTGTCAGAGCACTTCTGGGACACCACATGTACTTTCCATTTTCCGAGCATTGGTGAGATAATGTTGACACCTTACGACTTTTCCATCATCACTGGCTTAAGGTTGGGTGGTGAAAGAATCCGTGTCAATGACTCCCTTACTCCAAATGAAATTTAGAAACTTCTAGGTGTAGTGCCTTCCAAAATGAGGAGTAAAAATGTCCCTTTGATGTGGCTATGTGAGAACATTGCAAAATGTGATACTGTGGCAAAGGGTACCCCCATGTTCATGCTTCTTTTCATTTGTACTTTCTTGTGCCCAGATTTAGGTAGTACAGTGAATCTGCGTTATTTATGGAGCTTGAGAAGCATTGAGCAAATCAAGAATTATGACTGGGGCAGTATGGCTTATGCTACCCTTTTGCATTTTATGACTCAACTTTCGAGGTGGAGTCTCTCAAGCTTGGGTGGTGCCCTATTCGTGTGGCAGGTGAGGTTTGGAATTTTTGGCTATGTATAGGTTTTGGAAAATTATTTCGGCTATGTTGTAATGGTGTTGTGAAATTTTTTCAGGTTTGGATGTATGAATACTTTGGAGTTGGTCCTGAAATTTGAGGGGAGGTTAATGACATTTTTCCTAGATTTCTCCGTTGGTTTCCCAGATACCGTTTGTCAACGCCCTCTAGGCATTCTTTGGAAATTTGGCGTATGGTGATTGACAATTTGACTATTGATGGTATGAGTCCTTTTCTTTTGTGTGGGATCTTTCATGTTTGATTATGGCTTGGTCTTTTTCTCATTCTGGGGTTCTTTTGTGATTTTTCAGATGTCTTTAGATCTTTGGGTTGGATGTGAGGAGTATGATGAGTGTGAGTGGGATTTGGAGCTGAATAGTCGTCAGGCATTGTTTGAATGTTGGCATGGGAGGTATTGGTATCTTGGTGATCGGGTGTTGCCCCAAGTTCAACATGTGTACCCTCTTACAACAATTCCAATTCCTCCTTGTCCCTCCATCCAGTTAGCTGACCTTCTGACTAATGAAGAGATTGCTCGAGCTCATGCTGGCCTTGTTGTTTCAGGGGTACCAGGGACTTATTCTGAATTTATTCGAACTCATCTGCAAGGTTGGTTGGCCGGCATATTGGTATTTCTTTTCCCTTCTGAAGTCAAAGTTTCATCTTGCATATTCCTTTTCCATATTTCTGCTTGGTGACAGCATTTGCATGTTGGATTTTCAGGCACCATCTTTTGAAGGAAAGGAAGAAGGAGAGGGAGAGGAAGAGATTCCCTCTCCTCATCATGCTGGTAGCTCTTCTAGTTCTTTCATGGAGACTTATCCTCATTTTCTAGCATGGCAATATGAAGTGATGAATCTTGATGGAACATATAGTTCCATGCCTTTGGATAGGCTAGAGCACACTTCAAATGTCCCTTGGCCCGATCCTGTGTGTTCTTGAATTTTTTAGTTCCTTGTCTTCATTTCTTCTTGGCTCATTGAATGGCTCATGATTTGGTAGATTTGTGCTTCAGGTTGATGTTGATCTTGTGGAGGAAAGTATGCAAATGATTGGAGGCTGGCAACTGTTGGCTTGTACTCAGTCTTCCCAATATGTGATCAATGAGACGAGTTGGGTATGCAATAATACTTTCTGAGTGTCTTTTGCTTTATTGATAATGGACCTAACACTTGACTTTGTTGACTTTTCAAGCAAGTCGAATGGAAACGGCTGATTCCACTAGAAGAACTTTGGAGGAAAGGATTAGAAACTTGAGAACCATCAGTATGATCCTTGATTCTATGCAAGTCAAGAGGGAAATACTGAAGGTGGCTCCTCTAGAGGTGGGTCGAGGAGGTCTTCGCGCTGGCGGACCCGGAGTCTTAATGATGTTTGATTTGAATTTTTTAATTTATCTTGCAAAACAAAAGGAAGTATTTTTCAGAAAATCTTGTATTAATTTCCATATTTAGCTCTTTGTCCTTGGAATGGCCTTGGATCATGTAGAAACTTTAACTGAGACAAGTTTAGAATTCACCTGATGAGGTCTTGTAGTACCAATTTAAACTTATCTTGATTGGTTCTGATGGAATCTACACTTACTTGAATGAGGCGAAGCCAAATGCCCCTAGTTTAAGGATGGTGATAATCCTGTTTCTTTGATCTTGGCAGAAACTCTTCTAAAATTGGATGTTGTATTTCATGGTGGAGAATCTCGAAACTTCCTTGGGAGTCCCTTGACTTTGCAGATATGGCTGATGGAGCGGCTGGATATGATTATCAGGCCTACAACTAGTAATTATGGTCCTAGTAGTTTTCTTAGAAGGACTGTCTTCAAAACTGAGTGCCAAACTAAGAGTGACTAGGTGAAATTCTTAAACAAGAAGTCCAGTGCCTTAATTCGATGGAACTATTATTGGTGGAAGTGCCCACCCCCTCTACTGTTGTCTCCAAGATCGGATCACATCTTCATTGTTAGATTGCGGAAGGCCACCTTCTATAAGGTGGATAGACTCTTGAGGCAATTCCAATATAAGCAAGGAATGCTTGGTGGAAAAAGAAGAAGAACTTTCACTCATGTGGACACAAATCCTACTTCTATAAGGAACATGTTGTTGGGCTTAGAGATGGCTGACCGAGTGGATCAGTCTTTTGTCAAGGTTCACTTTCATAGGATGACTACAAAATACTCTAATTGGTTGGTGGACAAGATTGCTAACAAGGAAGCTAACATGGTTGCTATGAGAAAGTAGTTTCTCAGAGACAACCGGGAAAGACATGATGATGACAACTATGAATTTAAAAGAAGGGGAAAAGATGACAAGGTACCTAGCACAGAAGAAATCAACGATCAACTAAAAGAGAAAAAATTGAAGGCAAATTGACTTTCCTGTTTTTGGCTTTGAACATGTTTATTTTAAAACTTGATGTGAAACTCTTATGTTTAGGAATTATTTAGGACTTGCAGGTTAAGGATTCTATTTAAGGTTCATGTTCTTGGGGTTTGGTTTTTTATGGTTTGGCTTAGGGTTTGGGTTTTTGAGGTTTTTTTTTTTTTTTTTTTTTATGGTTGTTTTTATGGTTTGGGTTCTTGGATTTTGTGTAATGACATAGTTTAATGGAATGGTTGAATTTTGGAAAGAAAAAAAAAATTAATGGGCAAATGGTGGTTTTGGGAAATTGTGACCAGACCAATGCATGGTTGCCAACGTACCCTCTTTGTAGAAGGATCAGGTCATCACGTAGTTCATTGATTTTTTATTTTGCCTTGGCCGCCCTTTCGGGTTTTCAACCTACCTCTTTTCTTTTTTTTCTTTTTTTTGGTCAAGCCTAGGAAGGGAAATAACATAATTTACAACCACTTCAAACGTGGTGCTTTCAAACTACCACCTTAGACGTGGTACTTCTTCAATTGATCCATGTTGGTTGGCTCAGTGAAAGGATTTGCATCTAAGTCCATCAAGCTTACTGCTCCCCCATAGTATATTTGCTTGATAATGTATGGGCCTACCCAATTTTTCTTGAACTTCCCTTTGCATCTTAAACTGGGGCTCTGATTTCTTTCAACACTAAATCGCCCAACTTCAAATCTCTAGCTTTTACTTTCTTGACAAAAGCTTTATTAAGCCTCAGCATGCATAACTGGTCATACCTGCATTGCAACCAATCTGCTTTAGGGATTTCACTTTCCAATACTATCCTTAGTGAACAGACACCCATTTCAATGGGAATGCCTGTTTCCATCCCATACACCAATGAATAAGGAGTGGCTCATGTGGAAGATTGAATTGATATTTTATACCCCCAGAGTGCATAGGGCAATTGCAGGTGCCAGTCCTTGTAATTTTTTGTGCTCTTATTCAAGATTTGCCCTATATTTTTATTAGCAGCCTCAACTACTCCATTAGTCTGAGGACGGTAAGGTGAAGATTTATTGTGCTAAACGTTTAACTATCGCAGCAGCTTTTCTGTTTCTCCCTTGAAATGTCGCCCATTGTTAGAGATAATTTCATATGGTACCCCATATCTGCAAATGATATTTGTTTGAATGAATTGAGCAACTTTCTTTGAATTCAGAACCTTGTATGAGGCAGCTTCTACCCATTTAGTGAAGTAATCAATGGCTACGAGTATGAATTCATGGCCATTGGATGTTGTTGGGTGAATCTTCCCAATAATGTCTATCCCCCATGTAGAGAATGGCTAGGGTGACATCATGGTATGTAATGGCATTGGTGGCATGTGCTTCAGATCTCCATGGACTTGGCATTGATGGCATTTTCGAATATGAGCTGCAAAGTCGACTTCCATAGTAGTCCAGTAATAGCCTTGTCTCATTATCTTCCTTGATAGCATGTGTGCATTCATATGTGGCCCATAACTTGACTCATGAACCTCTTCAATTATTTTTTGTGCTTCCTTGGCGGTTACACAAAGGAGATGAATTGCCTCATATGATCTTCTGTAAAGCCTTTCACCATAAATAATGTAATTAATAGACAACCTCCAAATGGTTAATTGATTGTTCTTGTTTGTAGACTTCGGGTATGTCCCATCCTTGAGGTATTGTAGAATGTCTGAATACCATTTACCTTCTCCATTCTTTTCCTCATCCTCTTCTATTGTCATGCAATAGGTTGGTTCTTCTTTTTATTCCACCATTATTGGTCTGGCTACATCTTCTTTTGGCCCATCCATCATGGATGCCATGGTTGCTAAAGTATCAACAATCTAATTCTGCATCCTTGACACATATTGATATTGAATCTTGCTGAATTTTGATGGCCACTTTTGAAGACATTCATGATAAGGCAACAATCTTTCTTCTTTGATCTTCCATTTATTCTAAATCTAGGAGATTATCAAGGCTGAGTCTCCATACACCTCCAACTCTTTCACCCCTAGTCTTAGGGCTGCTCGTAACCCCATGATACAAGCTTTATATTCAATGGCATTATTGGTGGCAGGAAAGTTAAGACTGCCAGAAAATGGGATGTGTGTCCCTTTTGGGGAAATTAAGAGAACTCCAATACCACTTCCATTTGATTTATTGCTCCATCAAAGTATATCTTCCATGATTCTACCTCAATCCCCATGATATCTTCATCTAGAAAGTCTCCTTGGATTTCTTCAGCTTCTTCTGGTGAACAATGGGCTAAGTGATCAGCAATTGCTCTCCCCTTCACAGATTTCTGGGTCACATACTTAATATCAAATTCTAATAGAAGCAACACCCATTTAGCTGTCTTCCCATCTTGCACAAGCTTTTCCATTAAGTACTTCATAGGATCTATTCTTGCAATCAACAAAACTTTGTAAGCAAGCATATAATGTCTAAGTTTGTGAGTTGCCCATACAAGTGCTATGCATGTTTTCTCTAGTAGTGAACACTTTTCTTCATAAGGCAGCATCTTCTTGCTAAGCAAGTAAAGCCCCCATTGCTGTATTTGTAGTGGTGAGATACAACAATAATGGCTTTTCAGGTATCGGTGGGACGAGTATTGGTGGTTTCATCAGATAATTCTTGATCTTTTCAAAGGCTTCTTGGCATTATTCATTCCATACTGTAGGAACCTCCTTTTTCAGTAGTCGGAAGATTAGTTCACATGTCATGGTGAGTTGAGCTATGAACTTGTTGATGTACTGTATCCTCCCCAGAAATCCCCGGATCTCCTTTTCGGTTCTTAGAGGCTTCATCTCTACAATGGCCTTGATTTTGTCAGGATCAACTTCAATTCCCCTCTAGCTTACAATAAACCCCAATAGCTTTCCGGATGTGACCCCGAAAGTGCACTTCTTTGGATTTAACCGCAACTTATAGAACCGGATTCTTTCAAAGAACTTCTTCAAAGCCGATATATGCCCTTCATGGTCCTTGGACTTGACTATCATATCATCAACATAAACCTCTACTTCTTTGTGGACCAAATCATGCAACAAAGTGGTGGCTACATGTTGGTAAGTAGCACCAGCATTTTGAAGACCAAATGGCATAACCTTGTAGCAATATGTCCCCTATGGAGTAATAAAGGAGGTTTTCTCCATATCTTCTAGAACCATCTTAATTTGATTGTACCTTGAAAATCTATCCATAAATGATAGCAAAGCATGACCTGCTGTATTGTCAACCAGAATGTCAATGTGAGGCAAGAAAGTCATCTTTTGGGCTAGCCTTATTCAGATCTCAAAAATCTACACACATTCTGACCTTCCCATCCTTCTTTGGTACTGGAACCACATTGGCTAACCACTTTGGATAGTTGACCACCCTCAAGAATCCAGCATTGTACTATTTCTCAACCTCTTCCTTGTTCTTAAGAGTCCACTTTGGTTTCATCCTTCTCAATTTCTGCTTGATCGGCTTCATGGTTGGATCTATTGGAATGCAATGCAGTACTATATCTGTATCAATCCTAAGCATGTCTTCGTATGACCACGCAAAAACCTTTTTGAACTCTGTCAGCAGTGCCACTAATGCATCTTTCTCAAAAATGGTTAGGGTATTGCCCACTTGTATCATTTTAGGTTCATCATTAGTTCCCAAGTTAATGGGTTGGGTTTCTTCTTTCATGGGTTCTAGGTGTCCTTATTTTAATTCCTTATTATTAAAAGTTTCTTTACCAATTTCAGAAATAAAAACATTCAAAGCCAACAAATAAGCAGAATCAGAAATCATATTATAAGGAAAAGAGTTCTCAACAGACTCGATAGACTTAACTAAATCAGACTCAACTGAAATACTATCACAAATAGACTTAACAGGAATAGAGATACTAGCAAAAAAGACTCAATGGGGACACAAACAATCTTCTTGGTAGGGGTGACTGGCTTGACGGTCTTGATCTTCTTGGCAAGAGTGACTAACTTGACGATCTTGATCTTCCTCATAGAGTTCTCCATGGGGTGAGCAGCTCCCTCCTATGCTCAATTCTTCAACTCAGTTATGGCTTCAGTGTTGGCAAGCATCTCCCAGCAAGTTCCTTCCTCCCTCAGCATCAATATCGGGGGGTCTTCATCCATATAATATGTGGCTTCATCAATTTCCATATCTATGGGCTTGTCAGTCTCCAAATGTGGGGGTTTGAAGTGTCTCCCCCCTTATGATGTGGCAATTTTTGTTGGGTCATTTAGATCGATGTCTTGGGTTTGAAGTGTCTCCCCCCATTTGTAGATGTTGGGCCATTTGATTGGGGTTCAAAGTGTCTTCCCCCGTTGGTCGTTATTAGGTTGTTTGATTGGGCTTCAAAGTGCCTCCCTCCATTTATAAGTATTGGGTTATTTGATTGGGGTTTGAAGTGTCTCCCCCCACTTATGGATGTTGGTTGATTTGGTTGGGGTTTAAAGTGTCTTATAGGTCAAATATGGGACTATGATGTTGCAGCAGTGGAGTATCTTCTATGCTTATGGGCTTCAGTACCATAATGGGAGTGATAGGCTTGGAACTGGAGCTAATGGCTTGAGTGTCAGCCTTAGGTTCTCTTTGCAACCTTCCTTTAGATCTTGACCAAATTCTCCCCTAATGACAAGTTTGGTCGGGTTAATCAAAACTAAGTCCCCATCCACATAAATCAATCAACCAAAAAAACACACACAACATGCAATGCAATTTTAACATGGAATGCAATTTTAACATGGACCGGCCTAAGGGTATGTTCTAAGTCATTACATTGTAGGGTGGGTTTGTTGTTTCATTGTTTCCCATAGCTAGGACGTTACACCTCCCAACTTGTAATGTAGTGAACATTGCGTTGGTCCAAATGGCATGGTCTGTCCTTTACAGTCAACAAGAAATGATCCAATGACTTTAGACTATGAGTTGGTGAGTTCGCCAATAGGTACCCGAATCTAATGAAGACCAATGATCCATGGTTACTACCACCACAAGTTGTTGAAAATGGTGCATACATATTGTTTTGATAGCATGCACTATGATAGTTAGGGAAAGCTTTTAACAAACAATACACACAACAAAATATCATACAACAAAGAATCATACAACATCTCAACAAACATGAATAAACAAACAAACAACAATATCATGCAAGACCATGCAAAACTAGGGTACATATTTGGTCACTTAAGTCTAATACGAAGCTTAGCCCTCGACATCCCTAGTGGAGTCACCACTAAGAGACCGCAAAAGTGCCTCTCAAAAAAGAAATTTTTGGTTGCTTTGAAAGACACCTCTCTTTTTGAGTAAATGGTGTGGAGTCACCACTTATTTTTTTTTATACAAAAAAAAATAAGAAGAAAAAAACTAAATACAAAATACATGACTAAATTGTTCCATTCTCATTGATTGAATAAAAAAGAATACATGTTTGATAAATTGAGTATTTCATGGCTTTGGGTCCTATTTACAAACTACCAAATAATTACATGGTTTTTTGTCCTAGTTACAATCTACCCAAATAATAATAATAATAATAATAATAATAAAACAAAGATAAAGCCTAGGTCTACCTATCCAAAGACACTAAATTCGAAGGCTAGGTTACAAAATAGGAAGGCGTCAGGCACCCATTCTGCCCAGACAGAGTCTGGTCTTCTAGACTCTTGTGACCAATGTACCCCTTTATGCATGACATGAATGATATGTTGCATACATGAAGAAAACTAAATCACATAAGTTTATTTATGAATGCACCCTTTTCTTTATTAAAATTTCAAATATGTGTTGTGAGAAAAATTGATTTTGGTTTAGAAAAATGAGATCTGTTTTTTATGTGTAGAAAAAATAGTTTTTGGAGAGAAAAATTTAGATCTGTGTTTATTAAATAAATCAAAGTCCTTTTGTTTTTTTTAAAAAAAATATTAGGTCTGTTTTTTAGAACTAAAAAAATTGGTTTTTTGGTGAAAGAAAAATCAGATCTGTCTTATATAATAAAAAAAAATCAAATTTGTATATTGAAAAAAAAAAATCAGATTTGTTTTTATATGTGTAAGGAAAAATAAGAAAAATATTTTTTAAGAAGAGGACTATATTCATGAAATAAATCTATTCTACATGCACTAAATGAAACAAACACAACAATTCATGATCCCTTTTTTTATTTCAAAATCTGCTATGCTAAAAAATCAGATCTACCTCTAAAGAAAACGTAGATCAATTTCTTAAATAAGAAAAATTCAGATTTGTATCTAAGGAAGATACAAACCAGTTTTTTATTGAGAAAAATGCAGATCTACATCTAAGGAATATGCAAATCAATTTTTGATTTGAGAAAAACTCAGATCTGCATCTAATGAAGATGCAAATCAATTTTTGATTTGAGAAAAATTCAGTTCTGCATCTAAGGAAGATGCAAATCAGCTTTTTGATTGAGAAAAATCCAGATCTGTATCTAATGAAGATGCAAATCATTTTTTTTTTTTAAGAAAAGATATGATAACAAGAATATTTTTGAAATAAAAAAATAGATCTCAACAATAAAAGCAACATAAACATGTTCTAATAAAGAAAATATTGACAACATATGAGATGAACATTGGAAAATTTATTCATGCATCACAAAATTAAAAGAAATAAAAGAAGAAGTAAAGAAAAGCTACCTCTTGCGCAGACGTACTCTTTTTTTCTCAAGAGAATATTTTAGGGTTCAAAAATATTTATGCAATTGTCTTTGAATCCTAAAAACCCTTGCTTACAAAAAAGAAATTCTTATGACTACAACCTCCAGAATCTCTTTAACGTTAGAGAGAGAATATCATAAAGGGGAGTCAGAAATATGAGAAATTTGGGAGCATGAAAAAGTGTGATGAATTTTGAGATGCAGTCTCTATTTATAGAGGTTGGGAGACTCGAAAAATAGCTTAGATGATTAGAATACAAACCAGGACACGTCCTTCTTCTAAAAAGTCGAAAAGGGTGTGTTTTAACGTCACCCGAAGATTGTCGAGCCAAAACCCTAATGTGTGCCATTCAGCACTTTGAAAGTGCCGATCGGCACTCCAAAAGTGCCGAATTGCACTTTTGGATGCCAATCCCGCTTTTGTGTTCGAGTGCATTTTGGACTCCTTTTTTAGGTTTTCTTGAGCTGGGACTTGCACTTAGACGTGTTTTTAATCCGTATTCTAAAATTTTAACTCTTTTCTGGATAACTCAGGTCTTTTTAGCAACAATTATCTTGTAGATAAATACTCTAAAATAAATCTTGATAAAGTCTAGATTATCCACAATTTTTTTGTTATCCAACTATCCCCTTTATTCCCATGCAAGCAATCCTATTTTAGAAACTAACTATCAACCAATCACAAAATTATTTAATTAATTTAATTTTTTAACCAATCAAAATTAATTTAAATTAATCATACGTGGTCGACTCTACCTAGAAACAATGGATGTTGACTGTGCAAACTTGATCATGCGATATCTTTCGATCCAACGGTCCGATTTGGAAACCAGGCATACTGTCACGACCGTTAGAACCTCAAGATCTTTTTTATGATATGCAATGAACAAATTAATGCATGTAATACAATCATGATTTTTGGGGACATGGATGGTAATTCTAGTCATTCTCCTTGATTAAATTATGGGTGCAAAATCGAGTGTCTACACTATAATAGAGTTCCAAGAATATACTTGAGAAATTGCCTCAAAACACACCGCCTAACAATTTGGAATATAAAAAAAATACATCAACAATTTGGAATATTAAATGCAAGTACATCTTTTTCTTTTTAGGGATCGTTATCAATGGCATTCATTCTTTCTATTTAACAAGGACCTTTACCACTTATCTCAGTGTCACTAAGTTAGTGAGCAGTCTATAGTGCTTGAACCATTAACAATTTTTTTTTTTTCTCAATAGTTGAATACAATTGACACTCATCTGGGATTAAACCCATTCTGTCGTAGTGCACAGAAAACACTTTATACCTATTCCTACTACATATAAATGAAAACAAAAGAAAGTAAAAAAATTCATCCAATTGCTAATGAGCTAAATCTGATGAAAAACAATATAAGCATAATTTGATTAACGTTAAAAATAGACCAAACCAAACAAAACAAAGAAAAACTTTTGTAAAGAGAATGAAACGGAAAAGATTCAGAGACAATGTTATTCAATTCTAACTCCGAGGTTTTTGGTAAGAACAGACTGACAAGAAAAAAGATTATTAAATATATATATATATATATATATATATAATAAAAACATAAAGAAGAAGATTTGGAGGTAGAGGTGTACCGGATCTAAGGAATTGTGGCAAAGATGAGAGATAGTTACCAATGAGACATTCCTTGCCTTTAAACAATGGCACTCATTAATCAACAAAAATAAAATAAAATAAAAATAAACTTACAGTGAGATCAATCTGATGAAGAAGAAGCAGATGAGTGGGTCGAGATGAGTGGGTCAAGATGAATGGGTCGAGATGAGTGGATGAACCAAATTTCAAAACCCAATGGATACCCAACCCGTTGGTAGGAGAGAATGCGAGTAGTGATGGCAATGGCAAGGTGGAAGACTAAACCTGGGCTTGGGCCAGGGCCGGACCTGAAGAGAGTGGTAATGGCGAGGACACGAGGTGGCGGCAGCGGAGATGGAGTTGATGGCCGAAGCTTGGTTATGGCGCCGAAGAGATTTGTGAGTGAAGAGATTTTAAGAGAGTGAAAGAGAGTGTAACAGCACTAAGTGAAAACCTAAGTGGGAAGGGAAAAAAAAATAAAATAAAAGCAGAGGGAAATTTTTGGGCTATAGAGGGGAATTTAAAGGTCTATTGTGACGGTCCAACCCGCCGCTATAACTAAGAAAAAGCACCAGAAAATAGGTACCTATTGCGGCGGTCATCTCAACGTCGCTACAACTTACATATTGTAGCGATTTCCTATACCGCTGCTATAGTATCCCAGTAAAATGCTATATTTATTGCGGTAGGTTTTTAGAGTGCCACTATATCTAAGATACCGCCGCTAAAACACATATATTGCGGTGGTTCTATGTACCGTCACTATAGTACACCACAAAAGACTAGAACTACTACGGCAGTCCAATGGAACACTGCAATAGATCTCATGTACATAGGCAGTTTGAAAAAACGCCGCAATATGCAATATATAATGGCAGTTTTTGCACCCGCCACAATAGCTCTTTTTTCTTGTAGTGGGGACCATAATTTGACTCTTTACAACTACTCTAAAAACAGACCCGCTTGATGTGATGTCGAAAACCATAAAAGATTTGAGAGTGTCTTCCTCATCATCAATTGGTTTTGAAGTAAAATGGCATAACTCACGGTTCGACACTTTATAATTAAACCTGCTAATAGTCAAGTTATTGATTACCTTTGAGACACAGTAACAAGTGACAATATCAAACCTTGTAAAACAAAATTCACATAAGAATCTAGGAAATGAGCACACACATAAGCTTTATACTGTAAACCAGAAACATAAATAAAATAGCTTCTAACTTATGTTTCTATACTTGTACCACTGGATGTCATATCGTGATAGCATCTTCACCTTCCTACACATCTATATGCATGTCTTCCCCGTCAACTTCAATATGGGGATTTTCAAACATGTGCACGATAACCTAAATGTACAACCTGTCCTCAGTATGAAAGATTTAAATAATTAAAAATAATAATATTTATAAATAAATAAATAAATCTAAGATAGCTATACCAAAAGGAGAAAATTGGTGAGACAGTTCACATAAAAATAGACTTCAATTTAGAATCTCGTAACTTTAGATGAGATATCAATTTAAAATCTAATTGGATTTTCTCTTCACTTTAGATGAGATGCACTAAATGATGGCTAACTGTCACCTACAGGAAGTTGTTAGCTGGTATGAGAAACGTGAAGAATAGGGGTTGTGTTTTCCATGTTATGTGATTGTGTGTTCTTTATTTGATTTCAATAAAAGTCATTTTTGAGTCAAATTAGGAGATTTGATTAGAACGTTGTTGTTAACATTAAGGTTGTTATGTAGTAGTCCGAATCTTTAATATTTGAGTTGTAGTGGTTCTTTTATTTTGGGTTAATCAGTTATCCATATTGTATTCAAGTTGCTGAAGTATTTTCAAATAAAGGCATCTGAATTATCTATCAAAGTGAATACTAAGGAGGCCGGATACCTCAAAACAATCCAGTTATTATTTTCATTGTGTTCTCTCAAAATTTGATAGCCACCATAGGTAACGATAAGGAACCATACGTTCCAAAGTGGTATCAGAGCCTAGGGATGAACCAAAGAGTGGAGCAGATGGAACAAAACACCAGTTCTCTGATGAAAGGACAGCAACAATTGGTTGAGAGGATGATAGAAGTATTTGACAAGCTTGCCACACTCTCAGCCAATCGAGACGAAGCTGATGGGTCACATACTGCTTCTGGGAAAAGACCAATGGGACGAGATTATCAAGAGGGAAATCACTTTGGGGGCAGCCACCATTCATATGCTCCCCATTTGGTGAAATTAGATTTCCCAAAATTGAACGGAACCGAAGATCCAACCAGTTGGATTTGTAGGGCCGAACAATTTTTTCGTTTCCATGATGCTCCAATCGAAAACCAAGTGGCCTTAGCTTCCTTTCATCCGGAAGAAGAGGCTCAACTTTGGTATCAATTGTTGCAGCAAGATATTGAGATAATTACTTGGGCTACGTTGAAGGCGGGACTCGTGGCTCGCTATGGACCAACCCAATTTTATGACTATTTTGGGGAACTCACTAAGTTACAGCAAACAGGTATAGTGAAGGAATATCAGTCATGTTTTGAGCACCTTTTGGCAAAGGTGGGTCACTTACCGCCCACACGCCAAGTTAGTCGTTTTGTAAGCGGACTGAAAGAGATGATCAAGGCTGATGAGTTAGCGGGACTACCCTAAGATTTGACAACTGCCATTGGGCTGGCGCGCTTGTTTGAGGCTCGAAACCAATCACTTCGACGCTCTTCAGCATCAATTTCCACTGTACAACACCTTCTACTAAGGAGGAAGGCAGTTCCCGGCCACCATTCATGGTTTGCCGAATGTCACTCGTTGAGCTTAAGGAGCGTAAAGAGAAAGGCCTTTGTTATAATTGCAATGAAAAGTTTGCTCCTGTACATCGGTGCAAGAAGTTGTTCTTAATTGAAGCTTGTACTGCAGAGGAAGATGGAGACATGGTTATGGATGTTGAGTCCAATGATGAACCGAAAACACCAGGCATATCTTTGCACGCAATCAGTGGTGGTAATTCTCTTAACACCATGAAGGTACTAGGTAGCATTCCAGTGGTCTCTACAATGGTTTTATTGGATTCTGGAAGTTCCCACAACTTCATCAGCGAAGGTCTTGCTCAGAAGCTTGGTTTGCAGCCCACAAAGAATCAAAGCATTCGTGTAATGGTTGCTTCAGGTGATAAACTCACTAGCAAGGGAATTTGTGCTGGAATCGCTATTAAACTCGGTATGTTCCTCACTCATGCAATTTTTTATATATTGCCTTTAGAAGGCTATGATGTGGTTATGGGAACTCACTGGTTGCGTACATTACGGGAGATATTATGGGATTTCTCCAAGCTCATTTTGAAGTTTAATGGTGCTAGAAAAGAGGTTACGCTTATAGGATTGTCGGATAAATTCTTGGAAGGACGAGAAATGGAGAAGGTAGCCAAGAGACAACCTACTACTACAGGGGCATTTATTCAAATTTTGGCTATGAATAGGGGAAAAATCATAAATAGAACAGAGAAGGAAGAGCCTGAAATATAGCAATTGTTGGATATTTTTGTTGGTATTTTCAGGGAACCTACTGGCTTACCACCGTATCGAACTCAAGATCATCACATTCCTCTACAGCCAGGTAGCTCAATGGTTTATTCAAGACCTTACCGTTATCCTTATTATCAAAAGGCAGAGATTGAGCTGTTGGTGATTGAGATACTTTCAACTGGAGTTATACAGCAATAGCCCGTTCTCTTCTCCAGTTATTTTAGTCAGAAAGCAAGACGGGACGTGGGGTATGTGTATTGATTATCAATTCTTGAATCAAATTACAATTAAGGATAAACTTCCGATTCCAGTTATTGAGAGTTATTGGATGAGTTAAATGGAGCTATGTTCTTTTCGAAGTTAGATTTGAGCTTCGGGTATCATCATATTCAAGACCAAGCTGCTGATGTGCAAAAGACTGCATTCTGAACTTACCATGGGCATTTCAAGTTCCTTGTCTTGCCATTCGGCCTTACCAACGCTCCATCCACCTTCCAAGCTTTAATGAACAATGTGTTCAAGGAACAATTATGTAAATTTATTCGTGTTTTTTGATGATATTTTGGTGTACAATGCAACTTGGGAAGAGTATCTCCAACATCTTTGAATTACCTTGAAAATTTTAGGTCGTCACCATCTCTTTGTTAAGAGAAAAATGTCAATTTGGCCAGATTGAGGTTCAGTATTTGGGGCATGTTATATCCCAGGAGGGGGTTCATGTTGGTCCTGAAAAAATTTCAGCCATGGTGCAATGGCCAAAACCCCAGACTCCAAAGGCTATGAGAGGTTTTCTTGGTCTAAAGGGTTATTACCGCAAGTTCATACAAGATTATGGTAAGATTGCCGCACCACTAACACACATGCCGAAGAAAAATTCATTTAAATGGACTGCACTTGCAGAGGTGGCATTCCAAAAGCTCAAGGATATATGCCATGACCAAAGCACCGGTATTGGCTCTTCCCAGTTTTAATCACACTTTTGTGGTTGAATGTGATACTTCCAGATCAGGCATAGGGGCTGTTTTGAGACAAGATCGCCCTATCGCATTTCATAGCCAAGCTCTAAATGGGAAGAATTTGCTGATGTCATATGAAAAAGAAATGTTAGCACTTGTAATGGCAGTGCTTAAATGGAGGCATTACCTTTTGGGAAGGAAGTTTGTAGTTCGGACTGACCAGAGAAGCTTAAGGTAACTTTGGTCTCAGAAAATCACAACAGAGGCTCAACATAATTGGCTATACAAACTCATAGGTTTTGACTTTACTATTGAGTATAAGAAGGGAAGCGAAAACAAAGTAGCTGATGCTTTGTCTCGTCGAGATGAGGTTCAAGAAGAAGAGCAATTGATGGCTGTATCAGCACCATTACCTCAATGGCTGGAAGTAATTCGTGAAGAGCAAGCAGCCAAACCATAAGTACAACAGCTAAATCTAAAGGTTACAGCAGATGAAGATGTGGGTCCTTGGGAATTAAGGAATGGGTTCTTTTCTTTAAGGGTCGGATTTATGTAGCTTCAGATTCGCCCATGCGAAGAGACATAATTCATCAGTTCCATGCTAGTTCTCATGAAGGCTTTCACAAAACCTTCCATCAAGTACGTGAAAATTTTTATTGGCATAAGATGATGGAGGGAATTAAGGAATTTATTCGAGAATGTGAAGTATGTCAGCAGCACAAGGTGGAACAAATGTCTCCTGCCGGTCTACTCCAGCCACTGCCAATTCCAACCCAAGTATAGGAGGATATTTCAATGGACTTCATTGATGGATTGCCAATATCACAAGGGAAATCAACTATCATGGTTGTAGTGAATAGACTTTCCACATACTCTCACTTCCTTCCTATTGCACATCCCTACACCGCTCTAAGTGTTGCTCAAATATTTTTTGACTATTTTTAAGCTTCATGGCATGCCCAGGTCTATTGTTTGTGATCGTGATCCAACTTTTACTCGTGGTTTTTGGACTGAGTTATTCTGTCACAATGGCACTTGCTTCAATTTCAGTTCTACATACCACCCTCAAACTGATGGGTAGAGTGAGGTGGTTAAAAAAAACATTGGAGATGTATTTGCATTGTTTCACTAGTGCTAAACCCAAACAATGGGTAAAATGGTTGTCTTGGGCAAAGTTTTGCTATTATACAAGTTAGCACTCAACTAGTAAGCGGACTCCCTTTGAGGTGGTGTACGGTAGGGAACCTCCATCCTTGCTAGCTTACATTACCAAGAACAGCTAAAGTTGCAGCAGTTGAAGAGGAATTGATAAGAAAAGATCAAGTTCTAGGGGATTTAAAAGAAAATTTGTAGGCTGCCCAAGTTAGAATGAAAAGAAACTATGATTCCAAACACAGGGAAAAGGAATTTGAGGTGGGAGCTTGGGTGTATGAGTCTTCAACCTTATAGACAAGTTTCTGTAGCCCTTAGAAGGAATGCAAAGCTAGCTCCACGGTATTATGGTCCATTTTAAATCCTGCATCGCAAGCATTGGACAGGTAGCTTACAAGTTGGACTTGCCCTTGGATTCTCGAATTCACCCAATTTTTCATGTATCACTATTAAAGGAGAAGTTGGGATCCAAAGTTTCAACACAACCACAACTACCACTTCATATGGAGGGTCAAGATGAATTGCGAGTAAGACCACAGGCTGTTTTGGATAGAAGAACAAGGCAAAATAAGACAGAGGTTTTAGTACATTGGCAGGGGTTACCAGCCACTGATGCTACGTGGGAAGATTTGAACAGCGTGGTACATCAGTTTCCTCAATACACCCTTGCGGACAAGGGTCCTTTCTAAGGAGGGAGGAAAATGTCCCGTGCAGGAAGTTGTTAGCTGGTATGAGAAATGTGAGGAACAGGGGTTGTGTTTTCCATGTTATGTGATTGTTTGTTATTTATTTGATTTCAATAAAAGTCATGTTTGAGTCAAATTATGAGATTTGAGAGATTTGATTAGAACGTTGTTGTTAACGTTAAGATTGTTAAGTTGTAGTCTGAATGTTAGTAGTTGAGTTGTAGTGATTCTTTTATTTTGGGTTGATCAGTTATCCATATTGTATTTACGTTGCTGAAGTATTTTCAAATAAAGGCATCTGAATTATCTATCAAAGTGAATACTAAGGAGGCCGGATATCTCGAAACAATCCAATTATTATTTTCATTGTGTTCTCTCAAAATTTGACAGCCACCATTGGTAACGATAAGGAACCATACGTTCCACTAACTAAATTTTTTGTTTACGAAAAGTTATGAATTATTTTGAAAAGTCATGTTGTTTAGTGTCATGATTCTGCATTGTCTATAAATTAAGGGCTTGAATCATATTCAAATACACGACTTCTCAAGAAACTTACCCAGTTCCTCAACAATGTTTTGCTTAAGTTCCTTCCAAATTTACACACAAGTGTGTGGATTAAGATAAGACAGCTTTAGAAAAAGTTAAGGGACTCCGAATTAGTATATAAGACAGGCTTCTATCAACCACAAATTTCTTAGTTAGTGTCAAAACCTTAAAAGATCTACAAAAAGAAAAACACATAACAGTGAAATCTATCGTTTCAAGAACTGAAATTTCAATTACAGTCATTGATATTAACAATCACAAATTAACTCCCAAGTACTTATGCTACAAAATTATATAAATATCTTGTGATCATTCTAAGATCTGTTTCTTCCCCATAATCTTTGCTGCAGGAGTTTTTATGTAACATGAGGCATCACCTCTTCCACATAGAGTGTATGGAAAGACTAAAAATGGTCTGCTCAGCCACATTAAGTTTCTTGATCTCTCCGGTTAAGGGATCCCACAACACCAGGTGCCCCATAGTGTCAGTCAGAAAGAACTTACCGTTCTTCCATAGCCCCAACGGACGTCCCAAAGGCGATGCAGGTATAATGGTAAAGAGTTTGGTCCACGACTCCATAACACCAAATTCAAGCAGCACCCATAAATGAAAGGTTATATTACTCGATTCAGAAGTGTAGCGTATCATAGCAACACGTTTTTTTAACTCCGTAAGAGTCGTCCACCGCCAATAATTGTTACTCTCAACACAGCATTTATCTGGCACCTTCGTCATGCTGAAAGTGTCTTCGCTCATATCAAAAGCAACAATCTCGTTTTTGAGAACAAAATCGCAATCACTAGGAGCATACCAGTAAAAAACCCCATCTATATAAAATGTGAATCTCTTTCTATCTAGAAATCCATATGGTAGATCGACACAAAGCTCAGTCCAAGAACCACGGTTTACGCTATACAGTTGAACATCCTGAACAGGTTTACCTTTACCTGGCATGCGCAGGTAAGTACGAATTCTCACCACCTTCAAGTCATTAGATTTCAAGTCCAAACCGAACCCAACATTTTCTACTTTTATGATAGATCCAGTGGGACTTTTACAATCAGAGAAGTTCCATGGACCCTTGAATACGTATTGTGTAAGGGTTCCATATAACAATATTATCGTAGCATGCATGACAGTTTAGACAGAGAAAGCCATCAAAGGAAGCCACAATTTTGTCGCAGTGAATGCAACATAAGTTATAATCGGGTAAATATAGAGGAGTCTGAGGCGACACGCCTTCGCCTTCGAGAGTGTCATAATAGAGGATCGAGCAAACTTGTCTTGCACCAGTGAATTTATCCCTGCCATCGACAACGAGGAAACGATGATCATCGGGGTTTTCGGGGCTGATGATAATGGAGTGGTTCAGGAGGTTTTTGGAGAAGAAATCTGGGTTTCCAATGAGAGAATCCCAGGTTTTGCAGACAGATCTGAATCGAATAAGAGATTTTGGGGGCTGCAATGACAGTATCTTCACCAACAGCTCTTCAGGAACATAGATCGACATTGCTCTCTTTCGTGAAACGCACGCACGCATAGCTTCAATGGAGGATTGCTCTACTAGTCTCTGTATCTAATAATAAATAAAGGAGCCTAGCTAAGGGTATAAATAAATCCTAGTCCATCTTAAATTCTTAATCCTAGTTTAAGCTGACTTAGTATACAAGTAAAGAAATCCTAATTCTACTAGAGGTACAACTTTTGTAGTTCTATCAACCTAGGTTTTGATTTCTTATATAGGAATGGCTCAAGCAATAGGCTTAAAGCCCAATAAATAGGCTTTATTCAATAGTATTTTTTTTATTAAAAAAACCCAATCTTAACAAATAAATAAATATAGCCATATTCTATGAGGAAATAATTTGTTTTAGTAAAAACTCAATGCCATTTAAAAAAAAAAAAAAAAAAAAAAAAAAAAAAAAAAAAAAAACCTCATCACAATAATTATTTTGGCAAAAATATTTTTTCTAAAATTAAAATTGATAAAACGTTATAAAATTTTAAATAGAGAAAAATTAATAAATAATTTTTTATGTCAAGAAGTGAGAATAAAAATTACTAATTAAATAATAATAATAATAATAATAATAAACTTCATTAAAATTATCGTCTGAGAACTCAAATTATATTGAGTCAATTATGCGTCTATAAATACCCTGCTATGGGTCCATTGCAATACATGGTTTATATAGAAAAAATATATATTTATAAGGAGTATTTCTCCATAGACGTAGGTTGTCAAGACCAAACCATATAAATTAATTAACACCCTTTCACTTTCTTTCTAATTAATGAGTCATTTACATTTTAATAGATTTTGACCTAGAGTAAAACAAAAACACTTTAATTTTAGAAAATATAATACATACATATATTGAGTCACTTGTGGGGAATAACATGATTTCTTTTTAATAATTTTTAGTATATTAAAACACAAATTTTTTATATATATAATCAAATGTAGAAAATCTAGTGATAATTTTTTTTTTTTAATAATTAACACATTGTGATTGGTATAAAATAAAATTGATGTAAAATGATGTAAGTCACTAAGTTGTCATTGCATATAAATTGGTGCTTTGCACCAAGTAAAATCGACCACCTTAACCAATTATGAAATTTTGGTGCGTATATATTCACAAGAATAAGAAGATTTTTGATGAATCCAATTTGTTTAAGTTATTACAAAAAAAAAATTATAAAAAAAATAATGCAATGCACGGGGCCAGTAACTATAGGTGTAACAGAACTTACGTGTGGCTTAACAAGTTTTAATTTGGGCCTAATGATTTCAGTACAGATAATGGGTTATACTTCAAATGGGTCCAATTTTAATCTTCAAGCCCACACTATGAGTCATTTTGAATGTGTGGAATTTTCAGGGGAATAGATTAAAAAAATGGGCTTAGTCTTATTAAGAAGGCCCAGTTCAGTTTGAAATCAAATCCAGTAGCCCCAGTCACAACAACAGTCTTCAAGAAATCATATAATTATTATTATTATTATTTATAGACATGATAGAAATTCTACTCTAACATAATTTAAGTGTATGTGTGTGAAATTCTCTCCTAAAGACTTGAACCTCAGTTCTTATTCTCTCACCCCCATAAGCACTTATACTTATAGAATGACCATCGCACTAACAGTGTGCGATGGTCAAATCATAATAATATTAGTTATTCTTTGATGGGATATATAAAATTTTGATTATTAATTTTCCTTTTATGAGAATTATAAAAATTTGATTGTTTAATATATGATATCAATTTGAACGACGAAAATGAAATTTAAGCGTTTGATATTTGCAGTGAAGAGTGCAACAAGAATGACCCAATAGCACTATTCAAGATATGATGAATAGTCAATATGTGTTTCACACCTAATCCTATTTTTATTTTGTTTTTTTTTTTTTGTTTTTTTAATGGCAAATAACCTTCCAAGGGAACTCCATGCAGCCTAGCACCACTCAAAACCTCATAGAAAGAATTTTGCTAGAAAACAATTTATCCTCCACGCATGTTTGGACCAAGACCTTGAATAAAGAGTTTGGAAGAATTGAGCAAACGTTTTTGGCTCCTAGTCATGAGTGGATAGCACAAAGTGTCTCGTATCAATTGTGAATGTGAAATTGACGCTGTTTGAAGTAAAAATTATTAAACAATTGTTTGAAATCTTTCAAGGTTTAAGTTCTGCTCTAAAACAATTGTTGTGCTATACGGGTCTCCTATGCTAATGTGCATATAATAAGTTTTTTTTTTTTTTTTTTTTTTTAATTTTAATGAGAAAGATGTGCATATGCTAATGTGAAGCACATGAGAATGAGCATAAAAGGAAAAAATAATGAGTGATTATTAATAAATAAATAAAAAATGTTATTAATAATATATAGGTCTATCTAAATAAAAATCAATAAGAAGTTAGTATAACTGTAACATTACTCATAATTATGTTCAACTTGGCCACAAAAGGATGCTTTACTGTCCTTTGACAACATATGTTTGAACAAACAAAGGAGAAACATGCTCTACTGTCCTTTGAAACAGGAAAATTTTCAAAAACTAGCATATTTCTTATTCTCTATGGGTCCATTTGGATTGAACTTATTGTTGCTGAAATTGAAAACTGAAAACTGAAAACACTGTAGCAAAATAATTTTTAAATATGTGAATAGTACTGTAGAACCCATTTTTAATATTTTTTAGTGTGTGAAAGAACAATGATTTTTGTCCCCTACACAGTGAACCCTGAAAAACGTAAAACAGGAAAATGTAGACGCAGGATTCAATTGAATCCAAATGCTCACTATATATTTTACCAATGTTTCAGGCACATCAACCTGGCCTCAAAAAAGAGAACCACGAATTCTTTACTTGTCATCACTTATAAACATCAATCAACCCTTCTCTACATTTGATCAAAATTACGGAGAGAAGACACAGATTCAGCTCACAATATCCCCCCAAAAAAAAAAAATCCCTTAATGTCATTCAACCATTTAATATCAAAACCTATATAAAAGATGGCAGACACATTGAACAATACCTCAAGCATTGACTAAACTCAGTGTGTAGGGAACAACTCGTACCGATCCCTTATGCCCGTCAAGTTGAACATTTTTGGTTGCTTGTGTAAATGGATCGTACAATACCAACTGCCCTTTTTTATTTTCCATTAAAATCTGCCCACTCTTCCAAAACAGCAATGGCCTTTTCAAATCTAACGAGGGATCAATTGTAATAAGCCTAGTCCACGACTCCTTAACACCAAATTCAAGCAAAACCCATATATCAAAACCCGAATTATCCGAAACTCTAGAATAAATCACCATAGCAATAAACCCGTTCAACACCAGGAGACTCCGCCACAGGCCAATAACGCTTTTATCAGGAAGCGGCGTCATGTTGAAGACCTCAGTGCTAAAGTCAAAGGCAACAATTCTATTATCGTTGTAATCGTCTTCATCTACAGTCAACCAGAAAAAGAGTCCATTCATGTATGCAGTCATATGCCGATAGGGAAGAATACCAGAGATCATTTTTGGATCATGTTCGACCTGTCTCCATGAACCAGTGCTTAAGCTATACACTCCCACTCCCTTCCCAATTCCCACTTCGCCAGGGTATAATTTACGTGTGTGTCCGGCCATGCACTCCGCAACACAATCACTATAAATCCTGACGATCTTGAAGTCATTGGATCTAGAGTCAAACCCGAATCCCACGAATTTGTCATTGAGCATGTAATGACCACGGGTCATGGGAGGGAGAACCTCGAGTTCTGTGGGGGTGGCGGCATTAAAGGGGTTCCATAGGTAGATGTTGCTGTGTCTGGTATAGTCATAGAGACAGAGGAGACCATCACAGGAAGCGACTATGCTCAAATTGAGATATGGAGTTGGATATGGAAGATTCCAGTGGTGTCGAAGGACAGGACGAAGTGGGAGATTAAGCGGGATTCGAAACCCACAGTCGAGTAGTGTGTCGTAGGAGAGGAAAGAGTATGTATGCTTATCACAACGTGGTTGGATCGTGGATTTGACAAGGAGGAGTTGAGGATTAGGGTTTTGGGATTTGGTGGCCAGAATGGAGTGGTTGAGGATGTTTTCAGAGACAAAATCTAGGGTTCCTATGAGAGCAAGCCAAGTTTTGGAGATACACCTGAATCGAATTAGGGTTTTGGGGAGCAAGCGTGAGAGTATATTTACCACCAATTCCTCAGGCAGATAAAAGGTTGACATTGTTGCTTTGGGGCTAAGATAAGCAGATAGATGAGATACAACGTTTTTTTTTTTTTTTTTTGTTTGGTTGGTCGAAGGTAAGAAGATCTTGGAATGGTGAAACGGAATTAATAATGGAAAAGAAAATTGAGAGAATAAAAGAAACCTAATTTGTATAGGTTTCTAAACTAAATAGACTTCAATTAATAAGTAAGAGTAGATAAGATGGAAAGCTTTTTATTTCTTTTATTTTTATTGGTATTAGAAGACCGAAGATGGAGTGGTGTTATTATAGTTAATAAAAATTCTTCGTTTTCTTTCTCAAAAAAAAAAAAAATCTTCGTTTTCCTTATCCCTCCATCTAAAGGCTTGGCAATTGTAAATAAATAGACTGTTGTTTAAGTAGGCCCAATAAGTGTGGAAGTAAGGGGAAACAACAAATAAGGCCCACTATTATACTAGAGGGGTCAAGAAGTGAAGTATCAAATCAGGGGACTACGGGCTTAAGTGAGGAGTCGTGGAAAGAAAGGGCAACACAAAGCCCATTAACTAATGTAGATCCACCATTGGGTGTTGGGATTGGTATGAACAGAAATCCTGAGAGTTTTAACAAAGACCTAGTTGACGTGAAAATGCATCAAAAAAAGAAGAAGGTGGCTGAGGTAAATAATGTTGCAAGAGCGACGGAGGTTGCTGGGCAACCCTGCCAAGACCAATGAGTCTCCTAAGCTGGAACTACCAGGGGCTTGGGAACCTCCGGATAGTTAAAGCCTTAGAAAAGGCGATTAATAAAGAAGAGCCCAACATTGTCTTCTTGATGGAGACAAAGCCAAACAGAGAGTGGATGGAGAAAGTAAAAGAGCGGTGTAAGTTGAAGCATGATTTAATCGTTCCTAGTGATGGATGTAAAGGTGGGCTAGCTATGTTATGGAAGGAAGGTATAACAGTGGAGATTAAAACTTATTCTTAGGATCACATTGACACATGGATTGAAGGTGGATAGGATGGAGGTTGCTGGCATCTTATGAGGTTTTATGATAACCCCAATACAGCAAAGTGATTGGAGTCATGGGCCAAGTTAAAATCCCTTAAGGGCATGTCATCGTTGCCTTGGCTCACTATTGGTGACTTTAATGAAATTACGAGTCTCACAGAGAAGGAAGGAGGACGAGCAAGACCGAGGCAGATGGAGAATTTTATAGATGCCATAATTATTGTGGGTTTAAGGAGGTGGCATTGACGGGGCCGAAATACACTTGATGGTATCAACAGGCAGATGGTACACAAATCCGAGAAAGGCTTGAGGGCGTTGGCCAATAAGGAATGGATGCATTTGTTCCCCACAGCAAAACTGTACCATCTCTCTTCATCGGCATTAGACCACTCACCACTCTCACTTCATCTTGTGCCAAAAAAGAGGAAGAAGAAAATAAGGAAGACATTTAGATTTAAATCAATGTGGCTAAAGGATTAGATGCGAGGAGATTGTTAAAGCTGCATGGGAAGAGGGGGTGCATGCAAGTGCGAAGGGTGTTCTGAAGAGTTGCTTAGAACATTGTCGACATGACTTAAATGCATGGAATAAGGAAGAATTTGGCCACGTGGGAAGGAAAATTGCCAAGCTCCAAAAGAAAATGGAATGGCTAGAATTACAGCCACCTAGTTCAGACATGACTATGGCAATGAGGTCCACTAGAACTAATCCAAACTGTTGGTTGGAGAAAGAAGACGAGATGTGGCGCTAGAGATCAAGATTGAACTGGTTTCAAGGGGGTGATAGGAACACTAGCTTTTTTCATACAAAAGCTTCGGCTAGATACCAGAAAAATTATATTAAAGGTTTAGTTGATGATCAGGGGAGGTGGCAGGAGGATGAGTTGAAGATTGAGGAAGTGGTTGTGGCCTATTTTGACAAGCTTTTTACTTCAAGCAAGCCAGATGACTTTACCGAAATTTTACATGCAATCCAATCGAAAGTGACAACTTCTATAAATGATGATCTAACCCGAGCTTACACGGCACAAGAAGTTAGAGTGGCTCTGAAGCAGATGTATCCCCTAAAAGCCCTTGGCCCCGACGATATGCCCCCTATTTTTTTCCAACATTTCTGGAGTACTTGTGGTGAAGTTGTAACAAGCATAGTCTTGGATTTCCTCAATCATGGTATGTCCCCTCCAAATTTTAATGAAACTCATATTGTGCTTATCCCAAAAATAAAAGAACCAAGACATATTTCTAACTATCAGCCAAGTAGCCTTTGTAATGTAGCTTATAAGAGTGCTTCTAAAGCATGCAATAGCTAATAAACTGAAAAAATTTCTCTCATCCATTATTAGTGATACCCAAAGGGCCTTTGTGCATGGAAGGTTAATCACAGATAATGTACTAGTAGCTTTTGTGATATGCATCATATTAGTCAGAAAAAAGGAGGTAAACTAGGTGACATAGCCATAAAACTTGATATGAGTAAGGCTTATGATAAGGTGGAGTGGGCTTGTTTGGAGAAAATAATAGAGAAATTGGGTTTTGATGTTAAATAGAGGAAGTTGTTCATGCAATGTATCACCACTGTATCCTATGCAATTAAGATCAATGGTTGCCTTAGGGGTCGCATTATTCCTTCTAGGGGTATCTGGCAAGGAGACCCCCTATCACCTTATCTATTTCTGTTGTGTACAAAAGGATTATCGGCATTAATTAAAGCTTCAGTGTGTAATGGTAGCATGGAAGGGATTGCTATATGTCGTGGGGGTCCTAAGCTCTCCCATCTATTTTTTTGCAGATGATAGACTCATTTTCTGCAAAGCATCGCTAGCGGAACATGACTCATTACAAAAAGTTTTGGAGGTTTATGAACAAGCCTCGGGAAAGTAACTGAATAGAGCAAAAACATCCCTGTTCTTTAGCAGTAACACCCCCAAGGAGATCTAGGAAGAGATTAAAAGAAGATTTGGTGCCCAAGTAATCAAGCAGCATGAGAAGTATCTAGGTTTGCCGTCTCTTGTGGGCAAGAACAAACGAAGCACTTTTAATGATATAAAAGAGAAGCTTGGTAGGAAATTGTCTGGATGGAAAGAGAAGATGTTATCCAAAGTGGGAAAAGAAGTTTTGATCAAAGCAGTGGCTTTAGCTATAGTAACCTACACTATGAGTTGCTTTAAATTGCTAGATACTCTCTGTAATGAGTTGATAGCTATGATAGGGAAGTTTTGGTAGGGCCAAAGGAAGGATGAAAACAGAATCCCTTGACTGAGCCGGGAAAAGATGTGTGAACCAAAGTCAAATTGAGGTATGGGTTTTAAGAACCTAAAATTTTTTAATTTAAGTTTGTTGGCAAAACAAGGGTGGAGACTCCAAGTAGACCAAGATTCTCTGGTCTATAGAGTTTTGAAGGCGAAATACTTCCCAAGGTGTGAGTTTATTCATCCTTCAATTGGCAATAACCCATCATACATGTGGTGTAGCATTATGACACCTCAATCACTAGTTAAAGAGGGCTTGAGGTGGAGGGTTGGAAATGAGGCAAGTATTCGCATATGGGAGGATAGGTGGTTACCTAATCTATCAGCACATAGAATAATTACCCCTAGACTTTTCCTACATGCAGATACCCGGGTGGAAGAGTTGATCAATGGTGGTAATGCTGAGTGGCGTACTGAGGTAATTGACACTTTAATTTGTTCCTACCACATAAGGCTGAAGTTATTAAAAGCATACCTATTAGTTACCGACTGCCACCTGATAAACTCATTTGGCTGGAAACAAGAAATGGGTTATTCACGGTGCGAAGTGCATATAAGCTGGCTGTGGCTCGATTCTCATCACCCAATAAAGGTTCCTCTTCGGATGCTAGCAAATTGGGATGTTTCTGGAGAAGGATATGGATTATCCTAGTGCCACATATAATCCGCCATTTTGCGTGGCGAGAATGTCGCAATGCCCTGCCGATGAAGGATAATCTGTTGAGTCGTAAAATAACCAAGGATGAGCTATGCGATGACTGTAAAGGGGCCTCGGAGTCAATGGGTCATGTCCTTTGGGGATGTCCAAAAGCGAAGAAGGCCTGGGAGTGCTCCAAGTTGGTGTTATCAAGTTCTGTTGAAGCAAACTTGTCCTTCCAGGACGTTATGTAGAAGTTGCTCATGCATGAGGACGTGGGTGAGGAACACGTGGCACAAGTAGTCACTACTGCATGGGCACTGTGGCACAACCATAATGAGGTAAGGTGCGGCAGAGTAAAGGAAGTCAGGGAAGCAAATTTTCAGATGGGCGTCAGACTACCTTAGGGAGTATAGGTCGGTGGTGTCGCAAGACAGCCCAGTAGCCTCCATGCCTCATCAAGGTGTGACATGGGCTCCCCCACGGGGTGGACACTTCAAAATCAACGTTGATGGGGCAGTTTTTATGAAGTAGAAAGTAGTTGGAGTTGGGGTAGTAATTCGAGATAGTGACGGTAGGCTCGAAGCAACTCTAAGCAAGAAAATCTTGTTACCATTAGGCGCAGTTGAGGTAAAAGCAAAGGCTTTCGAAGTGGGTCTGCTTTTTGCCAAGGAGGTTGGCGTACATGATGTTTTACTGGAAGGTGATTCTATGATAGTTTATAATGCTCTCTGTAACTATTCTCTGGCCCCATCTTCAATTGCTGTTGTGGTCCAAGGTATTCAAGACATCAGTGGTGACTTTCGAAGTGAAGGTTATTCTCATGTTAGGAGACAAGGAAACTTACCTGCCCATATTTTAGCAAAGTATGCATCTAGCATAACTGATTATGTTGCATGAATTGAAGAGAACCCTTGCTATATTATGCAGGCTCTTGTTCATGATGTAAACTCTATTTCACAGTTGCCATAAAAGTATATCTATCTTTCCCATAAAAAAAAAAAATATATATATATATATATATATATATAGACTGTTGTTTTTAAAATTTAAAAAAAAATACTATTATTTGTGGACCTTAAATAGTACCTTTACATGATAGAAACAAAGAGATAAGATAATCACCTATCCCAGGGGCGGCCCAACATAATTTGGAGCCTAAGGCGAAAAATTTATGCGAGGCCTTTAATATGTAAATATTAATTAAACAAAATTATTTAATACTAATCAAATTAAGGTTAATTTGATACATTAAATACATAAATAATACCAACTAGACTAATGTTAATTTCATATAGAGAATTGAATATCATAGTTGAATTATAAATATTAATAAAAAGAAATAAAAATATATTGCAATTAAAAAAGATACTTTATTTTGAATATAAGACGATGCATAGTTAAATAAAGTTCTAATCTAATTTTTAATTTTATATTTTGATTTTAAGAGAGAGAGATAGATATTATTTGGTGTATGATTTTGTAGGATATTAGTTTATAAAAATCAAAGTCTCAAACTATTAGGGGAGATTAATCTATAATTAATTATTTAACACATTTGGAACATCTTTTTGAAAAAAATTTCGGGTTTCAATTGAGTTAAGGTTGTCTCGTACTTTGAGAGTCTTAATAGAAATGAAAAAGAAAAATGCGCTAATTAAAAATACTATAAAATGTTCAAAATATAATGTGATATTGTTTCTCATTGATAAACTTCATCAATTTAACTAATGAATGTTTATATCACATTTTTTGTGATTAATAACATGACAATTTATAAGTTAATAGTAAAATATGTATATCACTAATAAAAAAAAATGTACGACTCTAACTATAAAAAATGGGGCTTTTTTTCTCAAATTTTGTTTTTTAGTGGGGCCTTAGGCCTAGGCCTAACTTGCCTAGGCCTTGAGCCGGCCCTGGCCTATCCTAAACTAATGCTCTATTTTGAAAATACAAAACAGAAGATAATTATTTAAAAACAAAACCTATCAACTAATAATCCTAATTTGTAGCAAATGTCCCCTGTCCCCAGTACCCACGTAACGTTCTAGTTCTAGAAGAACGAAGTCGGTGAGCTAAAAGTCGAAAATTTCCTTCCTGGTTCGTGGTCAATATCCTTGCTTCGGTTCTAGTTCTAAAAGGAGTAGGTCCACGCGTTAAGATTAGGAAATTTCCTTCCTGGTTCGTGATAAGATGTGCAATTGAGGAAAAATTGTACAGTAATTGCTTTATTTATAATTGTCTTTTACCTCTCTTTCTTTTCCACCAAAGAAGCATACACCATACAATACACTTCCTCTTATCTTCTTACGTCGCTTTACTTTCTATTCTCTTCAGTTTCCTTATCTAATTTCTAGGCTTCACTGCTATTTTAGTTTACTTGTACTTTGTTTCTCAATTGGGTTTACAAATACTATATTGGATATAGAATATTTGAAGCAAAGTAATGGCAGGAGGAGCAGCTCTTGGGGCGGTATTTGGAGAGGGCTTTGCGGTGTTTCATTACACAGATAAGGATGTGGGAAGCAAAGCCCTTATGTTACACAACCCTTTCTCAAAGACCTCGAATCCCAGCTAGGTGGTTTGGCACCAACGGTCAATGATATAAATCGATTAAGGGAACAACTTGATCTCCCACAAGTGGAAACAAAGAGCTTGATCGAACAGATGAAAAAGGGCAAGAAGCTGGTTCTATCAGAATAGCAGTGAAGATGATCACAAGGAAGCAAGAGCAGAGGATGAGACAGCAGAGCTTAATTTGAGTGAAGAACAAAGTTCTGCATAAACGACATCAGAACCATGAAGAAACGGCAAGTAGTTTTAGTGTCTGTATTAATACCCACACGTGGGAAAGTTAGTTATTTGCTGTATAAAGACACGTGTAGAAGTTAGTTAGTAGAGTTTGTTAGTCTCTGTTTTTCAGTTAGATCAGTTCCGTTACTTGAGTCAATCTATATATAGTCTTGTACATTCATCTTTGTGATTAATGAAAAAGATTCATTTTTTGATATGGTATCAGAGCGAATTCCCAATTTTTAGGGTTTCTTTTTCTCTCAAATTTCTTTTCAATTTTCTCAGGAAAACACTCTGTTTTTGAGAAAATTCTTTTTCTTTGTCATCAATGGCTTCCGCTGCCACAAACACAAATACAGCTGGTTCAACTAATGGTCCTGTACTTGAAAATCCATCTCCTTCTTCACAAGATTCACCAATGAATGATCCCTTGTTCTTGCATCATGCTGAGAATCCAAGCTTAGTGTTAGTTACGCAGCCTTTAATTGGTGGAGAAAACTACTCAGCTTGGGCTCGAGCTGTGAGAAAGGCATTGCTCACCAAGAACAAATTGGGATTTATTGATGGGACTCTGACTCTCTCATCTCCATTGATTTCTACTCCTTCATCTGTGCAAGCATGGATTCGATGTGATAACATGGTTGGGACCTGGTTGACCAATTCAGTTTCTTCAAAGCTTCAAGCAAGCATTATATATGAAGATACTGCTCTGGAAATATGGACTGATTTGAAGAATCGTTTTGCACAGACCAATGGACCAAGGGTATTCAATCTCCAAAAGGAAATTTCAGAATTACATCAAGGTGGGATGAGCATTACTGATTTCTTTACTCAGTTGAAAGTTTTTTGGGATCAGTTACAAAACCTTAGTCCATTCCCTTCTTGCTCTTGTGGAAAGTGTATGTGCAATATCAACAAAAGACTCAATGATTTACAAGGTAGAGAGTCTGTGATGAAGTTCTTAATGGGAGTAAATGAGTCTTTTTCTCAAGTTAGGTCTCAAGTGTTACTCATGGATCCTATTCCATCACTGAGCAAGGTTTATTCCTTGATGATCCAAGAAGAGACTCAAAGATCAATCCCTAATACACCAGTTGTTAAAGTAGATTCCACTGCTTTGGCTGCTAAAGTGTCCACTGATCAAGCCAATTATGTTGTTAATTCTGTTGGAAAAGGAAAAGATAGGCCTGTTTGTACCCACTGTGGCAAGACTGGTCACACTGTAGACAAGTGCTATAGATTGCATGGGTTTCCTCCAGGTTTTAAATTCAAGAATAAGACTACTATGGCACATCAAGTCTCCTCAGGATCAAGCTCAGAATTTGTTTCACCAATGCATCAATTTTCTGCCTTCAGTCCTGAGCAGTGCCAACAGCTTTTAGCCTTGTTTAGTGCATCCAATCTTTCTTCTGCAGCACCATCTCATATATCAGATGCCTCAATGGTCACAGCAACTCCTTCTTCCACTTCTGCTAATGTGGCAATGGTAGGTATGAACTTCTCTCATAGTGTTTTTGCTGCTCAAGTGGTAAATAGAAAGGCTTATGGTTGTAATACTTGGATCTTGGACACTGGTGCAACTGATCATTTTGTATGCTCAGTGGATTTGCTAACTTCAATCACAGCTATTAGGCAATCTTTGGTTCAATTACCTAATGGGGAATCAGCTCAAGTAACTCACATTGGGACTGTTACTCTTTCTTCTTCCCTTGTTCTTAAGAATGTCCTTTGTGTTCCATCTTTTTCTTTTAATCTCTTGTCTATTAGTTCTTTAACTCATTCAGAATCATATTGTTGTGTTTTTCTGTCTGCTTATTGCTTCATTCAGGACCTTATTTCCTGGAAAACGATTGGGGTAGGCAAAGCACTTGATGGATTGTACCTGTTGCAGTCAAACAGCCTTCACCAATCCTCCAGCTCTTCTTTTGCTACCTTTCTATCAGCTCACAACCTCACTGATGCTTTTGGTCATTTCACTGCTGTTACTTCCACATCAGTCTCCTCTCAACCTTCATCTATTTGGCATGACAGGTTGGGGCACCCATCTGATGTTAAACTCAATAGTTTGTGTCATGTAATTCCTTCTTTAAAACCTTCTTGTAACAAAGGTTGTCAAATCTGTCCTATGGCAAAACTTAAGCGATTGCCCTTTCCTTTTCATAATAATATCAGTTCTTGTGCTTTTGACTTGATACATATGGATGTATGGGGTCCCTACTCAACTCCAACTTTAGATGGCTTCAAATATTTTTTAACTATTGTGGATGATGCTACAAGAGCCACTTGGTTATTTTTAATGAAGTCTAAATCTGATGTTAGGGAGTTATTTTCTTCTTTCTATACTATGATTCATACTCAATTTAGCCTTAAAATCAAAGCTGTTAAAACTGATAATGCCAAGGAGTTTAACATGTCTGCCTTCTTCAATTCTCATGGAATTATTCATCAAACCAGCTGTGTTTACACTCCACAACAGAATTCTGTTGTGGAAAGGAAACATCAGCATCTTCTTTGCATAGCTAGAGCTTTACAAATTCAATCCCAACTTCCTCTTCAGTTTTGGGGTGATTGTGTGTTACATGCTGCCTATCTTATCAATCGGCTTCCATCTCCTTTGCTACATGATAAAACTCCTTTTGAACTTCTTTTTCACAAAATTCCAGACTATTCTAATCTCAAAACTTTTGGTTGCCTATGTTTTGCATCCACCATTTCTCACACCAGATCCAAGTTCTCTCCAAGGGCAAGGAAGTGTGTCTTTCTTGGCTTTCCTTTCAATACTAAAGGTTTCAAAGTTTTTGATCTTGTCTCTCACACTATTTTTGTTTCTAGAGATGTCACATTTCATGAAAATGTGTTTCCTTTTGTTTCCAACTCAATTACTTCTGTCCAGCAGCCTTGTTTCATTCCTGTGTCTAGTGTTCCAGCCATTAATCCTCTCTTTGATCCTTTAATTCAATCTAAGTCTACATCTGCTCCTGCTGTACCTCTTGATCCCATCACTCATATTCATCATTCTATTGATGATGACCTACTTGATGAGGTTCCAGTTGAGCCCCCTGATCCTATTGTTGATCCTATCCCTCTTAGAAAGTCTTCTAGAGTTGTCAAACAACCCTCCTACCTACAAGCTTATCACTGCAACCAGGTCTCTTCTGTCATTGCTGCACCTACTTCCCAGTCAGGTACTTCTCATCCACTTTCCTCACATCTCTCTTATCAACACCTCTCTTCATCTTACAAATCCTTTTGTTGTTCCATTTCTTCTCTTGTTGAGCCTACCTATTATTATCAAGCTGCTTCTAATCCCAAATGGCAAGAGGCCATGACTGCCGAAATAGCTTCCCTTGAAGCAAATCACACATGGACTTTAACCCCTCTACCTGCTGGTAAGAAGCCTATAGGGTGTAAATGGGTGTATAAAATCAAGTTCAAGGCTGATGGTTCAGTTGAAAGGTACAAGGCAAGGCTAGTTGCTAAAGGTTTTACACAGAAAGAGGGTGTGGACTATTTTGAGACCTTCTCCCCAGTGGCCAAAATGGTTTCTGTCAAAGTACTCCTTGCTGTGGCTGCCATAAAGGGCTGGTTCCTTAGTCAATTGGATGTGAACAATGCCTTTTTGCATGGTGATTTGGATGAGGAAGTTTATATGGCTCTTCCACAAGGGTTTCATAGCCAGGGGGAGGTAGTTTGTAAGCTGAATAAGTCCTTATATGGGCTAAAACAAGCATCTAGGCAATGGTTTGCCAAGTTTTCTGGCACTTTGTTGCAGCTTGGTTTTACTCAGTCCAAAGCTGACTATTCATTGTTTACTAGGAGGCAAGGTGATGTTTTCATGATGCTTTTGGTGTATGTGGATGATGTCTTAATAGCTTGTAATAATAAGGCTGAGATATACAGATTCAAGGTTTTGTTGGATGACAAGTTCAAGCTCAAAGACTTAGGTGATTTAAAGTATTTTCTTGGATTGGAGGTTGCTAGATCAGCCAAGGGAATTTCCCTTTGTCAAAGGAAATACACTCTTGAGGTGCTTAATGATGCTGGTATGTTAGGCTGTAAACCAGCTAAGACCCCTATGGAACAAAGTCTCAAGTTAAGTCAATTGGAAGGAGAAGAGCTCAAAGATCCCAGCACCTACAGAAGACTAATTGGGAGATTATTATATCTGACCATCACAAGGCCAGACATTACTTTTGCTGTTCATAAGCTTAGCCAATACATGTCCAAACCAAGAAAACCACATTTAGATGCAGCCTATAGAATCTTACAGTACTTGAAGAATGAACCCGGGAAGGGTCTCTTATTTTCTTCCAAGACAGATTTACATTTGAAAGGCTTTGCAGATGCTGATTGGGCTTCATGTTGTGATACAAGGAAGTCAATAACAGGTTATAGCATCTTTATTGGAGATTCTTTGGTGTCTTGGAAATCAAAGAAGCAGTCCACAGTCTTCAGATCCTCAGCAGAAGCAGAGTATAGAGCTATGGCAGTTGCAACATGTGAACTTGTGTGGATTTTGTACTTTCTAAAGGATATTGGAGTTAAACATGACAAAGAAGCATTGTTGTTCTGTGATAGCCAGGCAGCATTGCACATTGGTTCCAATCCCGTTTTTCATGAGAGAACCAAGCACATTGAAATAGACTGTCATGTAGTCAGGGATAAAGTTTTGGAAGGTGTCATCAAGCTTAATCATGTGAGGTCTCATTGTCAATTAGCAGATATGCTTACCAAAGCATTGGGGTACAATCAATTTTCCAATCTTGTTAACAAGATCGGGATGATGAATATACATACACCAGCTGCTCTTGAGGGGGAGTATCAGAATAGCAGTGAAGATGATCACAAGGAAGCAAGAGCAGAGGATGAGACAGCAGAGCTTAATTTGAGTGAAGAACAAAGTTCTGCATAAACGACATCAGAACCATGAAGAAACGGCAAGTAGTTTTAGTGTCTGTATTAATACCCACACGTGGGAAAGTTAGTTATTTGCTGTATAAAGACACGTGTAGAAGTTAGTTAGTAGAGTTTGTTAGTCTCTGTTTTTCAGTTAGATCAGTTCCGTTACTTGAGTCAATCTATATATAGTCTTGTACATTCATCTTTGTGATTAATGAAAAAGATTCATTTTTTGATAGGTTCACAAGTGGATTCAGTCAGGAAGACAATCCTTGAAAACCGGCTTGCAATGGAAGAATGCCCAAGAGCTTAGCCTCTAGGTCACCCTCTCTAAGATCTGACTACAAGTTACAACTCTTTTGATCCGCAAGAGGAGGATGTCCAAGAGCTTAACTCCTTCCGAGATCCGACCACAAAATCACAACTCATTTGATCCAATACTCAATGAGTTACGTTTGATTACTCGACATGATGATTGGTTCTAATACTAAATGTTACATACTCATGAGTAGAACTCACCTTTTAAATTCAGCTTGAAAGAGAATGATGCTCAAATCTTGGAATATGGGACACGAGGTATATGCAAAGTCCAATCTTGGAAATGCAGTTCTTGATTTCCAAGATTTTGGTCACTTCAAGAACTGTATTTCCAAGATTTGACTTTGCTGGAAGTACTTCAATCTTGATTTCTAAGTGCGATTTGGCTTTGCTAGATTTTCATGTTTAAATGCTGTGTGCTTTTTTGTGTGCCACATGGCAGGGGAATATTTATTTTGTGTGGTGAAAGATTTGAACTCTATTAAGTAATTAATTATTGTTGGTTTACCCAAAAAAAAAAAAATTTTAATTATTGTTGGGCAAGATCCAGTATCTTTTGATTTGTACATATGTACCCTTAAGATAAGAGGATTAAAAATCCCATTCATGGAAAAAGATTTTCCACCAAATTTTTTTCCTTTTTAACTGATCCTAATCTTATTTACCCAAAACCTACTATTAACTATGCCAAAAGCTAAAGAGACATATAGTTTAAAATGGGTCTGACTTACATTTAGTACTTTTTTAATTAGAATTTCTTTTTGTTTTAATGAGAAACTGACATATTATTCACTAATTAAATAAAATGGGGAGATCAAAACTTACTACTACTTGTAATTGTGTACTAAAAAAGCACTTAAAATAAACCAAACCTGTTTAAAATAATATTTTATCTTCCACTTTATTAGTACCTAACAACCTAATCAATGCATGCCTGACTTCTGGTCTAACAGATGGCCAACTGATGAGTTAATAAGTGACTGTTGGTACCAATCAAGCGAAGGTTCCTTCCGCCAACCCAAGCCTCCCCCAAAGTAAAAAAACAAAAAAGGTCAGTTCCATGACTTCTATCTTTCATTTACGCGGCATAACATGGAGGTGTTGCAGGGTTGATCACTTGATCTTAATTCTCGTGGACACAAAAATGACCCATATGATTAATCAACACTATTGTGAACATAATAATTTTCGTACTTAATTTTACAATTTATTAATTTGTGTGATTATGTATAATCGGAAAAAAAAAATGTAAATCGCACAAGTTGATAGTGGACAAAAAAAAAAAAAATCAGCGCGCGAATCATAGAAGTGTGAATTTAAATATTCGATTGAAACGTCTCTTAAGATTATTCGTAATCAAGTGACATAATTTGACCAGCCTGCCACCGTCAATATAATTCGATCTCAGTGGGGAGCCCCAAGCCAGGAAAAGACTTTGGGCAGTTAAAGTAAGTCAACTGAGCATGTAAAATGTTCCTTCATAGTTTACCAAAAAAAAAAAAAAATGCTCCTTTATACTGATATATTAATAAGTAGCAATAAACCGAAAATAACTAAGCATATAAACCGATATTCGAAACTCCCAGCAATAAAAATAAAAATAATTACTGTATGAAAAAAAAATTTACCGCACTTGGAGAAGGATTATACCAGTTCAAATTTTCCATTGAGAGCCAAATGAAATGGGTCCTTGATAATGGCCCATAGAGTTTTGAGAACCAGCTCTTGGTGTTGAGAAGATGGGATAGAGTTTTGAGAACCAGCTCTTGGTGTTGAGAAGATGGGAGAAAGGGATGACGCCAAGATCAGTAAAGTTCACAACGGTTCCTATGTGGGTGCAAGTATGGGGTTTACCCTTCGCCCTCATTAACGAAGATGCAGGGAGAGATATTGGAAGCAGATTAGGCCGAGTGGTGGATGTAGACTCAAAAGCTCTCACGGCAGACCAAGCAAGATTCCTCAAGGTTCGGGTGGAGGTTCCATTAAACAAACCTCTACGTCGAGGCAGTCCGGTGATAAGTCCGGAGGGGGATAAAGCACTAGTGGCGTTTAGATATGAGAGATTGGTCGGGTTGTGCTACAGGTGCGGTATGTTGGGCCATGAAGAAAAATTTTGCATGGTTTCACCGGAGTTGGTGGAAGGGGAGAATCCTTATGGAGAATGGATGAAAGCAAGGTACAGAGGTAGCCAGGGGAACATGGGGAGACGTCCATAGGGATTTCAACAGCAAAATGAAAAGAATGGCAGGGCGAACCATGGCAGAGGTCCAGCATAGGGGGCGACGAATTCAAATTCAAATTCTGGAGTAATGTCATTTATGAGAATGCCGAAATATCAGGGATTAATGATGAGGCAAATAAAATCCCATCCGTTTTGGAAGCAACTTCAACAGAAACAGAGTTGATGATGGTTGACCCTACAATTAAGGACTCTGTTTTAGATGAGGGGAACAAAGTATCCTTAGAAGCCGCAAATCAAGGTATTAACCTTTATAATGTCCCTCTTAATTACGGCACTAACTCTATTCCTTTTGGAACAGAAACAAAGGCTAAACAGAGTACATCTGGGCCACGTGACTCACCACATGCTAAAATTCTGCCCATGCACCCAATCGGCCCAATAAACCAAAAAGCCACAAGGAAGAAAGGTTTACATAAAAGTGAGGCGGCCAAACAGGAGGAAGGGAGTGTTGATAAAAAAAATAGGTTTGAAGAGAGAGCATAGAGCTTGGGAAGATGTCGCAGAGCTTGAAAAAACAGAGTGCAAGAAGGCAAGGATTGAGATGCAGATGGAAAAAACAATTAATCCAACGGTGGAGGCTGGATGCCAGCCCCGCCGATCGCAACGAATGCCCTCAGTTGGAACTGCCAGGGGCTTGGGAACCAACATGCAGTTAATGTCCTCTCCAATTTGGTGAGGGAGAAGAGACCCAAAATTATATTTCTCATGGAAACTAAGCAAACGGTTGATGAAATGAGAAAGTTGAAGGAGGAATTACACTATCAAGCGGGGTTGGTAGTACCATGTGACAGAAGCTGGGGAGGAAGACGGGGTGGCCTAGCGATGCTTTGGAAAGATTATGTTGAATTGCATATACAAACTTACTCTCCGCATCATATTGATGCTATCATTCAAACACACTCAGGTTCTCCGTGGAGGATTACTGGATTTTATGGGTACCCTGAGGAATGTCACAAACATGAGTCTTGGATTTTGTTGCACCATCTCCATTCTAGGATGTCTTTGCCGTGGGTGTGCATAGGAGACTACAACGAAATCCAATCCTCTGATGAGAAGCAAGGACGGCTTGAGAAGGCTTTTTCACCAATGTTAGCTTTCTGGAATACACTAGCTCATTGTGAATTGATCGACATGGGATTTCAAGGAGGTAAATTCACATGGAATAATGGCAGGCTTGGAGTGGAGTTTGTCTAGGAGAGGATTGATAGGGCCTGTGCAAATCAAGCTTGGAGAGACTTATTCCCAAGGAGTCAAGTATTTCATCTCTCTGTTTCTTATTCGGACCATATCCCAATTATGTTGACTATACAAGCAAGCAGCGAAGTGAAGAGAAAAAAGAATATTCCCAGGAGATTTGAGGAAAAATGGGCTTCCCACCCGAAGTGTAGACTGGTTGTTGAAGAAGGATGGCGACAAAGGGTAGAAGGAGGCAGTCCAATGTTTTGTCTTTTTCAGAGGATAAGAAATACACAGATGGCTTTGATTAAATGGGAAAAGAGGGCATTTGGAAATACCAAAGTCATCCTTCAACAAAAGCAACGTTTGCTGGAAGAGCTGACTTGTAGGAATGATCCAACATTGTTAGAAAGGATAAGGGAAACGAAGGCAGAAATTAATAACATTTTGCACCATGAAGAGTTGGCGTGGAAACAGAGATCTAGAGCAATATGGTTACCTGCCAGGGATAAAAACATTAAGTTTATTCACCAGAGAGCCACCTAAAGGAAACGTAAGAATCAAATTTTGGGAGTTTTTAATGCAACAGGGGAATGGTGTACGAATGATGAACAGATTGCGGACACAGCTGTGGGGTACTTCCAAAATTTATTTACATCAAGCCAACCTGGAGATGAAGAGATTGGCCATGTCCTTGAAGCAGTGGATAAACGGGTTACAGATGACATGAACAATGCATTGTTGGAGCCTTACAGAGGGGAGGAGGTACGGAGAGCTTTATTTCAAATGCACCCCTCAAAGGCGCCGGGGCCGGATGGTATGTCTCCTTTCTTTTTCCAAAAATTTTGGAATATAGTTGGGCATGATGTTACTGATTTATCCTGTCTGCTCTTAATTCGAGTCGCTTAATTCGTAAAATAAACTATACTCACATTGTTCTGGTGCCCAAAAAGAATGATCCGCAAAGTCTAGGTGATTTTCGGCCCATCAGCCTAGGCAATGTGATCTCTCGCCTTTTCTCAAAGGTCCTAGCTAACCGTTTGAAGCAGATTCTACCAAGAGTGATCTCTGAGGCTCAGAGTGCTTTTATACCGGAAAGAATTATTACGGACAACACTACCATTGCCTTTGAAGTACTTCACAGAATGAGGAATAGAAGGAGGGGAAAGGATGGTCAGATGGCAATCAAATTGGACATAAGCAAGGCTTATGACTGTGTAGAGTGGCTGTTTTTAAGGAAGATGATGATTAGATTGGGGTTTGATGAGAGATGGGTGACACTTGCAATGGAGACTATTCATACAGCCTCTTATTCGGTCCTTATAAATGGTGAACCTAAAGGTTATGTACAACCCACAAGAGGAATTAAGCAAGGCGATCCGTTATCACCATACTTGTTCCTCTTATGCGCTAAGGGTCATTCAGCCATGATAAAGAGAGCCAAGGAGTAGAAAAGGATACAAGGAATACTTTCTTGCTGAGGGGGAGTTTGTGTATCTCATCTCCTTTTCGCCGACGATTGCCTGCTATTCTGTCAAGCCAAGATTGAGGAATGTTGGAACCTTCTACGCATATTACACAGTTATGAAATAGCATCCGGTCAAGCCATTAACAAAGGGAAGACAGCCCTATTTTTTAGCAAAAACACAAGGGCAAATATCAAGCTGGCCGTGCAAAACATGTTGGGAGCACAAGTTTTTCATGACTGTGAGCAGTACCTTGGTTTGCCCATGATTGCCGGAAAGTCTAAGACAAACACCTTTAAAGGTGTGAGGGAAAAAATTTCAAAGAAGGTAACCGGGTGGAAAGAAAAGTTTATCTCAAAGGCGGGGAGAGAAATACTCATAAAAACTGTTGCCCAGGCGGTACCAACGTATACAATGAGTATTTTCAAAATACCGAAGCAAGTATGTGAGGATATCAATTCTATCTTGGCTCGATATTGGTGGGGTCAGCTAAAGAATGAGAAGAAGGTTCATTGGATGAGTTGGAGCAGGCTGTGCAAGTCGAAGAAGATGGGCGGAATGGGTTTTCGGGATTTACACACTTTTAATTTAGCCTTACTCGCTAAACAAGCATGGAAACTAGTCCAAAAAACGGACTCTCTGTTTTACCGTATTTATAAAGCCAGATACTTTCCAACCACTATGTTTTTTGGATGCTGAGATGGGCCACAATCCATCGTATGTTTGGCGCAGTCTACTCTCGGCGAGGGAGGTAATCCTAGCTGGTTCAAAGTGGCAGGTGGGCAACGGTGAAACCATAAAAATTTTGTCCCATGAATGGCTCCCTCACCCCCCGGAACTGATTGGAGATATACTGGAAGATATGTGCGTGAAGGAGCTTATTGATCAACAAACGAAGCAATGGGATCGAGGTAAAGTGAATACTCTGTTTTCTGAAGCTACTCGCCAAGAAATTTGGCGATACCTCTCACACGGGTAGAGGAAGAGGATAGAGTGATTTGGAAGGCAAATAAGGTCCATGGCTTCTCTGTTAAGTCTGCTTACCATGTGGTGTTAAGGCTAGCACATCAGCAAATTGGAGAAAGCTCTCATAATCGGAGTAATGAAAAGGTGTGGAAACATATTTGGACTCTGAATGTACCCCCAAAAGTCAGGAACTTTCTGTGGCGAGCATGCTCCAACATATTACCCACCAGAGAGAATCTGCATAGGCGGAAGGTAGCAGTGGATCCACTGTGTCAATTCTGTAAGAAACAACCCGAGATAGTTTGTCATGTGCTGTGGGAATGTCCATTTGCTCGCAATACATGGGCTGTTGTAAGGGGGAGATTGCAGAAATGTCCAAATGAGTTTACAGATTTTTTCGTACTACTTAGAATGCTGCAGGATAGACTTGATCATAGTGACATAGAAGTCTGGGCTATCACGGCTTGGGCCCTATGGAATACTAGAAACAAGTTCTATTTTGAAAGAGTATAGATGCACCCAAAGGTCATTGCGGATGGAGCCTTAGCCTTGCTAACGGAGTATCAGAGACTTATGGAAGCACGAACCAGCCACTGAATTCTTGCCTCAATATTGTATTGTTTTTTATTTTACTTTGTATTGTTTTTCTTTTACAATCCCAGCTAAGCCCCACGGGCGGCTTTTTGGACTGGGTATGCATGTCTGCTGCACTGGAAATATGTCTCCAGTTTACTATTTTCTTTATGTTTCTTTTATTTAGTCTTAAGCAATAAAATCTATCGTATCTTTCTCAAAGATACCCATTACTGGAAATCTAAAAAGTAAAGTTAGAAAATGAAGTATCTGTCTACAAACTTCTTCCCAAAATTTGGTAAAGCAATCCCTACGAAACAAAAACAAAAATCTTAAAGCTCGTCTCTTTATCTATATTTCTTACCGTATGTGTTTATCTTGCTTAGTGTCTTGCACCCCTGAAATTATAATGGCGCCCTTTTTGGAGTCACATATTTGTGATTCAACCCCACCTCTTCACTACACTACTATCTACCCATTAAAAATAAAAAATAAAATAAAAAAAATTACTACATTCATAATGTTTTTAAAACAAATCTTAATTGGTAGATTGTTACAAATTTTTAATTTGAATCTACTATTGAAATTACTTCCTTACCCACCAATAACAATAAATAACAACCTCCCATATAAAATTTGTTTTTTCATAAAAAAAATAAATAAATAAAAACCCACAATTATCCCAACACACTTATCACCACATCCGGTTATTGCCACTTCACTTAAAGCAAAAGAGCACTTGATATCAAAACTATAAAAAAACTTTTTTTTTAAAACTCTAAAAAAAATCATTGAAACCTAGTGTGTCCAGAACTGAAAACCCAATTACAATTATTAATATTTACATTCTCAGACCATCTCCTAGATAACCAAAATTCTACAATCTTGACGATTAACTATTGGGCCATTTAGGTTCTTTATGTTAGAGATATTGATACCCAATCCTTAAAGAAAACCATATCATATACTATATTAATTTTTTTTTTTTTTTTAGAAAGCTATATAATAAAAGTTGGACTTAGAAGTTGTAGTTATGCAAAGTGATTCCACCAAATTGCATATATTTTTTAAAATTTTTAGAAAAAATAGATAAAATTTTTCCTCCCCTATAATTTCTATGAGGCCCAAATATTTATGGGCTAGGCCCACTTACTCATGGGGAGTCCAAAGGCCCAAGCCAAAGAAGGTTATGGCCCAAGCTCAATAATATAAAGCACAAAATGGCCCGGAGATGCAGCCAAGGACAGTTCAGTCCTCGGCAGACCCAAAGTTCCACTGAGAAGAGGGGCAAAAACGGTATAGGAACAAACTTAAAGGAAAATCTAAAATATCTAAGGAAAGATACCCTTACTACCCTTCCCATACAAGACTCTGCACCTAACAGAGCCGAATTCTTCGGCTTTTTCAACCACCCCCAACGACTTTGGGTTTGGACTGACGGGACAAGTATCAGTCTTGGAAAGGTCGACCCTACACGTGGACGAAGGACAGCGAACGCAGGCTAGTATAAAAGAAAAAGTAAGTAATCTAGATAGGTGGGCTGGGAAAAATGGCCAAAAAGGAGGGCCTCCCATCCCACCTCCAGGAGAAAGACTCCAGGGGTGAAAACACCTTAACGATGTATGCACACCAAAAAAAAACCACCGCCGGGTAACCAAGGCCTAACCTTTCAAACCCACGCTCTACAAATGATATTGTCTGGGCCTTTTCACGTGCGAACCCAACACTGTTGTGGTTCGTTGCAAATCGTGTCCTTACAATTGGCGCCGTCTGTGGGAAAGGCTTGCGCGTTGGCGCAGGTGGCGTTTGAGTCAACTCTCTAGCAAGCAGAGATTCGCGGGTTTTCCCCCATCTCCGGTGACATGCAGTTGTTGTTCCGACATAAACTTCTGCCAGGGGCTACGTCCTGCAGTGCCCACGGCACGGGCAGTTCTAGGGGCTTCTGGCCTCAAGCCAACTCTCCCTGCCATGGTCAAGGGGCTGACCTTCGAAAAAGCAAACAAGTACAAAAAAGTACTCAAAAGAAAAGACACAAGTTTTGGACAGAACCAAGGCCTTGCATGGTTCTCGAACTCAAGCCTATGGGGAAACCAAGTACTCAAAAGAAAAAGTACAAGTTTTGGACAGAACCAAGGCCTTGCATGGTCCTCGGACTCAAGCCTATGGGGAAACCAAATACTCAAAAGAAAAAGCACAAGTTTTGGACAGAACCAAGGCCTTGCATGGTCCTCGGACTCAAGCCTATGGGGAAACCAAATACTCAAAAGAAAAAACACAAGTTTTGGACAGAACCAAGGCCTTGCATGGTCCTCGGACTCAAGCCTATGGGGAAACCAAATACTCAAAAGAAAAAGCACAAGTTTTGGACAGAACCAAGGCCTTGCATGGTCCTCGGACTCAAGCCTATGGGGAAACCAAGTACTCAAAAGAAAAAACACAAGTTTTGGACAGAACCAAGGCCTTGCATGGTCCTCGGACTCAAGCCTATGGGGAAACCAAGTACTCAAAAGAAAAAACACAAGTTTTGGACAGAACCAAGGCCTTGCATGGTCCTCGGACTCAAGCCCATGGGGAAACCAAGTACTCAAAAGAAAAATCACAAGTTTTGGACAGAACCAAGGCCTTGCATGATCCTCGGACTCAAGCCTATGGGGAAACCAAGTACTCAAAAGAAAAAACACAAGTTTTGGATAGAACCAAGGCCTTGCATGGTCATCGGACTCAAGCCTATGGGGAAACCAAGTACTCAAAAGAAAAAGCATAAGTTTTGGACAGAACCAAGGCCTTGCATGGTCCTCGGACTCAAGCCTATGGGGAAACCAGGCACTCAAAAGAAAAAGCACAAGTTTTGGACAGAACCAAGGCCTTGCATGGTCCTCGGACTCAAGCCTATAGGGAAACCAAGCACTCAAAAGAAAAAGCACAAGTTTTGGACAGAACCAAGGCCTTGCATGGTCCTCGAACTCAAGCCTATGGGGAAACCAAGTACTCAAAAGGAAAAGCACAAGTTTTGGACAGAACCAAGGCCTTGCATGGTCCTCAGACTCAAGCCTATGAGGAAACCAAGTACTCAAAAGAAAAAACACAAGTTTTAGACAGAACCAAGGCCTTGCATGGTCCTCGGATTCAAGCCTATGGGGAAACCAAGTACTCAATTGAAAAAGCACAAGTTTTGGACAGAACCAAGGCCTTGCATGGTCCTCGGACTCAATCCTATGGGGAAACCAACTACTTGGATGGGGAAAGTCCTCGGCTCAAATACTGTAAAAGGTTAAGGCCAGTAAGAGTGTTAAGAAGATGGCGAAACGCCCCACTATTCAGTAGCCTAAGGGGGCTGTTCATTTCGCGGGTGATATGTCTTCGAATGGTTACTTCCTACACCGCATCGATCATTCAGTTCTCATCTCGGCTAGTTTTGGGGTAAGTATCGTTCTTCACAGGTCGGCATTGTTGTGCCAAACAACTCTATTAAAGTTATGGTGACACCTTTTTCTTAACAAGTATTTTGGCCCTAGTTGTCATTGATTCAAATGCTATATTATTGTACCGAACAGCACTTGCAAATTCGTAAAAACGTCCTTCTCTTTGATAAGGGGTTAAGGCCCCAAGTATTGTACTCTAAGGTCGGCAGTATTGTGCCCAACCGATTCAGTAAGCTCATCATAATGTCCTTTCTTTTCCTGCCTAATGGGAGTTTCAGCCCTAAGTATCATTTGTTCGATTCAGTATTATTGAGCAGGATTATTTTTATAAACACAAAGCAAGATCTTTTTATTAACTGGAACTTCGGTCCTAGACGTCGGTCACAGTTTAAAAATAAAATGAATTTACAAGATTGTATGTCTATGCATTGCGTTATCATTTCGGAAACATAGAGATAGAACATGCGAAGTAAAATGATGACAATTTTTATTAATATAAAGATGTATTACAACGTACAAAGAGGGGCTTAAACAAGCCTATACAAAAGGTGAACTGCCGAAACAATATAAAAAAAAAAAAAAAAAAAAAAAAAAATCAGCAATACAGATAAGTAAACAGTCAGGTGTCTTTTAAACTCGTCTCCAAAGTCTCTCCAATCTCTGCCTCAGTATCGCCTATATTGAGAGAATGACCTTCTTTAGAAAAAGATGAAGGAGATGGAAGAAGAAGATGGAGGAGATGAATGAGGAAGATGGAGGAGATGAATGAAAAGAAGGAGGAGAAGAAGAGGGAAGAGATGAAAAGAAAGAAAAATGAGCAAAAGAGGGAGAAGGAAAAGTACCAGGATGGATCTGGTGGTGGAAAGAAGAAGAAAGAGAGGCAAAAGGAGGCACCAGTGAACGGAGAGAGGAAGAAGCAGGGGCACTTAGTCCCTGCCCCAGTCCTGACTCCTAACACACTGGTGCCATGTTAGATATGCTCATGAGAGAGCGGGTGGTACTGATAATGGGTGTCCTCGGCTCAGTCACGCCGAAAGTGTGACGTGACGAGCCCCTGCTTCGGATTTTGGCTGAAAGGAAGGTGAGACAAATCTTGAGTCTCCGCCATCCTTGCTCTGACCGAGCCATTTCGAGCTTTATTAGAACATGGTGTTTTTGGGAGGGGAATGGCTCCTTCATTGCTTATTACTATAGTGAACGTATTACAGGTTGAGGTATAACCAGAGGGTAAAAGTAAACTCTGGGAGGAATCTAAGGGTTTCAGATTCCGGGGGGATTAAAGGGATTCATGTATGGGAGAAACAACTCTCGTCTTTTCTTTTTATATGAGGGACGAAGAGGAGAGTACTTAATATGTTCAGATCTCCAAGGAAATCTGCAAACAAGAATATGCCCGTTCCGCTCCCCCACACCATCAGTAACCATTAAATCTGAAAGGTCTCGTAAAGGGAAACTATTAAAGACACACATCGGATAACCAAACGGCATGAGCGCATCGTGAATAAATTAAGAGGAACAGCTCGTAGACCGGTACATTTCCTGGGCAGGTGGAGAATCGCCAACGTCAGTGAAAGGCTGAATTAAATGAGCCATAATAAAGGCTCGGTATTACCAAAACCCCCATCTCCAACTAGGAGGTCGGACAGCAGGGTTTTGAGGGGCTATTGTGAGGCCCAAATATTTATGGGCCAGACCCACTTACTCATGGGGAGTCCAAAGGCCCAAGCCAAAGAAGGCTATGGCCCAAGCTCAATAATATAAAGCACAAAATGGCCCGGAGATGCAGCCAAGGACAGTTCAGTCCTCGGCAGACCCAAAGTTCCACCGAGAAGAGGGGCAAAAACGGTATAGGAACAAACTTAAAGGAAAATCTAAAATATCTAGGGAAAAATACCCTTACTACCCTTCCCATACAAGACTCTACACCTAACAGAGCCGGATTCTTCGGCTTTTTCAACCACCCCCAACGACTTTGGGTTTGGACTGACGGGACAAGTATCAGTCTTGGAAAGGTCGACCCTACACGTGGACGAAGGACAGCGAATGCAGGCTAGTATAAAAGAAAAAGTAAGTAATCTGGATAGGGGGGCTGGGAAAAATGGCCAAAAAGGAAGGCCTCCCATCCCACCTCCAGGAGAAAGACTCCAGGGGTGAAGATACCTTAACGATGTATGCACACCACAAAAAAACCCACCGCCGGGTAACCAAGGCCTAGCCTTTCAAACCCACGCTCTACAAATGATATTGTCTGGGCCTTTTCACGTGCGAACCCAACACTGTTGTGGTTCGTTGCGAATCGTGTCCTTACAATTTCTAAGTTAATAAAAATCTTAATTTGATTACAATCTAAATTCTATCTTAATTTGATTATAATCTAAATTCTTCATCTAATCCTTTATTAAAAAACCAAAAAAAGAAGTAAATACGATAGAATTAGTCGTATCAAACTATCAGCCTACATTTGAGTTTTCTTTTTCTTTTTATTATTTTTAGATAAGAATAAATATATATTGTGTATCACAAAACATAAAAGCAATAAGATAAAATAAAAAAATAAAAAAAAATAAAAAATAAAAAAACGAAACAAAAGACAAAAAAGAAGTAAATAAGAAAGAATTAGTCTATTGCATATCAAACTATCAACCTACGTTCAAGTTTTCTTTTTCTTTTTTCTTTTTTTAGATAAAAACAACAGTATATTTGTTTTTATCAATTTCTTTGGATAGAATAACTATAACTGTTTTAACAAAATATGCCACCTACGTTTTGTTTATATCAACTTCTTCTTTGTTTATTTGGATAAAATAACAAAACATGCATAACTTCCTCACAATTGAAAATTCTCTATATATACTATTTTTTATATATTCCTATGCACAACTCTTTTTTCTTTTTATGGCTTTTTTTGTGTTTTTTTTTTTTTTTTTTTTTATAGAAACACTACTTATTGTTCTAACCAATTTTTTTCTCTCCTCCATTATCAATAATTTTCCTTCTTTTATAATTTCTATATGTTGATTAGAAATCTAACTCTCTTTTTTTTCTTTTTTCTTTTTTCCTTATAACTTAGGCAATTCGACATTTGAGAAATCCATAGTAGAATGCTCTTCAAACATGCCATCCACACTATTACAAGTAGGTATGACTCTATTAAGGATCCATTATATAGGGTTTCATACTTATTTATGGGTTGTATTTGTGTTATGTTTATATATGCGTTGTTAGATTAAATTAATTTTTTGAATAGTAAAATTTTTATGTTATTATTTCCCTTTTTTTTTTTTTGTTATTAGTAATATTATATGTGTAGAAGTGATTGTCTAACATTATGAGCATGTAAAATTTCACTGTAATTATTATTATTATTATTATTATTATTTTGGTTTTTACATATGTCAATATACATACCTATATTTAGCACCCACAAGACATTTGAAAAAAAAAAAAAAAAAAAACTAATACACAGCATGTTATGAATATCAACAACACATTCCTTCACAAGATTGCTATAACCAAGTAATATTAAATCCACAACTCAATATGATCTTGCATTTTTCCTTGAACTAATAATTTTTTTTAACAATTGTCTATATCCTTTTTCTTCCTTAGGAGTACTCCTTTAATATTAAATTTTCACAACTCTCCACTCATCTTTAAGGAGATCCCATTTAGATAAAAGAGGTCATTAGTGTATCAAACCATAAGTATAAATAAATGTTTGAAAAAAATACCATATAGGCTATGCACACAATTTAGATGTAATTAACTACAAATGTCATATAAGACAATCAATAAGTTAGAAGAGAATATGTTTTTTTCCCCTTATATAAATATGCTATGAGATTGCTTGAGACCTTTAATAACAGTACTTTATATACAATTTATATGATCTAGACTCAAGTGATTATTAATTTATTATTTCTCAATAAAATTGTTATAAAATTTTATAGCCAAAACTGTGCAACTTAACGCACGGGAATAATACTAGTGTAAGTGTATTATATAACTCTAGTCTATTTAGATTCATTATATCAAAACTTATTTGGAGTACAAGTAAAGTATTTATATTCTTATTTGGAGTGCAAGCAAAATAATCATAATCATAATCATAATCCTACTTCTAATTCAAGTACTATAATCATGGTTTATTTAGGATTTAACTTACTATAAACACCCTTCAATGGAAATGGCCATCCAACCCCTAATGGCAGCAGGTTGCCAAATTTTTTTTTTTTTAAGGAGAAAATAAAAATTAAAAAGGAAAAAAAAAAAAAAAAAAAAAAAAAAAAGTTAAGTTCTCTCTGCAGTCTCTAAGCAAAAGTAACAACAAAGAAACTAGGCTAAAAAGAATAGTGAAAGGAATTCCAACAAAACATCAAAAAACAACTGGGATAGACCAGTTTTTTGAAGCGTCTGGATAGACCAGTTTTTTATAGTGTGGGGACCATAAACAATGCTCAAGACTAGTATCAACAATGTAAGGATTAGGATATATTTACAAGGGTGCCATCTTCAGATGTAAACGGAAGCAGTAACAAAAATACAACCAGGAACACAGCACCAAACTAGTTCTAACTTTTTCTGTTTTTTTTTTTTTTAATAGGTAAACTAGTTCTAACTTCTAACAAGCACTTTAGTATTTTACAAAAGTATAATGCTTGAATCAAAATATAATATCACCATGTTGACGACCATAACACTCCTCACACACCTGCTGAACCAAAGATGCAGGGTAAGAAGTGATCATCTTGAAAAAAATATAATGCCCATGCCAGCAAGTGTTGGGAAAAAAAAATATTATGATGCTTGTTTCAGGTAAATGGAAATGAAAATTTTCAAAAGAGAATGTTGTCCACTCCAAAGATGTAACAGTATCTAAACAGTGTTTTTCAGGTTTTGTAGGCAGCATTGAGAGTATATTTACCACCATTTCCTCTAGCAATAGCTTGTCACTATTGGTCCTTGTAGTTCTGCTATGCTCTACTGACTCTCTGCTTTGCTTAATTGTTTTATGAAAGGAAGATATTATTGACAAAGCCAAGCCAAGCCTGAAGGAAACTTTCCAAATCAAAAGAACCTACAAAATTACAAATGCAAGGACCAACTGGCCAGCATATGAGCAGCATTGTTATTGTTTGGCTCTCTGACAACCCAGCTGAATGAACAATTACCAACCTGCTCAGTTAGGATAGGAAGGAAAACTCCAAATCCGTGTATTCTTGATCCTCCACGGCACTCCAGAGCTTCATTTAGCACTGCTTTATGTTAAATTTTTACACTTGCAACCGGAGCAAGTGACTAGACCCTCAAATACTTCTAATGTGGAACCTGAAATTGGTCTCTATGAAAATCGTACCTAGAAAGATTGGGATAGCATCATAGCACTGAAAGTAGTTGTTGTTGAACCACATAACCCATCATTCATTTGTCTCTTTTTTTCTTGATTTCCTTATAAAAGCCATAAATGTCTTCCCTTAGCTCCACTATACTAATCAGAACTTAAGTGGTACAAGATCATAGCAATCCACAGCCATTTCCAGCACATACTTTTTGACAACATCCAATAGCTCATGGAAAAATGGAGGTGGGTCTGGTCCTAGTCTTGGTGACTATGCTCTGGGCAGGAGCTATGGCTCAGTCAAGCTGTACGTATGTGAATATGTGATCATCAGTATGTCACCGTGCCTTAACTACATTACCGGCGACCCCTCAACCCCATCTTCAGGATGCTGCTCACACCTATTAAAATTCTCATTTTAACTTTTTATCCAAGTAATTTTCCCATCAAAAACTGCTTTTATAGTCTTGTGGATGGATGCAAGATTCTCCCTTTTGGAGAAACAGTATGTTACAGAATCTAAGGTGATCGTTGTACTCAACATCATTTTCATCTCTGCTAACTTACTTCCTGTATTCAGCAGCTGCTTCACCTGCCGACTCTCCCTCGGGATCACCAGAATCTTCAAATACGGTTCCTTCAGGTACAAACTGCTTCATCATTTGTTCAATTGCATGCAAAATTTCATAATCAATCAAATTTTGACTTATGCAGACCACATTCTGGGTTTAAGAAGTTCAGTCCTTTCAATGAACCTTAAGAAATAATTGGCACAAAACAAGTTTTATTTATCTTTTACTCATCAATGTAACATCAAAGAATTTATTTATCTACTTTTTTCGTTGCTGTTGATGTTTACTTGTGTAGGAAGTAGATCTAAAACTCTGCCATCAGCAAAAGGTTGTACATCAACTGAAAGCTCCATCAAGTTTTCAATTTCTTATCTCTTCTTCCTTATATGTGCTGCAACAGTTGCTTCAACCTTCACAACATATTGATCTTCTCATTTGTTAGCCTGCTTTTCACAGCACTGCATTCCTACCTATTCTTGATGATTATTACTGTATTCTCCATTTATTATACAAGTTCTCTTAGGTTGTGGGGTTCATGTATATTTATTTATTTCTTGCAATCTTCCTTTCTTAATAAAGACGATTTCTGGCTTATAAGTAATACAATGGACAATCCAACATATTACCCTGAACTCATACAGTATCACCTTGAGATTAAACAATTATCAATTCAACAATGAGATGGTAAAACTTACCAAAATGAAAGGCAAAGATTCTAGAAGTTCTTCACTGAGAAGATTAACTTTAGCAATCTTTTGGTACTAAAGCGTGCATTACCACAAGAAAAACCAAATTTATATACTTATCAAAGTTAATTATTTCCCACTCTAGTCGGTATTCTGAACATTTTCCATATATCAAAATGATTAACAGCTGAGACAAACCTCTAAAACACTGAAGTATAACAAACTAAAATCAAAACCGATAATGAATGACCCTGTATATGCTGCAAATGCATCCCTATTATTGTTCAATGTTGCGCCTACCAAAATAAGTTGTTTTCATCATCACACATATTCCATCATCACGTATATGCAAAAGGTAAAAATAATTGATTAGCTACTAGTACGAACAATAAGCTGCTTTCTCTAAACACAGTGCCAAACAGACGAAAGAGTGGGACCAGCACCCTGGCCAAGGAGCTCACCCCCTTGATTAGTTAGGAAATGAAACATCCACAGCTTCTTTGCCAACCAGAGATAAATGTACTTCCCAATTTCGTCACAAAAGACTACTCATCATTGGTGAAAGACTTCCATTAACACAAAGGCTCCTTAGGAAGGCATACTGGCAAGAGAACAAATGTCTTTTCCTTGATAAGTACAGGAAAGGTTTTCCTTTTCTTTTTCTTTTTTCTCCTCTGATAAGTACCAGAGATTAAAAACAGATTCAAAGTGACTATTCATATATGCATAACAAGTAGAAAGTCAAAGAAGCTGCTGCAATTAAAGTAAACCTTGATATGGATAATTGGAGATAAATAGAACTACAATCCTATACATGGGATAATAGTACAAGTAGGCCATCTGAGAACAAAAGTTATGTGACATATCAGCAGCAAGAAGAGTTTTGATCCCCACGGATGGGTCGTTAAAGATTACAGTCGATTCCTTTCAAGTTTCACCTATGTTCAAGCAAGTACACACATATTTGCACTCATCTGATCTAAGATAATTTTTGGTCCAAGTTCGAACTGGTATGAAAGTCATGTCAGGAATCATTGATCCGAATTCTAATGTGATGGTTCAGGAAAAATTGATCAGAGATCTTTTACCAATTGTTTCCAAGTCAGTTTGAACTAAAATTTAACAACCAGTTATTAAGTGAAATGAGAAGGCCAGTTGTACTTGATACCGTGACAAAATTTCTTTTAAAACCAAAAATACATCTTGCCGGACCAGCAGGCAAAATTTCATACAACATGAGAAGGCTTTTTTATGGCAGGTGTTAGGTGTAAAAAGGTAATAGTAGGAAGGTTCAAAAGATCATATCATATCAATCACCCTTGCCTGCCTACCCCATTAACATCAAACATCTGTCTAGAACCATTTGGCAACTATAGCTATGCTTTTCTACTCAATGATCAAAGATGAATGCAGTCTTCCCAGTCAATCAGCTTATTAGTGTAAGGAACGGAGTTCTATTTCGGACTGCTCAATTATATATTTTTTCCTTACAGTTCAAATTAATTTGAAACACAGCTAATAACGTTGCAGATCATTTAGAGTTGAATTATCTTTTACTTTGAGCCACACCAGATAACAAAAAGAAAGAGAAGGGGATATTTAAATACGCTTAGCTTTTTTCGTTTTTCTTTTTGATGATTCAGTTGTTACAACCAGTGAAGGGAGGATTCAAACTCTTGCCTCAGATAAGATGACAACATCTTAAAATGAAGGGTCTATTCTAATAATACCTATTTTCCCATCCCCTTATAAGCTACGCATCAATATTCTCATAACCTCAACTAATGACTTATTCGCTGATTTTCACTTTTTGGTAGTGTTTTATCAAAGGTCCGGAAAATATCAGCTGACATAGTTTGGTGAAGTTCCCAGCTACTCAATTACAGATCTAAGTTGAGCTTGGCTTTGCTTCAAATTGGTTTGTTAAGAGCATATTGAAATATACTACTACCAAGCTGTACACAAGTTGTACGTGAAAAGTTTGCGATTTAACTTATCATCCCTAGTCTCTAATATGTGTATGAAATGAATTCCACAACATTGACAACCATAAACAAAGTAAACTCAGGGTGATTTAGGCTTAGCTAATGAGAACATAAACTAATCTGTTGAGACTTGCTAAAGAGAAAATAAACTAATATGTTGAGGATCTATACCCAATCCCAAAATTTTGGGACTAAGGCTTTGTTCTTCTTCTTCTTGTTAGCACAGGAACTAGGATTGTGCTCAACCTTTTTCATTTGGCAAATAAGCTTGAATAAACTCTCATGAAGCCAAGCAGGAAAATCTTAATATATTCTTTTTGCAAAAGTAATCAATCTATTCCAATACCAGAACTACTAAAAAAAAAAAAAACAGAGTTGCATTGTGTACAAGGGTCGAAAAAGCACAGAAACATTACAAATATTCACGCAACTTATCTAAAAAATCGGTGCACATAAAGAATATGGTGACGGAACAAATTCTTCAAGTATACCCCACACTTCCCTCGCTGCAGTTTTACCTTGGTGTCACTTATTGTTGCTAATTTGTTCATTCAAACTGTACATTCGCATCAAATGTTAATAATACATTGAAAGAAATCAAAGCGGCAAACACAGATTTTAAAAACCCACTCAAGCAAAACAATACTAACCGAAATGATCATTAGATTCCACTGCTTCAAAATTTTTGCTGACTTGGAATTGTCATCCTCAAAATGCATAAAATGGTTTTACAATGCTTTTTTTTTTTTTTTTGGACTCACCCTTGTGGAGTAAAACATAAAGACATGACCTCACTTGCGTCCATTGACTAATGGATAAGACAAACATCTTCTAAACCTTTAGTATAGGTCCAAACTTATTGTACGCGACGGATTTTCATATATTTCTTTTGTACTAACTAGGAATTTTGAATGATTTGAACAAGAGACCCTTATACTTATTTATATATTTATTTTAATTATTTATTCTTAATAATAATTTTTTATTACTATAAAATTATTAATATAAAAAATATATAATAAAATAAAAGATTAGATTATAGAAATAATTATTTCTAAAAAATTAGAAAGTTACTTAAAGGATTTTCTTTATACCTGTTCCCAAAGTAAAAAGCGTTCTATTTGTTCTAGAATAGCATCAAATCGAGGGGAATTCCTGATGGAATCAAACCTAGGATGTTTGGTCTATAGCTCATTCTAAGCCTCCAACCACTAAGCTGTACCTTGACAGGTCACTTTATAATTCTTGTGTTTCTAATTTATATGTCAAGAAAAGAATAAATAATGGACAAAAAAGGGATCAAAATCTATTTAATGAACTTTTGTTATAGATTCATGTAAAATATTTTTACTAATTCTTACCTCTTATTTCACAAGGCATGTCCAAGAGTATCAAATCCAAAGAATATAATAAGCAGCAAAGGAACAAAACAAAAAGAATATGATAAAAGTCTCAAAGGAGCATAAACAACTTGTGGTGATGATAGCGCACAACTTAATTAATTGACAAATCAATTTTAAATGGCATGATCTTGTAGATGGGGGAGGGTTCTCACTGGAAAACCAGCTCATAAGAATTAAGAGAAAGGCGGTGAAGAAGGTTACTTATTATTTACCACATGGTCCACATCATAATAAAACAATTAAATTGCTTCTACATAGAGTTTCTTTTTTAGGATTCCCACAACTTGTCACAACAATCACAATAATTAGCCTCAAAGATAAAATAGGAAATGGAAACACAGACAAGGAAGAGCAACAATTTTTTTTAATAATGCCACTTGGAAAAGCTCCAAAAAACCCAAACATAAGAGACTGCTTTTAAAACTAAAGATCCATTTGAGAAAAGTTTATTTAGCTAAAACTGAAAAAATAAATAAATAAAAATTTTCTGAAAATGTGCTAAAATATGCTTGAATCTTGAAAAAAAATTGAAAATGTGAGAAAAGGTGGAAAAGAATGAGATTTTAAAAAACTATATATAAAAGCTAAAAAAGCTAAAAACTAAAAAGCTGAGTTTATAAGCTCGTGCAAAACACACTCTAAAATGTCCCCTCAACCAAACACTTTGAATCTTTTATGTTGTTCCATACCACAAAGTCATTCCCTATTTCCAATACACCTATCTAGAATATAATCTTCCTAAGGCCAAAGCCTACAGATCCAACACCTCCTTACAGTGGTAAGCTGCTAATTGACATGGCAGTATTAAGCCTAATATATAGCCTATGGTTCATATTGCTGGAATATTTTGTTACATACAAAAAAAAATATATATGTTTAACCACAAATGTAAAAGAAACAAGGGCAAAGATGCTTTAATGTCCCTTGAAATAGGAAAATTCCAAAAACTAGCATTTCTATTTACACTTTTACTAATGCTACAGCCATATCAACCAGATCACAAAAAGTGAGCCATAAATTCTTTGCTTGTCTTCTCATATATCAATCAGAATTTTTTTATTAAAAAAAAAAAAAGAAAAGTAGAGAACGTCATTGAAAAACGAAGAAATAATACGGTGAACCAAGTCCAAAGCACACAGGTAGTGTAATATGGAACCAGCAAAATGCCTAAACTAAACTACAATGAGAGTTCAACAATCAAGAGAATCAGGGAACTAATTAAAAGAAAAACACCTGCACTATTTGTCCATTCAAACAAAGCCTAGAAGAAAGAAATCTTCAATTCACAAATCGATCTCTCATTCCCTTCAAATCCGTAGTTCTATGTTTGTTGAACTTGCCCAACCAGCTAGTTACAAGCTCCACAACACCATTTGGCTATGAACCCCAAATTGTGAAACACCATGTTCTGTAGTTCTGTGTTTGGTAGAATAACATGTCTCCTTGTGAGTCCATCCCTAAAATAGATAAAATAGTGAATGACAAGGCAGAAATTTTAGAAACTATTTGGCTCCTGTTTTGATAGGTAAAACTATGTGGTTCTATTACTAGGATGTACTTATCACTATGTACATGTTAATCAAAATGAATTACGCAAATAAGAAAAAGGCAACCATCCAGTAAATATAGAAATAATACCAACAAGCAGAGTTACAAACTAAGCAATCAATGTCAAAGCTATAACAGGATTAAAACAAGTCAGATCTATGACAGAATTTCGAGTCCAAAAAACCTATGCAATTTTTTTTCCCTAATAGGAAACCTATGCAATGTTATAGCTTTGACAGACAGTATTGCCAAGCTATAATAGAATTACGCTGTGTCAAAGCTATTGGGTAATAGCCTCAAAGCTATATAGCTTCGTGGTTTCATAGTTTCATAGCTTCATGGCTTCAGAATAATAATATTTATAGCATAGCTTTGGTATTACTCAGTGTCCCTCAATTTCAAACCTATAACAGAATCTCAAGTCCAAAAAATCTATTCTTTAATTGCATATACAAGTTCTCCTTCTATAACAGAATTACGCTGTGTCAAAGCTATTGAGTAATAGCTTCAAAGCTATATAGCTTCGTGGTTTCATAGTTTCATAGCTTTATGGCTTATATTTATAGCATAGCTTTGATATTACTCAGTGTCCCTCAATTTCAAAGCTATAACAGAATCTCAAGTCCAAAAGATCTATTCTTTGATTGCATATACAACTTCCCCTTCTACAAGAAAACAACTTTTCAATAAAAAAGCACCAAAGCTGAAGTAATTCCAATTTTCAAACCCAAAAATGCAGAGGCAATTGTTTCTCAAACATGCCTTAAACTTCCCTAAGAAACTCTCAAACACCTCCACTTCCTCTTCACTTCTCCACTCTTAGTCTCTCAAGCTAGAGTCTTACAGATAGCAGAGTTCCATTATGAGACTAAATTTCAGAGCCCTATAATTTCTTGCGCTAGCTCAGTGTCGACAAATACCACCAAAATAGCATTCCAAAGGAAATCCATGGAACTAGAACCTCTCAAAACCTCATAGATAAAAATGACACTAAAACATCCATTCTTCCTCAAACTTCAAGACAATTTTCATCCACACCTATTCGGATCTAGATTGAATAGAGAGTTTGGAAGAGTTGAGCAAATATTTCTGGCTCCTAATCATAAGCACATCTCACAAATGTAGGATTCCAATGATTGCTCCATTAATGATTTATCAACTCAGTGGAATCTAACACCATAGTCTTTTTATTAATAGCTAAACCAAAGCCCACAAATCTAGAGAAAGATTCCCTTTCCTGCTTGAATTTCCTTCCAAATACCACAACTATTAGAAAGCCATACAGGACTATGAAGTTAAACCCCTGGCCCTCGCTAACTCACCATATTTAATCCACCTCCTCCATTAAAGATCACCTTCCAAACCAAAATGCCAATGCCAATGCCACTTCCCCTATAGGACCTGATTAAAAAGGGTCAACTTTTGAATCCCTAATAAATGTCCACAATTGAGAAACTATAGACGATAACATAGAAAATAAGATGGAGCTCCACAATTAACTCTTAAAAGCCACTAACAGTACCTTCATAGATTTTTACATAAACCAACTTAGGGTTTGTTTGGATACCGTTTATTGTTGAAAATTGAAAACATTGTAGTAAAATAATTTTTAAATGTATGAATAGTATCGTGGGACCCAATTTTAAAGAAAAATTCGCTGAAATCCATACTTGCAGGTCCCGTAAACAGTACACAGAACCCACACAAAAAATGCAGCCGTTAGACGCAACCTATTTTCAGTGCAATCCAAACATACACTTACACTGAACAAGCTTAAAACTAAGGACAACAGTTGTAGCTGTCTAATAATGAAGAAAAAGATGATCAGTTGATTCTCCATAAGATTTGCACACGCAACACCAATCGTAAGCTTTAGTGTGCTGTTTCCTCAGATTGTCTATAGATAGAATTTAACCCTTTGTAGCTGTCCTACTCCTAGTAAAGAAAGCTACCCATGTTGGAGCTCTAACACACCAAATAGATCTCCGTGGGAAATCGTTGTCACCTCCTTTTCTCAAAGCCTAATAATGATTATTAACACTAAAACCATGGCTATTGAAAGAGACCAGACCAGATTATCATCTTCTCCCAGATTAACTTTAGTAGAATCTACATCATTCCAAAATTATTCCATGGACTCTAGCTCCCAATCTTCTTGAAAATATTGTAGTAAACCAAGCTCAATTTCAAGCTTCCGTTTCATGTCTCTTGCTCTTTTAAGACCTCACTCTCCCTCATTCTGAACGACATTTCACTTCATAGTTCATTCTCATCTTGTAGATATGGGAAGCAATAAATATACGTATATTCTGGTACTTTTTTTTAGGTGAGTGTGCTCTAGAAGTTGAGAAAAATATTAGAACATACAACAAAACAAAAGGAAAAATCAGATAGAGAACTAAAAGAAGTTGGAGGCACTCACTATAAAATACCATGAAATGAATAATAATCTCATTGAAAGTGATATATGATCAACATAAAATCTGAAACACAGTAATCCTTTCCCTTAACTTTTCTCATATTCAATTACAAAAAACAGTCAAAGTTCTTAATGGAAATTACAGTCCAAATTGTCCTACTCTGAATTGTTTTTAAAGCCAGTCACTATTGATAAGTGCAAAAGAACATAATTGACTTGTTGTCATAATTGATATGGAGAAATCAATTTTACATGTCATGGTCTTGTGGATGAGGGAAGGTTCCTCACCAGAAACTCAGCTCCCAAGAATCAAAGAAAGGAAACAAAGCTACGACACGGATATGACACAAATATGACACCCCAAATGAAGTGTCCATGCATCCTAGCTTATTACTTACCACTTCATGATAAACAATTAAATTGCTTCAAATTCAGCAAAGAGTTCCTTTTTAGGATTCCAACATCTTGTCTCAGTGACAGTGATTAATCTCAGAGAAAAAATAGATGGAAACACAGTGACAGGGAAAGAACAATGAAATGTTTTAATAATGCCACCAGGAAAAGCTCCGGAAAATCCAAACATAAGAGACAGTTTCTTGCACTACAAAGTCATTCCTTAGTTCCTATACAGTTATGTAATATATAATCTTCCCCTGGCCAAAGCCGACAAGTTCAACACCTTCTTAGTTCTTACAGTGCTAAACCACTAACTGACATAGCATTGTAAAACCTATTATAGTCTATGGTAGTGCTGGAATATTATGTAAACTATATGTCAAAACAGAATTATGTATAACCACACACGTTTGAAGAAACTAAGGAAAATATGCTACTGTGCCTGTCCAAATTCCAAAAACTAGTAACATCTATACATTTTTAACTAATGTTTCAGCCATATCACAAAAATAAAGAGACTCAAATTCTTCATTTGCCTTCTCATATATCAATCAGTCTTTCTCATTATGGGGATCTGATTCAAATTCAGCTCACAATATCAAATCCTTATGTCATTCCACCAAACTGATTTCAGCCTAGGAACATCCAATACGAAAATAAATGCCAACAAATACCAAAACATGTTCTTTTTTTTTTTTTTTTTTTTTGATAAGTAAGAAGAAAGTATTATTAAAAAAGGAGTAACAAGAAAAATACAAAGAGTTCACGGTAGTGAACAAAGAAATAAGAAATAGGAAGACACAAACAGCAACTAAGCTATTCTAATAAACAAAAGAAAATCCATAAGAGTAGAACAATCTGAGAGACCCCAGCATCGAGACCAATCAAAGAGGGTCTGTTGGCATAAATCTACTAACTGAACCACAGTTTTTCCATTATCCTCAAAAGAACGCCGATTCTGTTTAGTCCAAATAGTCCACATTAAACAACATAGAACCAAATTCCAAATATCAGAACTATGCTTCCCAAGCCAATGGTACCAACAAAAGAACAAGTCCACAACTGATCCTGGCATGACCCAATCGACCCCAAAACAGCCAAAGCATATACATCCTCAAAAAATGAGCTGCCGGACAAAAAAGTAAAACAAATACCAAAACATGTATAAAAGAATAAGACACATTATACCATACCTCAAGGATTGACCTCCTTTTTGAGCTCAATATCTTCTTTCTGCGTCTATGGAACAACCTGGAAGTTATTTGGAAACAAACAAAAATACTCTTCAATACCAAAATACTCTTCAATCCCATTTAGTTGAAGATTCTTCTCTATCTTTGTAAAAGGGTCATACAAAACCAGCTGATTGTTGCCATTCTCTATGAATAGCTCCCCGTTCTTCCAGAACCCCAATGGCCTTCTCCAAGATGATGGGGTTGTAATTGTAAAAAGCTTATTCCATGACTCCTTAACACCGAATTCAAGCAAAACCCATATATCAAGAAAATGAGGCCATATTTCAAAACAACTCCTCATCACCACATGATCGTGAGGTATAACCAAAATAGCAACAAAGCTGTTCAACACCGTAAGTTTACAGGAATAAGTGTCAGCATTACCGATCTCTGGTAATGACGTAGTTTTGAAAATCTCGTCACTGAAGTCGAATGCAATAATTTTGTCACCAACCTCCTGCTTTGTCCACCAGAAAAAGACTCCATTCATGTAAGTTGTGTAGACCCATTGTAAACCTTTCATGTAAGTTGTGGAGACCCATTGAATACCAAAAATGACAGGTCCGAGGTCGATCCGTCTCCACGAACCACTGCTTACCCTATAAACCTCCGCTTCGATTTCTTTCCTAAAACTATTTTTTAATAATCCTTTCACAAAAATGTTAAACACAGCAAACCTTTCCACAACCCTGACAACCTTGAAGTCGTTGGATATAGGGTCGAATCCAAACCCAACAATTTTGACGTACCAGTTGGGACGAGGGCTCACAGGAGTAAGACGGCTGAGTCCCGATGATGATGATGATGACGATGAAGACGAGGACGACGTGGTGGGGTTCCATAGGTAGACATCTTGGTAAGGTCTGTCGTAGAGACAGATAAGACCATGACAGGAAGCGACTATTTGAAGGTCGAGAGGACCTGGACTGCGGAAGTCAAGCTGGACCTGGATATGGAATAAACAGTCGAGGGTGTCATAAGAAAGGAAGTTGCAGATATGTTTTCTGTTGTTAAAGGCTTTCACGAGGAGGAAGGGAGGATTAGGGTTTTGCGCGGTGTTGTTGGGGACGAGAATGGAGTGATTGAGGATGTTTTTGAAGAGGAAGTCGGGGGTTCCAATGAGAGCAAGCCAGGTTTTAGAGACGCATCTGAAACGAATTAGGGTTTTAGGTGGGAGGCGTGAGAGTATGTTTTCTACAATTGCCTCAGGCAAAAAGCTTGTTGACATTGTTCGTAACATTGTTCGTACTTCGTAATGATCGATGTAGATCTTCTACTATAATAATATACGGTACTTAGGTACAGGTTTTAGTTTTTTATTTAGGCGGAAATATTATTTTCGTCCTTATTTTTCCAGTCCATTCCTATTTTGATCCTTATTTTTTATTTTTATCGCTTTTAGTCTCTATTTTGACAAATGCATTTTGTTGTGGTCTCTACCGTTATCTCAGTGACAGAATTTTCCTAGGTGATAGACGGCGAAATAAAATATTGTTTTCTTTATTGCAACATGTCAGTGCACTATCTCTACCTCAGCTTCCCACCATTAACAGACCCATGTGAGCCTCACATGAATTCCTTTCATGTGTGTAAAGCTCCTCTCCCACATAAAAGCTCCCAAACCAGTTGAAATCCCTAACCCCTAAATTCACGACCCCAACTCCTCTCCCACAGCACTGCCCAAACATCATTCTCATGATTTGAGCTCATGGAATCAAGCTCTATATCAACTGGTGGAAGCTTGAAGAAAAGAGGCCCAACCACATGCTTCTGCTTTAAAAGACCTGTGCTAGTGGTATCATGGACACCTGAAAACCCTAGCAGAAAGTTCTACAACTGTCCAAATTTCTGGGTAAGTGTATTTAATTGATGTGTATTTGAGTGATGTGTATTTAATTTTTGACTTTCAATGTAATAGGTTGAAGATATAATGGGTTGAAAGTGATGCTCTGTTTTGGGTTGAAAGTGACTTCCAATTAAGTTTTTTTATTTAACCTGTTATAGTGATTCTATTGTGCTTTTGGATGTAGGCTGGACATAAGTGTAAATTTTTCCAATGGCGTGATGATGAAATCCATGAGCGTGGTAAGGTGCTGATCCTAGAGCAGAAGCAATGGATACTAACACTTGAAGCTGAGGTTGTAGGCTACAAGAAGAGAGAGAGGAGGTTGCTCATCTATTTGGTGTTGTCTCTAGTGATAAGTGGGATGATGCTCTGTGTGATCCTATCTTTGGTTGGTTAGATAGGCGGGGTGAACATGGTTAGATAGGTGGGTAGGAATTAGTGTTGGGATTTAGTAGAAAATGCCAAAATTTTTAGGGTCCTTTTGTAAGTTTTGGTAGTTTGTTAGGAAGTGGTATGTGTTGGGAAGTGATGCTCTGTTTTGGTATGGTTTGGTATGTGGTTGTATGTTTTGGCAGTGTGATTCCAATTAGCATTGGAACACCTAATTATCCCTATAATTTGAACTACTTATCAATGGAACATCTATATAATATTTATAGCAGTGTGTCCAATTTCTGTTGATAATTGATGTGTTTTGAGGGTAATATTTATTAAGATAATATTGTGATGATTATGTCTGCTAAGTATGCATTTTTTGACATGTAATGGTTGAAAAATTGGACCTAACATCACCAACATTACTTTCAAATTTTGGTTGGACCAACATCACTTTCAACATTAATTCACCACTTTGAAGTGTTGTTGTACCTGTTATGTATGTATTTTTGACCTGTTATGGTTGAAAATGTGAACCAAACATCACAATAAAGTTCTATTGTACCAAATCATGAATTCATCACATCTGACTAGATGTTGTACCTTCTATGTATGCATTTTTGACATGTTATTGGTCCTAATTGTGGACTTAAAAATTGGACCTGACATCACTTTTAAAACAATTATAAAACAAGCACATGACATCACTTTATGAGCTTAACTTCACTTTCATTACTCAATAATGTCAAGTTTTGGTGCACCACAACAATTACAAAACAAAATTAAGATGTTTACCCAGAAACAACATACACCAAAACAGCCAATTAGTTCAGGCTTTACATATATGTACCAAAAGGCCATATTTCAGGCAGTAACATATACAACAAAATATTTCCCTCAACACAAAGCACACAAAAAAGAGGTCATCATCAGTTTGATTTTCTCCCAAGATCATGGATAGAGGACTAGCTCCCAGCAAACCTCACTACCTCCATATATCTTGCTGCATTCCTAGCTAGTTGCATTAAGTGTCTCAGAGGTGATTACCCTCTTGTGAACACATTAGCATCGGAGGTTGGTGGTGCACTATGTATTGTTAGCTCAACATTGGAGGTTGGTGGTCCAGCAATTGGGTTGTTTGCATTACCCTTCTTGGTAGCCTGCAAACAGCCAAATCATAAGCAATCAACACACAGACCAAATAACCATCATTAAGCAAGCCATATAGTAAGTAATCAACACACAAATCAAATTTACCTTCCTAGTGGTCATTCTGGCTTGGTTTGTATTCCCAGGTAGGGAGGAGTTCCCTCCTACTTCTCCCTTGCAACTTTTCCTATTGTGCCCTAACTTCCCACATGCCTTGCACTGCTTGGAAATGCCTATTCCTCTGTTCTTTCTGTGATTTCTAGGTTCATCAAGCTCCTGAGCCCTCTTCTTCTTAGGCCTGCCAGGAGGTCTTCTTTTGATAGGAGGCTACATAGGTGGCAGGCCACCGGGTGTCCACATATTCTGGCCATTAATGGGATCTATAATGGGTTCATAGCAAGCAATGTATGTAGTCCTCTTATAACAGGAATGGACATACTTTTTAGCATCTTCCCTGTTGAAAAACATGCAAGAAATGGCACGGGCACATGGTATGCTAGTTATGTCCCACTTCCTACCAGCTACAACTACACTTAGATTCAGCCAAATCCACAGTGAAACTTTCCAGGCCATTCTTCACTTCAAACTTGCTATGACCAACACAACATGCTAGCCACCTGCTGTAGGCCATCTTCTCCTTATACAGTCTTTTCTTTATCTTAGGACACAAGTCTGATTCTACCTTCAAAATCATATCCCTGTTTGCTTGAAATCTAGTCATTAAATACAACCTAATGCACTCAAGTTGCAACCACATAAAGAGAAAGGGGGAATTTATCACAAATCACATTTATGCACATTTAAAGCACATTTAGAAATCACGAAGCACACTTCACCACATTTAGAAATCACAAAGCACATTTCAGCACATTTATATAAAGTATATTTATAAATCACAAATTATGATCAAACTGTATAGATGGCCTACCATGATGATTATAGGTTTATTCCTAAATTTAACTATCCTATTGTTGAAGTTTTCACACATGTTGTTCAGGATTGTGTCACTCTGACCATCACTTTTGAACATATGCCTAGCCCAAATAATTGTTGAGTAAGACTACAACCACTTGTATGCATCTTCATCAACTTCCTTCAGTTCATTCATTGCCCTCTCATGTTCTTGTTGATAAGTAGCTTTGGCTGCTTTCCAAAAGAGGTCTCAATAAGTACACCAGGGTGATTCTTCCTCAAATTATTGTATAGATACCTGCAGCAAATTCTATGCTCCGTATTGTGGCTAATTGTCAACAAAGGTCTACACCAATCCCTACAAAGAACAAACATTTATTACATATCTGCTAAAGCTTCAAACCACCAACATTAAATATCAAATGCATGTAAAAGGGCAGTACACACCTTCTATTGATCAGATATGAATACCCATCTCTGGCCATCCCCTATGTCAGCAAATAATATATTCAAAAACCAAGTCCATGAGTCCTTGGTTTCAACAAGTCCATGAGTCCTTGGTTTTAGCCTCAACAACTGCATAGGCAAAGGGGAAGTATTCATCATTGGGATCTCTGCCAACAACACACATCAACTAGCCACCTGTCTTGGTCTTCAAATGGCATGCATCTAATTCATTGATTGGCCTGCATCCAACCAAGAAGCCCTTCTTGCAACCATCTAGATAGATGTACAATCTTTCAAAATATGGTAGCCCAACTACCAAGCCCTATTCAGCTACCAAATCACCATCATTGAAGGTATGCACCTTCATCAGCACTGTGCTCCTAGGGCTGCACCTCCTCACCTCTTCACAATACTCCTAAAGTTGGTTGAACTGTGCTATGTGACCCCCATCAACAACATCTTGAGCCTTCTCTCTAGCCCTACTTGCTTTGCCTGTACTTATATTCGCCGCAAAATTCTCATGCACAGCATCCTAAATATCTTTGAGCTTTATGTCTGGCTATCTCCTAACCTTCTTCACTAACTTCTTCCCAATGTATGATGTTGTGCACCTTGGATTTTTATAACTCCTGGTGCATATGTGTTCCATGTTGAGCGTTTTCAATTTGTAGCTCTTCTTCCTTAACACCTTTATAAGGTAGGTAACAAACTTGCACCCTGGCTAGCATCTAGCTCTTACCCTTACCAAATCATTTTTCACAAACCTTATACCCCAACCTCCATGGACTGCATAATCAGTTATAGCCTCTTTAAATTGCTTAGGTGAGATAAACAGCATATCCTTCTCAAACCTAATATGCTCAACTTTGACTACTGGCTTGAATATTGGAAATCTGCTCCTCTTAATAGAGTTGTCTACCTCAACAGTAGGGTTGTCATCATCACTTAAAGCATCACCATGATCACTGTTAGATGGTGATTCATCAAGACTTAACAGCTCCTCACTCTCATAACCAGAATTTATTATACCAGTACCCATTTGGCCTAGTTCAACCTCAACCTTATCAGCTTCATTATCCCAACTATCAGTACTTTCTTCACCAATATTCATTGGTTGCATTTAGGGGTGTGCATAGGTCGGGTTGAGGGGATTTTTTGACCCAACCCACCATGGTGGGTCACAAAAAATTCAACCCAACCCAACCCATCACATAAATCCAACCCAACCCAACCCAACCCACATGGGTCAGGTTGGGTCGGGTTGAACCCATGGGTTTGACAATTTTTTATCATTATTATTATTATTAAATTGAGTAAAAAAAATATTAATATTAATATATTAAAAAAACCTAAAGATTAGTATCAATGTAACTTCTTAAAGGCTCAACACTAATGACTAAACAACAATAGTAATTTATTAGGATTTGTGTGAACTAATTGGCTTTTATATAGGATAGGAAGAATTGGTTATTTAAAAAAATTTATTAATTATATAATATATTTTTTATATATATTAAATTAGTATTAGTAGGAGGAATTGAGGAAATGTTGCTCTACAGTTGGTTTTTAAAAAAATTATTAAATATAATATATATATATATATATATATATATATAAGTGCCCTACAATTGATTTATAAAAAAAAAATTATTAAATATAAAATATATATTAAATATGGTGGGTCGGGTCAGGTTTGGCGGGTTTGTAATTTTATGATCCAAACCCAACCCGACCCGCTATAAATTTTTTTTTTTGTAACCCAACCCAACCCACCAAGCCTTAAAAACCGACCTAATCCGGTGGGTCGGGTCGGGTCGGGTTTGGCGGGTCGGTGGGTTTTCTGCACACCCCTAGTTGCATTTATGGTTCATCCTCTAGGTCACTTCCCTCAGTCTCATTACTCTCCTCTCTTTGTTCATCAATTGGATCCTGTTGTTGGTCCTCAGCCACTAGTTCTTTGTCAGGCCTCCTAGCATAAACCTGTTTAGCATCTACCTCATTTGGTACACCATGGTCAGCATCTACCTCATTATCATGGCCTCAAAACTGTGAAAAATCAGGTTTGTAATCATCACTAGCATTTCCACCAAAATTTGAAAAATCATCTTTGTACTCACCATCAACATGTCCATCAAACTGTGAAAAATCATCTCTGCAGTCATCATTACCATGTCCATACTCATAATCATTATCATTATCATTATCATCTTCATACTTTGCATGACCATAATAATGATCACTCTCACTCTCACTCTCACTCTCACTACTAACACAATAAACCACATCTTCATTTTGTTGATCATCACCAACAACCTTTAAGGCTTGAGCATCTACACCTTCTGGTTCCTCATCAGGTTGTGTAACATCTAAGGGTTCAAAATCCTCCACTGGTAACTCAAGTGGCTCATCCACTAGAGGTTCAACAAACACGTGAATCTCTTTATAACCCTTCACCAAGTCTGTCATGAACACGACAACACCATCATCAACTACCTAGTGGAAATTTGCATGCTTTGGGTTCACATCAGGCATCTTAAACCAAAGCCTATCAACTACATTGTATCCAAAGTCCCTATAGATACTCTCAATTCTACTTTTGACCACCTATCTGGGTCACAATTTTCTACTTGATCTACTGTCCCTCCCATATACTTTTGAGGGTCCCAAATGAAATGCCCACCATGGTGGACATGTAATGTAAAAAACTCATCCATCCTGCATGCAATTTACAGTGAAAATAGATATTCACTTCTGAAATTAAAAATATTTTTTTAGTCTAATAAAGTAATAAACAAATAAAAATCAACCACAAAAAACAGCATCATAGGAATACATGGACCCGAGCATTTTTCAAAAAGGAACACACAATACAAACAAACAATACAAATACCAACAAAAATATTTTATTTTTTATCACAGTCAACGTTGTGATCCCTAAAAAAGGTGTCCACTACACAAAGCTATAAATATAGAGAGGCAGAGAGAGAGAAAGAGAACATACCTTTACAATCTAGCTTTCACAATCACAGAGCGTCTTCTTTAGGTTTCTAATGATAAATTGGGTATGGTGTGTGTCGAATGGTTTTTCAGACGATCATTTTTAGCTCTCAGTGGGTATGGTGTGTGATTGTTAAGCGAGTGAGAGCAAGTGAGAAAGGATTTTCAGAAATTTGGATTTCTAAAAGGCTGATTTAGGGTTTTTCGAAGCTTTCACACGCATGGGTGGTTAAAAACGAAGTCCCGTGAGAGTCACGTGACTTCTTAATGGCAAGAAGCTGCCACTTGGAGCAACAGTTGACACATTGCAATAAAGAAAACAATATTTCATTTCATCGTCTGCCACCTAGGAAAATTCCGTCTTTAAGGTAACAGTAGGGATCACAACGAAACACGTTTTCCAGAATAGGGACTAAAAGCGGTAAAAATAAAAAGTAGAGACCAAAATGGGAATAAGCTGAAAAAGTAGGGACGAAAATAGTATTTTCGCCTTTTATTTATAAACAATATATTAGGTAAACTACATATTTGATCTCTAACCTTTACACCATATGTCAATTTGGTCCCTAATGTTTCACTTGTAACAGTTTAGTCCATCTTTTGGTATTGTGTCAAAATAGTCTCTGCCGTTAAGTGATGGATGAAAAATAATGACGTTGTTAACGCCTAAAATAAAAAATTTATTTTTTATGCCACGTGGATGCGAAATGTACTAATATGATTAAAAATCCAATTAGTCAACACCCCCTCATCCAATGGCTAACAAAAACCTAAGAATTCGTCTCTTTCTCCATTAACACTCTTCTTTGTGTAAGCTTAAATCTACAATGGTAGCAGGGCAACAGCGAAGGCCTACCTAAATACAACTATTTTAGTCCCTCTTCTTCCCAACACTCATCACTCTGCCTTGCTTTACATCCATCCATATCTTTCCCTGCTTCTACTAAGGTGTTTCATTTTCTTTGAGGCATTTGGTCAAGCATATAGCAAACACAGACAGCATTAATAATTAGTTAACCATGGCCACGAGCATATACCACACACAAATAACAATAACGCAACTCTCTCTGCCTTTGGGTTTTCACCTACAATCTCCAATTATTATTCTCAATGCTTCTTAGTTAGTAGTTGTTGGTTGAAATTGTAATTGAAGTTGTTGATCTAATCATGTGGTTGCTAGCGTCGCCGCCCTTAAGTTGAAATTGCAGCATTCTTTCTTTATTAATAATTCAGATTTTCTTTGTTTTGGTAAGCTGAGAGAAAGGAGATAGTATTAGTAGTTACTTTCATAAATTGAGATTGGTCTTTTGAATTTTGATTTCGCATTCTAAACTGAACCTTAGACACAAATATAAATGACTTAATGAAGTTTACGATCGGGTGGAGCTGGACATTGTTCTATCTCTCTCTCTCTCTCTCTCTAGAGTTGAAATCAGAAAATAGGTTTTTTTTTTCTATGTCAATACACTTAGCATCCCATGTGGCATAATTTTTTTTTTCTTTTTTTTTAGTTAGCTACGTCAACATTTTCCATTTATTACTTAATGGCAAAGACTATTTTCATACAATAACAAAATATTGGAGACTAAAATGACAAAAATGAAACATTAGGGACTAAATTGACATATGATGCAAAGGTTAAGGACTAAATATATAATTTACCCCAATATATTTCTATTTGAAGGAAAATTAAATTCAATATAAATGTGTTTTCGAATATAAATATGAGCTGCATGCATCTAAAGAACTTAACAAAGCTCCGTTTGTTTCGAAATAATATTTTTTCTGAAAAATATTTTTTTCATTTGGAGGTGATCATTTGAATATAAAATATGGTCAAATTAAACTTATAAAATATTTTTTGTTTACAGTAAAATTTTTTATAAAAAGTTGTAAAACGATTTACTTTTTAAAACTTGAAACACACTGAAAATATTGTGAATAAGAATTTGGTTGAAAACACAAGTGGCATAATTTTTTTTGTTTTTTTTTGAGAAAACCGACCAAATCAAATATATTAAATCAACAGATGAAGTCTGTTGAAATCAAAAAAAAAAAAAAAACAGATGAAGTCTGTCATGAGAAACAAAGGGAGAGACATTCTCAGAGATGTCCTCAATACAAACCAAAGGCGCAAACAAAAATTTAGAGTTTTTAGCTAACTTGGCAGCAACTCTATTACAATCTCTACGGACATGAGAGAAAAAACAAGTTCAAAACTTAGAGGCAGCAGCGCAAGAGTCGTCCACCAGATGGCCAAAATGAGAAAAACAGATGCCATCCGAGTGATTGGGGCAAGAAAAAACAGCTGGTTTAACCATGGAGTCAACAGCCAAGTGAAATTCATGCAGTCTTGCAACAGAATCAGAGCAAATTTGGGAGTAAGGGAGAGAAACTTGCTTCAAACAGACGGCATTACACTTAAACCATATAACCCAGCAAACCATGGCAAAGCAATCAACAATAGTAGAGTCTAATTGCCCCAACTGCCTATTCAAATGGCAGAGGTTAATTTTAATAAGTTTTGTCCATGACTCCATGACACCAAATTCGAGCAAAACCCATATATCTAAAAAAAATCACCCTCCTATGCATAAGGGATATCTGTGTTGTCCTCTGAATAAGGGTAACGGCTATTTATGCCCTGGGAAATTAATCTCGTCTCCAAAAGGGTTAACCAGCACCGCAAAAAGACTTGTTCAACACTGAGTTGGCTGAAACACGGGTAAGCAGAAAGGTCCAGGAGCGTCATCAGTATGAAAACCTCCTTGCTGAAGTCGAAAGCAACAATACTCTCAACGCCCGCATCGATTGTCCACCAGAAAAAGAATCCACCCATATACACTGTGTTCCAAAAATCAGGACAAAAAGAGTGGGGAAAGCCCTCTACAATCTTCAAGCAGTCTCCACGAACCAGTACTTTGGTATACACTTCTGCTTTGAGGTTTTCATTGTACATAACATTCAGAAGCCTGAGGACCTTGAAGTCGTTGGATATTGGGTCAAAGATGACCCCAACACTATAAGGCTCGACATTGAACTTTTCACGAGGGGTAACAGGAGGAAGAGGCTTGAGTCCTAATGATGACAATGACGTGGTGGTGGGGTTCCATAGGTAGATGTCGCCATGTTGGGAACGGTAGTAGAGACAGATGAGACCATGATAGGAAGCAACTATGTCAAGATCGTATTGGTAAAATTTAGGATCAGAAAGTGGTGAGAGATCAAGCGGGATTTGGTTTAGCATTACTGGAAATCGTACCAGTGAAATATACCCATTGCTGGAAATCAGGATTATTTTAGATGAAATTAAAGTGTTTGGCTACAAACTTCTTCCTAGTGTATATGTGAATCAGAAAATTCAGCTAGTGGAGACCCAAATCATCCCTCCACTAATCAGAGGCCAACATTTCAAAGTGAAATTCGGTTAAAGTAATCCCCACAAAATACAAAAATAATAAAGCTCCTCCCTCAGTCTGTATTTCTCACTGTATTTGTTTATCTAGCTTATATAGTCTTGTACCCTTGAAAGTTGAAACAACTGGGGACACAGCACCAAACTAGTAACCTGTCTCTAAGTAGCTAACCAGAAAACATTCATACAAATATACAGCAAACACCATATACTAAGCTAATATTATACTTCTGTGACAGTGAGCACTTAAATATTTCACCTGAATCAAAATATAATTTCACCATGTTGACGTCCATAACACTCCTTGCACACCTGTTGAACCAAAGATATGCAGGGTAAGTAGAGATCATCTTGAAAAAAAAATAATGCCTATGTCCAATGATAGCAAGTGTGGAAAAAAAAAAACATTTATGATGCTTGTTTCAGGTAAATGGAAATGAAAATTCCCAAGAGAGATTCTTTTCCACTCCGAAGATGTAGCAGTGAATACAGTGTTTTTCTTTTTATTGGTTTTACATTTACATGATCAGGGGTGGAACTAAAACTTTAAGAATGAGGGGGCCAAAGTAATAACAAATTTAAAAATTTATCCATAATAGCAGGTTCTGTATCTAGAACTATTCTGTAATAGCTTGTCACTAGAAACTGAAGATAAAACAAAACAAGATCATCATGTATAAATACGAAGTTTGAAGGAGCATATCTATTTTTAGATATCGTAATGTTTTTATGCCACTTGATCATGTCTTTGTGAATTGAGAGACCACCTTAGAAGAGAATTCTAGTTCCTTATTCCCTTAAATATAAAATAAAAAGTTGTTCTATTAAGAAGGTTTATGTGGAGATGAAATTCTAAAATCTAGAAGATTGAAAAATTTTGAAACAGAAGAAGTAAGGATACTACTAAAAGAAAATATCAACTCATAAAATGATATACTAGAATAAAGATTTGGGCTAAACATAAAAATCTCAACACTATTGGCTTAATTCCTAAAACTAGACAAAAAATAAATAATAAAATAAATAAATAAATAATAATAATTCTATGGAATTATCTTCTTCAGGATAAGTGAATAACTGTTTCTTCCTAAAACTTGTTTTTCAACTCTTGCATTTTTCACCTACTCCGTCACCTCCAAAGATTTCATATTTTCACTCCCATTACAGTTTAACAATAAATTGAATATCCAACTTGAGTTCCAGAAACAAGGCAGGAATTAATTATAAAGTCCTACTGCAGATATTATAATAAAGCAGAGAAACAGCTTTTACATCCAATAGGAATAACAAGTTATGCCAACAGAAACAACTATGTTCAAAATATTGCAGAGATAATGATTCATGATATCAAGTTTCAAAAGTTATACATATTATAAGAGCTTCATGAAACATTTTTGCCATTCTCAATGATATAACATACAGTACAAAATTTTAGTTTAAAACATAGAAATTAAGATGGAGCTCCACAATTAACAATCACTATAAGTTTCCCTTAATGTCAATGACTAATCTAATCATACTTATTTGGCTGTTTGGCTAATCTACAGATAGCCCAACTTTTCAAGGTACAGTTTATTTTACCAAACTTGTTTTTAAAGCAAGATAAGCTAACAAAAACTAGCTCATTCAAATGCACATTAATGCCTAAAGGTTCTGTTGTACCAACTTGACACAACATGTATAAAAGGTACATTTTATGATTTTTGCAAATTACATGCCAGCTATAAGATTGAAGAGGGTTTTTCTTTTGGAAGTAAATGAACTTTATTAAAAAGCACAAAAAAAAAAGAGGAACAAGCCTAGTACACATGGTGTATACAAAGGTGAAACCAAAAGGCAAAAAAAAAAAACAACAACAAAAACAAAAACAAAAACAAAACCAAAAGAAACATAGCATCTAAAATTCATCATAGCTAAAAAATCACTAAAAACAAGTACTTCAACTATAGAGCTCTTTTCCTTTAAACCTGTGCATATACTTTTCCCTCCAACTGCTAGATCAAACACAAAGGCATGAACTTTCATATTCCATCATTAACCTTCTTTCAAAGTTCTCTTGCCAACAAGCCAATAGTTTCATCATGTATTTTGGCATAACACAACTTACACTGAACAATCTTAAAACCAAGGACATAACTCTAGCAGTCTCATAATGAAGAACAAGATGATCAGTTCATTCTCCATTAGATTTGCACACACAACACCAATCAGAAATTATAATGCCCCATTTCCTCAAATTGTCGGCAGCTAGAATTGAGCCTTTCACAGCTGTTCTAGTAAAGAAAGTTACGTGTGGTGGAGCTCCAACACACCAAATAGATATCTATGGGAAATTGATGTTGGCCCCTTTCCTCAAAGCCTTATAATAATTATTAACACAAAAACCATGGCTCTTGGAGAGAGACCAGACCAGACCAGCTTGTCCTCTTCTCCCGGATTAACTTTAGGAGTATATAGATCATCTTGAAATGACTGTATGAACTCTAGCTCCCAATCTTGGACTACACGATTAAATTACGTATTCCACCAACAATTTCCATTCAAACAATATGTGTGAAGTGCAACAGTAGCATCTCTATTTCAGGTAATGAGAAACAACTCCAACTAGGTTCCGAACATCTCCTAGGACAAGGACTCAAACACAAAATAAGACTTATGGGCCTTTGGTAAAGCCAAGGACAGCCCATTCCAGAAAATCTTGTATTTTGTTATTTAATCTTTTTTATCCCCAAAATTTTTACAAACCACATCATAACCCCAAGTATTTCAAGAAGAGATGAGGGAAATTGCACATAATAAGTCTGGCCAATTCTTCTAGGTTCTGAACAATACATCTCCTACCAGAACCATCTCCTAGGGTTAAGGTCAATAGATACTCAAAAATGTCTATCCAAATGTAGTTTTTATAAAAAATTTGAAAATGGGCTCTAAGGATTTCTTAAATTTGGACTCTATTTTCATGTTTCGCCAATTGATTTTGCATGAAAATTGACAGTTTGAGCTGTTCTACATCGCTTGGCTTTCTTGAAAATATTGAAGCTAACCATGTTCAATTTCAAGCCTCAGTTTCATGTCTATTGCTCTTTTAAAACCTCACTTTCCTTTTTCATACCATCTTGGAGATAAAAGACACTTATATTCTGGTACATTTTCAACTCTAACTATGGGAAGCTACAAAATTAATATTTAAGTACCATTACTGAAAGAACATTGAATTGAATCACATTTTTCTTCCCTCTTTTGTCATAGTGGTTTAGTTTGCTTTCATCATTGACTCTATGTTAACAAGTTTCTTCATAAAAGACATTTCAAGTTTCCTTTCTTTTCCCCATTTTATTACATACTCAGCTTACAGGTTTTGAGAAATATTGATCTAGTTTATGATAGAGGGAGGGAGTGTTGGTTGAATGGTTTGATTTTTTCAGCTGTCTACAATGGAGGTCACCATGTAATTCACTAAGCACCCTCCTCTTTCTTTAAAAAGTAGTTATCAAATGCATCAATTGCTAAACACAAAAAAGTATTACTAACACCAATGTTCAGGAAAATTTATATAAAAGGAGTGAACCACATCTCACCTCCTCTTATCAGCTCAACATATTTGTCAACTGGTGTTTTTTAGCACTCAAAACCAATGTTTAGGACAATTTATATAAAACGAAAAGGCACATTGAAGACTATATCATACCTTACCTCCTCTTAGATCAGCTCAATATATTTGTCTATTGTGCCTGAACTCCTGAACTTTGCGTGTTAAGGAACGATTTAGTAAGCCCGTTAAGTTGAACATTCTTGGTTGTCTGTGTAAAAGGATCATACAAGACCAGCTCCCCTTCTCTGTTCTCCATAAGCAACTCCCCATTCTTGCAAAAGCACAATGGCCACTCCAAATCGAAATAGTGCCCAATTCTAAACAGCTTAGTCCATGATTCCTTCACGCCAAATTCAAGCAAAACCCATATAGAAAACGACACCTTCTTCTTCCTTCTGAAAGGATGAACCGCCATAGCAACAAACCCATTCAACACCATGAGACTCCGCCATACTTCGTTACAATCCCCAATAACACTTTTATCCGGAAGCGGCGTCATTCTGAACACCTCATTCCTACAATCGAATGAAACAATTCTCTCATCATAATCTTCATTGGGCCCTACCCACCAGTAAAAGAACCCATTGTCGTACACTTTCGCCCTTTCATAGGGAACGAAAATATTGAGCATGTTTAAATCAAGAATAGTGTCGAACTGTTTCCCTAAACCAGGGCCCAAACTGTACACTTCCAGCTCGACATCCACAAAATCCGTGTCCGCCATGAAACTGGTATTGAGAGTGTCTAGAAATCTCACCACCTTGAAGTCATCAGCTATGTAATCGAACCCGAACTCCAACCCCAGAACGTAGTCGAAGTCTTTCGTGCGAGGACAGTAGATGCGACGAGATAAAGCCAGGAGTTGCAATGAGGAGGAAGGATTCCAGAGGTAGACATCGCCTTGGAAATGGTCGTGGAGACAGAGGATGCCATTAGAGGAAGAGACTATGCCGCCTAGTCCGAGAAAAGGAGGTGGTGAGTTGGATTCTTCTCTGGCTTTGACGAGGAGGAAGGGTGGATATGGGTGTTGGGATTTGGTGTTGAGAATGGAGTTGTTGATGAGGTTTTTGGATACAAAATCAGGAGTTCCAATGAGAGCAAGCCAAGTTTTGGAGACACACCTGAATCGAAGTAGAGATTTAGGAGGGAGGTGTGAGAGTATATTTACCACCACTTCCTCAGGCAGATAGCTTGACATTATTGCTTCTTCGAGCTTGCTGAATACCCGTATCAGCAGAGGTCAGACCTTATATAATCACTTTCTAATGTGGAACCTTGAATGACACTTGAAAGGCGTACCGAGGAAGGAAGTTACAAATCACAACTGGTCTTCCTGTGAAATGATATTTTGTATAATGATGTTTTTCTGTTTGAAAAATATTAGAATAAAATAAAGATATTAGCGCCAAAATGCTCAAAGGGACATAAAATCCTAACTATATAGTTAGTAGATCCGGTTTCCAAACTTTATCATTTACTAGCATCTCGAGTCTATGAGACTCGATCTTGGCCCATAAATTGAGTCTCAGAGACTCAATTTTCATGGTTTGATGTGACATTTGTTTCTTACGTGAAAATCGAGATGTGGAAATTGAGTCTTTGAGGCTCAATTTATAAACCAAAAAAATTAAAAAAAATTTTAAGTCTCTCATACAAGTCGAAATATCCAAAAAAAAAATTTAAGAAATCCAGATCAAAGGAAGAGACTCAAATCAGAGAAGCCGAAATACCCAAAAAAAATTTAAGAAATCCAGATTAAAGGGAGAGACTCTGATCAGATCAAATCTCGGCTAGCGCGCTGCCTAGGTCGCGCGGCCTGGGTCTCACGCTGCCTAGGTCGGTCGCCACGCACTGCGCTGCCTGGCCTGGGTCGCACACCACCGTGCTGCGTGGGTTCTTCTCGCACCGCTGCGCTACCTGGGTTCTTCCCTCTTTCTGTTTCTGGGGTTTTTTTTTTTTTTTTTTTCTCTGGGTTCTTCTCTGGTATGTTATGGTCTCTGACTGGTCTCTAATCTGTTGTTTATAAGGGTTATAAATCGAATCTTAGAGACTCGATTTTCATGTGGTTGCCACGTGGAAAAATATGTCACATTAGACGTGATTAGACCATGAAAATCAAGAGCCCGTTTGGATTGCTAGTTTTGATAACTCAATTTTCTGTTTCCATAATTCATAACTCAAAAATGGTAGGACCCATAGCAAAAAGTTTGTTTGGCAAACAATAATTCTATTTCCATAACTCTGTTTCCATCACTCAATTCTCTGATTTTTGAGTTATGAGTTATGGAAACTAAAAACAACTTTTGGCTGTTTTCAGTTTCCATAATTCATAACTCAATGGCAATATTGTAATTAAACGCACATAGGGGACCCACAGTCGCAACTTTTGACCACCTTTTGACTTCTTTTTTTTTTTTTTTGGGTTGGCGTTGGCTGTTCTTTTTTTTTTTCTTGGGCTGGCGTTGGCTTTCGTTCTTTCTTTTCTTTTCCTGGGCTGGCGTTGGCTTTTGTTCTTTTTTTTTTTTTTTTTTTTTTTTTTTTTTTTTTTTTTTTTTTTTTTTTTTCTGGGTTGGCGTTGGCTTTCGTTCTTTTTTTTTTTTTTTTTTTTTTTCTTTTTTCTCTTTTCTCGGGCTGGTGTTGGCTTTTCTTTTTTTTTTTTTTTTTTTTTTTTTCTCTCTCTGGCTTGGCGTTGGCTTTCGTTCTTTTTTTTTCTTTTCTTTTTTCTTTTCCTGGGCTGGCGTTGGCTTTCGTTCTTTTTTTTTTCTTTTCCTGGGTTAGCTGTGTGGTTCTTTTTTTCTTTTTTTTTCTTTTTTTTTTTCACTAGTTCGGTCTTTTTTTTTTTTTTTTTTTTTTTTTTTTTTTCACTGGATTCAGTGAGTTTGGGTACTGGAAAAAGAAAAGAAAAAAAAAAAAAAAGCTGCACCGATGACAGGTATGGGACTCACAAATAGTGTGAAAAATATTGAGTAATGGGAAGTGAGTGATGGTGCCAAACAAACATGGTATTTTAAGTGATGAGTTATGAGTTATGAGTGATGAAAATTGAGTGACAAAAAAAATGAATCCAAACAGGCTCCAAGTCTTTGAGACTCGATTTATAGGCCAAAATTGAGTCTCATAGACTCGAGATGTTAGTAAATAATATAGTTTGGAAACTAGAACTGCTAACTATATAGTTAGGATTTTATGGCCATTTGGCCATTTTGGCCAGATATTACTTTCAATTGATTTTTTTCAAAATAATACCATTTTTCAAACAATTTCATTAGTTAACACAGTTTTCAAACTATTTAGGAAATTAATATCTCGAGTTTGTTAAACTCGATATTGCTGTAGTAACTCAAGCACAAAAGACTCGAGTTCCTTGATCTGGCCACATTGAAATCGAGCTCAAGAGATTTGAGTTTCACATAGAATTCCTTTCATTGCCTTCAACCAACTCCAGCAAATTCTTCCTCCTCACATGTCCGATCCGATCCAATCAACTCCAGCAAAACCTTCCTCACAGTTCCGATCCAATCCAGCAGAACCTAGGTACAATCTGTTTCGATCAAAACCTTCCTCACAAACCTAAACCCAACACCTCATACCGATCAAAGCCAATCAGAACCTTGCAAACTCAAACCCAAACCCAACAAACATGCCACCATCTCATACCAATCGGAACTCACAAACCCAAAACCAACAATCACACCACAACTCATCCCGATCAAAACCTACAAACCAAAACCCAACAAAGGCTATTCATACCCATGGAGAAGAAGAGAAGCCTCATACCCACTTGTTCTCATCTCAGTGGCAAATCAGCGATGGCTCTCCTGAATGGGAAGGTGCTCGCTCTTCTTAGTGCAAGTTTGCCTCTGCTTTCTCTCTTTTTCTCCTGTTCTCCTTTTTTTTTTTTTTTTTTTTTTTTTTTAATTCCAAGAGCCGCTTCGATGCTGATGTTGAGATCGTGATTTTTGAGTTGGAGAAGAAGGAAGAAGAAGTAGAAAGTGGAGTCTTTGGTTTTTTAGAGCAAGAACTCGAGATTTACAAACTCGATTTCCCCTTGGAAATTGAGTTTTTAAGACACGATTTGCTAACAAAATCAAGTCTAACAAACTCAAGATGTTAGTTTCCTAAATAGTTTGGAAATTGTGTTAACTAACAAAAATGTTTGAAAAATTGTGTTATTTAAAAAAAAAAATCCTAGTTTCAATCATGGTTTTAAAATAAGGACAAAAAACTGAAAAAGAGATTGATAACCGGTTTTCTTTTCCAGCTAGGATTGGATCGATAGTTGAATCGATGATGTCATGATTAATATAATTAGAATATTTAAATAAATTTTATATGAATTTTGATTTTTCATAACTTATATTATGAAAATATATAAAGATTTTTTTAGCTTATTCCTTCTTTTTCTAGTTGGTAATTATTTGAGAAAGTATAATTTGCTAAGTTTGTAATTTTATTTTTATAAATAATAGTTTAATAGTTTAACTTTAACTATTTATTTATTAAAAATAAATAAAACTCAAATGTCATTATGACAAGACAAGTTATTGACTTAGGGTTTGTTTGGATTCCGCTTATTTACTAAAAATTGAAAATTTATTGCTAAAAAAACTATAGCAAAATAAATTTTAAAGGTGTGTATAGTGCTGTGGGGCCCAAATTTATCTAGAAATCTACGTTTTGCTGAGTTTGGTGGTCCATGAATAGTGCCATGGGACCCAAAAAAACACAAAATGCAACTTAAATATATAATTTCAGTACTGGGCAAACGCACGCTTGCTAACCCAACTTCCCCACTTCCTAGCCACACACGTTTACATTGATTTGCTTATTCTTTTTTTACCCCCAAAATCTAGCACCACACTTACCATTTACTACTATTATATCAGTCAGTACTTTTAAGTTTTAAATCTTATCATATTCCTAATTACACACATTTACATTGGTTTGCTGCTTCTTTTTTTACCCCCAAAATCTAGCACCACACGTCACCACTTACTAGTTACTACCATTATATCAATCAGTACTTTTAAGTTTTAAGTTTTATAATATTCAAAGTTTCAACCTTTTAAAGTTCAAATTCTTTTCATTTTTCATTTTTCTTTCCTCCTCATGGCACAGGACACGATGATTCTCTTTTTGTCTCTCTCAAGACAAGTTCTTCAACATCAAATTTCAGTCAAAAGCTAAATGCAGAAATTTTTCATACATTTCATCCAACATAAGTATCTCTTTCATTTTATTTTCACCAACAAATCTAAGATTTTCCTCAAATTTAAGAAGTTTGGCAAGTTTGGTTCTATTTTTTTTTTCCTTTAAGTTACAAGAACCGGTTTAATTGCACTGGTTCCAAGTTGAACTTGCAGTTTCCAATTTTTCTTGCTTTTTCTTCAATTTTTGGTTTTTGATGATAACCGGACTAGATTAAGGTTCGATTTTCGATTGAATTGACTGGTCCAATTTAGTTTTTACAACCATAATTTCAACTATCTTCTTTTACTTGTACTTGCTTCTGAAGGGTTTGGGTCCCTTATCAAGGGCCTTACTCAGTAGTCAGTAGTGCTAGTCAATTTTGTATATAGTAATTATTGCATTGGTAGCAAAAATATGCACATGACTAGGTGAATCCTTAAACACTTTTTTTTTTTTGCTGCCCCATAACTTGGTATGCAACAATTCCTGCATATAAGTATGCAACAAAACATTTTTTTTTTTAATTTTAATTTTTTATATTTTACATTTTATGCCAAATATATTAATTATGTGACTAAAATTGAAACATATTAGTTATATGACCAATTTTGAAACTCAGAGTTCTAAATCTAATGTGAAGAAGTGAAGTTACTAAAACTTGAGTTCCACTAAAAACTTAGAAAAAAATTATATTGTTTCTTGATTTTCTTCATAAAACTCAAGATTTTGAGTCCCTTTTTGGAACTTAGAGAGGGACTTGAATTCCAAAAGTGGTGGCCTAACAAAATTGTTTCAAAATCGATCACCTAATTTATATGTTTAGGAAATTAGGCTAACGGGGAAAAATTTCCATCTAGGAGCTCCTGCAGTCTTGAAATATCTATTTCAAATTGTGCAAATAGCTAGTAGTTACTATCAAAAAAAAAAAAAAAAAAAAAAAAAAAAAATTCTAGTAGTTGTTAATCACCTTCCTCTTCTGAAGATTTTTGCAATTGCAAGTGTTCTTTTAATGATATTCCTCGTTTATTATTATTATTATTATTATTTTTTACTTTTTGATATATATATATATATATATTTATTTATTTATTTATACTCTAATCTAATCTAAGTGTATATGTGTGTGAGTGTGAAGCTCTCGTCTGGAGACTTGAATCTTGGCCTTTACCCCCCCATAAGCACTTATACTTGTGGAGTGACTATTATACCAAATGTGCGCATGATAATTTTTGATATATTTAATAGTCTTTTTGTTGTTTTTTATTATTTATTTATAAGTTTTTGGACTGAGCTCATGAGCACAACATGGGCTGTAACGTAATGGGCTATGACAAGAATGTCCCAGGCCTTTTCCCTAAACAACATAACTAAATCCGAAGCCCAATAACTCAACTAGCATCTAATTAATCAAGTGCTCTCTCTCTCTCTCCCTCTCTGTGTGACAATGGCTTCCAATTCCAAATCTTCAACACCTATGGAGCGTTACGGCTACGATGTACTGTTGGGATCAATCGCTGCGTTCTACGTGATCATGATTCCGTACACCAAGGTTGAAGAAAGCTTTAACGTTCAGGTACTTCTCTCCTCTTCTTCTTCACTCGAATTTTCCATTCCATTCAACTCAAAAAACATTCAATGTATCAATTCCTGTTAAATTTCCTAGACACTAACAAAAAATCTTAACTTTCTGAGCTAGCAAGATTGATTATACCCTGTTCGGTTTAGAACATTGACAAATTTTAGAAATTTAAAAAAAAATTGATATTTCAGTTCAAAATTCTTACTCAAAATTTCATATATATATATATATATATATATATTCAAGGCTAAACCATTGACTTTATGAGTCCATTATTTCAAAATCAACTTGTTATGCCCAGTTTGGTTTAGAACATTGACAAATTTTAGAAATTTGAAAAAAAATTGATATTTCAGTTCAAAATTCTTACTCAAAATTTCATATATATTGTGGCTTCTATAGCATTTGAGGCTAAATCATTGAATATATGAGTCCATTATTGCAAAATCAACTTGTTATTGCATATATACTTTGCTAAGTATCTCGGGTTTTGTTTACTTAGGCAATGCACGATATTCTCTATCATCGGCATCACTTGGATAATGTAAGTTTACTTGTCTGTATCTTCAATATCATTTGTATGTTCTATTTACTACGAACTTAACAGATGGCTTTTGATATAATTGCTTGGCTTGGTTTTTTTGTTTTTGTTTTTGTTTTTGGTAATCAGTATGATCATTTGGAGTTCCCTGGAGTGGTTCCTCGCACTTTTATTGGTAAGTTTTTTGATTCTTCTAAGGTTTGGTTAGTGATTTTTCGTGCTTGTTAATAAAATTTTTAATATATTTAAATATTGCTAAAACTCATGATATAGGCCCGTAATGTAGTTTAATACAATTCCATATCTGTTGCAATTATTTTTGTTTAAATTTGAGGTGGATTCTTCGTGGTTTATTTTATGATTTATATTTCATATGATTGTTCAGCATTATACATTTTGTGCTTTGATCTCTCTCTAGCGATTTTCCTGTGCTTAGATTCTTATGTGTATACACTGGTTTTTGTTTTTATTTTTTGAGATAAATGAAACCCATTAGTCAGAGTTTACTAGATTTTTAATGAATTCTGCTAAATGTATGAACGAGTCCATGAAAATTAAATCTTTCTTCCAGTAGATTAAGTTTACTTCTTACAAAGTACTGTTGTTCCTGTAGGTGCCTTGCTTGCATCAATTTTGGCGTCTCCATTTATATTAGCAATGAATTTGCTACACTTGCCAAAGCTTTATGGTCTTATTGCAGGTTAGTTCTTCGGATACTTTGGCACCCATTGAATGTGTGTGGGTGTGTAACTATAAGATTCAAGTCAAATTTCAAATTTGGTCCTAGTGGGGTTCTGGTCCATATGTCATTTGAAACATGAAATTAAACAAAACATATTTGCTTCTTTTTTCTTTGACTTTTCTTAGCGGTGTATTACTCAGTCTCTCTTCACATGTATAAAGCATCTTAAGTGACTCTCCCTTATCATTTTTTTAATAAGGGCTACCCTACCTTGAATGTATGGTTTCATTCCGTATCTTATCCTTCGTAACACTCTCACATCCATCTTAACATTCTCATTGTATGAACTTGTTGCTTACTAACAGCCCAACATCCTCTAGGATGGAGCGTAGCTGGTCCTGTAGTACTCTTATGCAAAATTTCCTTCAACTTAATAGGTGCATTATAACTTTTCTGATTGCCATAAATTTAAAACTACAAAGAAAATCAAAATCATGCAAAGATGAAGAAGAAGGAAAAAAAGAAAAAAGAAAAAGAGAAAGAGAATTACATCGCAAAGTGTTTAAAAGCATGTATTCGAAAATTTTAAGCTAGGAGGTGGAGATACTCAATTAGTACATAAACACGTATCTAATTGAAGTTGGACACTTTATTTAACACTTCTTTGTCACATACTGGCTTAATTGGAAATTGAAGAAATCCACTATAATTAGCTCAACGGAGCTTGCAACAAATGCAAATACGCCATGCATGCATGTGAAGTCCAAGAGCAAAGAAATCGACTATGATATCATGTTGAAGCATTCCTCCCAAAAAGCATAAGCTAGTAGATGGAGAAACCCAAGTAGTACATAAATTCATAGTCAAGAGTCATGACCATGCACCAACTGATGTGAGGCACTTTCTTTAACATGGCCCTTCATTTTTCTACCATATATGTCATCGTTTCTTTTGGTTTTGTTTCTTTCAACAGTATAATATAAATAGTTTAATTGCTTTTATATGCTTCCTAAAATTAGTGTATTGAATGCTTGGCATTGAAAATTCCTCCTTTTTCACTTTATTATTTTATTTTTGTATTTTTATACCCGGATTGTAGTGAAAAACCCTCCCCCCCCCCCCCCCCCCCCCCCAAACCCACCCAAAAAAAAAAAAAAAAAAAAAAATTCTATCTATTTCATTATGTTATATGGTTCATTTGTTACATTAAAGTAGGCTAACCTTTTTTCAATTTCTTTTGTCTAGTTCGCTTGGCATTAGGTTGCATCATATTAAGCACTCTGCGATTTTTCCGTCTCCAGGTATGTTTGTGTTGTTCTCCATTTGGGCACCAGTATTCATTTGTATCTACTTATTATGGGAAATCCACTCTTTTGCTGGAACCATGAAATTAAACTTGTTGCTGGATAATTTTTATGGTCAAATCTATTATGCCTCGAAAGTTCAATAGTTAATGACTGAAGAATAAGGTCTTGCATGAAGCCTCTGCCATTTACATGTCTTGATTTAAATAAAATTTTAGGTTGGAAATAACAAAATCATGCTGCATGTCCTAGATAAGTTACCCCTCTTGGAACTGAAAAGTGATTCTCATCTTGCATGGCCAGTATACCTGATAAACATGATTGAATTGAAGATGCTTGTTTTAGCAGTACAAAATAACTGTCCTTCAATCTTAAGTACACCTAGTGGTTGCTGACACCAGGGAAAAACAAGAAAAGTAATCTGGCCATTATGATATTCAATAACATGTAATAAACTATTCTAAATCTTTTAATGTTGGTATGAATAAACAATCAAAACTTTTCAACCGGAAAAAAAAGGGAGAACAATCCATGAACCATCAGAATTACCCTTGGTAGACTTGGTTATAAGGATCTGGCTGCAGTTGATACACACAAACTTGAATTTTGTTTTTCAACAAATAAAATTGCCTTATACATAGATAATATTCAATTTCATTATTTACCCAAGAATTATCAAATGTGTAACTAACCCCAAATCTCCTTTTTAAGACAAATAAGATGCAAAACCACATATTTTGTATTCATTTTTTTTCTTCACTCTAAAGGTTTACCCTTTTGATATTTAATTTTTATTGAGGTTGAAGTTACTTTTTTTTTCTTGGATCAGGTCAGAGATAAGTTTGGAAAGCACGTAGAAGCTTTCTTTGTAATACTAACTGCAATCCAGTTTCACGTGCTGTTCTACTGTACACGTCCTCTTCCTAATATACTAGCTTTTGGTGTAGGTAATTACTTATTGCAGTATCTCTTCTATGCTCCTTGTCTTCCTTGTAAAAGTAGTTGGTATCTGTTGCTGGCTGCTCCAAAGGAGAGTTGTGTTTGCTTTAACAACATGTTATCTAGCTAACACTTGCACAAGTGGTTCATATGCTCTTTGTAACAGAAGCTAGTACTATGTTGGAGGAATTTAGATCAGTAGATTTAATTAATTTTTTAATTAAGTTGCTGAGCTTAAATGACTATATGGAATTTGCTGATTCCTATCATATATATAATTTTTGTTTACTTTTGGCTCATGTATGATGCTGTTAAAGAAGTGTAATGGACTGAAAAGCTCAGATTTTTGCTTGAGTATGTGGCAAATTTGGAGGGAGAGGAATAGGAGGTTGAATGAGGGGCAAGAGTTTGGATGTCTTTTGACAGGGTAGACCAGAAGATATGCATGGCTTTATAGACTATTGTATCCATGCCATAGTAGATGAATATCGGGGCATATTGCTGATATACCCAGTTCTCTTTGTACCTTTGTATTTTAGTTACAATTAAATTTCTTTTACTTATCGAGAAAAAGAATTTTGCTTGAAGTTGAGGTGGATAAAATTGCTGTGTCTGATACTCTGATTAATTCTATATTAGTCATTTTGTGATTGGAACCGTAGTTGTTAATTCTGTTCTTTTTTGGCTGCAACAAGTCAAATCTTTAGCAAACGATTATTTGGGTAACTGGAACCATTTTGCTTTATACACCATTACACTCTTCTGTTTCTTTGTCTCTAAGCCACAAGTGAAACATCTTGTATGTTTGACTTGAACCCTCATGTGATGCATCTTTGAGACAGGGGGACACCTTAATTATAAGGTTTTTTTGTACTTTTCTTCATCTTCTCTCTCTCTTTTAATACCCCCTGCCGGGCATTGTGCGTCATGCAATTGCTTTTTTTAGGATTTGTTATGTTGGTGTCCTAATTGGAAAGATTAGAGAAAGACTGAGATTATCACTGTACTTCTTTTATATGTTTTCTGCATTATTATATCACAGATAGGGATGGTATGCCTGGCATGTGATGCATTACCATGTTCTCATTGTAAAGTAAAGCTGACTGTTGCTCTTACAAGAGGATGTTTGTTGCTGATAAAGGGTTTTTGATTTTAATATTATTTTTAAGTTTAAATTTTAAAATACCGATGAGTATGTCATGTGAGGTGACTCTAATTTTCTTTTATACTTATCTGTTGTAGTCAACTTGGCATATGGGTATTGGCTAAAGGGGAATTTTTTCACAGCTTTGAACTGTTTGGTATGTGCCCTATTTACTATCAATTCAGATTACACAGTTCTAATTGTACTAAATGTCACTAGCTCTTACATACTTAGCTCTATTATACTTAACAAAATCTTGTGTATTGAGGTTTATAATTAGATTAAATGCAAGCCATTCTGAAATTCATTGCCTATTTCAGTATGCTTTCTGTGTCCTTCATAATTGAAAAACTGTACATATCCTATTGCTGCATTTCATGAACTTTGGAGAACAATGCCATCATCATACCACTTTGCAAAATAAATTAGGGTTATTGTTTGTCTCTTTGGCAATGTCTAATTGTGATGGCATGCACTAAGAAATATTCAAGTTGTAATAGACCTTGTCAAATGGTTGAATAAAGCCCAAGTGATCTCCAGGAATTTTTCAAAATTTAGCAAAGGTGAGTGAAGAAATCAAAGAGTGATTGTTGACTGGAAGTTATCCCGTTTATGTTTTACAAAGGTTGCGGTTATGGCAGGCTAAAGGGGTAATTATCGTTTCATATTTTTTGATAAGCAAATGGCTAAAGAGGCCTTTATGGAAGAGTAAATATGTTTTTGCCCTGAAAGGGGGAGTGGGGTTTTAGGCTATTAGCATTGAACAAAGACATCAAGTATTTAAATACACACACACACACACACACACACACACACACACACATATCTATATATATATATATATTGTATAAAAATAAAGCCATCAATTGAAATGCCTTGGAAACATAAAAAAAGAAGTGAAAAAGGATAAACACTAAAAATTTAAAAGTGCCATGAGACTATTTTTTAGCTAAATAAGTGCTGTGATTCTGTGAATATTTAAAAGCTAAAATCCTTGGACCAAAACAAAACATAAGTGTTGGGTGTCTTACTGTGCATCAGAGAAGCTTTTTTCCCTTTTTTTTTTTTGGTGGTGCCAGAGTAGTTTTCTTCTCATTGGCACTGCCTTTCTTTTTCCCTATGTCAGGGGGGCAGAGCTTTTAAGAGGGGCTCCCAAATACTAGAGCAACAGTACCTATAAGAAATTTTGGGAGGAGTCAGGGGGAGCAATAGCGGCCCCCCCACTTGGATCCACGCCTGATATTATATATTTATATATATACACACTGATATTTCTGTTCTAACATTTAATTCAATATTTTTTATTTTATTTCTTACAAGTAGAGTCTTTTTATGATCTAAATTGCATAAATCTTATTATGATTCTCTATTTTTTAATGATCAGATTTTTGCTACTGTCATCTTTAGATGTGATATGCTGCTACTTCTTGCCCCTCTTGGCCTGATGCTTCTGTTGGTAGGTTGCTTGTGACAATATTTCTTATTTTTGTTTTCGTTCCTCCCACGCCCCCCCCCCCCCCCCCCCTCCCCCCCTTTTCCCTTTTTATCTTGTTAAGCTGGATAATCTTCTTAGGATCTTGTCAGATTGTGACTTTGAATTCTTACAATTATACCTGTTTTGTTTCTTGGTTAAACATTTCTTTCCCTACAATTTTTATGCGAATGTATGTAATTGGAAGAACTTGGCTGAGTTACTTCATTAAATTCAGTTACTAGTAAAAGTTTTTCATTTGAAACTTTACAATTGATACACTATATTACCTATTATTAAAAAAAAAAAAAAAAACAATTGATACACTATATATATGTATATATAAGGAATGCATGAGAAAATGTGAAAACCATGCAAATGAAGATGCCCAAGGACTATAAAAGTGACCATGTAGGATCATTTTAGATTCCTTTGATCTTTTGCATCAGGAGGCCACCTAATTTATAATGTTGGAATTCACAACAGCAGGCACCAACTCTCCTAATTCAAGATTCTTACATGGCAATTTTGGACGTGTTCAGTAGAATAAGTACTTTGACATCCAAAGCTCTTGAGCTTCTGCCCACCACTTAACAAAGAATCCATATATATATATATTGGATAAGTTAACAACGAAGCCATTATTCATGTAGCAATCATGATCAGAAAGATGGTTCAAGTAGAATAAGCACTTTTAAATCCAAAGCTGTAGAACTTATGCACACCAGTTAACAGAGAAGCTGTTACCCATATTGAAATCAAGTTCAGAACAATTGTGCAAACGTAATTACAAAATCGAATATGGACCAAAAATTTGTTGCGGACAGTAAATATATGTGTGTGTTGTGTTTAAAGACTAGTCATAAAAATGATGGCTGAGCTCTAATTCTAAACTCAACTTTCTATGGTAAAACTGATTTATATTCTTTAATTGATTTGGAGGATATTATTTTAATTGTTGGTGTATCAAATCACTCTCTAAATGCTTTGTTTTTTTTTTTTTTTTTTTTTTTTTTTTTAAATAATTATTTTCTTAAAATTCAAGCCTCTTGCATTATATAATGAGATTTTTATCCTTTTATTGCACAGATTGGGAAGACTTTTTATGCTGCTTAATTTTTTTCCTGGAGCTATTGTTTTTTGTTTCAGTAATTTGTATTAGGATTGTGAATTCATTTTTATATGATTCTCAACTTTAATTAGATTAAGAGGTTAGTCTAAGATGAGGAGCACAGTGAAGTTTACTTAAGTTTATAATTTTTTTTTTTAAAATAAATTGTGTTATTGTTGCATGTCTGAAACTTCAAGGTCAGATATTAAAGGTTACCTGGGGTCTGTTTGGATTGAACTTATTGTTGCTGAAACTGAAAACTGAAAACTGAAAGTACTGTAGCAAAATAATTTTTAAATGTGTGAATAGTATCGTGGGACCCATTTTTAATATTTTTTAGTGCGTGAACAGTGATAAACAGTGCTGCTACAGTACTGCTACAGTACTGCACTAGAGTGCTTATTGTCCCTAGAACACGTGAAGTGAGGGAAAAAAAAAAAAAAAAAAAAAAAAAAAAGGAAAAACGCAGCTTGGATTCAGCGGAAAACGCTGAATCCAAACGGCACCCTGATGAAAACTGCCTATGATATGGTCACTGGTTGCTTCTTGGCTCTCACTCACAACATAAATAGAAATAAAAATCTCATGTAGAGTCTAACTAATCACTAACCATACCCTAGTCATGCTATGTCTCTATTGGTGTTGCATTGATTACATGCTTAACATAGCATGAGACAATCTTCCATTAAGATACAATTAGAATGGGGTTTAAAACTTAGCTATTTTCAGGCTGTATGTTGGTATGTCACATTTCCAGCTGGTGGATAATCTCCTAGCTTGAACTGATTTCTGTAAGTGCTCCAAGGAGCAGATTCTATCATTAGCATCAGCACATATAGTTTTAACCAAGCTTTCATCTCTACAAACTTTACCATAGCTTCCTGTATTTCTTTCAATCCATATATGGTATATAAGAGAATTTAATTTCATCAATGACAGATGAAATCAATTTCATTATGGGAGGCATTAATACGCTGCATTGGGATAGCTCTGTTGTGCATAGGTTGGTTAATTGTTCATTCATTTTTATTGCAATTTGACTTGATTTAGCCTTCCTATCTAATTAGAATTGGCCATTTGATGAGAACTCCTGATCTAATATCTACTTTTGAAATTCTCCTCAGTGCAGGTCTCACCGTGTTGGTTGATTCCATTATGTGGAAGAGGATACTGTGGCCTGAATTTGAAGTTTTTTGGTTCAACTCTGTTCTGAATCGAAGTTCTGAGTGGGGTGTATCCTTTCTAAAAGAATTTTCTATTGCACCTTCAATGTGTTGTACAATTGAAAATGTGTGTTATGAATGCTTTATGGGAAATTTTAATTATCCATCTGGGTCTATGATTTATTTATATTCTTACTCGTATACTTTTTTTCCTCTTTTGGATCCATCTGAGCATGACATGCAGGTAAGGCTACTTATCTGTTTGCAGCTTCATTTTGCATATTGTTGAAATAAACACTGCAGAGTTGCATGCAGCTTCGTTTCACATGTTGTTAAGTTTAAACAGTGGTGAGTTGGTTGGCTCATAGGCATTCTGAATACTGTTTAATGAGGTAAAAAGACAAGGCCTGCTTGTATTTGGAAGAGACTGAAGCATGGCAGTACAATGCTAACTGCAATCAGGTAGTTACTTTTTGGTGCCTACACAATAGGAGTCTCATCTGATGTTTTCATAGTTGATTCTGAAAATGCAGTAATAAAGAAACTATATATTTATTTGAATTTTACTCTGTATTCCTTAACATCTCTTATTTTTAGACACATTCCTTTCACTGGTACTTTACTTCAGCATTGCCACGCTCATTGCTTGTTGCATATCCTCTTTTTCTGGTGAGTTTTGCAACTAGTAAAAATTTTTCTTTATGCATTTGTTAAGGTTTCTGCTAAGCATCATACAACTGCTGAAAATGGTTGCCTAACTTCATTTGGATGGTGGCTTATAGTTCTTGTCATTAACTTTGTAATGATGTGCATTTGATATGGTCTTTGATGTAGGATGGTCCTCTGGATTGGATATTAGAGTTGCCTAACCTCAATATAAGTAGGCCAAAAGGTTCTCGATATTGTGGTTTGTTGAACCTTTTTTTTCCCCCCGATGAGTAAGAAAATTTTAGTAAATACAAACGCCTCCGAGTACACAAGAAGTGTACTTAGAAAGCTGTTGGGGTTTGTTGATCTGAAGGCTCTTTGGGGATTATGGAGGTTTTGGAGTTAGAATAATTCAAGAAAACAAAGGAACACTGGTGATGTCCAGTATCTGTGAACAGTAGCAAGAATAATAACCTTCGTGTTTAGGAATTTTTGGTGTTGATTGGTGGTGGGCTCTCTTTGGGTTCATGAAATAGGATTTTGGGATTGATTGGGCTTGAAAGGGGGTTCGTTGAGATATGGTTGTGGCCACTTAGAAAGTAGATGAAGGAGAAGAAAGGATTAGGAAGCCTTCAAGTCTCATCTAGAAAAATTTCAATGGAGCCTCACCATTAATAGAAAGCAAAATAGCCAAATTTTTTCAATCAAGCTGTTCAATTGTTACAAGACCACCATCTTATATATTATATAGTGGTGAATCTAAGCATAAGCTGGAAAATTTAATGTCCTATTAGGAAAAGGATTGACTAACCATTAAGACTCAGCTAAACCTAAAAAATAATTAAAATAAATTATTGTCAAGGCCTACCCTTTGCAGTTTTTATTGTCAAAGCTTGCCTTTTGAAAGGAAGACCATTATTACATCTAGCAAATTAGATGTAAAACACTGTGGAATCAATAAAAGAAGCTGGGAAAAAAAAAAAAAAAAAAAAAAACCCCTCAACAGTTGCACTTTTGAGGATGTTTAGAGACCTATTGACCATCTAAAGTCCTGGCTAATCCAGACTTTGTTTGATTGATCTTAGTTTTGGGTTTTACACATTGTACTTCTGTTTATGATTTCCAACATTCTGTTAGATTTTCTATCTGATTTGTTTGTAACTGTTTTAGTACTATGTGTTCATCATCATGGCATAGAGTACATTTTCTATTTTAATAAAATTCTTATTACCTTAAAAAAAAACAAATCGTATACTCAATAAAATGAAATTCATGCTTTCAGTTGGGTCAGTTAAATGGTAAAAGAAATAAATCCATGTTTTTGGAACAAACAGAGAAATTTTGGACACTGAATAATTGTCCTGCTCAAGTATATTGATGTCTATTCTTCTTAAGTTACTGGTTCTATTATTTCTCTCCAATTACTTTACCTGAAAAAGCTATCCTTCTTGCAGCTTGGGATCTTACTCGACAGAAGGATTTTGCCCTTTGTTCTTCCAATTTTATTTTTTATCATACTTTACTCAAAGCTTCCCCATAAGGTATTGGATATTCAATGTAGCTTCATTGACTTTCATTATTTTTTATTTACTCCCTTCATCCCTAAATACATGAAATGTTTGAAATGTCACAATTGTTAAAGAAAAGGTAAAAGTATGGTGATCTTCCCCAAAATTACATTAACTTTCTATTAGAGGTGACACGACTCTTGATAAATATTCTGTTTGTTCTTTTGAACAAAATGTGAGTGTAGTTTTGGATATTGGACTTCCACTTTTTGAAATTTTCATATATTCTGGAATAACTCAAAGAGAAATGTTATCGTTTATTTTGGGATGGAGGGAATATCTTTTTACTTCTTAAGAAGACATATGTGACACCATTTCATTTGTTGATGCAGGAGCTTCGTTTTATTATTAGTTCTGTTCCAATCTTCAACTTATCTGCGGCAATTGCAGCTACTAGAATGTATGTTGCAGATGTTTAATATTCATCATTATCCGAAGTAATATGTTAGAAATTTCTATGGATTGTGGTTATATTTTTTGAACAGTTGTTTAACTCCACTGAAGTTATTACCTATTGTTTAAGAAATAGCACGACACTTTAAGCTAAAGGAAATCAGTGGATAAGATCATCAAGGCTTTTGAAGCTCTAAAGCTTGGTTTGCTTTACCTTTACCATTATGTGTCTTGTGGACCATTTGGTAAGAGCGAAACAGTAAAACGTTTGATGGTGCTGAGCATCCAATTCGTGTTATCAAGCAATCCTTTTTAAGATGTCTATTTGAGTAAATGGTTGTTTTAGGCAACAACCACTCTTGTCCTTTCCAAGAGTTTTTAGATAGCTGGCATTTGAGTGTGTGCATTACCATTGTGTGAAAAGTCTTAAATTAAATATATTTTATCTTGTTTGATAGAAATTATTTTTAATTATATAGAAATAGAGATAAATTGAATGCCCTTCAGTTTACTGGAACTATTGCTAATAAGCTAAGGTCGGATGAAGAAAGAGTTTGAGCTTTCTTCCTAACTTAAGTGTCCAACCTTCATTTATCTGCTAGGAGTCATCCACTTAAGGAAAATTTGTGAGTGATAAAACAGTGTTTTAAGACTGGTGATTCTTCTGTATTTCTTCGTCCTTCTTTTCTTATCTACCCATCCTCTATATTTGCTATTTCTTTCTCATTTTAATGGCCTTTGGGGGATTGGAAAACTTCTCTGTCCGGTATCTTGTATGTTACTTTTCCTGTGATTTGTTGGTGATGGGCCAAATTTATGATTTCTCCATCTCTCTCTTTCTGAGTCTGCCTTCTGTGTAGTCTTTTGCTGCCTGTTGTTTGCAGATTTTCTGCATACTTGTTCTGGTCAAGCCCCAATCCATCTTTATTTTCCTCTCCTATTGATTGATAGCTATGTTGATTTTTTAAACTTACATGCAATAAACCTAGCCTTTGATTTCCATGTTTCTTATTCTTGATTTTTCTTTTTTATTTACCTCATTTGTGTTGGGATTAGATAAAGTTTCATGTAAAAATTGTTTGCGATTGAATTAATTTTGCAAGTTTTAATCACCTGAAATCTGATTGAGTTCCTCCATGTCCCGTTCGGGAATGTCACCCTGCTAAATTAAATGCTAGGACCTGATTTTAGTTACTTATAGTTGTCCAAAGTACTTTAGAATCAATTCAGTAGTCATAGGGCTGCATTATTAGAAATCAATATCATATTATGGGGTTTTGCGAATGGTAAATCTGTGGCAACGTTTATAGAGTCGTTTCCTTTTTGTACAACGTTATTTTTTTTAAATTTAATTTAATTATTATTGTTAATCTTTAGGCTACTTTGTGTCCATTGTACATGAAGTCGTCTTTCTTTAATAAAAGTATTTTTACCTACCCAAAAAAGAAAAAAAGAAAAGAACTATGGGTATCTTTTAAATTTTGTCCTATGATAAAAGTTGGTGGAATGCTATAACGTTTTAACTGTTGAGTGACTTTGGCCTAAATATATATTGGTCTGAACCATTCAATTGGTTATTCTAAACAAGATTGCAGGGTTGAAATCGTATTTGCCTGAGGTAGTTTGCCTCATATTCTATTAGTGCCACTTTGTAAGAGACATTGTTTGGAATTTCATTTAATTTTTGTAATATTACAATAGCAATGGAATTGGCTTGCTGAAAGGATTAAAACATTAATATATTTTAATGGCCTAGTGTGACGACTTCATGCTTACCCAGAAAAAGAAAATTTTAGTGGGTTCATAAATGCGTACATGCCCTCTCTTGAAATATGTGTAAGAAATGCATATAAATGTCATTACCTCTAGACTATAGAAAGCTTCACATTGATGATAAGATATCTGTGTTTGTGTGTGTCTGTACAAAAACATAATTGTATTCTTACAATTCTCATCTTGTTTTAATAGCTTTCAAGTCTCAACTTCAATCATTTTATCATTTTTTGTATGGTTTGCTTTTGTAATCCTTTCTGAGCTTTCAATTGCTGATACATTTTCTAATATTTATCCCAACTTCTTACAGTTACAACAATAGGAAGAAGACTTTCTGGAAGCTGCTTAATTTCATTATGCTGGGATTATTATTAATCAGGTTGGATGACAAGCCCTTCTGTATAACAGCCACAACAAAATTAGTGTAATTTAACTAGGGCAAATGCATAGGCCAGTAATATACTCAGATACTCATTAGTTACGGTTGTCTTTACTTATAAATAGTGTGTTTTACATAGTCCTCTAGTTTTTCTTATGCATTTTCACTGCTTCCATGATGTTTCTGAAACAATTTTGAAACAGTTCCGTTTCTGAACTACTAAAACAGTGCACTAAAATTTTGTTCCCTGGATAGCAATTCAGTCTTATGTCTCAAATTTTATTTTTCCACTACCATTCATGGATGTCGTATTTTGGAAGGTTGATGTACAGGATTCTATCATTTTACTTAATTTCCCTTTCTTATATTATGCAAGAAAATATATTCCCTTTCATTACAAATTTTTGAGAAACTGCAACTTACTGAGGGCGTTTTTGAAAACTTATATTTTTAAACATGAATTTTAATGTGGGAGTTTCATTTCTGAAGGTGGACAAACAATTTGGGTGAAAAATTAAATTTCTCCGCTTGTGCTCATTTTCTATTTTGTAGTCTAGGGTGCACCATCATAACGTTCATGGCTTCCTACAACAATTACCCAAGTGGTCATGCTTTGAAAGATTTGCACCAGATTGGTATGTTCTCTCTCTCTTAAAATTAACATGACAATGGGCTTGGAGTTGCACTTTTGTTTTGATAAGGAATCAACTAATTAACACCAAAAGGAATGCAGCTGTGGTACACAAGAATTATACGAAAAAATGAGCAGTTTAAAGAGACAGCTAGGATTACCTCTTGCAATACAGAGCATCTAAAAACTTAGAGAAATGTTATGTCTATAACATTTTCATAACAAATCCTAAATGGTAGGTTGTTACAGAGTTTTTATTGGTGGGACAAAAAAGTCATTTTAGTGGTAAGTTCAAATTAAAATCAATAACAATTAACCACCTATGATTCGTTGTAAAAATGTTGTGGACGTAACACTTCTCAAAAACTTATGAAAAGAAATAGGAGAGAACACCAACCTGGAAAAGGAACTATGAATAAATTTAGTAGAAGTGCATAAAATGCACATAAAAATGCCTTAAATGAAACTCACACTGCTTGATGTTGGTATAACAATTCTTGCATAAAAACACAAGTTGCATTTATTGGCCATCCCAAATTGGGTGCTAATACGTATAAATATTGTTTGATTATCAGATCTGATAGCAAGTATGACATGTATTCTTGTTTGAGATTCAGGCTTTATAATCTGTTTGATTAGTTTCTCTGAGCTAAAATATTTGGGATGTTTTCTATATTCCCTCTGAATAAAAAGAGAAGAATAGATTATGCTTTTCTGGAAAAATTTTGAGCATTGATTTTTTTGGTAGGTCATCTTCCCAACAATACAAATGAGCAGTGGGTTCATATTGACCCCTTTTCAGCCATGAATGGAATCTCTCGCTTTTGTGAAACTGAGTATCCCTGGAGGTATATCTGATTAATGCTTATTGTAGACTAATTATAACTTTTGACTGCAGTTGTCTATTTATTCTTTTATTTAAAAATGCTGATATTTTGGGAACCAATGATAATTCCATGGGTGCAGCACTTAGATGGTGCGCGGTGACCTATTCAGTGACTATATTCTTAATAATTGCCTTGCCACAAACAAAATGATTCTTTTTTAGGATGGGATTTTTTTACTTATTTAAACATCTATTCAGGACGGGGCTGAGATAACTCTCCTATATATAATTATTCTGTATAATTTTATCATAATCAGTTTATTTTGGCCTTTAACAAAATGGTCCTAGGAAAAATAAGCATTGTGCCAGAGTCTTTACTTTTTGAAATTAAACTCGTCTTTAGACCATTTGATATTGAACAAGGATGGTGAAACATTTCAGTTTTTAATTCTGAGTTTGTTGATATTTTCCTGTTAATCATCATTTGGTCCATTACATGTAAATTTTCTGTTTGTGTAAGTAATCCTGAATAACATAGATAACTGTTCCAAGCAATGCAGCCTTTTTAAATTTTTTTAAAATAAATATTGTTAATTGAGTTCTATTGGCATATTTCTTACATTGGAAATTCTATTTCATGTTTAAGTATATTTACTGTTCTCTAAGGTGCAAAGTTTTTGCATTAATTTATGACTAGACTATTATGTAATGCAGGTATTCTAAAGAAGAAGAAATCCCTCTAGAAGAATTTTGCCACAGAAATTTCACCTTTCTTATAAAGTAAGTTTTCCATCATCTTCTCTTTTTCTCATTCCTAAAAGCATCCTGGGCCAATTTATGGCAATAAAAGTATCTGTGCAGGAGAGCAATCTGTTTTTGGATGTGTCTTGGTCCTTATTTTTAGTTAATGCCTCGTGTTTTTTTCCTCCACTTTTTTCTTTGATGACGTGGAACCTCACCAAGGCAGAGCCCTTTGAGCCCACCCTTGGGAAGTAAACCACGGATATATGACCCCACGCACCAGAATTATGCATCAAATAATCCAGGGAAACTCCTAGTGGGGATTAAAACTAGGAAGTATAGGTCTATAGATCATCCCAAGCCTCAAACCACTAGGCTGCACTCAGACGGGTGTTTTTTTTCCCTCTCTTTTTTCCTTTACACTGGCAGATAGGACTGGATGAGCATTTAAATTCAAAAATTTCAAATTTTAAACTATCCTTAAGATATATAGGCAGTTCAATCTGAACTGGTGAATATTTGCTGTGTTCTGGAAAACGTGAATATTGAAGAGTACTGATAGTTCAGATAATGGGACAGATGTTGACATTGTATTCTATGTTTCGTATGCATTTTTATATAGATTCTGTTCATTTGGCAGAGTTAATATATACTACCTTGCCAAACTAGCTTGATTTTGTATTAAGAGTGAGTTTTTGCATGGTAGTTAGTCTGGAGATTAATTAGGTGAAGTGTTCATTCTGTACTAAAGGCCAATTAAAAATAAAAAGAAATTTGTAGAGAGGATGAACTTCCTTGTCATGCGTTCTGGATGCACTTTTTTTTTTCTTCACTTATAGCCTTATAGGTGATTTATGTTATAAATTAACAGATTTGGTAGAGAGAATCATGGTTGTTGTAGTATAATTGGTGACGATCTTTTAGCCATTTTTAATATATATATATATATTTTTTTTTGAATACTTGAACTATTTTTGGAGGGATTAGTAGGAGGAGGGGTTGGAAGAGATGGAGATGAAAATCCCTTCGTTTTGAAGGAGGGAAATAGAAGAGAGGTGGAGGGAGGGGGAAGCAGAGGAAAATTCCTCCTGGGCCCAGCAAGCTCAATCTGCCAAAAAGTGGGCTGATTGAAAGGAGGAAAGCTGCCCTTATTAAAACTGAGCGACATTTCTCAGTTTTGCCCACATATTAAACCATTTAAATGGGGGCATAATGGTAGAATTATATCTTTATTTTCTTATTTGTTTAATTTTTCATTGCTTCTATTGCCAAGAGCCTTGTAGCTCAATGGCATTGTCTGGTCTCCTTTATGATGAGAATCAGGGTTTTTAAATCCCCCCTCCCCCACTTGTAACAATTGAATATATATATATATATATATATCATCCCTTCAAAAAAAAAAAAAACAACATGAGGGGGAATGGACGCCCTTCACTTATCCTTCCTTCCCCTTTCAACTCCACTCTTAGTCCCTCCTACCAAACATAGTGGTCATGCATTTTAGTAGCTGTTGTTATATTCTGCAAGTCTTTTTGGTTCTTTCTAGTAACCAAAAGAAACATTAAACTAAATACATAATGCTTACTATTGTATTATTCTTAGATAAGGTTGATCAGGCTTTATCAGCCTAAAACTGATTGCCTAGACTTCTATCATCCTTATGGATGGGTTGCATCTGAGGTGAAATTGACAACGCATGCTGTTTTATTTTGTGTTTTTAAGGTGTTTATTTATGGTTTAGAAATTAGTGTCCCCCCTCCTCCCCTTGTTTATTTTTGGTATCTTGTGTCTCATTCTTGTTCTCATCGTTACAGTGAACATCGCTATATTGATGGATTCAAGTGTCTATTCTCTATAAACGGGTTCTCAAGAACTCGTCTTGAAATAGGCTTCCCACCGCTTTTACTGGTAGAGAATGAACACTACCTTGCACTTTCACACATGCAAATGCTTGATATGCTTAACATAATAATAACTTCTTTCTTATATCTTCTGCAGCTTAAAGAGCCCAAAGTTTTCATTCATGGAAATACGAAAAATAAGGATGTTATGAATAAACATTGGCCAGGCTGCTCGTAATTATTGTGAGGTTTGGTCTAATTCTCATAAATGCAACTTAAATCTTGTATAAATTCCACTTGCACCTAACAGTTCATTTTGGGCAGGTCACAACCTTTTGTCTGAGGTTAGACCTGATGGCCCAAGACCCAAGACCAACTGGACTTGATGGTTTACAAACCATGTTGAAGCCTAAACAGCGGTGTCATTTGCGCAAGATTAGTAACCTATTTCCGTTTCTTTGTAATACTTGATGTATGGTCTTAAAATGACTACGAGCATACTCAATGTACAGACTCCCGTGAATGAGAAGGGAACAGATTTTGACCCAACATTTGGCTTGTCAGCGAAGGAGATTTGACATAGTTTGGCATCACACACACACCCACGCACATATATATACAGCAAGCTTAGGGCTTATTTGGTAATGTAGTTCAAATAATAGTTTTTAGTATTTGAATACTGAAAATTGTGGGCCAAAAAAAAAAAAAAAAACGTTTGGTAAGAGATTTCTTTTAGGAGTGTTTGAGTTACGTTTTTCATTTTAGAGAGTTTGAATGCTGAATTTAGAAGACTTTTTTCACCAGTTTTTAGTTTTCAAATAACACTGTTCAATGACAATTTTGTAAATATGTTAAAAACCATAGGTCCCATTTGATTAGACCACACTCAACAGAACTCTCTCATGCCTCCAGGACTTCTTTTCTCTCTCTGTCTCCTACCATTCACGCCTGGCTTTCCTCTAATGCCTCAAACACCTCTCTCTCCCTCTTTCACAACAGATTGGATACTATCTCATAAATTCTTCAGATTCACATTTACTCCTCTATCTACCAATGGCTCTATTCTCATAAATCCTTCACAGCTTTCAGATCCTACTTTAGATCTCCTAACAAATCCTTCCGAACTTTCTATCCAATCCTTCCTCATTTTCTCTCAAATCACATATATCCTATATCTTTTCTTCAACTGCTTCTCTAAATCTCATTAATCCTTATATATGGAATCAGATACAGCATCTTCTTCTGCCTCAATCCTGCTTGACACAGTCAATGTGAGCTGTTTCTCTCTTCAACTTGTTCATTGAGTTTTAAGTAGTTTATAACAGTGTCAATTATTTTTGTGTTTATTAATTCCTCTACAATTTAATGGTCGTTGTATTAAAATTTCTTGGGTTTTATGGGTTGCTGGTGAACTATACTTGTGTGACATTCATACAAATTTGGACTTCTTGGGTCTCAATCCTATGGCTCAATGATGCCTTCAAGAAAAGTAGAATCAATTTACATCATGCACAAAGCCTTTTGACATAAACAACGGGAAGCTTGGCAAAGGAGCTCCAAAACTTCGTTGTGCTCGTATTGTTTGGCATTGCATTGTTGTTTTTTTTGTTTTTTTTTTTTTAATAATTAAAACCATCCAATTATCCATAGTATTAGAAGAAATTAATTATGCATTGTGGACCTGGACCGTGTGATTCATTCTGCTTATAATAACAAAGACATAATCGGTGATACCTATGTTCAAAGTCAATAATTTGGCAAAAAATATAATGTTCAAAGTCAATAATTTAGCAAGAAATATAATGTTCAAAGTCAATAAAATGACGCCTAACTTTTCTTCATAGTGTTTGGATTAGAACTCTTCCTTCACATACAAGGAGAGGTCTATTTCTATTAAATTTTTATCTCTTACACTTGAAGATCATTCAAGAGCATTATTTCTGTAGTCCCTACAAGTCTATAACTCCAATCCAAGCATCATGGCTTCTTATGGAACCATGCAGAGGCCAGGTACCTCCTCAACTTCACCTCCATTGACTCAGCCTGACGACTCCAAAGACACAGCACGTAAGAAGCGCAATGACTTCAAGCTCCTTTGCCCCTTCAACATCCCCATAAGCCCAGAAGCTGCCGCTGTCCGAATTATCAGAAACTTAAGGTATTTCGGATTATACTACACACTCTTTGTATGGATTATACTCTTCATAAGCCTTGTTCCCAGGCGCAAAGTTTCCTTAATTCTCTTGGTGGTCATGACAATTGTGACATCCTTGTACCTAACATTACTGCGTGCACTGCCTAATTCTGTTGTCCTACATAGAATTATTGACAAAAGACTAGTACTGTCTTTGCTAGCCATTGGGACTGCGGTTGAGCTCATTTTGACAAGGGCAGCTATACATCTTGTTGTTAGCTTAGCTTGTGGAATACCAATAGTTTTGGTTCATGCAGTTTTACGGGTTAGTGATGATCTTTTTGTGGGTGAGGAGGCTTGTGCTGCTGGGGAATTGGTTCCTCTTGTACATGGGAAAACTGGTGATGTTGATATTGAATCTCCAGCTTCTGTTTGATTGGATTTTTTTTTTTTTTGGGCCCATTAGATTTTGATTGTCATTTGAGAAAGCAATAAAATAAAAATAACTGACCTGCTATTTTTAAATTATTAGAAATTTTAATTCCAGAAAATCCTCATCCATTAGAATTTTGAAAAGTGTGATTTGTTTTGATTCGCTATTATTGATGGAAAAAAAAGGGTGTTTGGACCTATGGTTGATAGCTGAGTCACAATTTATTTATTTTGCCATTGTTTTTTTTTTTTTGTTCCCTTTTTAATGATAGGAAAATGAAAAGAAAAAAGAAAAATCAAAGTCAAAGTCAAGTCACTGATTTGCAAACTTGACCAAAACAATATAAAAAGAAAAGAAAATTTCTTTTACCAGAAAAGAAAAGAAAAAGAAAAGTGAAATACCTTGGTAAAGTACTAAAGTTTTTCCAACTTCAATTTTTTAGAGCATCAATATTAGCTGTACTAAACAAATTCTATTTTTGCATATCAAAAAATTATTTTATTTATTTTAACACACTATTTTACAATTCACCTACATCAGATATTCTATTTTTCCACACAACAAATTAAAATAATATATACAACATATTAAAATAATCTAAGAAATCATACAATACAAAAATAATAATAATAATAATAATAAAATACAAAACCTAGAGTACCACCACCACCACCACCACTACCCACAACCCACACCACCAGATTGGCCATAGCCACCATTATCAGCCCATAACCACCGAATCACAGAAAAATCAACCCACCACCATCCCCTCCAAATCAAACAACCACAAAAAACCCACAACCCAAAAAAACCACAACAACACTGCAATAACTGCTGATTGAAAGAAATCAGAAACTCTTAGAGGTGTGGATGAGGAAGATGGTGAGAATGGCACTTCGCTAAGAATGGAGCTCCAAACTTAAAATTCTACTATAGCAAATTGCAAATTCTTTTGGCATTTAACACATCTCATGAAGTAGGATTTTTGGTGTGTTGGTGTGCCAATGCTCTTACCTTAACTTTCAAAAGTATCTAATTTCGCCCATATGTCAATATTGGTGCTAATGCCTTATTCGGGAGGGTTTATTTTCATTGATTTATTGAGTTTAAAAATACATTGGATAAAAGTATAGTTGTATCTTAAAAAATAATAAAAAATTTTAAAGGTTGTAAATAAATTAAATGAGTTAAATAAACAGTTTTTTTTTACTATAGAAAAAGTTAAATAAAAAACTTAATTCAACCAAGCGCTATCCAATTGAATTCTACCAACATATAATCATCATGATTTCTCACAATTACTGCATGACCCAAAAAATATATATTTTTCATAAATACTATTACCACATGATCTAAAAGATATATATTTTTCATAAATATGATAAAATTTCAACTTATAACATTCATTTTAGAATTACTTTTTTTTCATAAATCCAAGATACCAATTGGTTTAGGCAGTATTTGATGACAAGGCTTTGGTAAAAATTGAATAACAATAAAGAAATTGAAACACGTAAAGCATATTAATTTCTATTCAATAAACTGTAACACATATGACATTTTCTTTTTTATAAGTACTAGGTGGATTGTGAGGTCACGATTTCAAAACCCATTAGATATATGTATAACTTAGATAGTAGTAAATAAGAAGAAAAAAAAGAAAAAAAAGAGCAAAGGATATTGACCATATTAAGCTAAATACGGAATAGAACATTTTAAAAATAATTAGGAACTCTAATAATGAAAGTTAGAGTATTTAAAATTATTTAAAGATCAATTTGTTACTTTTAAAATTTAGAGACTAAATTTAAAAATTGACAAATTTTAATAACAAATGTTGTGCCTATCTAAATAAAATTCAATAATTACTTTATCAAGAGAACTCCACAAATTCCACGCCTGACTTTCTTCATAGTGTTTGCATTAGAACTCTTCCTACACATAAATACGGAATAGAACATTTTAAAAATAATTAGGAACTCTAATAATGAAAGTTAGAGTATTTAAAATTATTTAAATATCAATTTGTTACTTTTAAAATTTAGAGACTAAATTTAAAAAATTGACAAATTTTAATAACAAATGTTGTGCCTTTCTAAATAAAATTCAATAATTACTTTCTCAAGAGAACTCCACAAACTCCACGCCTGACTTTCTTCATAGTGTTTGCATTAGAACTCTTCCTTCACATACAAGGAGAGATCTATTTCTATCAAATTTTCATCTCTCTACTTTGAAGATCATTCAAGAACATTATTTCTATAGTCCCTACAAGTCTGCAACTCCAGTCCAAGCATCATGGCATCTTATGGAACTCAGCCTGATGACTCAAAGGACTCAACACAAAAGATGCGCAACGACTCAATGCCCAGGTACCTCCTCCGATTTGTCAGAAACCTCAGGTATTTCGGATTATACTACGCGCTCATTCTGTGGAATATACTCTTCATAAGCTTTGTTCCCTGGAGCAAAGTTTCCTTAATTCTCTTGGTGATCATCACAATTGTGACATCCTTGCACCTAACATTACTGCTGCGTGCACTGCCTATTTCTGTTGTGCTACATAGAATTATTGACAAAAGACTAGTAGTATTACTGTCCTTGCTAGCCATTGTAAGTGGGGTTGAGCTCATTTTGACAAGGGCAGCTATACAAGTTCTTATTATTTTAACTTGTGGAATTCAAATCCTTTGGGTTCATGCGTTTTTAAGGATTAGTGATGATCCTTCTGTGGACGAGGAGGCTTGTGCTGCTGGGGAATTGGTTCCTCTTGTACATGGGAAAACTGGTGATGTTGATATTGAGTCTCAAGCTTCTGTTTGATTGAATGTTTTTTACCATAGATTTTGATTGTCATTAGAGAAAGCAATAAATAATTGACCTGCTATTTTTGAATAAATAGAAATTTTATTTCCAGAAATCCCCATCCATTAGAATTTTGAAATGTATGTTTTGTTTTGAATACTATTTTGAGTCACTATTTATTTATTTTGCTGTTTTTTTTTTCTTCCCTTTTTAATGATAGGAAAAAGAAAAGAAAAAAGAAAAATCAAAGTCAAAGTCAAGTCACTGATATACAAACTTGACTAAAACAATAAGGAAAGAAAAGAAAATTTCTTTTACCGAAAAGAAAATTTCTTTTACCAGAAAGAAAAGAAAAAGAAAAGTGAAATAAGTTTTTAAGTTTATCCAACTTCAATTTCTTACCTTAAGTTTCAAAAGTATCTAACTTCGTCCATATGTGAATACTGGTGCTGATGCTTTATTTGAGAGGGTTTATTTTTATTGAGTTTAAAAATACATTGGATAAAAGTATAGTTGCATCTAAAAATAAAAACTAAAAACTTTAAAAGGTTGTAAATAAATTAAATGAGTTAAATAAGCAGCCTTTTTTTTTTTTATTATAGAAAAAGTTAAATAAAAAACATTATTCAACCAAGTGCTATGCAATCGAATTCTACCAACATACTTATAATCATCATGATTTTCTCACTATTATTGCATGACCCAAAAAATATATATTTTTCTTAAATATGGTAGAATTTCAACACATGACGCCTAGCTTTTATATAATGTCTATTTATTATAAGGGCAAGATACCAATTGATTTAGGTAGTTTTTGATGAGAAGGATTTGACAAAAATTGACTAACAATAAAGAAATTGAAACACATAAAACATATTAATTTTTACTCAATAAACTGTGACACATATGACATTTTCTCTTCTATAAGTGCTAGATGGATTGTGAAGTCGCGATTTCAAAACCCTTTGGGGTGTATGTATAACTTAGAGAGTAATAAATAAGAAAAAAAAAAAAAAAGAGCAAAGGATATTGACCATATTAAGCTAGATATGGAATAGAATATATATATATTTAATTGTGAACCCTCGTAACGAAAGTTAGAGAGAATTTAAAATTATTTAAAGATCAAATTGTTACTTTTAAAATTTAGAGACTAAATTTAAAAAAAATTGACAAATTTTAATAACAAATGTTGTTCCTATCTAAATAAAATTCAATAATTACTTTATTAAGAGAAGATTTGAACTTTCTATATCTCCATTGAAAATTCTAATACCAATTTAGCGATGACTCTCGACAACAAAATATGGTGTATATTTCAAAGAAAAAAAAAAGTAATAAGAGTAATACTAGAAAGGGCATAATTTTTTTTCACAACAAATTTCACAAATTTAGAATTATCAAGATTTTATTCGTTTTTATTTGGATCAATCACAAAAACTGCACAATTGTCAGCAATTTACAACTTGTCATTCAAATTGTTAAATAATTTTTGAATTTTTTTTTGTATTTTTTATGAATTATGATTCTAGAATTTTATTCTATGAAGCATGGGTGCGTTTTAGGATTTGGGTGCGGGTGCAGGACTAGGCAATTTTTGAAAAAGTAAGATGCGGGTGCGACGAATAAAAAATTATTAAAAATATTTTTATTTATATTTTCTATATATTTTTACTATTAAAATATTCTTAAAAAACACATTATATGTCCTTGGTTCACAAAACAAAGAAAGATGAGGCAAGAAACGCAAAACAAAAAAGAAAACACAAAAGAAGCAACAAATATTCAAAATAAAGTTGAGGAAGGAAAGATTTAGGATGTTTGGGCATCATTCAAAGTTGATTTCGACTGTTTGGGTATCATTCAAAGCTGATTTCGGCTGTTCCGACATGATTCAAGGCCGATTTTGGCTTGTTTTGGTCGTTTTGGTCAATTTCGGCCGTTGGCCAATACAATCTGATTTAGCCGTTGGCCAATTTCGTAAAAAAAAAAAAAAAAAAAAAAAAAAAAAAAACCTCAAACATGGCACCAACGTGCGGCCAGCCGTGTCGGTGGCCGCACCCAGCGTCGGACTCCGGTGTGGCACCCTCTGGTCAGTGCTTCCTAGCTTTTATATGAAGTGGAAATCAAGAACTAAGCCCTAGGGACCATGAGGTAATTTCAGAAACTTATCTACAAGGGCAAGACCAAAAAAAAAAAAAAAAAAAAAACCCCTCTGAGAAGTGAGAATTGCAGAGCAAAACCACACTCATTCGCAGACACAAACACTCTCTAAAAGCCTCTACCAGAAAAATGCTTCTCCAACCCTCTCTTCACCACCACAACGCTTCTCTCACATCCTCATCCCTCTTCTACTCCTTGCCTCTACCATGCAGAAGCATAGTTCCCAATCTAACACTCCCAAAGACTGTAAATTACAGAGGAGTCCCAATCACAGTCACTTGCTCTATCTCACAAATCCACAGCTATGGCACCATGGACTATGAGCGTAGACCCATTGTGAAATGGAATGCTATATACAAGAGAATATCTATGATGGAAAACCCTGAGTTGGGTTCTGGGAGTGTGTTGGACCAGTGGGAGAAACAGGGTAGGAGGCTCTCAAAATGGGAGCTTTTTAGGGTGGTCAAGGAGCTCAGGAAGTACAAGAGGTTCAAGCCAGCTCTTGAGGTAAAAGAAAACGTAGTTTTGGGTACCTTTTTGATGTTTTAGGTCTTTTTTGGTTAATGGGTATGTGCTATTTTTGGCAGAAATATCAAGCTCTTTTTGGTTCTTTGGCTTAACTGGTATGTGTTACATGTGTTAGAAATTGGTTAAATTGACTGGTTAGGTTAACGGGGTTGTGATATTGTGTATCATTTTTGTTCTGTATGTTGCTGTGAACTCTCTGTTGAGCAAGATGCTGAATTTTGGTTTTGTAGTGGTGTTGCTGTTTTCAGCATGTTTTGCTTAAAAGGGTATTTGTTTATATTTATTTTGGTGGGAATTCTGTCCTGGTTTGATGGGATGGGGAGTTTGTATACCATTGCTGTTTGTGTTTCTTGGTATGGTCTTACTCTTTAGATGTTAAAGAAGTCTGAGTAGCTGAAGGAAGGCAATTTGACAGGGTGATAAAGGTTATAGTGTTAAACCCTGAATTCCGAGTGCAAGTTACGGCGAATAGTTGAAAACAGAAACCTTTTGACGAAGATAATTGTATAACGATATAGTAACAGTAATTGTAGGTTAGAAGGGCCGGGGAGGAATCTGGGGATGAAAGTGGTATCTGTATCTCAAATAAAATTATGGTACAATGAAACATGTATTGAAACCTTGTAGTGTAGCTTACTGGCTGTAAGGAAATTGAAGAAGAGTTAGAAGTTTGACATCAAATTTGAATACCAAAAATGGGCTTGGTTTGCAGTAGCATCTTCACTTGTTGTGATAAAAGTTGCAAATGTGATTAGTTTAAAGCCACGGATGATCATAGATAATATGAGTAGAATGATGGAATGAACTATGAGAAGGGGAAAAGGGCTTAAAGATTAAGTTTTTGACACTGCAATTACTATAATTCTAAAGTTAAGGGATCCTTGAGAATCCACATATTTTTTATCTGAATCATTATCTTGTGCTCTTCTAAATAATCCACTTTAAGACTGTTAATTCTCTTTCCATTATTATTTTAAGGCATAATGGCCTTTAAATGTGTAGCAAGTGTAATGATATCATGGATTTAAAAAATAAATAAAAAATTTAATGAGGATAGCATGGCATTCATTAATTGTATACTAGTATGATTCCACCAATATCAGTACAACTTGGTTAAGCATATCAGAATGCAGGGCTGCAACTCAAAAAAAAGACATTCTACAATTATTATAAATTTGTCTGGTAAAGCCACACAAACATCATCCTTCTTTGGATTCATTGTTATAATATAGTGTTGAGTTTTTCGGTTTTATGATAAATAGTGTTGGTTGTGAGGTCAAATAGCAACCTTATGCACTTACTGTCTAAGATCATATTCATGTAGTTGAAAAAAAAAAATCCATGGAAGGTTTTGGATGCCTTTATCTGGTTTTCCTATATCTTAAAGAATGAAGAGCATATTCTGTGCTGGATTCCGCTGTTTGTAAGCTCCTCTTTGTGAAATGAGGGCAAAATATTTCTGACATGACTTAAAGCTAGGGTTACAATACATGAGTGATTCCTGATTGAAAAAATTCATTCTGTGCACCTACATGCTAAAATTTTCATTTATTGTGCTTGGGTTTTTTCTGTTCACAAGATCCTCTTTATTAAATGAGGGCATAAATTTCTTGGACAGATGGTAAGCATATCGTGAATATGGGGTTATAATGAATGGTAGATGCTGAAGTTATCATGAACAAAATAGTCCATTCTGTGTAATTAAACATGACCTTTTGTAATAATCTGTTAATTGGAAGCTCAAGGGTATTTCCATTCTAATTAGCATTTTGGCACTATAGATTTCATCATAAACTGATTATTGGGTTATAGCTCTATAATTCTTTCATTGATTAACCATTTCTTACTTTTTATATTTATTCATTTGGATGAAAAGCCTTGGCTTGCATTATTATTAGGTTTGAAATTTTATGCATTTTACAGGTTTATGATTGGATGAACAACAGAGGAGAGAGGTTTAGAGTAGCAGCTAGTGATGCTGCAATTCAATTAGATCTAATTGGCAAGGTTCATGGAATTTCTAGAGCTGAAGATTACTTCCTGGAGCTACCAGATAGGTTGAAAGACAGGAGGATCTATGGGGCTCTTCTTAATGCTTATGTGAGAGCCAAAATGAGAGGAAAGGCAGAATCTTTACTTGAAAAAATGAGAAGTAAAGGTTATGCCATGCACTCACTTCCTTTCAATGTGATGATGACTCTCTATATGAATCTCAAGGAGTTTGATAAAGTTGACTTGATGATCTCAGAAATGACTGAGAAAAATATAAAACTAGATATATATTCCTATAATATCTGGTTATCATCTCGTGGATTACAAGGATCTGCAGAAAAGATGGAACAAGTATTTGAACAGATGAAACAGGACAGGACCATTAATCCCAATTGGACTACATTCAGCACAATGGCTACAATGTACGCTAAGATGGGGCAGATTGAAAAGGCTGAAGATTGCTTAAAGAATGTTGAGAGTAGGATCACAGGCCGGGATCGGATACCTTATCATTATCTAATAAGTCTTTATGGAAATGTTGGTAACAAAGAAGAGGCTTATCGGGTGTGGAAAATTTACAAAACCATTTTTCCTGGTATTCCAAATTTGGCTTATCATGCTATCATCTCTTCTCTTGTTAGGCTAGGTGATATTGAAGGGGCAGAAAAAATTTATGAGGAATGGTTGCAAGTAAAATCATCTTTTGACCCTAGGATAACAAATCTTCTCATGGGTTGGTATGTTAAAGAGGGAAATTTGGATAAAGCTGAGAGTTTTTTCAACCATATGGTTGAAGTTGGAGGAAAACCAAATTCAAGTTCATGGGAAACTCTTGCTGAGGGGCATATTGGAGAAAAGAGGATTTCTGAGGCTTTATCCTGCTGGAAAGAAGCTTTTATGGCCGAGGGATCATGGAGTTGGAGGCCAAAGCCCGTTAATGTGTCTGCCTTCTTTAAGCTGTGTGAGGAAAACAATGACATGGAGAGCAAGGAAGTTTTCGTTGGACTGTTGAGGCAATCAAGATCTCTTGAAAATAAAGCATATGCATCACTCATCGGCTTGTCTGATGGAGACGTCAGTGGAAATGAACTTTCAGTGGGGAAAGATAAAACTGATGATAACACTGACAATGATGAGGATGAGAACAATGGGCCTGAAGTGCTTCTTAACCAACTACAGGGTAGCCTGTGATACTTCTGTTGTATACATTGGACATTCAGTTGTTAGACTTAAAGGTGCGAGTTCTTGCTGAAGTGGGTCTCTTGCAATTTTCAAAGAGCTCTTATAAAAAAGGCAGTCTAGTATTACAAAGTTCTGCTAATAGTGCCAGGATAGGGATTTTGGAATTTCTCTGTGGAGCTGTAATATCCATATAGGTGTTAATACATGGAGCTTTACTCAGCAGATGAATATCTCAGATGTTTATATCCAAAATCTCATCTCTGTTCGTCGGCTGTGGGAGTCCTTTTTCTAATTCAGTTTATCTTTTGGACCATACAAGTCTCAAATTTTATGACTTTTTTACAGTATGCAGAAGCAATGTGAGTCTTGTTACCAATTGTAGCTTTAACTTCAAAATTCGATCTAATGTATTGTGATTCTCTGTTTTACAAAGGTGGTTCATTGTTTTAATTTCCGAAATGCTTTCGCTGTGTATGATAGCATTTATTCTGTAATCTTTCTGAAGCTGTATTAACACGAGGTCATCTAACCTCTGTGAGGTTTCTTTTTACACAGTTGGATATTAGGTGCAGGGAAATTCTTACCAACCATTAATATGGTTTTATCTGAACTAAAGGAGGTTTACTTTGTGACTTCATTTACATGCTAGCCTAGTTTTGGTTCCCAATGAATTTTTCTTTCTTGTCCAAGAAAAAAAAAACTATAAAGAAAGAGTACACTGCTAATTCTCTTTTTATAAAAGGACTTACTTCAAATGTGTGTAGCACTGTGGCCAACTTTTGATTAGTTGTTAAAGCCTTTTATTTTTCATAAATGAACTCTCTTTGGACGTGTTTTTTGTATGAAGGTGTGCGAGATTACGAAAAAAGAATTCAGGGAGCTCCAGGAATCCAAGTGGTCAAGGAGGTAGGATTAATCATATATGTTTCACCCTTCTTCTCTGAAAGGCTTATTGAGCAAGGATGTCAATACCGTACCGGAGGCCGTACCGGTTTGGCCACCGGTACGATATATTTCGGATACCGGTCAATACCGGTGTACCGTTTCGGGTTTACCGCTATTTTTTATATTTATAAATATATATATATATATATATATAAATGTATGTATGTGTTTGTGTATATATATATATTATAATAAATATAAAAGTTTACCATAAAACATTTCCTCAATTTAGAACTAGTTATTCATGGTTTTAGACTTTAGTATCAATTAAAAGGGAAAAAAAATAAAATAGAAAGTTTAAAAGTTACCATTGCATACTAAGAAAACAAATAATACTAATAAGTTAATACAAATAAGTTACCATTTTGTCATAACAAAAATTCAAAAATTACAAAACTTTAAAAAAAAAAAAAAAAAAAAAAAAAACTTTTTTCTGTACCGGCCGGTACGCCCGAAATTGGCCGGTACGGCCGGTACGAGGCCGGTACAGCCGGTATTTTTTCCGGTACGAAACAGGGGGGTCGAGTGTACCGGATTGCTGGCCGGTACGGTATATTCCGGCCGGTACGGCCGGTACGGTACGGTATTGACATCCATGTTATTGAGGCGTCCGAAAGGCCAAGACAATGAGAGCTCTGTGGGCTCTAAATTGTGACTGTTGATCTGGTTTTATGGGGACAGTTCACACAATTTTTGAAAATGGTTAATATGGCACGTCATTTCTTGTTGTTTAGGTCAATCTTCTTCTTCCTTATTTTTATTGTGTGTGGGGTCATCTGGAATATGACTTTCCTTTTCTTTTTTCTGTTTTCTTTTTTATGAGAAGTTTGTAACTTTTATCCTTTTATTTAGTAGAAGATAAAAACAATATATCTTAAGTCACAACCAACTCAATCCTCTAACTAAGATACAAAGTTATGAATGCCTTTGGGATGCAGATCAAGCTAGAATATGCACTAGCTTCTTTGCTTGTCTTCTCAATTTAAGGTGGAATGGACTGCGCTAAGCAACATGACGTTTTAGTTTCAATAGAGCACCAATAATAATTAGATATGTTTATGTTGCAGTAAATTTCTACTACAAGAATTAAATCATCTATATATCAGTGAGCATGAAATGTAGTCATTCTTTACTCATCGGTTAATCTTTTAAAGTATATCTTTTTATTTTATGCTGCAATAAATTTCTACTGCAAGAATAAAATCATCTATATATTAGTGAGCATGAAATGTAGTTATTCTTAACTCATTAGTTAATCTTTTAAACTATATTTTTTATTTGATAGTTTGATAATTACAACAAAGGAGGGGAATTTGATTCATTTGAACCTTGGATGCACCAAGAGGTGCAAACCGGTTGGGCTACACTACCCTCTAGGAATCTTTTAAAGTATATTAGTTAGTATTAAAATAAATAATTGACACTCATTAAGCACTCTCTTAAACTCAAAGGGAATAAATGGGTTCCAAATTAACTCATTAGATATAGGAGATCTGGTTTTGAACCCCCCCTATATCAAAAATCAATTAATGTCTTAGTTTGATGATAAAAAACAATTATCATGGAGTAGACGTTATAGGTTAAAATTTTATCTTATCTATTAAAAAAAGAAATCAAAGGGATTGATTAAAGATTTCTCTTCTTCTTAGACATATTAGTAAATTATCAGAGTAGTTTTACCAATTCTAGCGACAAATCCTCCTAGTGCTGCTTTGTTCAAGGGTGGAGCTACACTTAGCTATGGGGGCCATGGCCCCCAAATTTTTTTAAAAAACTTTATAAGGTATATATATATATATATATTATAATTTTTTTAGATACTAGACCTTAAAATTGATAGTTGGCCCCTCCAAAAAATAAGAGTTGGCCTTTGCAAAAAAGTATTGAATAACTAATTAAATATTGGGTTCTAAAAAATAATTGTTAAGAACAACAATCTATCCACATTGTAACAAAAAAAAAAAAAAAAAAAAAAAAAAAAAAAAACATCTTTTTAGTTTTTTCCTCTCTTAATTGGTAAGTTTTGGTTGTTCAGTTCAAATAGTAAGTTTTTGATAAAATAAATTTCCTAGTAGAGTTATTTTATTTTATTTTATTTTATTTGGGACTATGTCTTTCACTGTTGTTAATTTTTGAATTGTTTGTCAATACTTGATTTAGTCACAAAAAAAAAAAAAAAAAAAAAAACTATGGTGGGGATATAAAAGTGACAATACTTAAATAGAAATTTTCTCTTTGACATAAATATATAATTTTTATTTCCTTTTCAATGTGGGACCAAGTGTTTTGTTGTTATTGCTATTGTTGTTAAGTTTCCAATTGTTAGTCAATGCTTGATTTAGACTAAAAATGTTGAATGAAAAAAATAGATGATATTTAATGTTGGGGTCTGATAACACTCCAAAAATAAAAGATTTAAAAAATTATAATTAAATAATGGTAAAATGTTTTGTACATATTGGTGGCAAAATAGACAATTTGTGTATATGCATTAAAGTTTATATAAAATGTATGTATGTATCAATATATGTAATTGCGTAAATGTATATATTTATGAATATGTAACTCGGCCCTCCCAAACCAAAATTCTTGGCTTTGCCCCTTGCTTTGTTAATCATCCAAAGACAAGTTTTCTTTCTAACTGGCAGTTGTTTTAGCTGCGCATGGCGGAAAACATGCAGCATAACAAAGTGCGTAGCTTTCTTCTCAAACTTTAAAGTACAACCCACATTTTTTCTCGCACTCCTTGCCACAATACATACCTACAGCAAGCGCAAGGTTAAAGGACGAAGGGAGATAGTCATGGAAAATGTGTAGGTGTTCTAAAGGTAAGAGAGGGAGTAGGATAGGGAGGAATAAGACGCATAGTTTTCAGAACCGGACCGGACCGGGAGGTCGGACCGTGAAAACCGGGATGAAAACCGGTTTTTTAAGTCTAAAGAACCGGATATTTTATTAATTCCGTGAACCACTAAAACCGAGGTTGGACCGTACGAACCGGTGAGATCCGTGCGGTCCAACCCCTTAGCCATTTTTTTTTTTTTTTTTTTTTACAATTTTATTCTACTTAATTAAATTATCCATCTCTTACAAGGAATAAAAAAAAAAATTATAATTAAAATCCTTCAAAGATATTCAAAAATTAATCATAAATTTTAATATTTTCATGGTTATTATTTTATTTTATTAACTTTCGTATTTAATTATTAAATATATGCTTGTAAATCATTAAATTTCCCTCACATATATAGATATATTGTCAATTTTGCTAGTTTTATAAATTTAATATCTATATTTAGGCTTTAATTAATTATGATGTCATCACGATTCGACTCCGGTTCAATCTCGGTTCGACCTCAAAAACCTTGAACCTCTCTCTTTTACGGTTCAATGAACGGTCCGGGTCTGAAAACTTTGATAAGACGTGGAGATAGAGCATGATCAGCTTGAACTACAATTAGCATGAGCATAATACATGCCATTATAACTAAATTGAGATTCATCATACTATTATCAATATAATTTGGAAGTTTAAAATGAAATCAAAATATATACATGCAAGGTTGAGCCTTATATACTGATTTTTCGAATGATTCTAAAATAAAGACAACTTTATAATTTGAAAATCAGTTCATCCTTGAAATATGTTTTTATTTAATGAATAAAATTATCATTTAGACAAAGGGTTGTTTTAAAATTATCATATTTTGAATTGGTTAAGAGTCATGAATAATTGAATATAGTTTTGTAATTAGTTGCTTGGGAGAGAGGGGGCTGCTCGATTTTACACTTGCTCTGTTAAATATAAAACCAATAGTGGGCTCCTCCTTAAATAAAGATATCTTAATTCGAAAATCAGTTCATCCTTGAAATATATTTTTATTTGATGGATTTAATTATCATTTAGACAAAGGGTTATTTTAAAATGACAACTTTTGGAAAACCTGAAACTAAACGAAATATGGTTAGATAATGTTTTTAATTGTTTTGGAGTTTAGACCAATGAGATTTTGACTTGTAATTAATCTTAATTAACCATACATGAGAACCAACTATAATTAATTATCCACAATCACATGCATGTAGGTGCTAACTCTAATTTTAAATGTATTTTGTTTTGTTGACACTTGTGTGGTTTGATCTAGTCTTGTGATTTGGTGGTTTGATTTCCAATATTAAGGCATGGTTTTGATTGTTAGGAATTATGATATTGTTTGTAATTAGCTTTTGTCTTACATTGCAAAATTACCCTTTTATCCTTGATTTTAGGTTAAAGAACAAGTGCAAAATAAGGTATATACAAATAATAATAGTATGTACTATATAGATTCTTATGACTAATATAGGAATTTTTCTGTTGTCACAAGAAAAATGTGTCAAGAATACTTGAGAGGCATAAATCATGCTAAGCTAGTTTATACACCTATGTTTTAGTGGTCATTTCAACCTGAATAGGAGATCTTTTCCCATATAATCAAGAAAGCGAAAGGAGACCTAGAAATGATTCCTTACATCTTTGCAATCGGTAATTTAATGTATGCTATGGTTTCCATAGGCCATTATTTTGCTCATGCGAAGAGGATAGTTAGGATATTTATGGTCAATCTTGGCAAATAGCAACGGCAAGTGGATCTCCAAATGTTTGAGAGAAATCCAAGGTGTGCTTGAGTTTTGGTGAACCTAATCAAATTTTAAATGATTATATAGACACATAAATATAGTTAAGTGAGCTTTTGTTCACTTTTATAGTGGGGGTTGTATTATGAAAATCGTAACTACTAAAGTTAGTTTAGTTATCTACAAATGAAGCTGAGTATAAGAACGCGATTAAAATCATAAAAAAAAGAAGAAGAAAAAGAGAGATGCTGATGAAACTGTTTCTCTAAGACTTGGGTTTAAAGCAAGACAAATATGTAGTTTATTATGACAATTAGAGGACATTAGACTTGAGTAAGAATGCCATGTATCAATCTCATAAGAAGCATATTGATTTGGGATACTATGGCTAGTTTTTGAGAAACACTTGATGTTATGGAGAAAAGTGTTGAACGAAAAAAATCCGTTTGATATGTAGACTAAGGTTATGTCTAGTAAGAAACTTGAGCTCTGGGCTGTGTTGGTCAGCATGGATATTAATTGAAGATTTGGATTGTTAATCTACTTTCTCAGTGGGTTTGAGCATGAGATTAATTGTTTTGAGTGCACCACAACTTGGTGTCTAGACCAGACATGGAACCTAAGCTACTTAAGGTACTTATGTTGTCGGTTGTCGGTGGCTAGTAGGTCACATCTCACATCAACTCTCCTTATTCTTATTTGTTAGAGATATATATTAGACATATTAGCCCAATGTAATAGGCCCAAGCCCATTCCTGCTTGTACTAGTAGTCTAGGGTTTAGTCGCCTATATATAAACATGTTAGGGTTCATTGTAACACAGGTTATTGTACTACATTCTCATACAATAAAGATGTAGCCCTTAGGGATTCCTCCGTGGATGTAGGTCGACAAGGCTGAACCACGTAACCCTCGTGTTCTCAGTATTCCTATTCTATGCTTCCTCTTCTGCATCCACTCTAGTATATTCAACATGGTGTATCAATGCTAACTTTAACATTATTAAATCAAGAGAACACAGGTGGTTGGTTCAAAACCAATGGTCCAATGTGTTTATGTGTTTAGATAGTAGCATGCAGTGAAAGAGTTAGTGATAGAGAAGCTGTGAGTTTTGTTTTGGGGGGGGAGGGGGGGAGGGGGAGTTGCTTTTTATTTGACAAGACACACACAAAGAAGATAACTTATGGGCTTTCTCTAGGAGGAGATCTCCTTGTGTTACTGGTTTCACAGGATTTTAGTTTTTTGTAATGAGATTGTATTTATTTATAGAGATTGAATATGAACAAAGTTTCTCTCCAAACTAGTTTGGAGAGAAACCCTACAAACTTATCATATATATTTATATTGAGTGTGAATTTTAAAAATCTAACCGTTAGATTGCATATTCTTATTACATCCTTAATGCTTACAAAATTTCAAGAAAATCAAAGATTAATTGCTATGTCATCAAATAAATGTTATAATTTCAAGTTTTTGTAATCTAAAGTTGTACATAGAAAATAAGTTAATTGATCAAATTGTAAATAATATCCGATTTGAACGAAATTTGATATACATGTTAAGACTATAATAAACATAAAATTCAACGGTTAGATTTTCAAAATTTACACAAAAAAAAAAAAAATATATGAGAAGTTTGAAGAGTTTCTCTCTAAACTAGTTTGGAGAGAAACTTTGTTCATTGAATATTCTTCTACATAAAATTGAGTATTATAATCTCAATTTTATTATACTGTATTTGTTGAAATTAAAGGATCAATAGAAAATTGATGTTGTAGAGATGATAGAGCAGAAGCAAGAGAGAGAGAGAGAGAGAGAGAGTTCCATGGTTTGGCCTAATGGGTAGGAATGAAGCTTGAAGTTCAATTGATTTTTTTGGGGGGGGGGGGGGGGGGGGTCGAGTAAAAATCTAAATTAACATTCATTTAGTACTACAACAAAAAAGACAACTGGCAAGTTGCTAAATCGCGCGGGGTGGGGGACCTTTATGTATCAGAGCACATTGAAGATGTTACTCTTTACCTTTGTAATGGACTTATAGAAAGTTTCCAATTTATTGGGGGATTCTTGTGTTACTTGACCTTGGAATCTCTTCACATGGAAAGCTAATAGTGTCATGTGGCTTTTGAAATGTCTTTTATTGCTTCTTTTGGCTCCATATGAATATGTTTGAATGACTTTACATGTGAAGTTACTTCATAAACAGATTTGTCTATCTCAATGTGTGTGCATGCATGCTTGTGTAGTCATCTTCAACAAATCAATCAAAACTTGGGGATTGTGAGTTGTGGACTCATCCTCATATTTAACCACAATTGGATTTTTCAAAATATTCTCAATAATTACCATCTCTTTATTTTTGTCATTATCCACAATCAACTCAACCTTCTTTTCTTTAACATATTCATCAAATTTTTGACAAGTGGTATCTTCAATCTTCAATTCAATAATTTGTTGCAAGTCTTGATTTTTTTTTAACCACTTCAAAATTTTCTTTATAAATAGGCTGCTTCTTGCCAACCCTCAAACCCTTTTATTTTCTTGACACATGGACTTGGCTGTGATAATTTTGGTTTTGTGGTTGACCTTTCATGTTTTGAACATATTTCTTTTCATATGAATGTACAGATTTATAATCAACACTATAATCTAGTATATCATAATAGTCATTAGGAAACCATAAATCAATTAATACATTTTTCATTCTTTGCCAAGAGCAGATCGGATGCTTACCTCGCCACTTTCTATAGATTTGAATGTCTTCCCAACATTCCTTTGCTTCATCACAAATTTTCCAAAAATTAAAATACTCCTCCAAATCAAGAAGCCAGTTAATAAAATCTAACTTACACATATCTCCATCAAAGAATGGAATTTTCTTGTAATTAGGAGTGTGTCTTTGAATATATTGAATATTGTTGTTGTGATATGATTTCCTAGCAAGAAGAGTAGCAATCTTTTGCTGGATTTCGCCTATAATTTGTTGACTCTTTTAACGAAATTGTTGATTCTCATCACGTGCCTCTTCACGAAACTTGAGAAACTCAGCCCTAGAGAGGATTGTGTTGCCGACGTTGTTGCCACCGTCGTTGTGGTGGTCACCATCTCACCGGTTAGCCATCAAACCAAGGTATGTCAAGACTCTGATACCAATTGATGTTGCGGATAAACTGGAATCCATGAGGGGTTCCCTGAGTCCACAAGGAAATAAACTAGAATCCACCAAAGAAAGAATTTGACAAAAAGTTTGTGTTTTATTAATCATAATTTATGGAAAATGTTAACAAATTTAGGGACCTATTTTTAAGGGCTCCAAAAAACTTGATGGATAAGAAAATATGTTCTAAAATAACTCCTAATTAATACCTAATTATAACAGGAACCAAATTTGACCTAAAAAGCATGAAAAACACCTAAAAACAAGGAAATAAAATGCCCTAAACCTAAAATAACGAAAATTACATAAAAATACAAAAAATTAATAAATTACAAAAATTAAATAGTAGATTCTATCCTACATCACAATTTGATTATATTGGAATAAATTATGCTTATACTTGTTGTTGTTGTAGTAGTACAAGGAGATGATCAACCTCTGCTTCCTAGTTTTCCTTCCTATCCCACATGCACCTTGTCTCACTTTTGGTACACTTGCTCGTTACCTTGACAATCCTCTGTCGTACAAAAAAGAACAGAAAAGCAATGAAGAAAATACAGCTAAAATAAATGTTATGAAATCATATCCCGATGCCTATAAACTTTGTTATGAAATTTGTATACCCTCATGCGTACTTCGTAGGATCCATTTTGTATACCCAAACAATTGGCGCAAATGGTTCCGTGGCAAGACAAATTTAGGAATTTTAGAAGTAAATTCTAGATTTTAAAAAGCTTCATCTTTGTTCCCTCTCCATCCTCTTTGTCTCTCTACATGGAAGCATAAGAAAATAATCCTCGTTCCCTCTCCATCTTAGAATTTTATTTTATTTTATTTTTGTGGTTGAAGGAATTCTTATGTGTGTTTAAGAAGAATAAGAGTTCTCTTAATATTCAAGAATTTTATAGTTTAAATAGTTGACACTTTATGGTATTTCCAATGGCAATATCCAAGGTTAAAATCTCATATCCCTTGTTGTAACTATTGATTTATAAATTAAAATAAATAAATAAATACTTTTTTCCTTTTTTCATTGAGGTAGCAAGAAAGGTTTCTTATGAATTAATTATTTTACCCACTAACTTTATTTAAGATAATCTTTCTTACATAATTTCTATATATATATATATATATATAATATTAAAGGAATATATTCTTTAAGTCACAAATTATTATGTAGTTTACCATGCACTGCATGGTTATACTAATGTGTTACTAGTTTAATCACTAGATAAACAATGGTGCTTTTTCTGATACAACTTAGTCATTTAACATCTAGTAATAATATAATAAATTAGGGAAGGATATTTAATGATAATTAACATATTAATAACATGAATTATTCATATTATGATTGCTTTAAGAGAGAGAGGAAATGAGGGAGAGTAGTGCTACAAGCACAAGACAGTGGGTAAGTGAATGTTGTGTGGGAAATAAAGTTGGCATGGGCTGGTTGGTGCTGGCCTAGTGTGTGGGGCTAAAGCCTATGGACAAGTCAGTGTCAGGTTGATTGAATGGTCCAACAGCTTGGGATAAAAGTTAGCAAGTGCCCAAGTAAAATCCAAACAGTGAACTCAAAGGCAAAGCTTCCTAAGTATGCAGTTGGATGACTTTGATGTTATTCTGGGTGATGAATTCTTTGTGCCATCAAAGGCAGCCTTGTTGCCTTTCATTGGTGGGCCATGGGTGGGAAAGGGTGCATGAGCAAGTGTTCAACAGCAGATGGTACTAACACACACATGGTGGTTCATGATATTAACTGTAATTTTAAATGTCTATAAATGAAAAATAAAATTAGGATGCTGGCATTTTTAACTTTGTTAATCATGTTAAAGCACTTTAATGGGCTCTTGTTAAACTAAGTCACATCTCTTCTGCATTCATTAGTATAACAAAGGCAAGTCACAGTTCAAGTGAAAATTCCCCCCCAAACATGCACACTGAATTGAAGGGGTTGTACAAACAAAATTTCAGATAAACAATGAAGAGAAATTACCTTATACAATCTCAAAAATGGTAAAGTTCCCTCATCAACATTTTCAATAAACTCTATATGCTATATTCTTAAGCTGCATAAAAGTTGTCCTTGGAAGAAAAGATGCTAGACAGTTAACCATTAACTGGCTAAGCAGTCCCAGAATCATCTGAAAAATGAAAGAGGCAGTAGAAATTGATTCAACGAATGGCACATCAAATCCAAGAAAACTTTTGAGTCCCATCTGAAATGTAGCTGCATGGTATGAACAATGAGAACACTGTGAAGGCAGGAAAAGTAAGAATGAGCTAAAAAAGAAAGTGTTGGTGCATTTTAATATTAATTATAAATAAATTGTTAAATTCATATCAAGTTATGTCACATTGTGGCTTCATCACATAAAATGAGTCCTAACACTTTTTTTTTTTCCTTCTGTTTCATTCTCAACACCAGTCCCCAAGGCCTAAGTTTAACCAATAACTTACCTCTCAAAATAGCAACAGCCGAAAATAGAAGGCTATCTTGAGTCTAAGACTTTAGCCTTATGCTGAAAACTTGGTCCATGATCATTTAAGTATCTCACTTTAGTTCACTGACCTGAAATATTTTGGTGCAAGCACCAATTGCTTGAGGTTATGACCATTCCCAGCAGTCAGAAAGATGAACGATAATATGATTGCATAAACATAAAAAGAACATGAACATGGCAATGATGTCTAGGTAATTAATTGAAGCTAAGCCTTCTCTTTTTCTTTGCAATTCATTTGGCAATAATGGACAAATTATAAACAGCATACAATTCGTTTTCTTTGTCTCAACAAATTTAAAAGGATACTTTAGGAGAGTCATAGCTATAGATACCTGCTATTTGAATTTTTGGTGGTTTGACTACAGGACTGTTAGTGATATAGCAGAAGAACGAAGCTTCACACCATCATCCTCCCATTTAGAACGTGGGGCAGTTGCTTCAGCAATAATTGCCCACATATGAAAGGGAGACATTGATTTACTTGATGAAATCATTAAAAACCAAAATGAAAACAAAATCACTGGCATCATGGTTTTCTTGTGCAAATCAAAATCCTAATTTTTTATCAGAAAGTTCTTGGGCCTTTCAGTAGAATTCTATTGAGTTGATCAACTAATGGGCTATAGGCACTTATAATATCCATCACAGGCACAAAAGCCTGGTATGTACTGGCTATATTTTTTACAAACAAGCATTCTATCACTGAAAAGAAATAGTAACAAACCTTTCCACTGTTAACAGCAGCCATTAATGCTACATGCTGTTCATCTCTACCAAATTCATAGAAGTAATAAGTCCTGAAACAAGTATTTGAACACCAAACATTAGGAAATAAAAGTTCCAAATATTACATGCAAAGGCTTACAAGAAATAGTGATTATTTTTTAACATCCTGACCACTCTATAATTCATGGAGATACTGCTAGAAAATGGATAGTTTGAGTCTTAACGTAATCCAATTAAAAATATGAGCAAAATAGATCCTCTTATTGCTCATAACTGTAGGTATGGTGGAATGGTGATAGAACTCATTCTACATCAAGAATTTATTCTTCCTTCATTATATATATATATATATATATATAAAAGGTTTAATTTTCCTCTTAAGGCCCAACTTCTACTCTGATAGTATTAGATACCAATATTTTCTAACAGCCTGCCATCAACTCAGAAAACAAACTCACCTGAAACCTTCCTTTTCCTTTATTTTTATAGTTCTTGCAGAGGATAAAGTTGAACCACCTGCCACGCAGCATGGCTAGCATTCAGAACCAAAACAGAAAGAGCAGAGGAAGATAAGTTGACTCAGGTAGTGGATAGGCAAAAGAATTCAGAGCATTATTACCTGGAACAAAATTTTTTGCTGCCTCCTTCAAAGAACCTAAATCAGTAATATCCTTGGCCTGTTCAAGTTATGAATGATAAGGTAAGCTTCACAGGGGGTTTACTATGGGAAGTCATAGATGGACGTTCCTAAGAAGAATCTTATAATTTGAAAGCCTGATAGACCATAAATGATGGTCTCAATTCCAAGTCATTAAGATGTAATTGCCAAATTCTGGACTTGCAAACATGATGTGTAACTAAGGAAGCCAAAATGGAATTCAAATTATACTTGTCACTAATGGTGAGTACATTCCTTTTGTTTCTTCACAAATATATAAAATAATGATAGAGATGCAAACTATTTTACAAAAAAATTTATAAACAGCTGATATAGTGAGTGATTATTGGTAAATGAAAAAAAATGTTATTAATAGTGGGCTTAAATGAAAATCAATAAGAGATTGACCACATCAACATTTTGTAAAAATGTTGTAAAATAGTTTGTGACTATAGTATTGCTCAAATATATATTCGTTGGATTAGCCAATGGATTAAATACATATAATAATTATTTATATTAGAGAAATTTATATGATTACTTTTATAAATTTTATATAATATACTATTTTTATTTGAGATTATTATTATTATTTTTTATACAAGATAGAAATTCTACTCTAACTTAATCTAAGTGTATATGTGTGTGAAACTCTCTCTTGGAAACTTGAACCCTGGTCTTTGCCCCCCCACACCCCACACTCTACAAAACACTTATACTTGTGGAGTTACCATTGCACCAAGGGTTTGCAGTGGTATTTGAGATTAATTACTAATAGGATAGATACATTTATTTTGTTATATTAATTATGTTAAATGGAACATTAATTATTTAAATATAATGAAATTTTAATGTCATTTTCTAAAATTTATATGAGAAACAATTAGTTTGAAATATGTTACTCCCACTTAAATGTAGTTATTTTTGCAACAGTTTAAACAAGTCCAAAAAAAAAAAAATATAAACACACAATCAAGAACATAAAGAAAGTAACCAAAGGATATTTGCATCTTGATTTTATCAGATCAACATTTCCATTTTTTTTTTCTTTTTTTGAAAAGGATACTTGCATTCTTGGGTAGGTATGAAACTTGTGTATCTATATTAACCATTATATCATGCAATTTTCAAATTTATAAAATAGAATGCAAATGATTATAGTTTTTTGTAAGGAAAATTATTGAAATATTGGAAAAAACTAATAACATAATGCAAGTTTATTGTAAGGAGTGCGTAGCTAAGAAGTGCTTTAAAACTGAAGATCAAATTATGAAGCTCAAAGCCATTATCAATCAGAGAGGAGTCTGAAATTGATTATATTGGAATGAATTATGCTTATACTTTTTGTCGCTGTTGTTTTAGTACAAAGAGATGATCAACCTCGGCTTCCTAGTTTTCCTTCCTATTACACACCTTGTCTCACTCTCAGTACACTTGCTCATTCACAGTGAAAATAAATGTTACGAAATCCTATCCTGATATCTATAAACTTTGTTATGAAATTTGTATACCCTCATGCGTACTTCATAGGATCCCATTTGTATACCCAAACAATTGGCGCAAATGGTTTGGTGGCAAGGCAAGTTTTAGGAATTTTGAAAATAAATTCTAGATTTTAAAAAGCTTCATCTTTGTTCCCTCTTCATCACCTTTGTCTCTCTACATGAAAACATAAAAAATAATCTTCGTTCCCTCTCCATCTTAGTTTTTTTTTTTTTTTCTTCGATGGAATACTTATATATTTAAGAAGAATTATAGTTTTGTCAATAGTTAAGAGCCTTATAGTTCAACTAGTTGGTATCTTATAGTATTTCCAATGAAAATATCCAAGGCTAAATTCTCCTCTCCTTTGTTGTAATTATTGAATTATAAATAATAATAAAAAATGACTTTTTTCCTTTCACTAACTTAATTTAAGATTAATTTTTTTTTCTACGTAATTTCTATAAAAGAAAAAAAAAAATTAGAGGCAGATATTCCTTATGTCACAACTTATTTTGCAGTTTACCATGCATTGCATGGTTATACTAATGTGTTACTAGTTTAATCACTAAATAAACAATGGTACTTTTTCTGATACAACTTACTCATTTAACATCTAACAATAATATAATAAATTAGAGAAGGATATTTAATGATAATTAACATATTAATAACATTCCCCTAAAAAAAACACATTAATAACATGTATTATTCATATTATGATTGCTTCAAAAGAGAGGAAATGAGGGAGAGTAATATTATACCAACACAAATTATTTTACAATATTTTTACAAACCGTTAAAGTGGCAAATTCTTACTGGTTTTTCGAATCCATCACTAATATCATCAAATTTTTACTTACCAATAATCACATGATCTGTTTGGATTGAGGGGGAGAGAGAGGGAGTAAAGTAGAGTAGAGTAGAGTAAAATTAGTTCAAAATTAACATATTTTCAGCTAACTGATCTACTCTCCTTCACTCCTCCTCCCTCCCCCCTCAATCTAAATGGGCCCTTAAAGATGGCTTGTTGATAATGGTCACATAGATTGTAGATGATAATTTAACTATTTCTTTTTTCCTTGCAAATATAATTCCATCTAGGTACAAATAAATATTCTATGATCTAAGATAGTTTCTTCTCTTATTGAGTCCCTCCCCCCTCAATCCAAATGGACTCTTAAAGATGGCTTGTTGATAATGGTCACATTGATTGTAGATGATAATTTAACTATTTCTTTTTTCCTTGCAACTATAATTCCATCTAGGTACAAATAAATATTCTATGATCTAGGATAGTTTCTTCTCTTATTGAGTTCTTATTTGAAAATCAGGACTAAAAAGCTAGAACCCTAAACCCACCTGTATATATCTTTAATTCGGTTGCAATGATTTGAAAATTATATAAAAATATGAATTAGGTTTAATTAAGTTACATATATGTAATTTTTGAATGCAATGTCACTCAATATATATATATATATATATATATTTTACCCGATATTACCTGAGTTTGGAGAAAAATATATTGAATAACATTCAGTTGCTCTAAGGATTTAGCATCCGGGTTAAGCTTAGAAAGAACCGGATGTCCAATTGTAAGATTAAGAAACTATTAATTAAATTAAAAATATTTAAGCTGTATAACTCAATAAAAAATTAATACAAAATTTAACTTAGTTATGTTAAAAACATGAAATTTACATTTCCATAGGTTTTGGTGGCTCAGTTTGCATTGAACCACATCTCTATTAACAGAGATCTCGGCTTAATAGCAAATTCAGATGGGTGATTTAAACAACAACGTATTTCACTCATCGCATTAAATATTTGCTGCATGTGAAATTCGTGCTAAATACAATGGTGACCTGAATTTTTTTTTAAAATTTATTTATTTATTTATTTATTTTATTAAAGAAAGTGAATTTTCGAAAGAACACATTGTTATATAGCATGTAAGAAGAAAATGACGTCTTGAATGTAAAGTCACTTCTTTCACTCCTCCCCCTGTTGTCCTATATTAATTATTAGGTTTTAGGTCAACAAATCTCATGAAATAGTAATCTAAATTGATCGAGTTAAAAGTGGGTGTCAAATGCTCAAGATTTAAAGGTTCAAGATATAGCTAAAAGAAGTCCTTCATTCAAGAGTTGGATTGCCTTTTGATTGATATTCGATCGGTTGAATCTAGACTTTCGAATACCTTTCACTTACTGTTCAATCGATGAAAAAAGGATTTTTGACTTACGTTCGACTACTACTCGATCAATTGAAAATCTTGAAATTACAATGTGACATGATTTCATTGAAGTCAGTTGCTACCTAGGTTTCGTGCCCTACATACAATTTAAAATACATCTTATGAGCATTCATTCATAGATCGACTGTTCTTGTGCACTACATTGAAGGAAAACCGAAACCTAAATTGATCAACTCAGTTCAATAGTCGATATTCACAACGGAGTTGCTACCTTTCGGTGATCAAGAGCTGAAACCACAAAACCTACAATCATAATGTACTGTTGTGGAGTTCAAATCTTCAAGAAGAGTCCTTACTCCTTAGGGTCAATCAAAGGGTCTAATTTTAATAGCAGAAGAGGTTTGTGAAAAAGGATTCATGCATGAAGAATTTAGAAGTTCTAGAGATATTGTTGGGTCACTTCAGTAAATTAAGCTATTGAGTAGTGACTAGGGCCAATGGTTTGAGCTACATTGTAAAACTTCTCTTCTATAGTTGATTGCATTATTTGGGAGAGGTACACTTGTAGTGGTTTTTTCTTTACCGTGTTCTCCATCAATTTTTCACATTTTCGTCAAATTCGTGTGTTCATGTACTTGTTTTTTTTAATTCCAAATTTGGTATTCATTGCGGTTGTAATTAACTATTTTAAGTTGTAATCACATAACCGGCTTAACTTAATTAATTATTAATTAATTAGTATAATTAACAAAGGGATCTAAAGATCTTTTTCCATTAATCTTAAGTTTGCTAGAGGTAAATTTATGTCCTTAAAGTGTTGACACGTGCATTTAACTTTCCTTTTGCCCATAACTGCTATATATACATTTTTTTTTTAGAATGATATATATATATATATATATATATACACACATTTAATTCCCATTCAAGGTATATAATCTTTTAAAACGGTTACCAACCATGTATCTCTATATATTAGGAGGATTTAGAAAGTTAATTATGACTTCAAAAAATGTTTAAAATATCCCTAATCTAATTAGATAATTCTTATTCTTAAAAAATAAAAAATAGGGTTAAAAACTTAAAATTGTAATTCAACAAAATTCCAAAAAAAAAAAAAAAAAAAAACTACTAGAAAAAATATTTTCCTAAAAATTAGTACACTCTTTATTTAAATATATTTAACGCACATTTAATATATTTTTTTTCCCTAAAAGCTAGCACATACTAAACCAGTAGTTTACTCCATTTCAATTTCTAAATTTTAGTTTCTTAAAAATCCATTTCTGTGTAATCTCACTAACAGTAGATAAATTCAAATTGAAAAATTAAATTAAACTCAAAATAAAAAAAAGAAACTTATTGCATGTGCGAGCGTGTGTGATGTATTAATTATTCAGCCAAAAAAAAAAAACCATGAATATTAATTAGATAATATGTCACAATTATTAATAATACGTGAGTGGTCATATAGGTGTATCTCTTATATAAATCACAAACCTTAGGAGTAAAGTGTCAATTTATTTATTCATTTATTTTTATGAAAAATATAATTCTACTCTAACTTAATTTAAGTATATATGTGTGTGAATCTCATTCCTAAAGATCTGAACCTTAACTCTTACCTCCCATTCCACAAAAATTTGTATTTGTGGAGTGACCATCATGCCAATGGTGCGCGGTAGTATAAAGTGTCAAATATTAATCTTGTGATGCACCATCCTTTTTGATATGCCAATATTGACAGGACTATTTTGTTGGGTCTTTACTAAGATCATATGCATGTGTAGGTTTTATGGGCATGTTTTGTTCGATGCAATGTGGACTTCTAATACATGCACCTTGTCTTTAATCCAACTACGAAAGAGACCTTGGTAATATTATCACCTTGCTATACATCACCATAGACCTTGTTACCACTTGTTTGGGAGATAACACTATAGGGAGACCCTAATTGGGCCCTTAATATAAGACGAATTCTATTTCCACAATATTTTTATAACAAATCCTAAGTAGCAAGGTGTTATTAGTTATAATAAATGTCCACTATTGATATCACTTTTTTATCCCATCAACAATAGCTTGCCACTTAAGATTTGTAGTGAAAATATTGTGGGCCTAACATTTCTTCTAATACAAAAAAAAAAAAAAATATATATATATATATATATCTTAATCCAAAAGATTAAACTTATGGGATTAGGACCAATTATATTTTGTTTTCCTCATCTCTTTTACTTTTCCTCTATCTGAGGTTTGTATACCCCACCGTTACCCAATGCAAAATATGTAATCACAAATTCTTTTAGCAATCTTACACGAATTCCGATCCCAAAATAGTGGGCTTTACTGATCAAACCTAAATCATTGGTCCGTCACAATAAGTACCTTTCTTAGTCCCATCTTGATTATACACACAAAAATGGTGATCGTGGTGAGAAAATATTTTCTTTCCAGTGCTTTCTTTTTCTTGATTAAATTATTTATATAAATGTGAAGGTTCCTATGCGTGAGTAAGACAATTCATATATAAAAATGCCATTTATTCCACATGGAGGACTTTGATAATTGATAGCACTTGTTAGAGAGTGCTACACTTTGGAAAAGTTCTTTCATTGAAAACAAGATGCATATAATGTGACAGAATTTCATTACATAAATATAAGTTAATGGGCTTGAGTTGTCCAACAAAATTATAAACACATTGCTTTTGTTGTACTATTCTTCTACTCCTCATGGGAATTAGTCACACATGAATGAAACTCCCATAACTCATAAAATCCAACCCGAATCCAAGCCCACAATAGCCTACAGGTAGGTGCATGCTGAGTGGTCCATAATATTTGAAAGAGAATTGTTATGTCCATAACATTTTTCTCAACAAACTTTAAGTGACATATTATTTCTCCTTGTTATTAGAAGGTAATAAAGAAATTTCAGTGGTGAGTTCAAATTATAACTAATAATAACTTATTACCTAAGATTTATTATTAAAATATTGTAAAAATATTGTGTATTTAAAACTTTTCTACTTGAAATTCTAGATCTGATTTTGTTTGCTCTTAAATTTTAGACAAATCTATGCAGTCACAGTTGTTCATTTACAACTTCTAAAGCTGGATTATTCCTCAGATTACCATTCTTTCCTATCCAAACTTTATTAGTCAAGTTTGTTGTTAATGATCCTTAATTACATGTCTCAAACTTGAATCCAACCCATCAGTACTCTTAAATTCATTGTTTTTTCTGTATGCTTGGAACAATAGCAGCATATACCAATGCTATAAATCAACATAGCAAATCCATGTTATGTCACCCAATTTTTTGGAATCAAAACACATGCTAGATCTCCCAAAAAGTGGGCCCTTCAATTAAAATCACAAATTTCCCACATGTAATCACATGATGGGTATGGCATGCCACCATCACCATAATGTTACAATAAATCGCCAGAAAACCCCAAATTTTTATCAACAAAAAGATACTGATCCACATTGTTCCACCTATGTTCCCTCTTGCACAAGTTAAGTTTTTGAAATTAATAATAATAATAACAATGATTACCCAACTTAAAATCACAAACTTTTAATCAAAAAGAACTCAAACCCACTGAAAGAGACTTGTCGGTCATTATTTAAATTTCTGAGGGTGTTTTGGTCAATCAAAATACCAACCAATTAACGACCACTGCACCTGTTTTTTATTTTTATTTTTATTTTTATTTTTATATATAGACTAGTGCTAATAAACCTTTTATAGCCCAAATTATTCAACAGCAAAATTCAAACACAGAGAGCACTAAAAGTTGCAAAACAATGGCTGAGTTAGAGAACCCAAATCTGATGCCAAAGCTCATAACTTTTCTCTCTTCTCTTCTCCAAAAAGTGGCTGATTCGAACGATCTCAATCGTCAACTCCAACCCCAGAAAATCTCTGTTTTCCATGGCCTATCTCGACCAACCATCTCAATTCAAAGCTACCTAGAGAGAATTTTCAAGTATGCAAATTGTAGCCCTTCCTGTTACATTGTTGCATATGTTTATCTTGATCGATTTGCTCAAAGCCAACCCGCTTTGCCCGTCAATTCCTTCAACGTTCATCGTCTGCTAATCACAAGTGTCATGGTGGCTGCAAAATTCATGGATGATATGTAAGTGTTATAGTTTTGAAGTCAATAATATTGGATGCAGAATTTCAATTCCTTGCTTTTAATTTTCTTGAAACTTAATATTGTATGTAAATTAACGTTTGAAATGAAGTGACAACTTTAAATTCTTGCCTTTTCTTATTTGGCTTTCAAGTTTGTTTTTGTGTTAATATAAGTTCTACTAGCTAGTTTTAGAGCATGTTTCATAGAGGTATAAAATTTTGAAATTCAGGATTTCCTTTATCTGTATTAGAGCATGTTTTGTTTTCTGTATTTGAATGTTTTTCTTCGCAAATAATTGAAACTCTGAAAAGTCTCTGATATTAAATTTTGGTTTTCTATATCCTGCAAAGCTTGTATTCACTTTTTTTGTAACATCATAATCACTGGATATTCTTTGTCGAAGATTAATGCTTCCACGTGTAGATACAAATGGGTACAGCCATGTGAAACCCTGGTTCTTTTACATATTGCCAGCCAAGAAGCATGTGATTCCAGCGAAGTTATATAAATAATTTGATTTGAGGTCAATGAACCAATATTTAAAAAAAAAAGAAAAAGAAAAAAAAAAGAAAAAAAAAAAAGGCCTTGCTTAGTTTCCTATTTTCACTTAATTAAAATGCCTATACTGTGAAATTCATTTTGGTAATTATGTAACTAGTTATTTTTCTTCCCCAATCATATACTGATGTTCTGTTTTTGTTTATGGTTTTGAAATTTTCAGTTACTACAACAATGCATACTATGCAAAAGTTGGAGGAATCAGCACAATAGAAATGAACTTTCTTGAAGTAGATTTCCTATTTGGTTTGGGCTTCAGATTAAATGTGACCCCCAACACCTTCCACATCTACTGCTCCTACCTCCAAAGAGAGATGATGATGCAACAACCTCCTCTTAATCTAGCAGAGTCTTCTATAAATCTAGGAAAATCACTCAAACTCCATTTGTGCTTCAATGAGGATGAGCCCTCTCATCAACAGCAACAATTAGCTGTGTAATTAAGCTTTAAATGCACATCTCAAAAATTCAGTTAGATATAGAAGTAGTAACATTGTCCTCTATCTCATTAAGCTTATGATTTTTGTGTACCAAACTTGCTTTTGATGTTTTTTGGTTTTTCCTTTATTGGACTTTGGAATTGAAGTTATTTTGGAATGTACATATGGAAGTTTTCTCTTTACAGTCTGGCTATCAAAGTCTCATGGGTCATTAAATTTTTTAAAAATTGTTATGTGGTGGATACTTGCTCTTAAGTCTTATCTACGCTAGGATTCTCTTACTTTTTGGGTTGTCACTCTAAGTTCAGAGGATGCATAATAGGCTTATACTTGGAGACAACTTGGATTTTGTGTAGGAAAAATGTGTGGTGAGTGGTGAGTGTAGAAGCTAGTTTGGTGGTATGGGTGGGTCATGGGATGAGAACAATAGTAACGTACGCAAAGAGGACTATTTTGTTGGGGTCATTTTTTTTTGCAGTGAAGACAGTTTGTTCTGTTTCACAGTTGTACAGATTCTTGAAAAGGGAACAAAGAGCATGTGTAATCATGGACAGCTAGGAGAGAGAGAGAGAGAGAGAGAGAGAGAGAGAGAATGGTTAACTTGGATTAGCCTTGCCTATCTGGACCTTTATAATTTGACCCAAAGTTTCTATCAATCTACGCCTAGTTTTGGGCTAGCGGATTAATTCCTGGCCCAAATCCTAAAAGACAGAAATGCCATGGGAAAAAAGCCCTTTTTCACTAAACTCATGATCTTTTGAAAAAGAGCCTTCATTTTTTAAAGATGAATTCTACAATGCACACTTTTTTCCCCTCTCTTTATTTATATATATATATATATATACTTTTTTTTTTAATAATAAACAAACAATTAAGATTAGACATATATGGTACTATATACCACAAAATCGGCAGTAGTAAGAGCATCATCCTTCTATTTATAAGATTATCCTTTCATATGTAGAATATATATATATATATATATATATATATGTATATATAAAATAGTGATCCTTCTAAAATATCATTTTATATAGTAATAGTGATACAACTTTTTTATAGAATTTTCTTTTCTTTTTCTTTTTTCAATTTTATAAAAGCTAAGGATAATATAGGAAATTGAATTTTCTCTATTGAAAATTTTCATATGTTTTAGAATAAATATATATATATATATATATATATGTATATACATATATATATATATATATATTTAAGTTATCGTTTTTATAGGATGGAATGAGTCCATCTTTTGTGTAAAATACACTAATAGTCGATATCTTCTTCTTTTCTCCCAAAAAGATGCAAGACTTACTAAAGATTTTGGCCACTTTAGGTGACATTTTCCTGACATTGGCTCAATTCCCTTACATTTTGATAGTTTGAGGCAAATTCAAACAACTATGCGAACTTTCCTTTTCATTTTTGAGGAAAATATGGAATTGAAACGATTCTAGATTTGTCAACTAGTTTTCCTTATGCCTCCTTTTAACCCAAGAAAAAAAACACCCCTGCCACCCCCCCCCCCCCCCCCCCCCCCCAAAAAAAAAAAAAAGCAACATATTCGGATCTTGAACTTATGATCTTACCCCACCTCGTACTTATTTTAGAAAGAAATGTTATATGTGAATAGCTTTACAACTTAATAGCACTGCCTAATCTTTTTATAAAGAGAATTAAGGTTCTTTTTTTTTTCTTCCTACTTGTAATAATTAAATTATCAAAAAAAAAAAAAAAAAAACAGCATTTGATTTAAAACTCATTGGTCAAATGCACATACCACCCTGACAATCACAAATTAGGGTACATATGACACTGGATTTATAACTTTTTTTTTTTTTTTTTTTTTTTTTTTTTCTATGTAAAGTCCATGCGGAGACTGGATCAGATCACCATCTTTTCTTTTTGTAAATCTACTTTGAAGTTTGAACGGCTATAATCCTTTAATTCATAAACCTATTAGGAATTATACTTTTTTTTTTCCTATAGATTTTCTTCTTTGGTCAATAATAAACAAGGACCTCATTGGGGTTGGCTTTATAGGCCCACTCAAAATAGTAAACTCTTCAGGCAAATATCTTTATCTAAATGCCCGGGAAATCATTACAAAAAATCCTCAGACAAATTGCTTTTATTGGTAATTGATCAAATAAATTCCGACATAAGCATCATAAGCAACATTAAAACTTTATGATATGTTTGAAAATGTGCGGGAATCTGATCTAAAAGAAGATGAACCTATCTTAACTATTTGTGTTGGATTAGTAAAAAGAGGTTTGTTTTTGAATCTTTCATTCCCAAATTTTCATCTTCGACTGTAAACTTCGGTGAAAGGAATATTATGTCTTTGTCTTTGATGCCAAAACTTCAAAATAGATAAACCCTTCTCACAGCTTGCCCTTCTATCTTAGTAAATAGTCAATGTCCAACATTTGACTGTATGCACTCAAAATAAACTTCTTAACTACTTATTTTTATCTGGATTTTAAAAGTTAATAAAATCCTTTGATTAAATCATTTAACTTTATTTTCGTTTAATTGAATCATTTAAGTTTTAAATTTATTCAATTTAGAACTTTCATCAAATTCTGCTAAAACAAATTTCGTTAAGTATGCAATTAACTAATAAAAAAGATATTTCGAAAAAAAAAATTCTCATACAAAAAATTTATATAATATATATATATTTTTTAATTTTATATAGTTTTTTCATGTGAGAAAAATATTTTTTTAATGGAATATTTTTTTAATGAAATTGGATAAAATTTCTGAATTAGAAAATTAGATGAATCAATTAATCTAAAGTATATTTAGAGAACTGAAATGAATTTCAGTCAAACTTAGAGGGTACAATTTGTATTTTAGTCTTAAAAATTTGTAGTATTCCTAGTACCACTTAAAATTTATGTATTGTTGTTTAAAAAAAAAAAAAAAGCCAAAACCTTTATGTATTCAGAGAGAGTGTAGGAGGCAAAAAATTAATTGGGCCAATTACTATATGCCATGTCAAAATTTAGTGACAAATTCAAAATTTATGTGTCATTAAATTAATTAAATCAAATGATGACATGTGTCATCCAAATTGACATCACATTGGCATATTAAAATTTGCCACATGTGATTTGGCCAACAAAATAAAGATAAATTTCCTATTCAAAATTGATGGGTAATTATTTTTATTAAAATAACTAAAGAAAATAGAGATAATTATCTACAAGTAACAAATTATGGCAGGACTCTTTGTTGATTATTATTTTTATCAAAATAGAATATATATCATAATAGATAAATAGAGATAAGTATCTAATAAGTAAAATATGGGCCAATTAGAGTCTACTACTTATCTTCAAATTGATCAATTCAAAGTGGGACTAATCCTCTGAAACCACTATAAATAGAGACACCCCACTCTCATTCTCTACCAAGTTTTCAAGAAACCAAAGCTCTGGAGAAATTTTGCCTTAAGAACAAATGAAGAACATTCAAAGAAATTCACTTAAATCATTCTTCCAAGAGTTGAAGTTCTATTAGAATCAAGCTCAAGAGCCTCCATAAGCTTCAAAAGTTCTAAATCGTTGAACTTCAACGGATCAAGCCTCTGAAGCACTAAAGAATTTCAACCCAAAATCCAAGAATCTTTGAAGAACTTGAAGAACATTTGAAAGACTTGAAGAGCAATAAATCTTTAACAAGCTTAAAGCCAGAGATTCGTTATGAAGACCATTTGATTTACCTTCCCCTCAAAGTGAAGAAGATTTCTCATTTGAGTCAAGATTACAAAGAAGATAAAATCAGAAGATCACTATTTTGTAAAAGAGTCAAAACAGAGAATTGTACTCACTATTTGATTAATGCAAAATTATATTTATGAAATACTTTTCAATTGTTTGATTTTCAAACTTGAGAAAATTTTGTGTTTACAAATTTCTGGCATGCCTAATGGGACCGTCTCTACCTCTCATCTCCTCTTCATCAACTTGTCATATCTTTTGAACCATGCACCCGAGTGACTAATTATTGGAGAAAAATGGGCAATCTTGTTTAGTCCTCGATAGAGACTAGCTAGAACTAGTATGGCTAGACTAACAGGGCAACCTGCTGCCATGAAACTTGCAATCTTGAAGGTTCCAAGGCGAATTGTATTGAGATCTTCACTTGACAAAACAAACGTGTAGAGCCAACAAGATAGTAATGCGGCTAAGTAGGTCTCTTCCCAAAGTTCATCTTCAACCTTGAGATTGACAAAAGGACATTTCCCATATTTGGACCAACCTTGAACTTTATTAAATAAACCATCAAGATTATGAGTCTTGATAGGATGACTTAACCTCTTTGTCCTCCAAGCAAGGTGGTTTTGAATATTTCTGTTCACTTCTACACCAAAAGCTGACCCAATCACTCGCCAAAACACACAAATCCCCTTCCTTTCTAGTATTAAGGTAATGAAAAGCTGCAAATTAGTGCCGACAATGCTTTGGAATGAACCTCTGTTCCCCGTCATTTCTAGTCAACTCCTCACAGCAAGGGATGACTTTGTCATAAAGAGGACCAACAATAGGGAGCCTGCCAAGTCGATACAAATCCCAAAGAAAGATAGACATCTCGCCTAGTGATGTGTGAAGGGTGTTGGTATATGGGCACCATGCTTCACAACATGATCGCATTACATCAATACTTCGATCATATGTATAAAGAGATGCTAAAATTGCGTCATAGATACAAGTCTTGATAAGAGTCCCCTTGCTTCTATAAAGGACATCTTCAAGCCATTCCCAATATAAAGGTATTTAACTACACTCTCCATTGATCTTGAAAAGAGCATCCCAACATGTTTTGCCTGAAATAATACGGTGGCCATGTTTCACAAGAATTCTTTGGAGTCATGTTAACTAATGACTCTTGGTCGCCATATTATTTCAGGCAGAATGTGTTGGGGTGCTCTTTTCAAGATCAATGAAGAGTGTAGTTACATACCTTTATATTAGAAATGGTTTGAGGATGTCCTTTTTAGAAGCAAGGAAAATCTTATCAAGGCTTATATTTATGACGCAGTTTTAGCATCTCTCTATACATATGATCGAAATGCTGATATAATGCGAACATTTTGTGAAGCATGGTGCCCACATATCAACACCCTTCACACATCACTAGGCGAGATGTTTATCTCTCTTTGGGATTTGTATCGACTTGGTGGGTTCCCTATTGTTGGTCCTCTTTATGATGAAGCCATCCTTCTTGTGAGGAATTGACAAGAAATGACAAAAAATAGAGGTTCATCCCAAAGAGCTGTGAACACCTATTTGCGGCTTTTCATTACCTTAATACTAGAAAGGAAAGAGATTTGCGTGTTTTGGTGAGTGATTGGGTTGGCTTTTGGTGTAAACGTGAATAAAAACATTCAGAACCACCCGCTCGGAGGACAAAGAGGTTAGGTCGTCCTATCAAGACTCATAATCCTGATGGTTTATTTAATAAAGTTAAAGGTTGGTCCAAATATGGGAAATATCCTTCTGTCAAACTCAAGATTGAAGATGAACTATGGGAAGAGACCTACTTAGCTGCATTACTATCTTGTTGGCTCTGCATGTTTGTTTTGCCAAGTGAAGATCTCAATACAATTTGCCCTAGAACCTTTAAGATTGCAAGCTTCATGGTAGTAGGTCACCCTATTAGGCTAGCCATACTAATTCTATTGAAGACTAAACAAGATTGTTCATTCTTCTCCAACAATTAGTTGCTCGGGTGCATGCTTTCTCATACAATCTACATCTTCAAGATCGTCTTCATCTTCAAGATCGAGTGTCTTCATCTTCAAGATCATGCATGGACAATCTTCATTTTCAAGATCGTCTTCATCTTCAAAATCGTCTTCATATTCAAGAGCGTTGCATTGGTAGAACTTCAATACAAGATGACAATGAATGCGCATCCTTGCATGGACTATCTTCATCTTTAAGATCGTTGCATCGGTAAAGCTCCAATGCAAGATGCCAATGAATGCACATCCTTGCATAGACAATCTTCATTATCTTCAAGATCGTCTTGATCGTTGCATTGGCAGACCACTTGGCTTGGGGGACAAAATAAACTCTGGCAAGATCTTCGTCTACAAGATCATTGCATCGGTAGAGCTCCAATGCAAGATGCTAATGAATGCACATCTTTGCATGGACAAGTGCCAATAAGTCACCATATGACATGTTCTAAACCGACGCAAAACAATACAAAACAAAAAAGTAGACATGCAAGAAAAGAAATTCACAAATAAGAAAGCTTTTGTACAAGAATGTACATCCAAAGATTTGGGTGAAGGAACTCTTGCAAAATTTGAGGCTAAATTATTCTAAGATGGACCCGTGGCTGCACAAAAAGGGGGGCAAAGAATAAATTAGACTCATATTAAAAAATGAAAAGAGCAAAAGGAAGATAATCAACCAATCTAACTGAATCTCATATATCCGTATGTATTAGAAGGGTCCCAGAAGTACTGTTCATGCCATATTGAACCCAAAAAAAAAAAAAAAAAGCATAGAAAGCAGAATCAAGATAAAGTGAAAAAGATAATTGTCTCATACTTGAAGAGAGAAAGAACCTTTGAAGAAGAAAGGAATATGTGCTTAGCAAGAAGAGTATCTCTAGCGCTTTGTGATATGCCACGATCTGAAGATGAAAAGAAGAGTGACAATGAAAAGCCAGCAAAAGAGAAGAAAAAAGAATAAAACCATGAATACGGTTTATAAAAATATATTATGTTACCTCATTCATTGAGAAAGAAGAAAATATATATTTTTTTTTTACTTTTTTTCTGCACTCACGCACTACACCAGAGAAATTGCGAATTCTGTTCTTTGCGGCTGTGACTATCCCTTTTATAGGGCTGGTTAAAGAGAGTTTAATTCCAACTAGAAGTCATTCAGTCAAGACGAATTTAACTAGGGGAAGAAGTCTTTTGCGGTAAGGATAAAGCTTCAGGAGTACTAATATCTCAGTTAGTAACTTAGTATTAGCCTACGGGTATTTTGAGTTTAAGTAGGACTCTTCGAAAGATAAGAGTTTAAATCCTTACTCATTTTTGGACTTTGGCCGTTCATATCAGGCGGTTTGACTTGGAAAAAGAAGTCCTCCTCGGAATGAAGTTGTCCAAAAGAATACTATCCAATATCCATTATTAATATTAACGTGGAGAATGTTGGCATAGAACTGTTTGATGGTTATTCAAAGTACTTGTCTAGTCAAAGACCAATTTGGCTAGGAAAAGGAGTTGAAATTATGGGGAGATTACTCCTTTATCTGATGGTTAGGATCTTGGAACCTAGCTAGCAATACAAGCTGTTCACCTGTTATGAGGAGTCTTTATTATTCTATAAAGCATTACAAGTTAGTTTCCTGTTTAGAGTGAAGATCTGAAAGGGTGAAAGATACTTATCCGAAATCCAGTCCTATTAGAACTCTATGAATGAGTAGCATTAGAACTCTTTTGAGTCTTGATATACCTCGGCCAAGGGATGTGAACGTGGCTACTATACATTAGACGATTCCTATATTAAGGGTGCTGAAAACAATAGAATAAAAAAGTTGTCGAGTCTTGTCCACTCTCTACGCTTAAAACTGGAGACGTGTCCAAGACTGGAGGGGGCATTTGTAGGAGGTAAAAATTTAATTGGGCCAATTACAACAATATGCCACCAAATTTATGTGTTATTAAATTAATTAAATCAAATGATGACATGTGTCATTCAAATTGACATTACATTAGCATATTATTTCTACATGTCATTTGGCCTACAAGATAAAAATAAAATTCTTATTCAAAATTGATGGATAATTATTTTTATTAAAATAACTAAATAAAATATAAATAATTATTTACAAGTAACAAATTATTGTAGGATTCTTTGTTGATTATTATCTTTATTTAAATAGAATATTTATCACAATAGATAAATAAAGATAAGTAAATTTTGGATCAATCAGAATCTATAACTTATCTTCAAACAGATCAATTTAAAATGGGACTTATCCTCTGAAACCACTATAAATAGAGGACACCCAACTCTCATTCTCCACCAAGTTTTCAAGAAGCCAAAATTCTGCAGAAATTCTGCCTCAAGAACAAACGAAGAACATTCAAAGAAATTCACTTGAATCATTCTTCCAAGGCTTGAAGTTCTATTGGAATCAAGCTCAAGAGCCTTCATAAACTTCAAAAGTTCTAAATCATTAATGAACTTCAATGGATCAAGCCTCTAAAGCATTGAAGAATTTCAACCCAAATCAAAGAATCTTCGAAGAACTTGAAGAACATTTAAAGACTTGAAAAACTTGAAGAACAACAAATCTCTAACAAGCTCAAAGCCAGAGATTAGTTATGAAGACCGTTCATCTACCTTCCCTTCAAAGTGAAGAAGATTTTGTGTTCGAGTCAAGATTACAAAAAAGATAGAATCAGAGGATTATTCTTTTGTAAAAGAGTCAAAACAGAGAATTGTATTCACTATTTGATTAATACAAAATTATATTTGTGAAGCATTTTTTAATTGTTTGGTTTTCAAACTTGAGAAAATTTTGTGTTTAGAGAGAGAGAGAGTAATGGACCAAAGTGGACCGAATAGACCTAATTTGATTGAATGTGCCAAACTAAACTGAATTGGTTCGAACTAGACCAAATTAGTCCGAAGTGGACCGAATAGACCAAACTAGACCCAAATAGACAAAATAGTAAGATGTGGACTGAAATGGACCGAATATACAAAAGTGGATTGAAGTGGACCAAATTAGATTGAATAGACTGAATGAACTGAAGACTAAAATGGACTGAATTGGACGAATGGACCGAGGGGACTAAAGTGGATCAAAGTAGATTATTGGCTTTTTTTTATTTATTTTTTATTTTTTTATTTTTTTAAAGAGTTTCAACCTATGACGTCCGCTCCTGATAATAACTATTTATTATCAGATCAAGACACCAATTAGTTTTTGGTATAGGCGGTGATTGAACCCCAAATCTCTTATTCAAGCATCAGAGACTTTACCAGTTAAGCAAACTAGATCCCACAAGTAGATTATTGGCCATGATTCAAGAAATTTCCTCTTTAACTCTCTTCATAAATAGAGTTTCAATTCCTATATAAAATTATTTAAAAAAAAAAAAAAAAAAAACCAGTTTCATTTAGTTGAAGAATTTATCTATACGTATGGCTTCTCAAATTGCAAAGCCGATCTACGTTGTCAACTCACATTTCAAGCTTCGGCACAGCTGTTTAACACACCTGAGTCCATTTATGCTGTTTCTTTGACATTGCTGAGGTCTCTACTTTCCCACTTTGTCTTGAACATTCTCACTTCTCACTTGTAGAATAAGTACCTGTACCTTCAGATCTAATAATCCCCTGGACCACAAAGTGTAGCTATGTAGTATTCCCATCATTTTCCTTTCTATATATCTTCATTATTTACGAGTGAATCAATATGTAATTTTCGAATAATCAAAAACTAAGATAGTTTAGCACTGAATATCGCCAACCAATCAAAGCTTTAAAACTTAGCCAAGCAGTTTGCTAACAATGTCGATCAATATGAGACAACAGTCTTTACCAACCAATTTATGACAAAGGAGGGGCCAGAAACAGTATCTTCTCTTACGATTTAAATTTTGGAAATGGCCCAAGGATAATATGGATTCCAATATTGGAGGGAGAATATTATCCTATCCTGAGAACAACTCATGGAGTTTGAGGAATCATCGACTGTTCTTTAAATCATCACTTACAACCTGACAAAAAAGAAATCTAAGGCTTGAGTACGACAGGTCAAAATTCATGAAATCTAACACAGACTTCAAGATCTGACTGTAAAGATTTCAAAAAATCTATCGCCAAAACAAGTACTCACTCATATATATGTTAGTATATTATATATATGCTCAAGACACCAACTCAGTTCCCCTACCCAATTTTTCGATCATCAAAAAAGAAATCATTAACCTCAAAAAGGACAGAACAATTATAATAGTATCCTAACGCTAGCTGCCCCTTGAAAGGGGTCGCTAGCATTGGTGGCGCTATCCTTATCCGCCATGTCATCCACCTTCTCAGCATTTTTCATATTTTTCTGATTTTTGCGCTGCTGTTTAGTTCCTTTTCTGAGATCCGTTTTCTTCCAATTATATATTTATGGAAATCTCTGGATGTCTAGTTTCCATTAGTTATAGACTTGTTCAATTTGGAGTTACGGTCGTCGAGATATCGCACTTGAAAGGGAGGTGACGCAAAGTTGAAAATTCTGAGCATCTTTCCTTGAAAAATTCATATCTTTTAATCCAGAGCTGATATCATCAAGCCCTTTTGGTGGAAATTAGCTAAGACCTTGTTCTTGAAGATGGTCTAGCCCGTTCGTTCCAGTTCTTGCCCAATCTGTACAGTTTATTATGTGAAGCTGGGTAAAAAATTGTCAGTTTTCTTGAAAAATGCAATGGAAACTTTATTAGGGTTTCAGTATTTTTGTGATATTTCATCCATTTTAACTATGATTTTGGCCTTTAAACTATCGTTTCAAAGGGAAAAATATGCCCTACGAGACGATCCAAAATCCAACACAATCAAACGATCGGATTAAAAAGTCAACTTTTTTACCACCCCCGATTAGGGTTTTAGTAAGATTTTTCGTAAAATGGGTTTTTCAAATGTTGTGAATTTTTGATTTACCATTCAAACATTTTGTATTTATTTTTGCCCTTTTTGGCTTTGAGTCTCATGTTTTTTGCTCCATATCTATTTTTTTTTAAAAAATTTGGTCTTTGTTTTGACATGTGAATTGGAGCTGGACAAAATATGGTATCGACAATGTGCATACAATTCCAGTTGATAGGTGTATATTCTTATATGCTCTTATCACCGGTGCTTCCGTGTGTCTTCTCTCTTTGTTCATCAAAAAATTGTTGAGGTCCATAGGAATAATGCTAAAAAACAAAGATTCAACTTTCCTGTTTCTATCCTTAGGATTTTAGAATACCTAGAGTCTGAGTGTCCCTCCTCTTCTGAGCTTGTTCATTAGATGGAACCTCTAGGAGCTACTTTTCTAAATCTGCACAATGCACAAAAGAAAATAGTAGAACCAAGTGAAGGAACAAGAAAGAGACAGTGAGTGGAGCCTTCACATGAGGATATGCATATTGATCCTACAGCTGATGTTGCTGATGAAGAAGAAGAAGATGTAGATGTTGCTACTGTTGCTAGTCCTTCTGGAGCTTCTCCTTCTTTCCGCTCCATGCTTGAGAGAGTTCTTGAGACGCAGTCATCACAGCATATCATAATGGAGACATTCATGATGACACAAGCAGCTCATAGACAGCTTTTGGACTTCTTGATATCTAATGTAGCTGCTTTGAGAGTTGATTTTAGCAAGTATATGAGCTCTTTTCCACCACCTCCACCCTCGGATGATTAAGATGATTGCCTTTGGCAATACGTAACAAAAAGGGGTAGTAGTAGTGAGGAGAGTTGTTATACTTAGGGGGAGCTTTTGTTTGAGTTGTTGGAGATGGTGTATGTACTTAGGGGGAGTTTGAGTTTAGTTTGTTTATGCTTATTTTGTTTAGTATGTTTGGTTTTTTTACTTTAGTTATAACTTGTCTCACAAACTTTGATGATATTGATACGTTGTTTATTCTCTTTGGATATCTTGTTTTAGTTTGGATTTGTGAAACCAAGTTATGTTTTATACTTTATTTTCCATACATGCGTTTATGGTTTGCTTTTAGTGTTTCAGGAATTTAAAGGTTAATTCTTTCATGATGCTCCTGTTTATTGTTGCAACTTGTAGATAGTAGATTATGATTGAATTGTAGTAGGGCAATAACTTGTATTGGGTTAGTTCTTGAATTTGAACAATTCATGTGTATGTATGTTTGTCATGGATTGCCAAAGGGGGAGATTGTTAGGTTCAAAATATTTAAGATTAAATGTTTAGGTCCTAATTTTATGTATGTTGGCAAATCGATTACAAAAACATGTCTAGTATAAGATATTCATGTCTTAGAACAGTTTTAGACATTGTTCAAGTTAATTCAAGTCAACATTCAAGAACAGTCAAGTTGTAGAAAGAAGAATTTAGAAATTGCAAGACTCGACCGATTGAGTGTGTTCTTCAATTGATCGAGACAAGAATTTTGCAGATTTTAAAGAAGGCCCAAAAACCTGCGAAACGTTTAAGGTTTGAGTCCAACATTACCAGGTATAAAAGAGAAATCCTAATACATGTTTTCCATGTCTTGTGAGTTACTCTTTTGAGATCTGAGAGGTTCTGTAACCTTCTAACTTGCACTTACTAGAGATTTGATTGATATTAAATGAACTAATGGAGATAAGTTGCTGCATACAAGATCAACTACTGCTAATGATCTAAATCTTAGTAGGATCTTAAAGTCACAAACTAGAGTATTTGTGTGCAACAAATTCAAATAGAAGAGTTTGTGAATTTGGAGTTGCGTGTGGTCATGTGAATAAGTACTACAAGAGGTAGCATTAGATTTAGGGAGAAATTTATTGTAAATACTTCCACTCTATTTAGTGAATTTTTTTGTCTTGTGGATTGTTTATGTTAAATCATCTCTAGGTTTTTTATCTTGAAACTTGACTGTTTCATTGGTTTTCCTAGGTCATAATATTGCTTGTCTTCTTTACTATTCTGCTTTATGTGATATTATTGTTATTGTTTAACCTTGATTTGCTTAATTGACCTAAGTACCAATTTGGTTAATTTATTAGGTTAAATAATTTGAGTGTTCAGGGGTCTAAATATACAAACAATTTGTATTACTGAATTTTTTTTTTCAATTAACATATTTTTAAGTACTCATGGTAACAAAATTTAACAAACACAAACGACCAAAATTGGTGCCTCACAAACACCAACTTGGCAACCTCATCCACCCAATTTTGGGGGGGGGGGGGGGGGGGGGGTGTTGTAAAACAATTAGGGTAAAATGCTGAAAGTATTTTCTGTAAAATATTTAATGGCAAAACAAATAGATCGTAAGTATTTAAAGGAAACAAATTTTTTGATAAAATCACTCGCATGCTCATTGTTTGTCTCACTTTCTGTTATTTGTTTTGAACAATTGCTAATTTGGCTTTAATCTTTTCCATTACTTTCTATCCAGTTCAAACGTATTGGATGAAAATCTACTTACGATAGGATTAAAAATCCTAGTAGACAACCATAAAAAAAAATACTTGCAGTGAAAGCAATAAACACGTGATCAAATAAAAAACTTGCATAATCCTTGTCCAACTCGAAAAGGAGATTGTAAACCGACTTACCTCTAAACCGACTTCTCTTTCTATATATAAGCACACACAAACCTGAAATCCATCATAAAGAAAAACTAGTGTTTAGTTTGTAGGCTATCAATCTCTTGTGGGTAAACTAAGCAATACAAAATCACAAAAACACAAGGGTCTAGCAGCACCATGGCCAAGAAGAAAGCACCCATGGAGATTAGAGTTGAGATGGACAAGAAAATCTGGCACACGTACGTAGTTAACATTGGTGAAGAATTCATGATAAACACCACATGGGTTGTTCAGGATGAGGAACATCTCAGTTTCTGTATAGGCGAGATACGAGAAATATATGGCAAGAAAACGAATCTTGTTGTTGGCCTGTCTGCTGATACCGGCCATGGCTATGGACGAGGTTTCTGCAACTACAAAGGGATGGCGAAAGATGCTCCATTTCAATTATTGCAGCTATGCGTTGGGAGTCACTGCCTTCTCTATAACCTTGATGATGTTAATTATTCCCGACGCAGTTTCACCGGTACCAAGCACAAAGTTCTGAAGGGCTTTCTTTATGATAAATACACCACTGTGGTTGGTGTTGGGATCAAGGAGGTGGCACAGAAGCTTGAAAGAGAGACGGGTGTGATCATAAAGAATCCGGTGGAGCTTCGAAAATTGGCTGAAGCTGAAAAGAGTTTGAAGGGAAACGATGTCCGTGGGTCCAAATTAGAAGATTTAGCCAAACTGGTATTGGGTGAACACATGCATTTTGTAAAGCCTAAGAAGACGACATGGTGGAGCGATAAATATGATGAGTATGAGGATCCTCTACTTTCAAACGATGTAATTATGTATGCTACTGTTGAAGCTTTCCTTGCCTATGAGATTGGATCCAAGTTGTTGAGATGTTCGTATAGGTAGTAGCGGTCTTTTAGTTAGCATGGAGGATTTTAAACTTAGGATTCTAGTTATGCATGTAATTGAATGAGTATGTATGGAGTTAGAGATATCGAAGGTTTTATGTCCTCTTTTATGAGATTTCATCATTTTATATTGTAATTTTATTTTGGGATTTTTTTACCATTGTATGGATAGGTGGAAAAAAAAAAGTTATTGCTAAAACATATATTAACAACTATATGTTTCAAACATTTATTAATATAAATAATAGTTCATGAAAATTTCATTAAAAGTGACATTTATTATTATTTACAATGCATAAAAAAACTTATCAGATAAAAACAATATTCGTTAACGCATGAATTGAACTCGTTCCCCAATATACTGAGTGCAGTTCTTAATCCAACTTCAAAATAAAATCTGCAAAATATGAATTTAATGCTTTAAAAAAGTGTTATATCCCTAATTTTATTGTTTGATTGGTATCTACTGTAACAATATGTTACAATACCTATCGATAAAACCACAAATCCCTTAATCTCATACTATCATTTATATTATTTTTTTGAGAAGGATCGCAAACTATCATTTGATTTGAGAAATTTTTTTAAAATCCATATTTCATAACCCATAACCCATAGATACCCATTTTCCATTAGCAAGTACTAAACAATATTTCTATCAAATTCTCAAATAAACAAAATTTAGGTATTGTTCCTTAATTAAGTTTCCTTCTTAAAATTCAGTTATGAGATTTTTTTTTTTCATAGTAAATTTGAAAATCTAGCACACCAAAAATTGAAATTGTTATAACAATAGGTTTATAAGAATAACCAATGAACAATTTGGATGGTTATTAATTATTATTATTATTTAATAGTATTTAAACATGATATAAAACCCAGAAACAATACTTTGAAATTAAAATATTACTGTGTAAGCCAAAAGCCTTGTAGCTGAATTGACACATTTCCATGCACAAAGTGCTTAGGGGTCTAAGGGGGAAAATGTTCGAGTTGCGGGGTTAGTAGCATATTGTAATTATTTCTCAAAAAAAAAAAAAAAAAAAATATATATATATATATATATATATATCACTGTGCAATGTCTAACGCTGGAAAACAATTTCAAAAACAAAATCAAACCAAGAAATAGCACATATTAGATCTCATTCTTTCTAAAGATTGGGTTGGCTCGCCCCATCAAGAGCTGTCTTCAAAGGAAGAAAATGGGGAGGAAGATTTGCTTGTGCCATGTTTCACTGTTATGAGTAAAATATTAAGGTTTGGTCATGGTGTCTAGAGGTATGCGCTTAAACACTCTAGGTCTATTCATTATCTGTAATCCAGTCATGTGCATGCCTTACATGTAGTATATGCGACCTCACCCTAGCTAAATTCTTCGTACGCGAATTCCTTTCACGAATCTCCACCATGATTACGGCTTGACCCTCTAACCAACTTCAAGAACCCTCCTTGAATTGATCTCCGCAACAACGCTAAGATTAATGGTTCTGTGACTTCAGCTCTTAATCACCAAAGGCAGCAACTCCTTTGTGGATTTAAACTTCTGAACTTACGATTTAATCAATTTTAGGTTCAAGTGATCTCTAGACGTAGGGCATAGCAATAGTCTCTCTCTAATAGTTGTGAAATTATACTTATAATGAACCTTTTATGTTTCTCAAAAAAAAAAAATAAATAATAATAATGAACCTTTTTTATGGTTGCACGTTGGGCATGAAAACCTGCTGTCTAATTCTTTTTTCATGAGTTTCGGTTGATCAATCTTCAGTCGAAAGGCAATCAAAACTCTTTGGATTGATTGAGTAGCGATCGAAAGGCTGTTGAAATCAAATGTTCAATCGATCAAGCATCGTTTGAATGGCAATCAGAATCTTGAATAACTATCTTCTTTCGAGTTGCATGTTGGACCTTTTGAACTTTGATTTTAACACACTAAAGACTTGATAAGATATTACAATGTCATGGAATTTGACAGTGCACAACATAACAATACAAAAACAATAATTTGGAGATAAATTATTTTGTATCCCAAGATATTACAAAAAACCAATAGATCTCACTTTAAAAAATGGGCTTCAAAAATAATTTTGGTATATTTAGCCCAAAAAAACCAAAATATTTGATATTGCCCTTGGAGATAACTCTAGATTTAATGGCAATATTTAGCACTACTCCTATCATCCCAGCAGTGACCACTATGACCATTGATGTTGCCGAAACCACCATGAGCAGGTCATTCTAGATTTTGAGCTCCTTCTTGTCCACGCTGCAGTCATCATTTATAAATGTAAATGATCCAAATCGGAATACAAAGCCTTCGTAGCAGGGCGAGGAGACAAAAGGGAAAGAATAAAAACTTTTTGCCCAACAAATATCTTGTAATTAATGATTATTAAAAAAAATCATCTGATTTCCGATGCACATATGCCTTACTACCCCTTTGTTTTTTGATAAATTGTAGTGGTATACAACCATCAACACACAAGAATGGGCCTGAATTTGAGATGGAGAGGTAGAGGAGATTTTATTTTTTAAGGTGTTTCTATTAGAGCATTAGTACTTTAGTGTGTGTAACTATGGTAATCATGGAATATTTTGTGAGTATAATAAATATGTATTCTCTTCTCTCATATAATAGTAAGTCTTATTAATTTATTATGATTCTATTTGAAATTGTATTGTCTATTATTTGAAAGAAAATATAATATATATATCAAGATTCTAAGGAAGGGTCTAAATATATATAGAATAAAATTTAAATTCAATTTTAAAATATTTATTAGAGTAATAACATGTAAATTTGTGAGGCATAAAAAACTTATGTGGTATAATATTTTGAAGTTAACTAAAAGTCAAATGACTTCAGTTTATATATATTATAAATAATCTTAAATTGACACCAATGTATTAATTAAAGAATTAATTATTACTAATGGTCAGAGTTAGCAATTTAATAAACAGCAAAACCACAATACCACAGTAAAAAGTAATACAAAAAAAATAACAATTTTAGGTGATGATGCCGAAAACTTTAGAAGAACTCTATAAAAGAAAAATCGCTGTAGGAGTATTCAATTCCATACAAAATTTTTACAATAGAAAAAACAACTACAACAAGTCTATACTCACAGAATCTATATGGACTAGATGTGTGTCCCTAAACTTTGGAATTGTTCTATAGAACTTCCACCACAAATTGTTCGATCAAGTGAGGATTGAGTGAAGTCTCTTTTATTTTAATGATCGCTTGAGCGAGTCTTAAAAGTGCTTAAGCAACTCTTCATGAACTGGCAACCTTCAAATAGCAACCTGACTCACTATATAACTTACTTAATTTGCAATTATTAAAACCCTCATTAAAGAACGTTTTTGCATAGGAATTAGCCAACTTGGATCTAAATCCTAACAAATGTTGAGTTCAAGTATACTTCGTATGTTTGTCAATGCTAGACAACTGAATAACTTCTCATTAAATGTGATTTTTGAAAAATTACCATTAGAATATGATGATGCCTAGATCGTCAGCCAAGGATGATCATCCAGATTGATGTCGTCCTTAACCAACCTGATCTCCAAGAATGAATGAAGAGAAGAAGAAATGTAGATCACCGGTGTGGTGTCTGCCAAAAAGCCTCTGATGCTAAAGTCAGAAAAATTGACAAAAGAGATGTTAAGAAAACAATATGCTAGAGTTTCAGAATTACTTTTTATATCCCCTTTTGGATTTCATTGCTATGTATATATATGCATGCACACGCGGGTGATTTCTTCTAGCCGTTGGTGGAGCCTTGATGGAGACTTTATTCTCTCCTGGTAACGCCTCTGCGGGGTGTTAATGGTGGGTTGCCCTTCCAACGGTATGGAAGCTGATCAATGGTTTGTAACAGTTCATTGATGAGTGAAGGTGGATTTATCCGTCCTTGTTCGGCAACCATTGTTGCCAGGACGAATCTGGATATATTCCTCATCCTTGATTGTGGTAATGGACGACGATAATATGATCGAGCCTATCAGCTGCCCCCCTATTCTGAGGTCGTCCACAACTTGGAAAGTCATAGGAATACGAAAGGATTTATTGATTTATTTATTATATATATATATATATTTTTTTTTTTGTGATTATGGTGTTTGGGGTTCTGCTCCGCATTGATTACTTAATGGTGGCTTTGACACACTTCGCGGCCACGTGTTTGATTTTGATTGGCCGGGGGGTCTCATTTCCGGTGAAAACATTTTCAGGTTTCCTGCACTTTTCAAGGCAAAACCTTTTGATTTTTGGCTTTCTCCTTTTTCATTCTTCATCTTCTCTTTGCGATTGGTTTCTTTGACTCCCTTAGTTGCGTATTTTGCTCTTAGTCTTCTCAGTTTCCTCCCTAATTTTCAGGTATGCCCCTCATTTACGCTTTCTTTCCTTTCTGAATTTTGCTTGTATTTGTGTCATTTAAGTTCTTTTTTTCTTTTTGTGCTTCCCTTTCTTCTTTTTGAGTGGTGTTGTTTCTCTTTAATGGTGGATAACTTTGAAGTTAAACGTACCTCTCCTTCCATAGCATTTCTTTTTGCCCGCTTAGGGGCTTTAGTGGAATCTTCCGTCGACCCATTGGGTACGCTTTCGCCTAGTGGTTCATACCCGCAGGTTGAGGAATTTGTTTTTAGTGGCAGTGGCTTAGGTTTAGTGTTGGGTGATTTATATCCTTTACTGTACAAATCTCAGGTTTGGTTTCAGTTTGTTTGAGGGATCCTAAAGGGGGGGAAATATGGGGTCTAAGGAGGGGTCAGGGGACTTAGAGAGAGGCTCGTCTTCTAATGTAGGCAAGGAAGGGGCCAGGTTAGATACAACAACTTCCATGCCTTCTCACTCGCCCTCGTCTTCCCATTCTCCTGCTCTGGCCATTGCCTGTCCTTTCCATGCCCTCAAGTAGAAATGTTCCTTGAAAATAGAAGTCTTTAGCAAGTTCAAAGATAGGTTTCAATTTCCCGAGAGGACCAGGGCTCGTCTTCCCAGAAAGGGTAAGAAGGCTTGCTCCTTCGCTCATGGGGAAGTTTGTTTTTATAAGGCTGCATTTTCGTGCGGCCTTAGATTTCCCATCCATCCGTTCATCATGGAGCTTCTTCACTGTCTAAACCTTGCACCAGGGCAGCTTATGCCCAACTCGTGGAGAATAGTCATAAGTTATATGGTGATTTGGACGACCATCGCTGACGGAGACATGATCACGATCAATGAGTTCGTCCATCTATACCATTTGAAAAAGTCCAAGAAATTTGGGTATTATGAGTTTGTACCTTGGAATAGGAAGTTGCGTCTTATCGTTGATCTTCCGTCGTCCTTCCGTTATTGGAAGTCTAGATACTTCTTTGTATCAGGTGACGGTTAGGAGACACTGTCTGATGATTTTTGGGGAAATGTACCTAGGTTGCTGCGCCGGTGGGAGACCCCTTTGATTGGTGCGTTTGCTCCTCATGAGATGCCCCTCTCCTTCTTTTTCTCTCTTTTTTTTTTTTTTTTTTTTTTTTAATTTCTTCTTGCTTTTGTATTTTGCAGTAAAAGAACGTCCTGAGCTTGAGAGCAAGTTCGAAGAACGGGTTCAGGCGGCAATCAAGTACGCAAGGACGATTGATGATTTTGGCGAATTGATTGATCCACACACTTTAGCTCGTCACTGCTTAGGGCCGAAGCCTTCTCTCTACGTCCTCAGCACACTTAACCGAGAAGAGAAAAAGCGTAAGCTGTCTTTGCAAATGGATTCATCTTATCTCCTTTTTCTTCGTCCTTAACTTCTTGTTTTCTTTGGCGTAGAGATGACGACCAAGTTTAACAAGGAGATGTATAAGAAAATCAAGGAGAAGAAGAATGAGCCTCTTTCCTATATTGGTCAGAGAATGTTAAGGATCACGGATAAGAAAAAGGAGAAAGAGGTGGTGGAGAGAGGTTCGTCCACCCCTGCCTTGGACCTAGATGAGGGTCAGGCTGCTTCTCCTGGTATTTCTATTGAGGAGATGGCCCGTCCTTCAAAAAAGCAGAAAGTGGTGAATAAGGGAAAAGAGAAAATTGGTTTTAGTGTTTGGTCTGATGCCAAGATGGCTATGGACCGTGCTAATGAGCTCCTCACTCCTAGGGAGATGAAAGAGATCTCGAGCGTACCCTCCCACGAGATGGTGAGCCGTCATGTCCACAAGCTCGTGCAGGTAAGCCTCCACATCTTCATCTTCTTTTTCTTCGTCCTTAAGTGTTTAACTGTTTTTATTGACTTTGATGGGGCTTTTCGTTGTAAGGTGTTAGGGGAGACCATGCATATCACCACCCAGTACTTGGCAAATGAGGAGAAGGTCGTTGTGGCCAACTCGAAGGTGGAAGCGCTTGAGGCTGAGGCTTCAGGCCTACGGAAGGATTTGATCGCAGCCATGGACGCTCTCAATACTTCCAAGGGACAGATTCAAATTTTGACGGAGCAGCTGGAATCTGAGAAGCAATCAGTGAAGCAAAAGGACGAACTCCTTGCAACAGCTACCCAAAAGATGAAGGTTGTCGTGGCCAAGGCCGTCATTGCCTTCCAGACCACAGAGAAATACAACACTATCCTGTTCCAGTGGTACTTCAAAGGCTTTGAACTACTCCGAAGATATCTGATCAAGCACGGCCCTGGCACAGACCTTGAAGACTTGGATTTTGAAACTGTTGACAAAGAGATTGAGGAGGACGAGGCAGCTCAGACCGCAGCGTCCATTGGTGCGGAACCTTCCCAGGCGAACAAGGACGATGATGCTGCCCCCCAAGCCTGATTCTGCTGCTTCTTATCAAAGTTTTTTTTTTTTTTTTTGATGTATGTCTTAAGGTTACTGGACAACTGGTATTTGGATGCCCCACTTGTTTTTGGGCCCCCTTTTTTTTTTTTTTTTGAACAGTTTGGTTTTATATAATATGTTTATTGATTTACCTTTACCTTCTAGGTTGGTTGCTATCTTTTGCTTGTGATGTGTTAGGATCTATTTTTGGATGTTCTTCTCTTCCCTTCGGGGACTTATAAAAATTTTGTCAGCATATTTCACTTATCCTCGTCCTTTTGTGGACTTAGAGGATTTTGTCCCAAGAACTTTTGGGGAATCATATCGTCGCTTTAATTAGGACGATGTACATATCATCATACCTTTTAGGACGATGTACGTTTATATAAGGGATCTTATCGCCTTTTTTTATTCGGGATGATATACATCCATTTAAGGAATCTTATCATCTTTTTTGTTTAGGACGATGTACATCCATTCAAGGAATCCTATCGTCTTTTTTTTTTTTTTTTTAGGACGATGTACATCCATTTAAGGAATCTTATTGTCTTTCTTGCTTAGGACGATGTACATCCATTTAAGAAATCTTATCGTCTTCTTATTCAGGACAATGTACATCAATTTAAGGAATCTTATCGTTTTTTTTTCGTTTAGGATGACATACACCCATTTAAGGAATCTTATCGTCTCTTTTACTCAGGACAACTATTTCGATCTTTCGGGGAGGGAAGAATTGTAGCGCATGGTTTGTTGGGCAACGTTTGTGAAATGCTGAATAACACTTATGAAATGCTGAATAATACTTAATGAATTCTGAATAATCACTTACATAAGAAGGGAAGCACAAAATTAAATTGGGTTTTACAATTAGGCTATGGTTCCTTTTCGTAATACCTCTTTAGATGTTCGACATTCCATGGATGAGGTAGTCTCTTTCCTTCTGAGTCTTCTAGATGGTAACTTCTCTGGTGTGAATAGTGGACGACTCTATAGGACCATTCCCAAGTTGGGCCTAGTTTGCCTTGTGTTGGATCTTTTGTTGCAGGAGTAACTTTTTGAAGGACGAGATCTCCGATGTTGAATCTTTTCAACTTCACTCTCCAATTGTAGTATTCGACCATCTTCTGCTGGTATTTGGCCATTCTTTGGGATGCTTGGTCTCTAACCTCGTCTAGACAGTCCAGGTTCTGCTTCAGTTGATCGTCGTTGATTTGCTCGTCAAAGAATTCTCTCCTAAGGCTAGTGAGCCCTACTTCGACCGGGATGACTGCTTCTGTGCCATACGTCAGATTGAATGGTGTTTCTCTTGTTGGTGTTCGTGTCGTCGTCCTGTATGCCCACAAGACACTTTGTAATTCTTTGGGCCATGCTCCCTTTGCCCCCACTAACCGGGACTTAATGATCTTGAGCAAGGTTCGGTTGGTTACTTCCATCTGTCCATTGGCCTGAGGATGTCTTGGTGATGAGTACCTGTTTTTGATGCCCAAGCCCGAGGAAAATGATCTGAATTTCTAGTTGTCAAATTGACGATCATTATTTGATATGATCGTTCTAGGTATCCCGAACCTGTAAACAATATTTTTCCACACAAAATTTTGTATCTTTGCTTCCGTGATTGTTGCAAGGGCTTCCGCTTCGACCCACCTTGTGAAGTAGTCAATCGCGACGAGCAGGAACTTCATTTGTCTCTTTTCCTGTGGTAAGGGACCCATGATGTCGATCCTCCATTGTGCAAATGGCCAAGGCGAGGAAATTGTCATCATCTTTTCTCCGAGGACTCGTTGAACATTTCTGTACCTTTGGCAACTGTTACACTTCTTCATGAAATTGGCTGCATCTTGCTGCATTGTCGGCCAGAAGTAGCCTGTTCTCATAATTTTCCTTACAAGGGACTTTGCCCCTATGTGGTCTCTGTAGATTCCCCTGTGTACTTCTTCCAAGACGTATCTGGCTTCTTCCTCTTCTATACATCTTAAATATGGTTGGGAGTAACCCCTTTTGTAGAGCTCGTCATTTAGTATTGTATACTTGGCAGCACGTTTCTGGATCTTCTTAGCTTCTTTAGGATTTGGTGGTAATCGTCCTTCTTGAAGGAACGACAGAATTGGGCTCGTCCATCTTGGGCTGGTGTGTACTGAGAAAGTTTGAAGTTCCTTGATGCTAGAGGAGTTTTGTTCTTCCAGCCTCCAATTATTCATTTTATCCCGGTTGTCTGTTAAGGCGCTTCGTGCTACCTCGTCAGCTTCTGCATCCCGATCCCGTGGGATTTGAACGAACTCTGTGTGATGAAAGGCACTTACCAGCTGGTTCGTCAGTTTGAGGTATTTCTGCATCCTCGTCTCTTTTGCTTCGAACTCTCCTCTAACTTGCCCTATGACGAGCTGCGAGTTGCTCTTGAGCACGATATTTTCAGCTCCAAGTGCTTGAGCTATTCTTAGTCTTATCAGCAAGGCCTCATACTCTGCTTCGTTATTAGTTATAGGGAATTTGAGCTGGACCCCATACTTGAGAACGTCTTGTTTAGGGGAACTAATAACAATGCCTGCTCTGCCTCCTTTTTGAGTGGATGATCTGTCAGTGTTTATCATCCAGAGATCTTCTTGGTCGCTTGTGTTCTCGAGGGTGGTGAATTCCGCTATGAAATCGGCCAACGCTTGAGCCTTTATGGCTGTCTGTGGACGGTATTCTATATCAAACTGGCTGAGCTCGACAGCCCATTGTACCATTCGTCCTGCGGCTTCGGGTTTGTTCATTGCTTTTTTAATGGGTTAGTCCGTCATTACTATGATAGGATTGGCTTGAAAGTATGGACGAAGTTTTCTCAAGGCCACTATCAGGGTGAAGGTGATCTTCTCTATGCGAGGATACAGCGCCTCGGCACCCTGGAAAGCTTGGCTGACATAGTATACAGGGAGTTGCAACATGTCTTCTTCTCTGATCATCGTTGCGCTGACGGCCGTGACAGATATAGCTAAGTATAAGAATAAGTCTTCGCCTTTTTTCGACAGTCTTAAGAGTGGAGGGTTGCTCAGATAGTGCTTCAACTCTTGGAATGCTGTTTCACATTCCTCAGTCCAGGCAAACACTTTCTTCAAAGTCTTGAATAATGGAAGGCATTTGTCTATGGCCTTCGAGACAAACCTATTGAGGGTTGCTATTCTTCCTATGAGGGATTGTACTTCTTTGACTGTCTTGGGTGAAGACATTTCGAGGATGGCCTTGACCTTCTCGGGGTTTGCTTCGATCCCTCTCTGCGATACCATAAACCTGAGGAATTTTCCTAAGGAAACCCCGAAAGCACATTTGGACGGGTTCAACTTCATGCTGTAGTGCCTGAGTGTGTTGAACGTCTCCTTGAGGTCATCCAAATGATCCTCTTCCTCTTCGCTCTTGACAAGCATATCGTCAACATATACCTCCACATTTCTCCCTATCTGTTTCTCGAACATCTGGTTCACCAACCTTTGATAGATGGCCCCTGCATTCTTGAGTCCAAAAGGCATGACTCGGTAGCAGTAGAGCCCCTGGCTGGTGATAAGGGTAGTATTTTCTTGGTCTTCTTCAGCCATTTGTATTTGGTTATATCCGGAAAATGCATCCATGACCTTGAGAAGTTTATGTCCTGCGGTGGAATCTACCAGCTGATCAATTATGGGTAATGGAAAACTGTCTTTTGGTCAGGCTTGATTAAGATCTGTGAAGTCGACACACATTCTCCACTTCCCGTTTGCTTTCTTGATCATGACCACGTTGGCCAACCACTCAGGGTAGTGGACTTCCCGAATAAATTTTGCTGCAAGTAACTTATTTACTTCGTCCATTACTGCTTTGTTTCGTTCGGGGGCAAAGACTCTTCTTTTCTGCTGGACGGGCTCCTTCTCTAGGTCAACATTCAGGCGATGTTGGATGAGGTTTGCTGGGATTCCTGGCATATCCTCATAGCTTCAAGCAAATACAACGAGGTTATCTTTCAGGAAGTTGATGATTCCTTCCTTCGTCCTGGGACTCAGATTCATCCCTATTTGGGTCGTCTTTGCTGGACTTTCTTCAACTAACTCTATCGTTTCTAGCTTCTCAACGATCTTTGGTGTTTTTTTCTCGATTGTCCATGTATGGTTCTCTCTTAATGCCAGGACAGCCTGGTTACACTCTTTTGCCAACACCTGGTCTCTTTTTATCTCTCCGACCCCCTATTCCATTGGAAATTTTACCTTCAAGCAGTACATGGAAGTAGCAGCCTTCCAGCGGTTGAGCGTTGGTCGTCCTATGATCACGTTGTAGGACGAGGGTGAGTCTACTAACAAGAAGTTGTGCTGGTTGGTTACCTGGAGGGGGTACGAACCGGCGGTCACTGTCAACATCACTATTCCCCTGGGGTATACCTTGTCTCCACTGAAACTGACGAGGGGGGACTCGAAAGGACGGAGCCTTTTTGGGTCTAGCTTTAGTTGCTAGAAGGCGGTAAGGTAGATAATGTCGGCTGAGCTCCCGTTGTCAACCAGAACTCTCCTCGTATTGAACCCCTCGATCATGATCATAATGACAAGTGGGTCATCATGAGGTTGCTTTACACCCCTGGCATCTTCTTCTGAGAAGTACATGTCTTGGTTGGTTCGTCTTTGCTTCAGGGGAGGTAGACTGTGAACACTGTTTACCTGTCTTTGGTGTGACTTCCTAAGGGATTTGAATGATCCCCCTATGGTTGGTCCCCCGGTGATGGTCTTTATCTCCCTTAGTGCACTCTGTGGACGAGGTGGTGGGCGATCTTCATCTTTCCTTGAACCCCCGTGCTGACCTTTCTGGCTGTATCTGCTGGAATCTCCCCTTTTTACATATTGTTGAAGTTTTCCATTCCGAATAAGTTCTTCAATCTACTCCTTCAGATCCCTGCAATCCTCTGTGTAATGCCCATGGTCTTTGTGAAAACGGCAGTATTTCCTCTTGTTGCGCAAACTAGACGATGAATGGAGTGGCCTCAGCCACTTAAGAGATGGTTTGTCCCTTATTTCCGTTAGAATCTGGTCAACAGGCATCACCAACGGTGTGAATTTCGTTGGACGAAGGTTCTTGTCCTCCCTTCGTCTATTTCCTTCGTCATTCCGTCGATCAACCCGATCTCTTTTTTGTCCTCTTTGATTGTCCTTCTTTTCCTTGCTTTTCTCTGCTCCATCAATGGCTACCAGAGCTTTTTCAGGGTCCATATACTTTTGTGCTTTCAACAATGTCTCGGCCATTGTCTTGGGGGGATTCTTTGCCAGGGATGCCACGAAATCTCTAGACTTCAAACCTGCCTTGAAGGTCATGAGATGTACCTTGTCATCCGCCTCGTCTACTTCCAGCATTCCTCGAGTGAAACGTGTTACATAAGACCTCAATGGTTCCTTCTTCCCTTGTCTGATGGTGAGCAGTTGGTCGACAGTCCTTTTTGAACGTTGCCCGCCTATGAAATGACGGACAAAGGAACTGCTCAACTGCTCAAAGTTATTAATGGACGGTGTTGGCAACTTGTTGAACCACTCCCTGGCCGCCCCTTTGAGGGTAGTGGGAATGGAGCTGCACAAAATCTCGTCGGGGGGCTATTAAAGGCCTAGGGTTGTCTTGAAGGTATTCAGGTGATCCAGGGGATCTTTCATCCCGTCGAAGGGCTCAAGCTGTGGTAGACGGAATTTGGAGGGTACTAGGCACTCCTGGACGGCCATGGTGAAAGGTGAATCCGTCTTCCTGACTATCTTTTCCAAGCTTTGGTCTGTCTTTCCTTTGATGGCGTTTCTCAATTCGTCCATCTCCTTTCTCATCTCTCTTAGGAGATTTGAGCTTGTCTCTTCTGGAGTGTTGTTTCGTCTTTTGTTACTGTCTTCATCGTCACCCCTGTTGATGTTTGCACGGTTGTCTTCCTGTAGCAACCGTTGCCTCATCTCCTGGTTTTGCCTAGTAAGTTCTTCTACAGTGGTTGTGAGCGACTAAATTTGTAGGGCCAACGCGGCAGGATCTGGGTTAGTACTGGATTCCATCTGGACTTGCGAGTTAACTGGGACAGATCACGTGTTGAGTAGCAATCGTTCCCACAGACAGCGCCAAATTGATGATGCCTAGATCGTCAGTCAAGGATGATCGTCCAGATTGATGTCGTCCTCAACCAACCTGATCTCCAAGAATGAATGAAGAGAAGAAGAAATGTAGATCACCGGTGTGGTGCCTGTCAAAAAGCCTCCGATACTAAAGTCAGAAAAATTGACAAAAGTGATGTTAAGAAGACAATATGCTAGAGTTTTAGAATTACTTTTTATATCCCCTTTTGGATTTCATTGCTATGTATATATATGCATGCACACGCGGATGATTTCTTCTAGCCGTTGGTGGAGCCTTGATGGAGACTTTATTCTCTCCTGGTAACGCCTCTGCGGGGTGTTAATGGTGGGTGGCCCTTCCAACGGTGTGGAAGCTGATCAATGCTTTGTAACGGTTCATTGATGAGTGAAGGTGGATTTATCCATCCTTGTTTAGCGGCCATTGTTGCCAGGACGAATCTGGCTATATTCCTTGTCCTTGATCGTGGTAATGGACGATGATAATATGATCGAGCCTATCAGAATATATTGACCTTCAATGATTTTTTTTTTTTTTTTGAGAAGAAACGATAGTAGACTTTATTAATTGAGAAATATGATATACACTGGGGAAGAGAGAGACGAACATATGACCTCTTTTTCTCTTTTGCAATACTAGCATTCGCTAGAGTAGCACGATTACATAGTAAAAAAAAGAAAAGAAACAAAGAAAAAACTTCAAAATCCAAACTACTGTAAGAAAAGCAAATCTTCACTTGAATGCCCAGAAAGCCTCCCAAACGACACCTTGATTTACATGGACATCAAAGTGATGAGTTTTTTTTTTTTTTTTTTTTTTTTTTTAGTGCATCTTAGGAGTGTCTTCATGCCCGGCATGGTTGCCATGCAACCTCCACCGATCCCATAGTTGACATAACACATTGCTCATTTTCCACAGTTCTATGTTTCTTTTCTCCCTTAATACCCATAGTCTCCTTATTCATGGTTTCTGCTTACTTCCTTTTCTGCCCAGGTTCCACATCTACAATTGAAGAATTAATAAGAGTCTGAGGTCTTGTGATAAGCCTCTTCCAATTCCTCATTACTTTCGGGCTTCCAATTGTAGACTTCTCCATAGGCTCAACTTCTTCTAGGCTATGCAAGGATTGACTCCAACCTTTATCTTTATTACCACTTCTTTTGAGCCGGCCTTACTAGTATTCTTGTTTCCTTGCATGTTACCACAACCAAATTTAAAACATATCTTTGATCCCTCAAAACTCGGTGAAGATATTTGCTCATCTTGCCCTGAATTAATACTCCTTAAGTGCATGAAATTTTCACTAGCATAATCCACTGGGACACTCACCTAATTTTCGGCTTCCTCAGGGGCAACAATTATCATTGCCTCAGAGTCCTTAGCTGTGTTAACCTTATCTTCAACAGGAATGCTATCAATGTGGGATAGAGTTGTTGAGAAATGGGTGAGTTTCAAATTCAAAATTTGAGGACCTGCTGTTTCGTGGCTATCCATATTCGAATTTTGTACTCCCTGAATATCCGGGTTTGATCCTTCAACTCCACTTAGGCTTCGGGCACCATCCTGGTCGTCAGTTATGGCGGTCACCACCGTATTGGATGAGTGTGTTTGAAGATTAAACCCATTTGACTCACCTTGTGGTGGTTCACGTCGTGGAGGACTCTTCTTTCTTCCATCCAATCTATCACCCAACTTCCTTAAGCCTGCTTTCAACCAATCACCGTATGGAAGTTCACTCTGAGTTGAACATCTAGGAGTTGAACAATCTCTCACCTCATGACCCAGGCAGCCACACTGGAAACATAGCCCAACAAGCCTTTCATATCTAAAGCCAATACATACCTTATCACCTTCAGGATTAACAACGAAACCGCCTCGACGTAACGGCTTGTCAATGGCAATCTCAACTCTGATCTTGATGAACCGAGCTTGTTCCGACGTAAAAGCCTTATGATCAATCTCCACCACTTGTCCCAGGCCCCTACCTATGTCCCTGGTTGCCTCTTCGAATATCAAGTCAAAAGGTAAACCCCATACTTGTACCCAAATAGGAAGCACGGTAAAGGTAATTGAGTTCGCTGTCATTCCCCTCTCCCATTGACGAAGCACCAGTGGATGATTATCGATACTCCAAGGGCCATTATTCAACACCCACTTCAGTTGGCTTTCCAAAGTAAACCTAAATTGGAACAAGCCACCCCCAACATCCACAATCCTTAAGTCCATACCAAACTTCGATACGGACCTAAGAAGTTCTTTGGTAGCTCTCTGATTATATGGCCTTTTTGTAAGGAAACACCCAAAGAGACTAAGAGAGCATTGTTCAAGAATTTTCTCCCTATGAGTAGCCCCCACAGTGATAACTTCGCCTTCTTCCTCAGTCAATGTGATACTCTGTAACTTATCTATGAAAACAGAGTCCATAGTTAAGGTGAAAAGAGAATAATATTTAGGGGTGTTGGATTGCGTAAGAAAAGAAAGGAAAACGAAAGCAAGAGCTGAAAAAAAAGAAAAAACTAACTCACACAGCGTAAGAAAAGAAAGGATTGGATTGCGTAAGAAAAGAGAAGAAAACGAAATCAAGAGTTGAAAAAAAAAACTAACTCACACAGCATGAGATGGAGCACTCACCCAGAATGAGAAGAAAGACTCACCCTAGGTGAGAATGGGAGGTTTAAGTTTAACATAGAAAGACCTTCGATGAGTTAATGGATAGGATTATCAAAGATCAATAGAAATTCCAACTATAAAATATTTAAATTTCAAGTTTTTATTTTATTTTATTTTTATTTTTAAATTATACACAAGATACTAAGAGCCTTGCAAATCAATTGACAACTTCTTGTGTTTCCAAAAGAGTCATTCAAAATTCAAATCATTTCTTCTTTATTGTTATTATCAAATATCGTAAAATAATTATAAACAATTATATGTTTATGAATCAAATAATAAATAACATTTAATTAATATGAATGGGAACATATTTCTTAGGAACAAAGAGAGTGTGTAACATTCACAAAGAATTGTAACCAAACATATAAAATAATAATCTCAAAACGACACATTGTCACCTTAATTCGTTTTAATATACAAACCGAATCTCTCAAAAAAAAAAAAAATATATATATATATATATATTTATATATTTATATACAAACCGAAAGGGTCACCAATATACTATTTCAAGTTCAGCATTATTGCTCGTATTCCTCTTAGGGACAAGGAGAGTGTAACATACGTTGTTGTTATTTTGTGTAACACTACAGTTTATTTATTTTTTATTTTTGAAAACTAAAAGACATTCATGCATCGAAATTTTGATGATTTAATATACCTCATTTGGATGCTAACGATAAGCTCCAAATCATTAATAGTTACAACATAGAACATTCGAAATAAGCTTCAAAGTTACAGCTGAGTTTTTGTTATTAGAAAGTCATTGTATTCTGTTTTATCTATTTACTTTTATTTTTTATACACTCTTCAAAAAAACTTTTTTTATTTTTTTATTCTATTTAAATATTAATTTTTCTATCTCATCCCACAGCAAAACAGCTACATCAAGTCATACACTTTATAATTAAAAAAAACCTACACCAAATCTGGCAATCCTCCACATCCAATAAAATGGTGACACCTAACCCTTATCTAGTTATCTTATTATTATTACTAGCTTGTAACCTCATGCGTATAAATGGATACATTTAAAAATATACAATAAAATGCATAATATAATTCTTATATATATAATTTAAATACTATTGATAGTCATTTTTATATTTTGATAATTATTTAAAAAATTTTGTAAGGATATTATTAGGTATAAAATGTAAATTGTCTATTTTTTTTTTAATTATTGTAAAGCAGCTTTTTTTTACAATTCATTTATTCTAAACTCTTTAGTTTTTGTACTTAATAACTCACTTGACTGAATATTTATGATATAATCCCACATTTAATTCTTAAATTAATAAATAAAACTCTTTAAGAATAAATAATTTATGACACATAGCGCAAAATTGAAATTCTAATTTGAGGTTTTTTCAACTTCACCTATTATTATATATATAGATTACACCCAACTCCCGCATTTTCCCTTTCATGAGTCTTCATTAGGTTCCACTTTCTTAAGTTTGGTCTTTTTTCTGTTCTTTTTCATACTAACTTTCTTCTACGTCTAATCTCTTCCTTTTCAATTATTTATCATTTGTATAGTGAAAAAGATATGAAGATACAAAAGCAATGAAGAATGAAGAAGAGATCTGCAATTAAGTGAAGAGGCAAGACATTTATGAGGAGTAATGTTTGTTTGCCAAAACACGGGAAACAAAGAGATGCCAAAATGGCTAAAAGCACCCCTGTAGGCCATGTGTCCATGTTCAAACATCACAAGGTATGATTGCTTAAGTGTTAATGCCTGAAATGATTTGACTGTCAAAGGCCTTAACCATTAAGCGTCATTGACAATCAATGGGCTAATGTACAGTACACCAGCCAAGGCATGGGAGAGTGTCGATGTGGTTGAATCTGGACCTTACACATAGAGTGGCTGTGAGCAAGGGAGAGGAAACGTTGACTATAATATTTTATCCTTAGTTTGTGCTAAGGGCATGATTGCCTTAGGAATGAAGTAAGATATGTATCTAACATGGGTACTTAAGCACTCACAAAAAAGGAGATAGTGACCTCCTAAGGTCAGCAACTATAAAAACACCCCTTATTGGCTGAGTACATGTTGGACCACTTTAGGGACACATGTATCACCTACAGTATTTTTAATGTCCCTTTTGCTACTTAAGAGTTGTTCCTCAAGCAGTGGCAAAGCCAATTATCCTCATGCCACAGTGCTAATGTTGGCATATTCTTTCTCATCCAATCACCGAATAGTACCCTAGCTATAGTAAGGTCCAAAATAAGAAAATAACGACTTGACACCAATCTTTGTACTTAGCCATATTCTTTAGACTATAAGAGGAACATGCAACTAGACTATTAGAGTAAGAACCCAAGTAGATCTTTTGAGAAGAGAGTAGAAAGTCAATAAGGAAGTGTGGTAGAAAACAAGGTCTCTCTTTTAAAGAAAAACATCCTTATTGTACAAGAGATACCTCTTTTTCCATACATATACAAAGCTGAACAAAGCAAGGGTGATTCTATCTTGCTCAAACCGTGGTTTTTTTTATCTCTTTCCTAAGGTTTTCCATGTACATCTTTTATCCACTTTACATTCTTACAATCACTTTCTTCTTCTTCTCTAGATATTATGATGTCAATGCTTGCATTTTTGTCACTTATAAGCTTTCTGTTTGGTTCTAAAGACTTAGGTTTTTATGTATTTAAAACTCTAATGTGTATTGTTGGCAAACCATGATCAAAATAATATGTTTAGTCGTGTTTAGACTTGCTCAAAGTCGTCTCATTTATGTAAAGTTGTAATAAGTTGATGCAGAAGGCTTTTATGCTTCTCGGTCTGGTTCGATCGATCAAAGCTTAGACTCAATCAATCGAAAATCAGATTAGAGGCATTTTCTGCAGAATTCCAACTCAGCCCTAGTTTGTTTAAAACATTTAGGGTTTTCTAATTTGTCCTAAGTATAAAAGGTAAACCCTAACCACGTTTTAGGGTTGCTCATATTGTTATTTGTGTAAATCTCTTGTGAGATCTAGAAGAGCTTTCCTTTACACAAATTTAGGGTTTTCAAGGAGGAGATATTATCTACACCTTGATGATTAACTCAATTGTTGCCATTGAAGTTTAAAGAAACACAAGCAGGTGTGCTTGTATCTAGTGGTGAATCCAAGAAAGAATGAATTTGTGGATTCGGAGCTTGCACGTGGTCGAGTCAGTAAGTTCTACTGGTGGGTAGCAAAGAAGTCAAGCGTGGGGACTTGTAAGTCTTATTGTATGAACTTCAATTCTTTCAAGATAGTGGATTCAGGTTTACCTTGAGGATAACTAGGTTAAATCCTCCCCATGTTTTTACCGGTTTGGTTTCCTGGGTGATCATATCTTTGTGTTATTTATCTTTTCGCTGTTATGCATGATATGATTGTTGTGATTGTGATAACCTAGATTTGTTAAATTGGACTAAGTAACAACTTGGCTAATTTTCTAGGTTAATTCAATTGTGTTTTTAAGGGGTCTAAAAACTATCAAGTGTTATCAGAGTGTGTTGCTCTCTTGTTGTTGATCACTGAGCTGATCCTTTGATCACTGAGCTGATCCATGACCCCTGTTGTTATGGATTCTTGGAAAATATTTTTGCTTATTTATCAACTTGCTTACTTTGTGTATTTGTCGCTTGTTGTTTTTGTTAAATCTTTCCTTGGACGTCTTGGTCTTATCATATGTGATAATAATTATTTGTGTTATACTGCCTTAACTGCCTTAAAGACACGTGATTCTTGTCTTTGGTATTTGGATAGTTGTTGTTCCAGGCATATGTCAGGAAACAAAGGATTATTCAAGACCCTCTTTGAAGGAAAGATTGGTACAGTCACTTTTGGAGATGGAAGCAAATCTGTGATCAGAGACATTGGAGCTGCGGACATACCAGGGTTACCGGTCTTTGAAGATGTTTGGTATGTTGAAGGACTAAAGGCAAATTTACTCAGCATCAGTCAGATTTGCGACAATGGACTGAATGTTCTCTTTTCTAAGTATGAATGTGAGATACTTGATGGAGGAGGTGACTATATGTGTGTTGGTGTAAGGACAGCGGACAACTGTTATGGATTGACACCAAGCATAAGCAACAAGTGCTTTAGTGCAAAGATTGATCAAGTTGATTTGTGGCATCAACGATTGGAGCATGCAAGTCATAAGCAGTTAGAAAAGATTTCCAAATGTAATGCAGCTGTTGGTTTACCTAAGTTTGAGAAGATAGATAAGTGCATATGTGGACCATGTCAGACAGGTAAACAGATAAAATCTAAACATCCATCTGTAGCAAGTGTTCAAACTTCAAGACCTCTGGAGTTACTGCACATTGATCTTATGGGTCCTGCTCGAGTTCAGAGTTTAGGAGGAAAGAAATATATTCTAGTAGTTGTGGATGACTTTACTAGATATATTTAGGTTGTGCTTTTGAAAGATAAAGCTGAGGCTCCTGAGAAGATGATACATCTGTGCAAGAAATATCAGGTTGAAAAAGATACTGTGATAGCCAGGATCAGAAGTGACCACGAAAGAGAATTTGAGAATACCAAGCTAGCTACTTTCTGCAATGATCAAGGCACACATCAAGAGTTCTCTTCACCCAAGACACCTCAACAAAATGGAATAGTTGAACGGAAAAATAGGGTTGTTCAAGAGATGGCACGTGTCATGCTACACAAATAAAAAGTTGCGAAAATCCTTCTAGGGAGAAGGAGTTAACACTGCTTGTTATACACTCAACCTGGTGTATTTTAGACCTAATTCCAAGAAGACTCCTTATGAACTCTGGAGAGGAAAGAAGCCGATTGTTAAGTATTTCAGGATATTTGATAGTGATTATTACATTCTACGTGATAGAGAGAACTTAGAAAAATTTGTTGCAAAGAGTGACAAGGGATATTTTCTAGGGTACTCCTCTACTAGTAAAGCATATATAGTGTATAATCTAAGAACCAAAACAGTTATGGAATCGTTAAATGTTGTGATCAATGATGAAGTATGTCCAAAAGCACGTTCAGAAAGTACTGCTTCGGTTCAAGATAAGCCTATGGAGGTTAATGACTCACTTCCTGTTAATTATGTTGGGAAGCATAGTGATGAAGAGTTAATGGTGTTGAATGATGCAATTTCTGTGCTATCAAGTCCAGAACCATCCACTCCGGTTCATGAGACTCAATAGGCTCAACATGAGTTTAGTCCTTCATCAGAATAGAAAGGTACATCCACATCTCTAGTTAAAGGTCCTTCCTCTAGAGTAAGGCTTAATCATCCCTCCTCAAACATATTGGGAAGTCTGAATGATAACATGAGATTAAGATCAAAAGCCTTAAGTGTAATTACACACTCATGCTATCTGTCTCAATTTGAACCAAAAAAGGTAGATGAGGCACTTCAAGATGCTGATTGGGTAAACTCTATGCATGAAGAACTTCATCAATTTGTTCGAAATGATGTGTGGGAATTAGTTCCTAGACCAAAGGGTGTAAATGTAATTGGAATTAAATGGATATTTAAGAACAAGTCAGATGAACATGACACTATTATCAGAAATAAATCAAGACTTGTTGCTCAAGGTTACACACAAGTGGAAGGGATTGACTTCGATGAGACCTTTGCACCAGTAGCAAGATTGGAATCCATTAGGATACTGTTGGCTATAGCTAGTCATCTGAACTTCAAGCTATATCAAATGGATGTCAAAAGTGCTTTCTTGAATGTAATGTTGCAAGAAGAGGTATATGTTGAACAACCGAAAAACTTTGTTGACCCTCACAGATTGGATGATGTGTATAAATTGAAGAGAGCTCTATATGGTTTGAAACAAGCTCCACGGGCTTGGTATGATAGATTGATTGCATATCTCACTGAGCATGGCTTCAAAAGGGGATTTGCAGACACTACTCTCTTCATAAGAAAGGATAAGAACAGTTTTGTTGTAGCTCAACTTTATGTTGATGATATTGTTTTTGGTGCTATTAATGACTCTCTTGCTCATTCTTTTACAGATGAAATGAAGGCTATGTTCGAAATGAGTATGGTTGGTGAACTAACTTATTTCTTGGGATTACAGGTGATTAAACGGACTCAGGAATCTACATCAACCAAGCAAAATATGCAAGGAATCTAGTCAAAAGATTTGGACTGGACAATGCTGCACATGCTAGAATACCAATGGCTGCCAATGCAAAATTAACAAATGATCCGTCAGGTGAGTCTGTTGATGTTACATTATACAGAAGTATGATTGAATGCATTTTATATTTGACTGCTAGTCGGCCTAATATTGCCTTTAGTGTTGGTGTTTGTTCTAGATTTCAATCTAATCCTAAAGTTTCACACTTGAATGCTGTCAAAAGAATCATTAAATATGTTGGTGGAACTTGTGATTATGGATTATTTTATAGTAAAGAGTTAAATCTATCTCTTGCTGGTTTTTCTGATTCTGATTGGGCTGGTAATGCTGATGATAAAAAAAGCACCACTGGTAGGTGTTTTTATGTTGGAGCTAATCTTGTTACTTGGATGAGTAAAAAGCAAAATTATGTGTCCTTGTCTATTGCAGAAACAGAATATATTGCTGCTGGAAGTTGTTACTCACAACTTCTTTGGATGAAAAAGGTTTTAACTGAATATGGGATATCCCAAGATACCTTGGTTATTTACTATGATAACTCTAGTGCTATTGACATATCTAAGAACCCTGTTCAACATTCTAAGACTAAGCACATAGAGATTAGGTATCACTTCATTAGAGATCTTGTTAAAAGAAAGATTGTGTGTCTTAAGTATATTCCTACTGAACATCAGAATGCTGACATCATCACCAAACATCTTGATAGAAGTAAGTTTGAGACACTTCGTCAAGTAATTGGTGTGATTCTATGTCCCTGATCTGTCTTGGCCTTCTTGGTCCTTGTGCTTCATTGCTCTACCCTTTGTGACCATTGTTCTTTGGTTTTGTATTTTTTTTTCTTTTTTGTTTCTAGGATTTGCATTGCATAACATTCATGCATTTCATTCTAGGTGTTTCTTTTAATTTTTTTTTTTTTTGAAAAAAAAAAATGGGGCAGGGGGGAGAAGAAAAAGGAAGCAAATTGTGTTTTGCACTATTTTCTTGGTTTTTGAAAACAAGGTTGGCCAATTTATTTTCACATAATATGTCTTTTGTACCTTGTTTAGCCTTGATGAGCTTACTTATTGCACTTTACTAGTTGAAGTTTTGTAGTGCATGTTGTGTGGGAAAGATGTTTATGATTTTGATCACTTTGTCTTGATCTTGAAGTCACATGTCTTTGACTGTCGAACTTGAACTTTTAGAGAAAGGCATAAATAACCATCTCACCACTGTTCACTAGCCAATCATGAAAATCTTAGTGCATATCGTAAGATTTTGTGCTCGAGAAAGTGTAGCACTTGCACAAAAAGAACATAAGGTATAGCCTCGGTTTAATTGCTTAATACTTAAAATTGGTGTGTACTATTAAGCTTGATGCCAAAATCACATAATTAAAATTGGTGTTTACATTGTCCTAGCTTTTTAATAAGTTTCTAAATAAATTAAAATCGGTATGTATATTATGAGGCAAAATTCAAGAAACTTACATGATTGCAAGCTTATGTTCTAGGAGATGTGGGAGTTATATGATGTAACTCTTTAGGTGATAGTTTCTTTTAAATTTTATGTGATGAATTTTGTAGACTTTGTGATTAGATTGCTATTCACATATCACCTCACATGTATCTCAAGTTTTTGCTAGTAGCACATACTACACAAATTACTCTTTGTTAAACATTGTACATGTTATTGTGTGTGTCTTTGGTCTAACCAACCAAGTTTGCAAATACTTTGAGTTTTTGTGAAAAACTAATTTGATGCTTGAAAATTTATGGAGATTGTAAGAAATTTTAAATTTGGGAAAATTGGGCTTCAATTCTTGTTTTTGAAAATCATATCATCACATACTTATGCATTTTGTTCCTCAATTTCAATGCTTTGGGATGTTTCTAAAACTTTTTCAAAAACTATGTTTTTTTCTCAAAAATTTGTGAGTCTCTTTCTGTTTCGATTAATTGAGTCTATTTTTCGATCAATCGAAATTAATTTTAAAAATTTAAGTGAGCCTCTATTTGTTTTGATCGATCGAACTCAATACTTCGATCAATCGAAAATCGTATGGGAAGTTTTTTAAAAATTGTTTTTCAGGTCAGACAAACACTTTTTCAAAAAGTTCTTTACCTTTTCTCTCTCCATACGACTCGGTCAAGGCTCAATCTCAAATTTTTGTCGTTTTCGTCCATTCCTTTCGCAAGGTTTTCCTCTTCCAAGGCCAGTAAGACCTTTATACCCTTCCCTTTGCATTTATTTTCATGTTTTCATGTATAAACTCATGCATTTTGTTGGGATTTTCGAACCTTTTCAAATTTGGGATTTTTGTTGAATCAAGCATCTTTTTCTGAAATTGATCATTGGGTTTTGTTCCTATATTATTATAATCATGTCATATGATGGTTAATTTGATCAATTTGGGGTTTTGTGATAAATTGAAAATTCTAGGGCTTGTATTGAACCCGATTTGGGGTTTTTGTTCAAATTGGTTCAATTGATGAAATTAGCTTGTTGTAGTGATGTAATTGATCATTATTTTATGTCATCTATCTTATGTAATGATCAATTCATCAATTTATTACAAATTGATCAAGTGGTTTTTCAAAATTTTGGGGTTTTTGTTAGAAACTCTATGCTCAAGCCAAATTTGTGAAATTGAACTTAATTTGAACTTAATTGCACTACATTAGGCCATGCATCACTATATTTAATTTGTTCATGCATCATATAGATTTTTCCTTCTATATTGTTTTTGTGCTAACTTGCAGTTTGCCCTTGGTTTTTTGTTTTTTGTTTTGCTTTGTGTCTTGGCCCTTATCCTAGCACCATCCTTAGGAAGACTAGAGCCCATAGGACCCCCTCCACTTCCTCTGAGTCTCCCTCTAGGAGTGAGGTGTTTAGGAATGACAAAAGCAGAGAGGCCTTTGAGAAACTGAACTGTAAGCGTAAGATTTGGACTGAGTGTTCTGTGGTTTTAGATGAGATTGATCCTGCCATTAGGGCTAACTTTGAGGCTAGAGGTTGGTTATCCCTATTAGAGATAGATCATCCACCCCCGACCGCCCTGATTAGGGATTTCTTCTTGAATCTCTCTTGCCATGTCTATGATTTCAACACTCTTGTTAGGAGTTGGATATGAGGTGTTGAGTTCACCATTACTCCTCGGGTAATGGTTGAAGCTCTTGGGGTTTCGGTCGTTAGGGAGCCTGACTATCCCTATGATGAGTCTCCACCCTTAGATGATGTCATGTCATACATCACTGGGTCTTCTATCCAGTGGGGTTTTGATCCTCGGATCACGTCTGTTGAGCTTACTGAGACTGCCTATCTTTTCTTTAGGATAGCGTGTCATTCTTTGTGGCCTATTTCTCATCTACACACCATCCCTCTAGAGCGATGTGTGTTTTTGTACGCTTTTGTTTCTGGTGTGTCTATCAATTTCCTACATCTGTTTCTTCGTTCTTTGAACGAGGTTCATAGGAGTACTATCGTAGGGCATGCGCTTATCCATCCTATTTTCATTCATAGGATTTTGTTGTTTCTTGGTCTAGATGGTTTCCCTTCTGGTGAGCCTGTTCATGTTGTTGCTCCCATAGATGCCACCTTTCTTAGGCAGAGGGCTGCTCACTTGAGAGTTGATCCTACGCGTCCTATAGGTGCGCCTTCTGGTGTTGTTCCCCTTCCTCCCTCTTCTACAGGTGCTGATGCTGCTGAGACGTCTGGTGTTGCTGCTGCTGATGCTGATGTTCCTCCACCGACTACTTCGGATGATTTAGACATTTGACGTACGTTGGATCATGTCTTGACCGTTCAGGCAGCTCATGGACAGATTTTGGTGGACGTGCTCAATGAAATCTATGCTTTGCGCGCAGAGTTGGCTCAGTTTAGACAATCTTCACCGCCACCTCCCTTTTGATGATAGTTTTTGATTGCCCTTTGGCATTCCATCACTAAAAGGGGCAGTTCATATTTATTTTGAGCTCTTGTAGAGTTTTGTCTTCAGGGGGAGAGTTTTTTCTTTTGTTGGAGCTTGTGGAGTTTAGATTGTATCTAGGTGCTTCACATTGTATTTTATCATTTTTAGCTCTTGCCATACTTTTGTTGGGATATGCTTGTTAGGAGGAGTTACTTTTATTGCTTTATATATTTCTTGTTTTCAACTGCTTATTGATTTATATTTATGAGTTTTTCATTGATATATGTCTTTATTGTATGTTGTTTGAAATCAAGAATTTATTTTGTTTACTTGTATTTTCGACACATGTGGTTATGCATTTTGAGCTCTTGTAGAGTTTTGTCTTCAGGGGGAGAGTTTTTTTTTTTGTTGTTGGAGTTTGTGGAGTTTAGATTGTATCTAGGTGCTTCACATTGTATTTTATCATTTTTAGCTCTTGCCATACTTTTGTTGGGATATGCTTGTTAGGAGGAGTTACTTTTATTGCTTTATATGTTTCTTGTTTTCAACTGCTTATTGATTTATATTTATGAGTTTTTCATTGATATGTCTTTATTGTGTGTTATTTGAAATCAAGAATTTATTTTGTTTACTTGTATTTTCGACACATGTGGTTATGCATTTTGTTTAGTGTTTCAAGAAATATACAGGTTGATTCAATTGAGCTACTGTCTACACTTGCAACTGATGGATAGTAGTTAGGATTGAGTTTGTTTTATGAGCATTTGTTTTGTAAAGGGTTTTTCTTTGTAAACTTTGAGCTTCTAGTTGTGTTTTGTCACGGATTGCCAAATGGGGAGTTTGTTAGGTTCTAAAAACTTAGGTTTTTATGTATTTAGAACTCTAATGTGTATTATTGGCAAACCATGATCAAAACAATATGTTTAGTCGTGTTTAGACTTGTTCAAAGTTGTCTCATTTATGTAAAGTTGGAATAAGTTGATGCATAAGGCTTTTATGCTTCTCAGCTTGGTTCGATTGATCGAAACTTAGGCTCGATCAATCGAAAATCGGGTCAAAGGCGTTTTTCTGTAGAATTCCAACTCAGCCCTAGTTTGTTTAAAATGTTTAAGGTTTTCTAATTTGTCCTAAATATAAAAGGCAAACCCTAACCACATTTTAGGGTTGCTCATATTGCTGTTTGTGTAAATCTCTTGTGAGATCTAGAGAAGCTTTCCTTTACACAAACTTAGGATTTTCAAGGAGGAGATATTATCTACACCTTGATGATCAATTTAGTTGCTGCCATTGAAATTTAAAGAAACACAAGCAGGTGTGCTTGTATTTGGTGGTGAATCTAAGAAAGAAGGAGTCCGTGGATTCGGAGTTTGCACGTGGTCGTGTCAGTAAGTTCTACTAGTGGGTAGCAATAAGAAGTCGAGCGTGAGAGCTTGTAAGTTTTATTGTATGAACTTCGATTCTTTCAAGATAGTGGATTCAGGTTTATCTTGAGGATAGTTAGGTTAAATCCTCCCCAGGTTTTTACCGGTTTGGTTTACTGGGTGATCATATCTTTGTGTTATTTATCTTTCTGCTGCTATGCATGATATGATTGTTGTGATTGTGATAACATAGATTTGTTAAATTGGACTAAGTAACAACTTGGCTAATTACCTAGGTTAATTCAATTGTGTTTTTAAGAGGTCTAAAAACTATCACTTTCTCATCGAGATGTACTATTGGATAACTTATTTACTTTCTCATATAAGTTCAAATCTAACTTGCACGTATACTATGTTAGAAATACTGAATGAATATATTGTATTTTTCAGTAATAAAATATACATGAATGTGTTTATGTAGGAGGTAAAATTTTTAGTACAAGTATGTATACTATACAAATAAATAAGGTGGATTTAAGGCTCACAACTTATTACACGTTAACATTATACACTCTTCTAAAAAAAGTCATTTTTTATTCTATTTAAATATTAATTTTTCTACCTCAATCCCACAGCAAAACAGCTACAGCAAATCATACACTTTATAATAATAATTAAAAATAATAAAAATAAAAACCTACACCATATCTGGCAATACTCCGCATCGAATAAAATAGTGACACCTACCCTTATCCAGTTATCTTATCATTATTGTTACACCTAACTCATTTTCCCTTTCATGAGTCTTCATCAGGTTCCACTTTCTTAAGTTTTGTCCTTTTTCTTTTCTTTTTCATCCTAACTTTCTTCTACGTCTAATCTCTCCTTTTCAATTATTTATCATTTCTATAGTAAAATTATTTAAAAGAAAAAATTATGTGATTTTTAAAATAACTCTACTGTTGAAACTTGGAATACTATCAAACAAAGTTACCATTATTTTGATTTAATTTTTTTTCTATTCTCTTTTATTATTTCAAGCATTATTATATATAACGTTTACACAATATTCATTTTTGTTTATGGCAAATCAGACAACTTTTATACAATTTAGTGTTTAGGACAATGATAAATTCTCTTAAGTTATATATACATACATATATATATATATATATATATATAAATTTATGACTTTCATATTAGAAAATTAAGATTTTTTTCCTATGCACACTCATATATACTTATATATGTCTGTATGTTTATTTAAATATATGTGTTGAGTTTATCTTAAATCTCTTGATTAATATATCAACATCAAAACCGGATTCTCCAAGCAAACATTCTTGGTTTCCACTGCTCGATCTTGAGTTATAATAAAAACCCAAGAACACTAAAAAATATTAAATGTCAAGAAAATTTTTTTTCAGTAGAAAAAAGAAGAATAAATCTAACATATGTAGTGAGGATATTGGGTTTGATTTTTTTCAAGTGGTTTAAATCATAAAAAAAATTATTAAACTTGATTTATATCTTTCTTGGTTAAGCCAAAAAAACAAAAAAAGATAAGAACATTTTTAACTTAAAAAGTCCATAAGATTTACAACTAAAGATACATAGAAGGGGGAAAAACACTCCAAAAAAGCTAAATAAAACAGACCCATGCAAGTTTGTACATAAAAAAGCTAAACCAGTACAACAATTTTATGGCATAATAATACAGAATTGGAACATGAATGCTAGACATCTTCTGAAGCTTCATTTTTTTTTTTTTTTTTTGGATCGAATGGATAGAAATTCAACCTTCGACATCTTTTGAAATTTTGGAAATCTCACTTCCACATTTTATGCACAAATTATCTATCTCCCTTCTACAATTGCTACACAGATTCTCCTGTTTAATTTCTTCCTCATCCACACAATCATAGCAAAGCTCGACTAAATAAATCAAGCCTCGTACCACAAAAGGCAAAGCAGCCCCTATCAGGATGTACCGAAATTTAAAAGAATTACCAGGAGTGACTGCAAATATGGCGGATCCATAAGTTACAAGTGATGAGGTCGATAACCGTCACCAATGGGTCACACCGCACTCGCGGCTCGACTCGAACCTGCACGACGAAACAAATAAAAGAATCCTTCAGAGAAGCACCGGTGTGGTGCCGGCCGAAGGCTCTCCGACGGTCAAGTTAGAATTCCTTTGTTTTTACTTAGTGCGTTAGAGAGGGTTCATAAAGCATACCTCGATTTCTGTGGGTATTACGCCTTTTATAGTGATAAGGGGTTGACTTTCCCTTTTTGGTTCCCACATCTTTTCAATGTGGGACTCTACTCCCAATTCTTCCAAACGTGGTGAGCAAGGATTCTCATTACCGGACCATGGGCCCTTGCTGCGTCAGTAGTGATGGGCCTTCAAAGCTGGGACCATACTTACGCAGGCCCAAGAGACCCAATCCGTCAGGCCCATTAAGGTAAGCCCATCATGCCCAATATTTTATCATCTTCAGTTGCCCCCTTCACCCCAATGATCCGTCACCTTTAAGGTCAAAGGATCAGTGGGGTGACGGTTCTTACATATGGCTATGACGGATTCATGCAAAATAGAACGACGGTCCCAGCTGGATCAACCCGTCAAAGGAAGAATTATCAAGTTGACGGATACATGGCGGGTACAAATCTGTTGGTACGTACTGACAGGTTGTCAGCATTTATTAAGCATGCCACGTGTCACTCTCTGAATGGTCGTTGTATAGGATCGAAGCGTCGCTTCGTCTTCCGTGCACTTCCTATATATATAAGGCGCCTCACTCTTTCATTTTTCAATTTTCACTCAGAAAACACTTGTCAGAGCGAAGCCGTCAACCCTGTCAGAGAAAAGCCGTCAACCTTATCTGTGCAATCCGTCGAGGACGAATACCTGCTAACTACACCAACCGTCACCTATCCTCTGCTAAGTTCGGTAAGTGCTTCTAATTCACTATAGTCAAGTTACATTCTCGTCCATGCATTGTTGTTAGGCTTTCCATACCCGTCAACATTTTCAAACCCGTCGGTCTTAGGTTTTATTGTCAATTGTAGGAAATGTCTAGTGCGTCAAGTAACCAGTCGGTGGTTCGTGATGGGACGGAATACGAGGATGTATACCCGTCCGGTCATAAAGACCAAGAGAGCCCCGGCGAAAGTAGGAGTCCGTCTGCCTCCTCTTCATCCTCAACAAATGAGGATGTGGAGATAGTCGAAGTAGAAGGTTCCGATGATGACGGGGATAAACAACTGGAGTCCGTTGTAGGCGCTGATGGACTAAGGCAGTTCATCATGTTGCCAGAGTGGACTGTTCATAGGTTTACATCCGTCATCAGGGAGAGACATTTCAGCACCTTCAGGACCAACTTCCAAATCCCAGACTATGTCTCCATCCGTCTACCATATGTGTCGGAGAAGTGTTATTACGAAGGGGTAGACGGTGTAGGAGTGTACGAGCAGGCATTGAAGGCTGGACTTCGATTCCCGCTTTCTACCCTTCATAGGGAACTCTTGCAGTATCTGGGGTTGTCCGTCACCCAGATATCCCCTAACGCCTGGAGGGTCTTCATAGCCATGGAGATTCTTTACGGTGCAATGTCAAACGGGGAGAGGAAATTGACGGTCCGTGAATTTCTTCACTGTTACTGTCCAGACGAGATTTCTGGATCAAGGGGGATGTACAGTTTTGCCAGTCGGAGCCCCTTGTTGAAGGTGATCTTTGAGACCCCAGACTCAAATAGAGACTGGAAGAGTCGGTACTTCTTCCTGGAGGGTGACAGATGGATGAACCATCCAGGGGAGACGGAGTTCATGCCCGTCGACACAACTTGGGCAGTTATAAATCAGACACGTATGCATCCGTCTAAATTTTGTGTTGCTTTTAATATCCGTCCAGTTATATGTGTATATCTTGATCATCTTTCTTTGCAGGTAGACGGCGCCCACAAGTCAGCCTCGAGGAGTTTAGCTTCCTTGAAAAGGTTTGCAAGAAGACTACGCCGGAGGAAAGGACTTGGGCGAAGTTGGTGAACCCGAGGACCATACATTGGTACTGCGACGGTCCTGAGCCCACCCAAGAAGCGATAAGATACGACGAGCGAGTTCACAAACGTAAGCCCGTCAACTTTACTTGGTCATTTACTTTGCTTTATTTTGTTTTAATTTCATCCGTCATTATTTGCAGAGATGGATGACGCAAAGAGGAGAGCTTTGATCAAGTCCCAAGCCGTCAAGAAGAGGGAATCCGGCGAGGAGGTTCCTAAGGCATCAGCTTCAGTCCCTAAAAGGAAACTGACGGTAAAATCCGACCGTCCCTTTAAGCAGCCAAAGGTCTCTCTTGAACCTGTGGTTGGCTTAATGGCTGAGGGTAACAAGGCCGTCACCCCAGCGAAGCAGGGAAAGGGCAAGGGATTGATGACGGTCCCAGACGGTAAGCAAGAGAGACCTCCTTCCCTTCTTCGTGATGACTCTAAGTATGCACTGGAGAAACTGTCGTCCATCATCACGGCAGAAGACTACGAAGACCTGGGAAACCATTCGACGGAGGCCATGGGGGAGACGGGCCTCTTTGCCGTCGCTCAGGTTGGCTATGTCAAATAAGTTTTTATACTTTTCTTTTTTTTTTTCTCCTTTTTTTTTTTATTTACATTATGTGACGGTCTCTTTTCTACTCGCAGTCCTTGGTCATGATGAAGGGTCTACTGGACCGGTGTCTCAACCGTGAGAGTGCCTTGGACCGGGTTCGCGCGAAGGCAGAGCAGACGGAGGAAGAGCTCGGACAACTCCATCAATGGAGGACCAAGATGGAGAGGAAGCTGGAGCTCTCTGAGAAGGTGAGGAAGGAGATGGAGGAGAAGACGGCCGCTGCGCTGACGGCCATAGAGAATAAAGAGGCGGAGATCAAGCAACTCAAAGCTGAGATCCGTCAGGCGAAAGAGGCAGCCGTCGAGGAGTATCGATGCTCGGAAACCTGTTTGGGCGAGCTGTCGGACTCCTTCCTTCAAGGCTTTGATGACTCTCTCCGTCAAGTCAAGAAGGCTTATCCAGAGCTGGATTTGACGATGGTCAAACTTGAAGATCAAGCCCAGACTTCTGCCCTCCCCGTCGCCTCAGAAAATACGGAGGACCTTTTTGGCGACGGTGCTACTCAAGGAGACGGAGATTCCGCCCCGTCGAAGGATGTCCCGGTTACTGAAGAAAAGAAAGATTGATGCATATGTACTTTATTTTGTGAACAATCCGTCCTTCTTTTTTAATTGTATTAAACATTTGCCTTTGGGGGCTTTTTGCTTAATGTTAAGATATGCTTTTTACAATTGTTTAGTATTTTGTCTAAAGCTCCGTCTCCCTTCTTGGGGAAGGATTTTTTGTGAGAATATTTTGTTTGTCCGTCCGTATTGAGGACTTATTATTATTTTTTTTTTATTGAGCACTTACAATTGAGGATCCGTTCATTCTGTGGTGTTGTATGACACTTTTGAACGGACTTATAAAAATTAACGTTGCCAGTGGTCCGTCCACTTTGCGTACTTGCTCTTTTATTATCCCTGTGGGATAGTCCGTCCACTGTGTGGACCTATATTTCTTCACCTTAGTGATCCGTCCACTTTGTGGACCTATATTTCATCACCTTAGTGATCCGTCCATTTTGTGGACTTACGTTTCATCACCTTATTGATCCGTCCACTTTGTGGACTTACGTTTCATCACCGTAGTGATCCGTCCACTTTGTGGACTTACGTTTCATCACCGTAGTGGTCCGTCCACTTTGTGGACTTACGTTTCATCACCGTAGTGATCCGTCCACTTTGTGGACTTACGTTTCATCACCTTGGTGATCCGTCCACTTTGTGGACTTACGTTTCATCACCGTAGTGATCCGTCCACTTTGTGGACTTACGTTTCATCACCGTAGTGATCCGTCCACTTTGTGGACTTACGTTTCATCACCTTGGTGATCCGTCCACTTTGTGGACTTACGTTTCATCACCGTAGTGATCCGTCCACTTTGTGGACTTACGTTTCATCACCGTAGTGATCCGTCCACTTTGTGGACTAATGTTTCATCACCGTATTGATCCGTCCACTTTGTGGACTTACGTTTCATCACCTTGGTGATCCGTCCACTTTGTGGACTTACGTTTCATCACCGTAGTGATCCGTCCACTTTGTGGACTTACGTTTCATCACCGTAGTGATCCGTCCACTTTGTGGACTAATGTTTCATCACCTTAGTGATCCGTCCGTCCACTTTGTGGACCTATATTTCACATCCGCACATTTGGTGGAACTCCGTTACTTTGTGGGCAATTGTAACGGCATTCAAGTAGAAAATCAAAGTTGATAGAAATGTGTAAAGGAAAAGTGCCTGCCCCCCCGGGCTTAAAAAGGCACGACAAGATTGTAGCAAAAATAGTTAAACAGTTGATGGAAAAGTTAATAATGTCAAAAAGTCTTAAAAGAAACTGGTTATCGTGTCGTTATCACTGGTAGTATTTCCTCAAGTGCTCAGCATTCCACGGATGCGGCAGCTTTTCTCCGTCTACAGTCTCCAGGTGGTATGTTCCCTTCCTTTTCCACGACGTAACTCTGTAAGGTCCTTCCCAGTTGGGGCCGAGTTTTCCCTGTGTAGGGTCTCTAGTTGTACCCATGACCCTCCTGAGTACGAGGTCTCCAACTTGGAAGCTTCTTTGTCGGACCCGGGAGTTGAAATGTCTGGACATGCGATCCTGGTATCTAGCGATCCTCTGTTCTGCTGCCGACCTGACCTCATCTATAAGGTCCAGCTGTAGCCTCATGGATTCGTCATTCCTTCCCTCGTCGTGGTTGTGAACCCTGTAGCTTGTGAGCCCAACTTCCGCTGGGATGACTGCCTCGCTCCCGTAGGTTAGTCGAAACGGTGTCTCTCCTGTCGGAGTCCTCGCCGTTGTCCTATATGCCCACAGTATGCTTGGCAGTTCTTCTGGCCATATGCCCTTTGCCCCCTCGAGCCGAGTCTTGATAATCTTTAGCAGGGATCGGTTTGTGACCTCAACCTGACCGTTAGCCTGAGGATGGGCGGGGGATGAGTAGTGGTTTTTTATTCCTAGCTGTGAGCAGAAATCACGGAAGGGGCCGTTATCGAACTGCCTCCCGTTATCTGAGACAAGGACTCTAGGAATACCAAACCTACATACTATGTTCCGCCAGACAAAACTTCTAATGTTCTTTTCTGTAATGGTGGCCAAGGCTTCCGCTTCTACCCATTTCGTGAAGTAGTCAATGCCCACTACCAAGAACTTTAGCTGCCTTATCGCCGTTGGGAAAGGTCCCATGATGTCCAGTCCCCACTGAGCGAACGGCCATGGAGCCGTTATGGGGGTTAGCTCTTCAGCTGGCTGTCCGATAAAATTGCTGAACCTCTGGCATTTGTCGCATTTTTTAACGTAGGACTCAGCATCCTTTTGCATGGTCGGCCAGTAATACCCAGCTCGTAGCAATTTGTGCACCAACGACCGCGATCCAGAATGATTCCCGCATATTCCTTCGTGTACTTCCCTCATCACGTAGTCTGCCTCTTCAACCCCGAGACATCTTAGGTAAGGACGGGAGAAACCTCTCTTGTAAAGGATGTCTTTTATCAAGACGAACCTTGCCGCTCGGACTTTTAACTTTCTCGCTGCCTCCTTCTCTTCAGGCAATATCCCATCCTTTAGGTATGAAGTTATCTGCGTAGTCCAGTTTCTTTCGGAGCGTATCTCCTGCATGTTGTCGGGGTCTATTAGCGGAAAGATTTGAACGAAGGAAAGCACATTACCCGGTGTTATCATATGCTCTGCTGAAGCGGCTTTGGCTAGCCGATCAGCGGGCTCATTGTCTCCCCTGGGGATCTGGACGAATATTGCTTTTAGCCCGTCGACTCTAGCCCTCACTTGATCAAGATATCTCTTCAACCTTTCCCCTTTGCATTCGTAATCTCCGTTTACTTGATTGGTCACCACTTGAGAGTCGCAATGCACGACCACACTTTCAGCTCCGGCGGCTTTGACTAGGTCGAGTCCTGCTGCTACCGCTTCGTATTCTGCTTCGTTGTTGGTAATGGGGAAGTCGAGACGGACCATAGATTCAATCTCGTCTCCTTCAGGTGACAGCAATATTATGCCGGCTCCTCCAACTCGCTTATTGGATGATCCGTCGGTGTAGATGTTCCACTGGGGGGGTTCTTCCGCCCCCTTGTCCGCGTCATGCGTAAACTCTGCTATGAAGTCGGCTACAGCTTGTCCTTTAATTGCCACACGTGGACGGTATTTGATGTCAAACTCACTCAATTCTATTGCCCACAGCGTCAGTCGACCTGCGGCCTCAGGATTACTTAGTGCCCTTCGCAAGGGCTTGTCGGTCATTACGTTCACGGTATGGGCTTGAAAGTAGGGCTTGAGCTTGCGAGCCGCCGTGACCAACGCAAAAGCGAGTTTCTCCATAGGTTGGTATCTTTCCTCGGCACCGCAAAAGCGAACACATCCTTATTGCTCCTCAAGAAAGCTACGAGCTCTTGACGGATTGCGGGTTTGGCAAGCGTTCCGATCCTGGTAGTTCGATCTGAATTGGAACTGTCGAGAACTATCTCCTCTAGCTTCTCAGTAGGTTCTGCCGTCGTTCGGTGTTCTTCTATGTTCAAGGCCTGGATCTGGTCTTCCACCTCCATCATAGCTACGTAGCATTCTCGTGCGGCAATTTGACTTCCGCGTAGCTCTCCTACCCCATACTCCGTTGGGAACTTGATCATCAGGTGGTAAGTTGATGTTGCCGCCTTCCAGGAGTTGAGCGTTGGTCGTCCAATAATAGCGTTGTAGGCTGACGAGCAATCGACCACTAAGAATGTTACGTCCTTGGTGATTTGTTGAGGGTAATCTCCTACTGTCACCGACAACGTGACTGCGCCCAAAGGGAATATCCTACTCCCTCCGAAACCAACGAGTGGGGCGTTTGTCGGTATCAGCAGCTCCCTATCAATCCTCATTTGTTGGAACGCCGGATAATACAAGATGTCGGCCGAGCTACCGTTGTCGACCAACACTCGGTGGATGTTGTAGTCGCCTGCCCGCAAGGTGACGACGAGGGCATCGTCGTGTGGATGGTGTAGGCGTCTCGCATCCTCTTCCGAGAACCCGATAATAGGGCCTTCCCTTCTTGCCATCTTCGGCACTGTGCCTGCCAATTGAACATTTTGTACCATCCGAAGATATGTTTTGCGAGCCTTTTTTGACGATCCGGCCGCACCTGTTCCTCCAATTATCATCCTTATGTCCCCCAGTGGGGGCCTTGGTCGCTCGTTCTCTCGGCGGGGGTGTTGTTCTTGTGGGGGTTGATCCGTTCTCTCCTTACTGACGAACTTCTTCAATTTCCCTTGTCGGATAAGGGTTTCGATTTGTTGCTTCAAATCATAGCAGTCGGCCGTGTCGTGACCATGGTCACGGTGGAAGCGGCAATATTTGTCTCTGGACCTTTTGTTGGGATCACTCTTCAGCTTTCCCGGAAACGTCAGGGATCCTTCGTCCTTAATCTGCATTAGGACTTGGTCTATCGGGGCGGTCAACGGAGTGAAACTTGTGAACCTTCCGCCCATTGGTTTTGGGCGTCTCTCCTCCCTTCGATCTCCCATCCGTCCTCTCTTCCGCCCCTGGTCCTGTCGGGGGTCCTCTTGTCTGTCCCTTTTCTTGGGTCTGTCTTCTCGGGCTAACAGTGCGTCTTCAGCGTTCATGTACTTGGTGGCCCTGTAAAGCACCTCTGACATGGTCTTTGGGTCGTTTTTATATAGGGAGAACAAAAACTTACCCCCCTTCAGCCCGTTTGTGAACGCGGCCACCAATATTTTGTCGTCGGCTTCGTCAATCGAGAGCGCTTCTTTATTGAAGCGTGATATGTAGGCCCGTAACGTCTCCTCCTCTCTCTGCTTGATGTTCATCAGACAAGCCGTGGATTTCTTGTACCGATGTCCTCCAATGAAGTGTGTAGTGAACTGAGCGCTCAGCTCCTTGAAGGTGCCGATGGAGTTTGGTGTTAGTCGGCTGAACCAAATCCTCGCCGCGCCCTTCAGGGTTGTAGGGAATGCCCTACACATAATTGCGTCTGCCACTCCCTGGAGGTGCATCAGGGTTTTGAAGGTCTCCAGGTGATCGAGAGGGTCCCTTATTCCGTCATAACTGTCCATACTCGGCATGCGGAACTTGCTCGGCAGGGGGAAGGAATTGACGGACGCCGTAAATGGCGAGTCGGTCCGGTTGACAAGGTCGTCAAGGTCACTGGACACTCGCCCCTTGAGAGCGTTCATCAGCACTTCCATCTGCTCCTTCATCGCCTGCATTTCCGCGATGATGGGTTGTGGAGCTGTATCCGTCACTGAAGGGATGCTAGTGTCCCGTCGCACTTGTTTGCTCGGTGCGTTGCTCTCCTGCGGTCCGTCATTATTTCTCCTCTCCGCACTGTTCCCTTCTTGATCTCCCTGGCTATTCACCGCCGCACTCTTTTGATTCAGCTGCTCTACCAGGTCGTGGTTTCGCTTGGTGAGGCGCTCCACGGCTGCGGCGAGCGTCTTGACCTGTCTCTCGAGGGCAGTCGTAGGGGCTTCTTCGTGGACGTCATTAGTGGTTGCCATCGAGCGCGTGAGTACCATGTAACTCTTTTGTCTAGGAATGTTATGCACTTCCCACAGACGGCGCCAACTGATGAGGTCGATAACCGTCACCAATGGGTCACACCGCACTCGCGGCTCGACTCGAACCTGCACGACGAAACAAATAAAAGAATCCTTCAGAGAAGCACCGGTGTGGTGCCGGCCGAAGGCTCTCCGACGGTCAAGTTAGAATTCCTTTGTTTTTACTTAGTGCGTTAGAGAGGGTTCATAAAGCATACCTCGATTTCTGTGGGTATTACGCCTTTTATAGTGATAAGGGGTTGACTTTCCCTTTTTGGTTCCCACATCTTTTCAATGTGGGACTCTACTCCCAATTCTTCCAAACGTGGTGAGCAAGGATTCTCATTACCGGACCATGGGCCCTTGCTGCGTCAGTAGTGATGGGCCTTCAAAGCTGGGACCATACTTACGCAGGCCCAAGAGACCCAATCCGTCAGGCCCATTAAGGTAAGCCCATCATGCCCAATATTTTATCATCTTCAACAAGCATTGAAGCTGTGGCAACCAATATTTCTATATAGAAAGGGAAGGCATAAGTAAGACATATTATAACAAGAACCGAGGAGGAGAGTGCCAGAGTGTTAAAGAACAAGAAAACATAGTAGTCTTCTTTTCGAGACGCGTAAATGGCCCTCCCTGGTTCATGTCCAAAATCATCATCTTGCCAAACTCCGCCGGGAGGGTTAACCCCAGATTGAAAAGTGACTGCAGCAATTAGAGTGGCAACTATCAAGAGAATGTTTCGAACATCGCCTGCCTTGTCCCTCTTTGGGTTATATTGGAAGTGTTTGAACCAGCTCTTGCTTCTCTTAGGTTGCTTAGATTGAAAGCAGCTAGCCATTAATTTTTCCCGAGCAATAACAATGTATCAGTGCTTCATGCTTTTGAAGCTAGGTCTTATCTACATATATAGAATGAAAGTTATATGCTTGTCTCTCTCACTCTCTGATAGTCCATATGCATCATAACTTTTCTTGCTAATTGGGCCCAAATTTTTGTCCATTACCAACAGGGATTTGTCCATATATATTCCAATGTTTGAGTAATTATAGACAAATTTGAAAATTTTCCCTTTATTTTACAAGCAAACCTGCAATACATCATTGATATATTTATCAACTGCCTAGTAAGAACTTTGAAAAAGTGGGTGTTAAGTTTATTGATCAGGGCAAGATTTTTTTAAAAAACATAATTTTCTTAAAAGATTTAAATAAATTATTTCTCAAGAAATTAAAAAAATAATAACTTTAAGGAAAAAAAAATTAAAAAACGTGTCAAACTAAAAAAATTATAATTTATACTTTTAGCGAAAATCAATTAGACATATGTGATCAATTACACTTTAAAATCACAAAATTTGGTAACTGGCTTTTTAAATATAACTTTCACCTTTGTCTATCAAGTAAAGACCCCCAATTTTGTATGAAGTGGATATTTGAGAAACGTGTTGCGCTAAACGAGGCTTGGAGCAGAAATTCTTCGTCCACAGTTTACAACCTTGCATGGTAAAACAAAGTAACTTGTGCATGGGACCAATTAACCAAAAGAGGTTAATTAGAAAAGTTTCAAACTTTAATTTTGATTAATAATTGAATCTGTTTTAGCCTTATCTTCTCTCCCTTGCACCTTCATAATAACATATATACCAGCTGATGTCTTTTCACTATTATTTATTGTTTTCCGAAATATCACTATCTCGGTTTCGTATTCAAATTTATATAGATATAGAATCTTTGAAAAAAAAAAAAAAAAAAAAAAAAAAAAAGACATACTACATTTGATTCTTAAGCGTTAGATTTTTTTTTTTTTTTTTTTTTCTAAGAATCTTAAGCGTTAGAAGTTAGAACAAGCAAGTGGGCTATTAAATTATAGCTGGCCTGGCGGACCATTACATGATCTAAAACAACAGGTATAAAGTGCAACACTTTTCAAACTAGCTACATGCTCAATAGTGAATATGCTTAGTTTTTATCATTTTCATGAGTAATTTTTTTGTTCAGTTTATTTTTAGTTATTCTTCTTAATTTCTAGTATTTTGTTGGTCTTTGGGACAATGTGCAAAGTCACATGAGATCTCAATTGAAAAGAAAATCGGAGTTTCTTAAAAGATTGATTGAAATGATAGTTTCTTCAAATGATTCTTCATGAATATATTGCTTTGTTATTTGTGGGTCAAATAATTGTTTTTGCACAAATTTGCTAGTATTTTAAGTGCTAAATGAAGTAATTTTTTCTAAATAAAATTTCAAAATGTTTAAGAGATTAATATTTTTACTAAAGCCAAAATTATCTCACAAACATGTCAATGAAGTTAAGAATATATTACGAATACTATGTGAATTCTCAATTTAAATTCAATTCTTCATATAAACTTAAAGATCTTTCAACTACGATCAATAATATATGATTTATTTACTTTTATAAGACAAATAGTATATAAACAAAACGTATGATGTTAGAAAATCTTTATAAAAAAATTAAACTAAAAATTTCTCAATAATTTTTGGTTTTGTTACCTCTCAACCCTCAGCAATAACAAGAGACCCTTTAAAGGATTTTCCTTTTCTTTTTCTATATAATTTAGGACAAGGGGCTTTGTCTCACATTACTAAGGAGAGGATTGGATATTAGTTTTATTAATGCCTAATCTATCTTGAAAGTCATAGTAATTTTTTTGAAGTGGAATTGGAGTTTATACCTATCCTACGCTCAAATGTGACAAAATATGTGTAATCAACTAAAACAGCAAGTGCTTAATAAAGTGACGTCATAAAGGAGTGATCGTATTTTTGCCACTTGAGAAAGTACTTCCGCTATTTTGGACTCTGAAATTTTCCACAACATTCACATTCAATATGTCCAATTCGCATTCTCCCGAAAATTAAAGACGAACAAATTAAAACAGGAGGAACTGACAGCATTTGATGTGCCATGCATATTGGCTACAATGAAGCTGTCTAGCTCCAATAATTCGGCCCACAACAACAATAATTCAGAATAAGATTTGATATAGACTTCAAAATCACGTAGCACCTTTTTTTACAAAATAAAATAAAAATTAAATGAAGGATAAATAGCAACATCCATCGAGTAGAACAAGTTTAGCCTATAGCTGTATAGCACAAATAATTCAAAATAAAACCTGTTTAACCATATCAAATTGAACCTATGAAAATAAAAGGAAATAATGACACTTCAAATAGCAATGAATCAACATATGATATAAACCCATATTCCACAAATTTTTAATTATAAAGCTAAATCTCTTGCGTGTTTAGGCTCCACAAATGTTGAAAATTGAGATGCAGTATTGTCAGTTTTCATATTTTGAGCTAAATATTCTTTCACACTTGTTTATATCTACTATTTCATATATATATATATATATATCCACAATGGATACATGAATGTTTACATTCTAACATATAAAACTAAATGTGAAAAAAAAAAATAGTGAAATAGAAAATATGGAAAGAATCAAAACCCTTTTTTTTTTTTTGTCACATGTGAGTTGATGGACAGCTGGTGATCTCATGATCCTGCTAAATCAATTTGTTTTGGGAGTTAAATCCGAAACTCCGGGTCGACCCAAAAGAGACTATTAGCTATCAATGCACCTATTCAACATACAAGATAAGGCAAACACAAAATTTGAGATGGGAGACACATGTTGTTGATATGACCTTATTTAATCTGTGTCCAATGGCAGGACATAAAACAGATCGAGCAATATGTGTATTCATCTAGTGAGAGAAGAACAAGATAGTGAACATACAACGACAAGGAAAACAAAACGTTAAACTTCTAACAATTTTTTTTTTTAAAGTAACAGAATAGTTCAATTTTCAACAACAAAACATCAGTAAGTAGTATAAACTCATATGTGTCAAATACAATAAAGAAGAATTATTGGTTTATATTGTGCCTAAGATTTACATAGTAAATTAAACAAATGTGTACAACATTGTACACTTATACGCAATTTATATATAATACATAAAACTATAGACTAAAGAGAAGACTCTAAATTTCATTAGATACTAGGTTTTTAATTTTATCAATCAAAGTCTTTGTACATTTGAGGCCTTTGTACATTTCTATTATTCATTTTTATTATTTTGGGATGTAACATAGAAGAGAAAAAGGAGAAACCACTAATAAAACTTTGCGTTCCATATAACTAACAAGTTTTGATTATCTGATTGTCACTTTCTCACTCTAAGCAAAGATTTCTAACTTTAAATAAAGCTTTTTTTCTTTACCTTCTTTCTTCATTGGCTGTGAAAGTGATTAATGCTATTTTTGGAAGTTTGGAGAGAGAGGAGAGTAGAGGGGATGAGAGTAGTGGAGAGTAGAGGGGGATGGTTATTTTCTACCGTATTTGGATATTTGTAAAATTAAGTAAGAGGGAGGGGAATAATTAGCATTTTAATAGTTTGTAATTTTGTTAATATGGTAAGGGTAAATTTGGTAATTTATTTTATCAAGCATTTCTATACTTTATGAAAGTTCAAAAACGTGTACAAAAACACTTTTGAACGTTTAGACCCCAAAAACCAATTTAATCAACACAAGCAATATGTTAAACAGCTAGTGTGCGGAAACTTAACATATGCTATAACATGGAATTGATTAAATAACTATCTAAGCCACAACAAAATAAACCACAGCAGATTAATATAAAGGCAGAGATAGAGAGGAAGGAAGATGCAAACATAGCGATAACACCAGATATGTTATCGAAGAGGAAACCGAAGACCTCGGCGAAAAACCTCTCCGCCGCCCTCCAAGCGGTAATCAATCCACTAGAAAATACAGTTGGGATACAAGGACAGCAATAGACCCTCCAAGCCTAATCTACCCAATGCACCTAAGCCCTCCAAGCTTCTTGCTCCAATGAGGTTGCGCCGAACCTTTTTCTTTTCTAGCTTTCCGGATTCCGCTACTACACCGTAGCATCAACCAATGAATATTGGCTCCTTCCTAACTGCTTCCCAGAACTCCAAACGACTGTCTCACAGAGATGATAATGGTGAGAACCAGGTTTGGTATAATGGCCTCTCAAGGATTTGACAATGGAGAGGAAGAGAGTGAGGGATTTTGATGAGACTCTAAGGTAGAGATTGTGGATAAAACAATCTGGTTTTTCTTTAGGGTTTCTCTCTCAAAATTCTCTCTGGAAGCTCTCTTTCAATCGTGGGTTAAAAGGGTATTTATACTGAAGAGGAGTGGAATGCGAAACGTCAGGTTTTTCCAAAACAGGGGTGGCTCGCGGCTTGACCTCGCGGCTTGACTAAGTCGCGAGTTCCAGTCGCGAGTTAACCGTATGGCCAGTTGTCCTGTTTTGTCCTGTAGTGCTCCAGCTAGCATGACTGTTCATCTTCCAGCATGCTTGGCACGTGTGCAGATCTTGGCGGGTTGAAGCCGCGAGTCCCAGCCGCGACACTCTGTTTTCTTGCACACTCTTGAGCAATCTTCACACTATCTCACTCACTACCCTTACAACAATCCCACCTAAATACAGGGTTACTAAATGCTGAATTACAAGCAAATTTGGCACGGAATAAAGCCAATTAGATGGTTGAATAAATTCAACCTTACAATCTCCCCCTTTGGCTATTCCGTGACAAAACCCTAAAACAGACTCTAGACTTAACATGTGAGTTGGGAACAGTTGATCAAAACTCACTCACACCTAACTCTAGAAGCTGTGAAGCACTTGAATCATATGAACATAAACTCCTGAAACACAACAATACACCATGATCATTGTAAGCAGAAAATTATAAATGCATATGAAACAGGCAAAAAGAGATCAAGCATAAAATGGAGTTAATGAACAAACCATGGCTTGATCAACCAAGTGAACACCACAAAGTAGTGATCACAGTGTTCATTCACACTTGGAATGAACACAAAGACATACAAGTTAACAAGCACAAGGCAAGACACTTGTATGCTCAACACTCAACCAATGCATAGCACACACGGCATATGCATCTAGGAACAATCCTACAAGGGCACAAGAGTGACAGTACATAAACCACAATGCAGAACATTTAGATTTAAAATACTGATTTCACATAGCATAAAGGCTGCACTTAAGCATGGTACAAACCACAAGGCCTACAAACTATGCATAAAACATAAACCCTAAAAGCTTACATAAGCATATGGGTACAAACCAACAAATACCTGAATAACAGTTTTACAAAACATAATATATCAACTTAAAGAGAAGAAGGAAACAAAAAAATAAAGACACTCCCCCTTAGATAGTGACACTCCCCCTTAGGGTAATATCCTCCCCCTCTGATTATGCCTATCACTCCCCCTTTTTGTCATGGAATAGGCTAGTCATCCTCTTCTAGTTTTCTCTGAATTTGATCCAACTGAGTCTGAAGAGAAGTAAACTTCATATCCCAGCGGTTGCTTTGATGGTGTAGAGAAGCAGTGAGTCCAGACATCTTTGTATTCAACTCGTGGACAGAGGAAACAATGCGATCAAGTTTCTCATCGAGGGAGAGATTGCTGAACTGAGAGTCACTGTGAGATGCAGAAGTTTCTGGTTTGGCTCTCTTCCGACTATGTCCAACACTTGCATTGTATGTACACATGTTGATCGGACTCGGTTTGGGGATAGGAGACTCATCAGTCGATGGATAGATCCCCTTGAGCTTCAAGATCCGTGAAATGAGACTGCAGAAAGGAATGCAGATCCGAGACTCACTGCGAAGAACCGTTTTGCGCAGAACATGAAAGATGTGAGCACAAATGTCGATTTCTTCATCAGAAACCAGATCATGAAGAAACAAAGCTCGTCCGAGATTCATATACCCAGTACTTGACAAAGGGTACAAATTGTGAAACATCACAATTGTAAGCACTCGCAGTTTCGGAGAAAGGGAGGAAACACTGATGGATTTTCCATTGGGCGAGAATTCCAAGTCTTGACCAAGACTTTGTTTGAGAAGCTCCTCATCAGGACATAGATCATCATAGACCGGTGAATGACGAAAAATGGGTCTGTTGATGTGAAGAATTTCTGCCAGGTATGTAGGAGAAACAGAAAAGCTCTTTTGTCGAACCCAGCACTTAAGTTCATCTCCCTCCACAATTGCATTAGCATAAAATTCTTTAACCAACTCTTCATACACGATATCCGGATCCGAGAGAAGGTAGTTCCAATCCTTGTGAGCAAAACATATCGGAATGTCAGTGTTATGAAGTGACGGCAGATCCACAGCTCTCTCTAGTAGTGGTGTGGCATGAAGAAAGAAATTCTCATATGAGTGATATGCTGAATAGGATCGGAACTTATTGGGATCGAATCGCTGTGATGAAGAGCGAGTCACTTTCGGGAGAGGTGTGTCTTCATCAACATCAATTACGGGTTCCTTCCCTTTGGAAGAACCTCCTTTCACAGTAGCCTTTTTGAATGGAGACATGACCAGTCTGTATTATAAACAAGGGAAATGACAAAACACAATCCAACAGACTATATCAGCAGTGGGTTAGTGAAAATGTAGGAACAATGAAGAAACCCTAACAGCTGGATGAGTATGGTCAGAAAGTAGCAATGAGGGACACCAAAAGCCCAAATTAGAACTACACAGTGGAGAGATCAAATATAACCACAAAGACAGCTGTAAAAGGACCAAAATCAACACCACATCAACAAGATACCACACAAGATCAAAGTGAAACAAGATAGCAACAACAGATCAGACAAAAATTAGCTAACCCTAGCTAAGCATATGATGAAGAACACAGCCAACAAAATAGATTAGCTCAAAACCAGAAGCTCAGGTTACCATAAGCTAAGAAAGGACAATTGATGACATCAAAACCCATCACAAAACCCACACTCAAAAGTGAATAATCCAGAGGGAAAACCATAACAACAGGAAAATTAGAGTGCAAGACAAGGAACCATACCTGTGAGTCGACGATTTTTAGCTGAGAAGAAGCAAACAATGGAGATCGACAATGGAGGCACGGTGAGAAAGGGAAAGTGCAGAAGAAAAAGACAATGAACAGTCACAAAAAGATCGAGGGAAAACAAAAAATTTTAAAAACTGCTCCTGTTTCTGCAAAACACGCGATTTTCGCGACTGGTTCAAGTCGCCACACAGTCGCCAGCTCAAGTCGCCAAAGCACACAAGAGGAAAATTTTGAAAAATTTTTCTAAGTGTTTTTCGCGACTGGAAGGTCTACCCGCGAGTGAGTCGCGAGCTGAGCCGCGAAAATCTCTGAGTGAATCTCGCGACTGGACCTTCCACTCGCGAACAAGTCGCCAAAATTGACCAGCGAAGATGCGGCTGAGGCTCGCGACTTGACATACCCGTGACTGAGCCGCCAAAACAGGGCAAAACTGAATTTTTGAAATTTCCAGATTTTTCCAGCAAAATACTTTCCAAAAACACCTAAAACACTCAAAAATCTTTTTGTGCTTGAATTAACAAAGATTGAGCATATGAAAACACATTTTATCAAGTACAATCACACAAATGAATATGGCATTTATCAAACATAAACTTGTGTGTTGTGTGTGGATATCAACAATGAAATAGTCCTTTGTCTAATGTGAAGCTTCAATGATCAATTCAACCAAGGCATACACAATTAGTACTAGATCATGTGACCAATCTCAATTATAGAAATATGAATATATGACTTCCCACACAACTTGATAACATAACTTGGAGCTTTTCATTTGACTCCACTTTCAGCCATAACATTTGATCTTTTGAGGCAATCATCTCTCATTGTGAGAGGTATAGACAACATTTTTCTTTGAAGAACAGGCCTTTGGCCTTTTTGAAAGAAATTTCACTTTTGATATAAGGTCGCTTACCCTTTTTCCTAGTCAAATACTAGAATGTGCGACAGGCTTTTGCAGCTCAATATCTCTTTTCATTTGGAGATTTACATTTAGTGAGCTCTTTTTAGCAAAAAAATAAAAAATGGGAAGAGATATGGACACAAGTCTATGCATGTTTCAAGATCAACATAACCATTCACTAATCATTCATGACAAGTTTGAAGATCTATTTACAACAAACACATAGATTTCAAGATTTTTCCCATAGTGATATGAGTGCATGAAAACAAGCAATGCTCGACAATGCACAAAGCCATTAGCACAAAGGTACAAGGCAAAACGAGTTTTAAGACAAAACTCAACAAAGTCAATCAAGCGTTTTGATTTTCAAATTCTTTATGTAATTTTTGGATTTTTGACTCAAGAAACAAAAAGAATGAATCAAACACAAACATAACCAGCAGCAAACACAAAAGAACAAGCAAACAAGAAACAAGTTGCAAAAAGAAGTGTGTGCTCCAACACATACAGATATATAAACAATGAAGCACACAACACACAAGAGAGTCAAGGAATTGTACCGACACCAATGGTCTTACGGAGTGATTCAAACCGTGGACCATCGAGAGGCTTGGTGAAGATATCCGCCTTTTGATTGTCAGTGTGTATGAACTCAAGACACACTACTCTTTCCTCTACCAAATCCCGAATGAAATGGTAACGTATCTCTATGTGTTTGGATTTTGAATGCTGAACAGGATTTTTGGAAAGATTGATGGCACTGGTGTTGTCACAGAAGACACACATCGTTTCTTGAGGAATTCCATAGTCATGAAGTAATTTCTTCATCCAAAGAAGCTGAGTGCAGCAACTTCCGGCAGCGATGTACTCTGCTTCTGCAGTAGATAGAGACACTGAATTCTGCTTCTTGCTCATCCACGAAACAAGGTTGTTACCAAGATAAAAACAGCCGCCTGAAGTGCTTTTTCGATCGTCTACACTTCCAGCCCAGTCAGCATCCGAATACCCAGCAAGACACGCATTTGAGTCTTTTGAATACCACAGACCATAGTTTGCAGTACCACTCACATATCGAATGATTCGCTTAGCAGCAGTCAGATGAGATTCCTTCGGATTAGCTTGGTACCTGGCACAAACGCCCACACTGAAAGCAATGTCCGGTCTACTTGCTGTAAGGTAGAGCAAACTTCCAATGATGCTCCTATACAATGTGGGACTTACTTCAACTCCTGATGAATCCACATTCAGTTTAGTGGCAGAGCTCATGGGAGTGGAGGCATGTTTTTTGGAGTCTAGGCCAAACTTCTTGACAATATTTCTGGCATACTTCTCTTGAGATACAAATATACCCTCCTTCTGTTGTTTGACTTGAAGACCCAAAAAGAATGTGAGCTCCCCCACCATGCTCATCTCAAACTCCTTCTTCATCTCCTCAGAAAATTCAGTAGCACGATCTTCGATAGTTGCTCCAAACACTATGTCATCAACATAGACTTGTGCCACAAGGAGATAATCTTCATCATTTTTGACAAATAGAGTTCGATCAGCATACCCTCTCTTGAAACCTCTATCTAGAAGATAATGTGTAAGACGATCGTACCAGGCTCTAGGCGCTTGTTTTAAACCATACAGCGCTTTCTTTAATCTTAAAACATGATCTGGAAAATGAGGATCCTCAAATCCTTTTGGTTGCTCAACAAAAACCTCTTCATTTAGATATCCATTCAGAAACGCACACTTAACATCCATTTGATAAAGTTTGAACTTCAAGGTGCACGCAATGGACATGAGGATTCGAATGGATTCGAGTCTTGCTACCGGAGCAAATGATTCATCAAAATCCACCCCTTCTACTTGGGTGTAGCCTTGAGCCACCAACCGAGACTTGTTTCGAATTATCTCCCCATCTTCATCAGTTTTGTTTTTAAAAATCCACTTTGTGCCTATAACATGAACGTTCTCAGGCCGTGGAGCAAGTTCCCACACGTCATTCCTCACAAACTGATTCAGCTCGTCATGCATTGATTCAACCCAATTCTCATCTAGAAGAGCCTCTTCAACCCTCTTTGGTTCAAACTGTGCAAGATAACAGTGATATGTTACATGATTGGCTAGCAGAATATTTCCTTTCCTGAGGCGAAGACCGTCATCAAGTGATCCTATGATATTACTTTCCGGATGATTCTTGAGAATTCTTGAGGAAGGCCTTTTTGAAGTGGAAACTTCATCACTACGAGAGATAGGAGGATGAACTTCTGGTGGAGTAAGAGGACTTGAAGTTCTAGACATCGATCTCGTTTCCCTTCTTGGGTTGATGGGAGTCGATTCTACTTCTGGTATAGGTTCTTCACCTTCTATATCCAAAGCTTCTACCTCAACATCAGGCTCTTCGGTGCTCGGCCCTTCTACATCATCAATCATTTCCACCTTAGGTAAGGCATCATCAATCTTGACATTTATGGATTCCATCACAGTCTTTGTTCTCTTGTTGAACACTCTATATGCTCGACTTGTAGTAGAATAGCCAAGAAAAATACCCTCATCACTTCTTGCATCAAACTTCCCAAGATTCTCTCGATCATTTAAGATATAACATTTACTTCCAAATACCCGGAAATACTTCACTTTAGGCTTCTTCTCATTCCATATCTCATATGCAGTCTTCTTTGTACCAGCTCGAAAGAAAATCCTATTGCCAATGTGACACGAGGTGTTGACAGCTTCTCCCCAAAAATTTTGAGGTATTTGCTTATTAAGCAACATGACTCTTGCCATCTCCTGAATCACACGATTTTTTCTCTCTACCACTCCATTTTGTTGTGGAGTTTTGGGAGCTGAAAACTCTCTTTTAATACCACTCTTCTCACAGAAGGACTCGAATCTTGCATTCTCAAATTCTCTCCCATGATCACTTCTAATTTTGGCTATTGGAATCCCCTTTTCATTTTGTAGTTTCTTGCACAGAATCTCTAGCCTCTCACAAGCTTCTGATTTTTCTCTAAGGAATTCAACCCAAGTGTATCTTGAGTAGTCGTCCACAATGACCATGATATATCTTTTTCCCCCTAGGCTTTCAGTTCTGGTGGGCCCCATCAGATCAACATGAAGTAGCTCCAAGCAACGAGAGGTGGCTATCACATTTACCTTGTGATGGCTTGCCTTAGTTTGCTTCCCCATTTGACATGCACCACAAATGGTCTTCTCTACTTTTCCAAATTTAGGAAGTCCCTCGACTGCTTCAAGTTTGGAGACTTTGGCTACTTGTTTGAAGTTGGCATGCCCAAATCTGTGATGCCACAGCTCCAACATATCTACCCGAGCACTTCTACATGATATTGGTGCAGTGGGAACTATTCCATAACAATTATCCGTAGTCCGATTTCCTTCCAAAACCTGAATCCCCTCTTTATTGATGATCAAACATCCTTTCTTGGAGAATTGTACCAGAAAGTTGTCATCACAAATTTGAGTGATGCTCAGCAAATTTGCCTTCAGCCCTTTTATGAACAGCACATCTTTCAACAGAGGCAAACCGGGTATCTCAATGGTTCCTTTGCCTAGGACTTGAGCATGGCTTCCATCCCCAAAGGTCACATAGTCACCCACCTTTTCTTTGAGTGACTTAAACAGTGACTTATCCCCTGTCATATGGCGAGAACACCCACTATCAAGATACCACAGACAAGCATTAAACACCTTTAATGAGGTATGCACAAATAGGTTCACATGTGACAGACACTCTTGACCTTCAAACGCAAACTCATCATCAGGTTTCATGCTACTTTTAGATTGATTTTTCATTTTCAGATTCTCAATCATTTCACACAACATTCTATTCTTTCTTTTATATTTCTTAATCAATGATTTTGATTCAGATATGCTACTGTGTAAGACAAGATTCTGATTCTCAAGAAATTTCAGCATGTGAACAAAAGCTCTAGCATGTTTCTTAGTTTTTAATAACTCTACAAGGTCATCAGTAAGACACCTTTCAGTCATGTGCATAGAGACATTTTCACAAACACTTGAGCTACAATTCAACATGGTATAAACAAAAACAGCAACCACAACACAGGGGTCTAGGATCACACAAATGGTAATGAAACCAAACAGCTGTGTACCCGCTCTGATACCAATTGAAAGTTCAAAAACGTGTACAAAAACACTTTTGAACGTTTAGACCCCAAAAACCAATTTAATCAACACAAGCAATATGTTAAACAACTAGTGTGCGGAAACTTAACATATGCTATAACATGGAATTGATTAAATAACTATCTAAGCCACAACAAAATAAACCACAGCAGATTAATATAAAGGCAGAGATAGAGAGGAAGGAAGATGCAAACACAGCGATAACACCAGATATGTTATCGAAGAGGAAACCGAAGACCTCGGCGAAAAACCTCTCCGCTGCCCTCCAAGCGGTAATCAATCCACTAGAAAATACAGTTGGGATACAAGGACAGCAATAGACCCTCCAAGCCTAATCTACCGAATGCACCTAAGCCCTCCAAGCTTCTTGCTCCAACGAGGTTGCGCCGAACCTTTTTCTTTTCTAGCTTTCCGGATTCCGCTACTACACCGTAGCATCAACCAATGAATATTGGCTCCTTCCTAACTGCTTCCCAGAACTCCAAACGACTGTCTCACAGAGATGATAATGGTGAGAACCAGGTTTGGTATAATGGCCTCTCAAGGATTTGACAATGGAGAGGAAGAGAGTGAGGGATTTTGATGAGACTCTAAGGTAGAGATTGTGGATAAAACAATCTGGTTTTTCTTTAGGGTTTCTCTCTCAAAATTCTCTCTGGAAGCTCTCTTTCAATCGTGGGTTAAAAGGGTATTTATACTGAAGAGGAGTGGAATGCGAAACGTCAGGTTTTTCCAAAACAGGGGTGGCTCGCGGCTTGACCTCGCGGCTTGACTAAGTCGCGAGTTCCAGTCGCGAGTTAACCGTATGGCCAGTTGTCCTGTTTTGTCCTGTAGTGCTCCAGCTAGCATGACTGTTCATCTTCCAGCATGCTTGGCACGTGTGCAGATCTTGGCGGGTTGAAGCCGCGAGTCCAGCCGCGAGTCCCAGCCGCGACACTCTGTTTTCTTGCACACTCTTGAGCAATCTTCACACTATCTCACTCACTACCCTTACAACAATCCCACCTAAATACAGGGTTACTAAATGCTGAATTACAAGCAAATTTGGCACGGAATAAAGCCAATTAGATGGTTGAATAAATTCAACCTTACACTTTACTTTCCCTCCAAATCTCTCTAATTTGGGAGAATTCAAAATGAGGGGTTAGAAGTAGTTAGAACCCCTCCAAACCCTTCTAAATCCCTCTCTCTCATGCCTTAAAAAACATCTAAACAAGGTAATTTAACTTACTTGCTCTCCATTTACTCTACTCCACTCCATCTAAACAAGCTATAAAGAATTAGCCCCAGGTGAATGCAGTTTAATAAAAGGTTTTCCACTTTTTTTTCCCCACTCTATTACTATTCAAAATAATATAAATGAATAATGGACATGGACTTCAAACTATAAACGAGTTCATAAATTTGGGACTTTAATTTGATAATATTAAAAAGTTTGACCTTATATGAAACAAGGTTTAAGTTTCGAGCATTTTAAAGTAATTTCACCTACATTAAATAAGTCTGTTAGATTCTAAAGTCTTAGGATTTTATAAATTTAGAACTCTAATTTGTATTGTTGGCAAACCATGAACAAAACAATATGTTTAGAAGTGTTTTAGACTAGCTCAAAGTTGTGCTTTTATGTAAAGTTGGAATCGAGTTAAAACAGGAAAGCATTATGCCTTTCAGCCTGGCTCGATCGATCGAAAGACAGGCTCGATCAATTGAAGCTCAGGTAGAATGATTTTTTGCAGAATTTTCCAACTTAGCCCTAGGTGTTTTAAAACGTTTTTAGGGTTTCTTTTTTGTCCTAAGTATAAAAGGCAAACTCTAGCCACATTTTAGTGTTGCTCATGATTGCGGTTTGTGTAAATCTCTTGTGAGATCTAGAGGAGCTTTGCTTTATACAAACTTAGGGTTTTCAATGAGAAGATTTATCTACACCTTGATGATCAATTCAGTTGCTACTATTGAAGCTTAAAGAAAACACAAGCGGGTGTGCTTGTATCTAGTGGTGAATCTAAGAAAGAAGGAGTCCGTGGATTCGAAATTTGCACGTGGTCGTGTCAAAAAGTTCTACTGGTTGATAGCAATAAGAAGTCAAGCGTGGGGGCTTGTAAGTCTTATTGTATGAACTTCGATTCTTTTAAGATAGTGGATTCAAGTTTACCTTGAGGATAGCTAAGTCAAATCCTCCCCAAGTTTTTACTGGTTTGGTTTCCTGGGTGATCATATCTTGTGTTATTTATTTTCCGCTGTTTTGCATGATTTGATCTTTGTTATTGTGATAACCTAGACTTGTTTAATTGGACTAAGTAACAACTTGGTTAATTACCTAGGTTAAATAAATTGTTTTAAGGGGTCTAAAAACTATCAAGTGGTATCAAAGCAAGTAGCTCTTTTGTTGTTGATCCATTGATCACTGAGCTGATCCTTGACCCCTTTTTTATGGACTCTTGGAAATTCTTTTTGCTTATTCATCAACTTGTTTACTTTGTGTATTTGTCTCTTGTTGAGTTTGTTAAATCTTTCCTTGATCATCTTGGTCTTATCATATGTTGTAATAATTATTTGTGTTATACTGCCTTAACCGCCTTAAAGGCACGTGATTCTTGTCTTTGGTATTTGGATAGTGGTTGTTCCAGGCATATGACAGGAAACAAAGGATTATTCAAGACCCACTTTGAAGTAAAGATTGGGACAATCACTTTTGGAGATGGGAGCAAATCTGTCATCAGAGGCATTGGAACTGTGGACATCCCAGGGTTACCGGTCTTTGAAGATGTTTGGTATGTTGATGGACTGAAGGCAAATTTACTCAGCATCAGTCAGATTTGCGACAATGGACTAAATGTTCTCTTCACTAAGTATGAATGTGAGATACTCGATGGAGGAGGTGACTGTATGTGTGTTGGTGTAAGAACAGCGGACAACTGTTATGGATTGACACCAAGCATAAGTAAAAAGTGTTTTAGTGCAAAGATTGATCAAGTTGATTTGTGGCATCAACGGTTGGGGCAGGCAAGTCATAAACAGTTAGAAAAGATTTCCAAATGTGATGTTGTTGTTGGTTTACCTAAGTTTGAGAAGATAGATAAGTGCATATGTGGACCATGTCAGATAGGTAAACAGATAAAATCTAAATATCCGTCTGTGGCTAGTGTTCAAACTTCAAGACCTCTGGAGTTACTGCACATTGATCTTATGGGTCCTGCTCGAGTTCAGAGTTTAGGAGGAAAGAAGTATATTCTAGTGGTTGTGGATGACTTTACCAGATATACTTGGGTTGTGCTTTTGAAAGATAAAGCTGAGGCTCCTGAGAAGATGATACATCTGTGTAAGAAATTGCAGGTTGAAAAAGATACTGTGGTAACCAGAATCAGAAGTGACCATGGAAGAATATTTGAGAATACCAAGCTAGCTACTTTCTGTAATGAACATGGCACACATCAAGAATTTTCATCACCCAAGACACCGCAACAAAATGGAATAGTTAAACAGAAAAATAGGGTCGTTCAAGAGATGGCACGTGTCATGTTGCACAATAAAAAATTGCCAATATCTTTCTGGGGAGAAGCAGTTAACACTGCTTGCCATACACTCAACCGGGTGTATTTTAGATCTGATTCCAAGAAGACTCCTTATGAACTCTGGAGAGGAAAGAAGCGGTCGTTAAGTATTTCAGGATATTTGGCAGTGATTGTTACATTCTATGTGATAGAGAGCACCTAGAAAAATATGATGCAAAGAGTGACAAGGGATATTTTCTAGGATACTCCTCTACTAGTAGAGCATATATAATGTATAATCTGAGAACCAAAACTGTCATGGAATCGTCAAATGTTGTGATCAATGATGAAGTATGTCTAGAAGCACATTCAAAAAGTACTACTCAGGTTCAAGATAAGCCTATGGAGGTTAATGACTCTCTTCCTGTTGATTATGTTGGGAAATATAGCGATGAGGAGCTAATGGTGTTGAATGATGCAATTTCTATGCCATCAAGTCCTGAACCATCCACTCCAGTTCATGAGACTCAACAGGTTCAACATGAGTTTAGTCCTTCATCAGAACAGAAAGGTACATCCACATCTCTAGTTAAAGCTCCTTCCTCTAGAGTAAGGCTTAATCATCACTCCTCAAATATATTGGGAAGGTTGAATGACAACATGAGATTAAGGTCAAAAGCCTTAAGTGTAATTACACACTCATCCTATCTGTCCTAATTCGAACCGAAAAAGATAGATGAGGCACTTCAAGATGCTGATTGGGTAAACTCTATGCATGAAGAACTTCATCAATTTGTTCGGAATAATGTGTGGGAATTAGTTCCTAGACCAAAGGGTGTAAATGTAATTGGAACTAAATGGATCTTTAAGAACAAGTCAGATGAACATGGTACTGTTATCAAAAATAAATCAAGACTTGTTGCTCAAGGCTACACACAAGTGAAAGGGATTGACTTTGATGAGACCTTTGCTCCGGTAGCAAGATTGGAATCCATTAGGATATTGTTGGCTATAGCTAGTCATCTGAACCCTGTTCAACATTCTAGTGCTATTGACATATCTAAGAACCCTGTTCAATATTCTAAAACTAAGCACATTGAGATTAGGTATCACTTCCTTAGGGATCTTGTTGAAAGAAAGATTGTGTGTCTTGAGTATATTCCTACTAAACGTCAGAATGCCGACATTTTCACCAAACCTCTTGATAGAAGTAAGTTTGAGACTCTTCGTCAAGTGATTGGTGTGATTCTGTGTCCCTAATCTGTCTTGGTCTTCTTGGTCCTTGTGCTTCATTGCTCTACCCTTTGTGACCATTATTCTTTGGTTTTGTTTTTGTTTTTTTTTTTTTTTGTTTTCTAGGATTTGCACTGCATAACATTCATGCATTTCATTCTAAGTTTTTTTTTTTAATAAAAAAAATTAAAAAAAAAGGATGAAAAAGGAAGAAAATTTTGTTTTGTACTATTCTTCTTGGTTTTTGAGAACAAGGTTGGTCAATTTATTTTCACATAACATGTCTTTTGTATCTTGTTTAACTTTGATAAGCTTACTTACTGCACTTTACTAGTTGAAACTTTGTAGTGCATGTTGTGTGGGAAAGATGTTTATGGTTTTTATTATTCTGTCTTAATCTTGAAGTCACATGTTTTTGAATGTTTGACTTGAACTTTTAGAGAAAGGCATAAATAACCATCTCACCACTGTTCACTAGCCAATCATGAACACTTTAGTGCATATCATAAGATTTTGTGCTCGAGAAAGTGTAGCACATGTACAAAAAGAACATAAGGTGAAGTCTCGGTTTAAATTGCTTAATACTTAAAATTGGTATGTACTATTAGGCTTGATGCCAAACTCACATGACTTAAAATTGGTATATATATTATGAGGCATAAATACAAGAAACTTACATGATTGCAAGCTTATAATCTAGGAGACGTGGGAGTTATATGATGTAACTCTTTAGGTGATAGTCTCTTTTAAATTCTATGTGATGAATTTTGTAGATTTTGTAATTGATTGTTATTCACATATCACCTCACATGTATCTCAAGTTTTTGCTAGTTGCACACACTACACGAGTTACTTTTTGCTAAACTTTGTACATGTTATTGTTTGTGTTTATGGTCTGACCAACCAAGTTTTGCAAATACTTTGAATTTTGTGCAAAATTAATTTGTTGCTTGAAAATTTATGGAGAATGCAAGAAATTTTGTTTTGGGGAATTTGGGATTAAAATTCTTATTTTTGAAAATCATATCATCTCATACTCATGCATTATTGTTCTTAAATTTCAATACTTTGAGTTGATTCTAAATGTTTTTCAAAACACTGTATTTTTCCTCAAATTTGGTGAGCCTCTGCCCATTTCGATCGATCCATTCTGTTTTTCGATCGATCGAAAATTTTTAATTATGTTAGAGAGAGCCTCTGTCTGTTTCGATCGATCGAAACTGTTTTTTGATCGATCGAACTCTTTTCAAATTGTTTTGATAGAGGCTGTTTTTCGATCGATCGAAACTCGTAAAAACATGTTTTTAAAAAAGTCAGATTGGACTTTTCAAAGGCACTTTTTCAAAAAGTTTTTCAAAATTTCCTCTCTCTCCGACTTGGCTAAGGCTCCACCAACAATTTTTTGTCGTTTTCCTCCAAGATTTTTGCAAGTTTTTTGTCCTTGAAGGCCGGTAAGTCTCTTTTGCCCTTCCTTTTGCATTTTATTTCTTGTTTTCATGTATTTTTCATGCATTGTTGTGGGTATTTTTGGCATTTTCTAAATATTGGGGTTTTTGATGATTCAAACCTGTTTTGGTGAAATTGATCAACGGGTTTTTGTTCTAGGATGCTATAATGATGATTCTTGTAGTTTAATTTGATCAATTTTGTGATTTTTGAAAAATTGAAAATTCTAGGGTTTGAAATTGTTTCGAATTGGGGTTTTTGGTCTAATTGGGTTAAATTGATGAAATTGGCTTGTCAAATTGATGTATTTGGTCATTATTTTTTGAATTCTATCATCTGTGATGATCAATTCGTCAATATTTTTTCAAATTGATCAAGTGGTTTTCCAAATTTTGGGGTTTTTGTGTTAATACCTCTATGTTCAAGCCAATTTTGTGAATTTGAACTTTTTGGACTTAATTGCACTGCATTAGAACATGCATCATACCATTTAATTTGTTCATGCATCATATAGATTTTTATTCTATATTTTTTTTGTGCTAAGTTGCAGTCTGCCCTTGGTTTTGGTTTTGTGTTTTTGTTCTTTTGCTTTGTGTTTTGGTCCTTATCTTAGCACCATGCCTAGGAAAACTAGAGTAAATAGGACCCCTTCCACTTCCTCTGTGTCTCCCTCTAGGGTTGAGGAGTTTAGGAATGATAAGTGCAGAGAGGCCTTTGAGACTTTGAATCGTAAGCGTAAGATTTGGCCTGAGCGAGCTGTAGTCTTAGATGAGCTTGATCCGGCTATTAGGGCTAATTTTGAGTCTAGAGGTTGGTTGCCTTTCTTAGAGATAGATCATCCACCCCCAACCGCCCTGATTAGAGAGTTCTTCTCGAACCTCTCTTGCCACGTCTATGATTCCAACACCCTTGTTAGGAGTTGGATACGAGGTGTTAAGTTCACCATTACCCCTCGGGTGGTGGCTGAGGCTCTTGGGGTTCCGGTTGTTCGGGAGCCTGACTATCCCTATGATGAATCACCCTCATTAGATGTTGTCATGTCATACATCACTACGTCATCTATCCAGTGGGGTTCTGATCCTCGGATCACGTTAGCTGAGCTTACCGAGACTGCCTATCTTTTCTTTAGGATAGCGTGTCATTCGTTGTGGCCTATTTTTCACTTCCACACCATCCCTTTAGAGCGATGTGTGTTTTTGTATGCCTTTGTTTCTGAAGCGTCTATCAGTTTTCCTCACTTGTTCCTTCGTTCTTTGAACGAGGTTCATAGGAGTTCTGTCATAGGGCATGCGCTTATTCATCCTATTTTCATTCATAGGATTTTGCTATTTTTAGGTCTGGATGGTTTTCCGTTTAGTGAGCCTGTTCATGTTGTTGCTCTCATAAGTGCCACTTTTCTTCGACAGAGGGCTGCTCACTTGAGAGTTGCTCCTTCCCATCCTAGAGGTGCGTCATCTAGTAGTGTTCCCCCTCCTCCCTCTTCTACAGGTGTTGATGCTGCTGAGACATCAGGTGCTGCTACTGGTGATGATGTTCCTCCACTGACTGCTTCGGATGATTTAGACCGTTCAGGCGGCTCATGGACAGATTTTGGTGGACATGCTCGATGAGATCCGTGCCTTGCGTGCGGAGTTGGCGCAGTTTAGACCACCTTCCTTTCGATGATGGATTCTGTTTGCCCTTTGGCATTCCATCACAAAAAGGGGAGTACTTTGTAGAGTTTTTGCTTTCAGGGGGAGTATATGTTTTTTGGTTAAGAGCTTGTGGAGTTTAGATTGTATTTAGGTGCTTCACTTTGTACTTTACATTTTTAGCTCTTGCCATGTTTTTTGATGGGATATTCATGTTAGGGGGAGTATTATTATTATTATTTTTGTTGGTACTTTATATGTTTCTTGTTTCAAACTGCTTATTGATTTATATTTATGAGTTATTCATTGATATATGTCTTTATTGTGTGTTGTTTGAAATCAAGAAGTTAATTTGTTTACTTGTATTATTTTCACCCATGCGGTTATGCATTTTTGTTTAGTGTTTCAGGAAATATACAGGTTAATTCAATTGAGCTGCTGTCTACACTTGCAACTGATGGATAGTAGTTAGGATTGAATTTTTTTTATGAGCATTACTTTGTAAAGGGCTTTTTATTTTGTAAACTTTGAGCTTCTAGTTGTGTTTTGTCATGGATTGCCAAAGGGGGATTTTGTTAGGTTCTAAAGTCTTAGGATTTTATGTATTTAGAACTCTAATTTGTATTGTTGGCAAACCATGAACAAAATAATGTGTTTAGAAGTGTTTTAGACTAGCTCAAAGTTGTGCTTTTGTGTAAAGTTGGAATTGAGTTAAAGCAGGAAAGCATTGTGTCTTTCGGCCTGGCTCGATCGATCGAAACTCGGGCAGAATGATTTTCTGTAGAATTTTCCAACTTAGCCCTAAGTGTTTTAAAACGTTTTTAGGGTTTCTTATTTGTCCTAAGTATAAAAGGCAAACCCTAGCCACATTTTAGTGTTGCTCATAATTGCGGTTTGTGTAAATCTCTTGTGAGATCTAGAGGAGTTTTCCTTTACACAAACTTAGGGTTTTCAAGGAGAAGATTTATCTACACCTTGATGATCAATTCAGTTGTTTCCATTGAAGTTTAAAGAAAACACAAGTGGGTGTGCTTGTATCTAGTGGTGAATCTAAGAAAGAAGGAGTCCGTGGATTCGGAACTTGCACGTGGTCGTGTCAGTAAGTTCTATTGGTTGGTAGTAATAAGAAGTCGAGCGTGGAGGCTTGTAAGTCTTATTGTATGAACTTCGATTCTTTCAAGATAGTGGATTCAAGTTTACCTTGAGGATAGTTAGGTCAAATCCTCCCCAGGTTTTTACCGGTTTGGTTTCCTGGGTGATCATATCTTGTGTTATTTATTTTCCGCTGCTTTGCATGATTTGATCTTTGTTATTGTGATAACCTAGACTTGTTTAATTGGACTAAGTAACAACTTGACTAATTACCTAGGTTAAATCAATTGTTTTAAGGTGTGTAAAAACTATCAAAGTCCTTTCATAATGTCTTCAAATTTAAGGAACAAACTTGGAGTGTGGTAAGTAGGAAAGGGTGTGTCCAACTATCGTAGTAGGGAGAACAAAATTTCATGGTTGGAATGGTTTATGGTATTTGGGGTAAGGCTATTCAAGGTATTTTGGCTCCTTTAAATAATAATTTAGCATATTAAGTTTGAAAATAAAGCAATCAAATAAATAAATAAAAATGGAGAATTGGAAAAGAAATGGAAGATGCAATGTGTATAAGTATCTTTCCTATATTTGGCTAATGAGTTTGGGCAGTATACTTGGTCTTTGCATAATAATAATAAAAAATAAAAAATAAAAAAGTAAGAAAAGAGGGTTTAAACCATTCGGTGTTCTTTCCTAAAGGATGCTCATCTATGCTGACTAGGGTTTGTGTAGTCTCTTATTTTAAGGCATTTAATCGGAAATATTGGCTAGGGAAATATTAAGTGATCATTTCTAAGGGTGTTCATCAAACCATACAAACTACAAAAGTTGTATTAAAACTGCTCACAAAATGGTATAACCACATCATACTACATGGTGCACCACACCACACCCTTTCTATATATTAATATATTTATTTATTTTTAATATTAAATATATTATTAATAGTTTAATAATCCTAGTTTTCAAAAAAAAAAAATAATAAAAAATAGTTTGATAATCCTAACAAGTGTTGACTAAGAAAGCTAACCCAAAATAAAGAAAAATTAGCTTAATAGTTTAAAATTTGGCTCAAAACAAAGGGAAAAATTAGTTTGAGCTAGGTAGGAAAAGTCCAAAATTTGAAAAATATGCCAACTTCAAACCGTTCAAACCGTATCTTATACACTGCACCATACATGTAACCGTAAAAATAAGGTGCGGTGCGGTGCGGTTATGGTTTTGGCTATACTCTAAACCGCACCGCACCACACATGTGACCACAAAAATAAGGTACAGTACAATTATGGTTTTAACTAAACCGTACCGCAAAGTGCAATACTAAAAATAACCTAAAACCACATCGCACCACACTATGAACACCCTTAATCATTTAAGTATGCCAAGCTTTAAGTGCATAGGCAGTTTGATTGTTTGTTTAATTATTAAAACACACCATTGGACCCTTCATACCAAAATACCGAAGCTTTCCTTATGAAAACCCATTTAACCAAATTGAGTTTGACTTTATTGCTGAGTTTAGTAATTAGCAAAGGAAAAGGGGTATGGCCCTAATTGTAAGAGGAAAGATTCCTTTAATCCAAAAATTTGAACATGGTCATGACTAACCCATCATCATTCTAAATGGTCAAAAAATAATAAATGAGTTTTTCACTTACCGGGAGTTTGAGGTCTTATCTGAAAGCAAATAAAGTGCTGCTATAGTTACACTCAAATAAAAAAAACCACACCTCCACCTACTCTTTTTTTATAATAAATAAATAAATGAATAAATAAAAAGAAGTTATACTAGTAACTAGTATTTTTATTCTTTTAGAGCATTCACAGAAGTGGAGACATATTACTATATTGCTAAAATTTAGCTCCACAAACACAAAAAGTAAGCTCCAGCAGTGGAGCTATACTTATTTTTTTTAGTTGATTTGCTACAGTGCACATCTATCTATAGATGTGCACTGTTCATCAAAGCTAAAAAAAATAATATTTTAATAAATTTCTCTCACCTCTTTCATTTAAAAAATATTTTCTTTTTCTTTCTTTTTCACTGTTCCTCTCTCCGGCTTTTTTTTTTTTTTTTTTTTTCTCTCTCCCTCATCTACTCTTTGCTTCGCCGACTGTTCATCGCACAGTCCTTCATCGCCAATCTTTATAACCGATCTTCATCGGCGATCCTTCATTGCCCAATCCTTCATCGCCGATCTTTATCACCGATCTTCATCTCCTAGTCCTTCATCATCGATCTTCATCTCCCAGTCCTTCATCGCCGATCTTCATCGCCCAGTCCTTCATCACCAATCTTCATCGCCGATCCTTCATTGCCCAGTCCTTCATTGCCGATCTTCATCGCCGTCCCATTTCTGGGTTTCGTGATGGTGGTTTGGCTCGATTTCATGGTGGCTGTGGGTGGTTGTTCTTGGTTGGCCATGGTGGTGGAGTTTTTATTGTAGTGAAATATTGTAGTGAGATAGAATATTTTATGGGAGTAGATATATTATTTTATTGAGATGTTTATATTATTTTATTGTGTTGATAGCTAAAATAGATCCACTGCTATAATATGTGTATAGGTAAAATAGATAAAGTAACTTTTAGTAGAGTTAAATTGCTAAATTTTTAATCCCACTGCTGTGGATGCTCTTATACACCCTTTTTCTTGTCCCTCTCACTCACAGATAGTACGTTCATACGTGCTGCTGCCAATTGGGACCAAATGCTTGTCCATTACCAAAAGGCTGATGGTCTGATGCTATATATATGGTGTACGTGTATGGTTCACGTGGGTTGTCATTATATCTATTCCACGTTTACGTGTGTAAAGAGGTAGTGTTAAAGTTAAACTTGCTGTGTACATTAAATTATTTTACACACTCAACAATAATTGAAACTGCCTGTTGAAGTGACGATTTTCAAATTAAAAATTAATCGTATTTCAATTATTTTTAGAAAATGTGTAAAACAGTTTGAATATAATAAACATTACTTAAAAGTTTATTAAAAAAATTTATTAAAACAACGTTAATACCTGGTTTGATGTATGCAATTTCTTGATAGAAACTAAATAAGGTTAAAAAAGAGTAAATAAAAGACTAAGTTCTTTCTTTTGTTTTTTTTACCCTGTTGTTTTGTTATATAGAGAATATAGATTTATAAGTTGTGGCTTACTTTAATATTAGAAAATTAAGAATTTTTTCTATAAAATTGTATATAGTTACATATGTCTATATATTTATTTATATATGGCTTCCACTGCTCTTAATTTATAAAAATTAAATTTAAAAAAAAAAAAAAAAAAAACTCATGAACCCTAGCGAATATCAAATGTCAAGAATTATTATTATTTTTTTTTTTAATTAGAAAAAAGAAGAACAAATCTAACATATGTAGTGAAGATGTAAAGGGCCTAATGGGTTTGAATTTTTCAAGTGTTTTAAATCATTAAAGTTTATTAAACCTGATTTTTATCTTTCCTGGTTAACCCCCACCCCCCCCCCCCAAAAAAAAAAAAAAGAGAAAAAAAAAAGAAAAAGGATAAGATAATTTGTAACGTGAAAAGTCCATAAAATTTACAGCTAAAGATACATAGAGGGGAAAAAAAGCACTTCAAAGAAGCTAAATCAAACAGACCCATGGATGGAAAGTTGTACATAGAGTAGCTGTACCACGACAGTTTTATGGCCTAATAATACAGAATCGGAACATGCTAGACGTCTTCTGAACTTTATTTTTGATAGAACTGATGGAAATTCAACATTTTCACTTGGGAATCTCACTTACCACGTCTTTTTTGGGAAGCTCATCTCTACAATTTCTGCAGAAATTCCCACTTCTACATTTGTCACACAGATTCTCTTGTTCTTGATCTGCATATGCTTTGGACTTGACCATATAAATCAAAACTCGTAGCACAAAAGGCAAAGCAGCTGCTATGAGGATGAACCGAAATCTATAAGAATAATCAGCTGGCGTGACAGAAAATATGGCCGATGCGTAAGTTGCAAGCATTGAAGCTGTGGCAATCAATACTTCTAAATGGAAAGGGAAGTTATATGTGAGAGACATAATGACAAGAACCGAAGTGGAAAGTGCCACAGTGTTACAGATCAAGAAAACATAGAAGTCGGCTTCTCGAGACGCATAAATGGCCGTCCCTGCATCATGTGATTTATAACATGAAGGGTCTGTCAAAATCCCTTGAGCACGTTTTTCTTCACATAAAGTGCGATTCCATATCGTATAATCTTGCCAAACTCCGCCGGGAGGGTTAACCCCAGATTGAAAAGTCACTGCTGCAATTAGAGTTGCAACTATCAAGAGAATGTTTCGGACATCGCCTGCCTGGTCCTTCTTTGGGTTATATGCGAAGTCTATAAACCAGCTCTTGCTTCTCTCAAGTTTACCAAGTTGAACGCAGCTAGCCATTAATTTTTCTCAAGCAATAACAACGTATCAATGCTTCATGCTTGTGTCCCTAGACTTATAATAGAATCAAAGTTATATGCTTGTCTTTACTCAAAAAAGAAAAAAGAAAAAAATAAAAAAAGTTATATGCTTCTCTCTCTCTCTCTCTCTCTCTCTCTCTCTGTGATTGTCCTCTTATCTTTTCCTGCTAATTGGACCCAAATGTTTGTCCGTTATCAAAAAGGGTAATATATGGTGCATGTGCTTCACGTGGGTTATCCATATCTATTCCATGGTTTTGAGACTTTTGACTAATTCTAGAGAGTCAATTTATATCCAATTTTACATGTTTAAAGACATATTACCTTATTCATAAAAATAAAAAAAAAAAGACATATTAATTACCCTACTACTCAAAAGAAAGGTGATTGAATAATGTTCTTAGCTGTATAGTAACATTTGAAATTTTAAGTAAATAAAAAAATGAAAAATATTTTTTCACACTAATTTACCTCCACTATTTCACACATATATTTATTATTGATGTGAGAATATCTATGTGTCAACACATAAAGGTGGATGTGAAATAATGAAATGTATGAAAATCATAATCTAATAATAAATAAATAAATAAAGATGTTAATACCATAGAAAATAAAGAATGGTTAAATGGAGAATTACAATGTACTTTCTACTTTCTAAGGATTTTTTTTTTTTTTTTTTTTTTTTGAGGTTATATAGAGAATGTAGAAGGAAATTTATGAATTATTTTCTTCACTCTCTCTTTTCTTTTCTTTTTCCCATCTTATTAAGTTGAAATTTTTCTCTAATTTTTTTTTTTTCAAAAGCAAACCCGCAATACATCAGTGTTACATTTATCATCTGCCTAGTATGACCTTATAACTAGAGGATGATAATTAAAATCGATCGGGACAGGATTTTTTATTCTTACATTTTAAATATAATTTTCTTGTAACATTTAAATAAGTTATTAATTAAAAAACAATCCACTTCATGAAAGTGGATAGAATGATCGAATTCATATAAAATGAAAGTTGAAGGATGAAATTGAAATTGAAATTTGTAAGGTTGAATTTATTCAACCATCTAATTAGCTTTATTCCGTGCCAAATTTGCTTGTAATTCAGCAATTAGTAACCCTGTATTTAGGTGGGTTTGATGTAAGGGTAGTGAGTGAGATAGAGTGAAGATTACTCAAGAGTGTGCAAGAAAACAGAGACTCGCGGCTTGGCCTCGCGGGTGACTCGCGGCTGCAAGCCGCCAGACATGGCACACGTGCCAAGCATGCTGGAAGGTGAACAGTCATGCAAGCTGGAGCACAACAGGACAACTGGCCATACGGTTATCTCGCGACTGGATCTCGCGACTTAGTTAAGCCGCGAGGTCAAGCCGCGAGCCACCCCTGTTTTGTAAAACCTGACGTTTCACATTCCTCTACCACTCCAGTATAAATACCCCTTTTACCCACGATTGTAAGAGAGCTTCCAGAGAGAATTTTGAGAGAGAAACGCTAAAGAAAAACAAGATTGATTCACCCACAATCTATACATTAGAGTCTCTTTAAATTCCTCAACTCTCTTCCTCTCCATTGTCAAATCCTTGAGAGGCATTATACCAAACCTGATTCTCACCATTATCATTACTGTGAGAGAGCTGTTTGGATTTCTGGGAAGCAGTTAGGAAGGAACCAATCTTCATTGATTGATGCTACGGTCTAGTAGCGGAATCCGGGAAGCTAGAAAAGAAAAAGGTTCGGCGCAACCTCGTTGGAGCAAGAAGCTTGGAGGGCTTAGGTGCACTGGGTAAATTAGGCTTAAAGGGTCTATTGCTGTCCATGTATCCCAATTGTATTTTCTAGTGGATTGTTTACCGCTTGGAGGGCGGCGGAGAGGTTTTACGCCGAGGGCTTCGGTTTCCTCTTCGATAACACATCGCGTGTTGTCTTTGTGTTTGCATCTTCCTTCCTCTCAATCTTTGCCTTTTTATTATCTTCTGTGGATTGTGTTTTGTTTTGGCTTAGATAGTTTTTAACCAATTCCATATTGTAGCTTATGTTAAGTTTCCGCACACTTGTTGTTTGACATATTGCTTGAATTGGTTAAGTTTTAATTTGGGGGTCTAAACGTTCAAGGGTGTTTATACACGTTTTTTAACTTTCAATTGGTATCAGAGCGGGTACACTGTTATTGGTTTCATTACCATTGTGTGATCCTTGACTCCCTTTTGAGATGGATCGGTCTCAATCCCTAAATGCACCTCCATATTTTGATGATAGTAATTATGCTTTTTGGAAGGTTCGCATGAGAGCTTTTCTGTGTTCTATTGATGAATCCGTTTGGGATACTGTTGAGATTGGTTGGACCAGACCTGAGGCAGCCAAATCCACTTGGGATAAGGCAGCACTTGCTGCATCTAATGCTAACAGTAAAGCACTCAATGCTATTTTCTGTGGTGTGTCTCCAGATGAATTTCACAGGATTTCTCATATTACCGTTGCCAAAGAAGCATGGCAGATTTTGGAAACCACCTATGAAGGCACGAAGAAAGTGAAAGACACCAAGTTGCAAATGCTGACCACTTGGTTTGAGGAGTTCAAAATGAGTGAGGATGAGTCTTTTGACTCTTTCTATGAGAAGCTAAATGAGGTGGTTGTCAGCAAGTGCAACTTGGGGGAGAAAATGGAGGATTCAAAAATTTTAAGGAAGATCCTTCGATCATTGCCGGAAAGTTTTCGTGCTAAAGTAACGGTGATTGAAGAGAGCAAGGACCTTGATGACATCAAAGTCCAGGAGCTGGTTGGTTCTCTTCAGACTTATGAGATGTCGTTGCCCAATCAACGGAAGAGTAAATCTCTTGCTCTTAAGACCATTAATGAGAAGGTGGAAGATCAAGACTCATCGGGAGAAGATGTGGTTGACAAAGATGTTGCATACCTTGTCAAAAATTTCAGAAAGTTCTTGAAATTCAAAAATAATGGCAAATTTGATGATAAAAGAAAATTCCAAAGTTCTGGAAGGGAGAAAAGGGAATTCAAAAAGAAAGATGGAAAAGAATCCCAACCTACACAAGGTATCACTTGCTTCGAATGTAACGGACATGGACACTTTAAGAAGGAATGTCCGAATTATTTGAAATCGAAAGGCAAAGTGTATACCATGACATTGAGTGACTCGGATTCATCTGACTTAGAATCAGAAGAAAGTTGTGATGGAGAGGGGAATTATTCAGCTTTTATGACTATTGCTCATGTTGAGTCTTCAGATGAGTTGAATCTGCTTGTACGAGACCTTGGAGAACATAGTGATGATGAATCACTAGGAATTGTTGAAGAATCAGATGCTGAAGAAGATGAAAGCACAGCAAATCTTCAAGAGAATTATAACTCACTCTTGGAGAAGTCGGGTGAGTACACAAGGGTGGCCAAGGCTGTTGTGAGAAAAATGAAGAAGGCAAAGGAGGACTACAAAAGTCTCTTAATCCGATATAGGGAGGCCAAATGTGAGATAGAAACACTGAATGGTGAGCTGTCCGAAACTTACACAAAAGTGAGATTTCTTGAGAATGAGGTTGTGCAAGCAAATGCTAAAATAGAGAGGGTCACCACTAAGAAGCTAGATGATGTTATCTCATCTCAAAAGAGTTTTTCAGACAAATCCAGATTGGGATATACCGGAGGAAGTAGTTCATCTAGAAATGTCACTAAAGAAGTGAAGTTTGTAAAGGCCAAAGATCCAGTTGTAGTTGACCTTAATGAAGAGAAGCTCAAGATGGAGGAGAAGAAGAATGTGGTGAACCAACGGATGTTGAATCCCCGTAATCAATCTGTGGGCATGTCTGAATCTCATGCCAAGTCACGCGCACGACCACAAAGAGGTCCTAGAGCAACTTATGTGTGTCATTATTGCGGACTTCAAGGGCATACTCGACCAAATTGCCAAAAGCTGAGAGCAAAGAATAGTGCAACTCCTTAAAGGTTAGGAGGACCTAGAAATGATAGAAGAAATTGGGCAGGTGATCAATCTAGAGATCAGAATGGTGATCCCGGAATGGTGAACGTGATGAAGATGATTGGTGCATTCACCAACTGCTTGGAAAGCTTCTCACGAAGGTTTGAAAGCCCTAACTCCCGTACCCAATCCTATAAGGAAATCACCCCAAACGCAAGTGACGTGTTGGTGAAAAAGGATACTCATGCATAAGCATTACAACATGTCCATGCATTAATATTTTCTATGCTTTGTGACGATGTTTGTTTGTTTGCTTGTTTTTTTTTTTTTTTTTTTTTTGCTGTTGGTTGTTTGCTTGTCTTCTTGTGCATATTTTTTTAATTTTTTTTTATCAATCTTTTTGCTTTTAGTGTCAAAAATCCAAAAATCACATAAAAATTAGAAAATTTAAAAGCTTGATTGACTTTGTTGAGTTTTTGTCTCAAAACTTGTTTTGCCTTGTACCTTTGTGCTAATGGCTTTGTGCATTTTCGAGCATTGCTTGTTTTCATGCACTCATATCACTGTGGGAAAAATCTTGAAATCTATGTGATTGTTGTAAATAGATCTTCAAACTTGTCATGAATGATTAGTGAATGGTTATGTTGATCTTGAGACATGCATAGACTTGTGTCTATATATCTTCCCACTATTTATTTTTGTTTTTGCTAAAAAGAGCTCACCAAATGTAAATCTCCAAATGAAAAGAGATATTGAGCTGCAAAAGCCTGTCGCACATTCTAGTATTCGACTAGGAAAAAGGGTAAGCGACTTTATATTAAAAAAAATGTTTATTCAAAAGGCCAAAGGCTTGTTCATTAAAGTGAAATATCAAATATCACTCTCACAATGAGAGGTGATTGCCTCAAAAGATCAAAAAGATCAAATGTTATGATTAAAAGTGGAGTTAAATGTAAAGCTCCAAATTATGTTATCAAGTTTTGTGGGAGGTCATATATACATACTTCTATAATTGAGATGGGTCACATGATCTAATGCTAATTGTGTATGTCTTGGTTGAATTGATCATTGAAGCTTCACATTAGACTAAGGACTATCTCATTGTTGATATCCACACACAACACACAAGTTTATGTTCAATAAATGCCATATTCATTTGTGTGATTGTACTTGATGAAATGTGTTTTCACATGCTCAATTTTTGTTAAATCAAGCACAAAAAGATTTTTGAGTGTTTTAGGTGTTTTTGAAAAGTATTTTGTTTGAAAAAATCTAAAAATTTCAAAAAATTCAGTTTTGCCCTGTTTTGGCGGCTCAGTCGCGGGTATGTCAAGGCGCGAGCCTCAGTCGCGTCTTCGCGGGTCATTTTTGGCGACTTGTTCGCAAGTGGAAGGTCCAGTCGCGAGGGTTATTCAGAGATTTTCGCGGCTCAGCTCGCGACTCACTCGCTGGTAGACCTTCCAGTCGCAAAAAACACTTAGAAAAATTTTTCAAATTTTTGTCCTTGAGTGTTTTGGCGGCTTGAACTGGCGACTTTGTGGCGACTCAATCAAGTCGCGAAAAACGCGTGTTTGGCAGAAATAGGGGCAGTTTTTAAATCTTTTTCAGTTTTCCCTCGAACATTTGTGACTGTTCATCTTCTCTCTAAACTATCTCCTTCCCAAACACTCCGTGCTCCCATTTTCGATCTCCATTTTTGCCTCTTTTCAGCTCAACATCATCGAGTAACAGGTATGGTTTTTCTGTCTTGAACTCTATTCTACTTGTTGTTATGGTTTTCCCTCTGGATTATTCGCATTTGATTGTGATTTTGAGATGGGTTTTTAGCTCAGCTATTACTCTTTGTCCATGCTTAGCTTATGGAAGCTTTTGTTTCTGTTTTGAGTTATTTTAAATTGTTGGTTTTGTTCTTCATCATGTGCTTAGCTAGGGTTTGCTATTTTTTGGTTTATCATCTTGTCTGATCTGCTATTGATGTGTTGTTTCAAAATGATCCTATGTTGAATGTGGGTTCTATTTCAGCTGATTGTGTGGTTTTATTTTGACCCTCTCTACTGTGCAGTTCAATTTGGGCCATTTGTGTCCCTCATTGCTATTTTCTGGTCATTTTCATCCAGCTGTTAGGGTTTCTTCATTATCCCTATATTACCACTAACCCACTGCTAATAAAGTCTGTTGGATTGTGTTTTGTCATTTCCTTGTTCATAATACAGACTAGACATGTCACCATTCAAAAAAGCAGCTGTAAAAGGAGGTAGTTCCAAAGGGAAGGAACCTGTAATTGATGTTGATGATTACCCACCTCAAACAAAAGAGACTCGCTCTTCATCAAAGAGATTTGATCCCAACAAGTTTAGATCCTATGCAGCCTATCAGTCTCATGAGAATTATTTTCAAAATGCTACACCATTACTAGAAAGAACTGTGGATCAGTCCTTACTTCATGACACTGACATTCCGAAATGGTTTGCTCACAAGGACTGGAATTACCTTATCTCTGATCTGGATGACGCGTATGAAGATTTGGTAAAAGAATTTTATGCCAACGCAATTGTGGAAGAAGATGAACTTAAGTGCTGGGTTCGGAAAAAGAGCTTTTCTGTCTCTCCTGCATATCTAGCAGAAATCCTTCACATCAACAGACCAATATTCCGACATTCACCGGTTTATGATGATCTCTGTCCTGATGAGGAGCTTCTCAAAGAAAGTCTTGGTCAAGACTTGGAGTTCTCACCCAATGGAAAATCCATCAGTGTTTCCTCTCTTTCTCCAAAACTGAGAGTGCTTACAATTGTGATGTTTCACAATTTGTACCCTTTATCAAGCACTGGGTATATGAACCTCGGATGTGCTTTGTTTCTTCATGATCTAATCTCTGATGTGGAAATAGACATCTGTGCTCATATCTTTCATGTTCTGCGCAAAACGGTTCTTCGAACTGAGTCTCGGATATGCATTCCTTTCTGCTGTCTCATTTCACGGATCTTGAAGCTTAAGGGAATTTATCCAACGGCGGATGAATCTCCTATCTCAAAACCAAGTCCAATCAACATGCGTACATTCAATGCAAGCATTGGACATAGTCGGAAGAGAGCCAAACCAGAAACTTCTGCATCTCACAGTGGCTCTCATTTCAGCACTCTCTCCCTTGATGAGAAACTTGATCACATTGTATCCTCTGTCCACGAGTTGAATACAAAGATGTCTGGACTCACAGCTTCTCTACACCATCACAGCACTCGATGGGATATGAAGTTTACCTCTCTTCAAACTCAATTGGATCAAATTCAGAGAAAGCTGGAAAAGGATGAATAGCCTATTCCATGACAAAAAGGGGGAGTGATAGGCCTGATCAGAGGGGGAGGATATTACCTAAAGGGGAGTGTCTTTACATTCTTCTTTAGTTTAAGTTTTCAGTTTAAGTTGATATATTGTGTTTTGTAAACTGTTATATGGTAGTTTGTACCCATGTGCTTTTGTAAGCTTTTAGGGTTAATGTTTTATGCATAGTTTGTAGGCTTTATGGTTTGTACCTTGCTTAATGCAGCCTTTATGCTATATTGAAATCAGTACTTTAATCTAAATGTCTTGCATTTTGATTTATGTACTGTCACTCTTGTGCCCTTGTAGGATTGTTCCTAGATGCATATACCTTGTGTATTATGCATTGGTTGAGTGTTGAGCATACAAGTATCTTGCCTTGTACTTGTTAACTTGTATGTCCTTGTGTTCATTCCAAGTGTGAATAAGCATTGTGATCACTACCTTGTGGTGTTCACTTGGTTGATCAAGCCATGGTTTGTTTCTTAACTCCATCTTTGCTTGATCACATATTGCCTGTTTTATATGCATTTTATGATTTTCTGCTTACAATGATCTTGGTGTATTGTTGTGTTTCAGGAGTATTATGTTCATATGATTCAAGTGCTTCACAGCTTCTAGAGTTAGGTGTGAGTGAGTTTTGTTCAACTGTTCCCAACTCACATGTTAAGTCTAGAGTCTGTTTTAGGGTTTTGTCGCCGAATAGCCAAAGGGGGAGATTATAAGGTTGAATTTATTCAACCATCTAATTGGCTTTATTCCGTGCCAAATTTTCTTGTAATTCAGCAATTAGTAACCCTGTATTTAGGTGGGTTTGATGTAAGGGTAGTGAGTGAGATAGAGTGAAGATTGCTCAAGAGTGTGCAAGAAAACAGAGACTCGCGGCTTGGCCACGCGGGTGACTCGCGGCTGCAAGCCGCCAGACGTGGCACACGTGCCAAGCATGCTGGAAGGTGAATAGTCATGCAAGCTGGAGCACTACAGGACAAAACAGGACAACTAGCCATACGGTTATCTCGCGACTGGATCTCGCGACTTAGTCAAGCCGCGAGGTCAAGCCGCGAGCCACCCCTGTTTTGTAAAACCTGACGTTTCACATTCCTCTACCACACCAGTATAAATACCCCTTTTACCCACGATTGTAAGAGAGCTTCCAGAGAGAATTTTGAGAGAGAAACCCTAAAGAAAAACAAGATTGATTCACCCACAATCTATACATTAGAGTCTCTTCAAATTCCTCAACTCTCTTCCTCTCCATTGTCAAATCCTTGAGAGGCATTATACCAAACCTGATTCTCACCATTATCATTACTGTGAGAGAGCTGTTTGGATTTCTGGGAAGCAGTTAGGAAGGACCCAATTTTCATTGGTTGATGTTATGGTCTAGTAGCGGAATCCGGGAAGCTAGAAAAGAAAAAGGTTCGGCGCAACCTCGTTGGAGCAAGAAGCTTGGAGGGCTTAGGTGCACTGGGTAAATTAGGCTTGAAGGGTCTATTGCTGTCCATGTATCCCAACTGTATTTTCTAGTGGATTGTTTACCGCTTGGAGAGCGGCGGAGAGGTTTTACACCGAGGGCTTCGGTTTCCTCTTCGATAACACATCGCGTGTTGTCTTTGTGTTTGCATCTTCCTTTCTCTCTATCTTTGCCTTTTTATTATCTGCTTTGGATTGTGTTTTGTTTTGACTTAGATAGTTTTTAACCAATTCCATATTGTAGCTTATGTTAAGTTTCCGCACACTTGTTGTTTGACATATTGCTTGAATTGGTTAAGTTGTAATTTGGGGGTCTAAACGTTCAAGGGTGTTTATACACGTTTTTGAACTTTCAAAATTGAAAAAAAAAAAAATTAGGGTGCAAAAAAATGTGTCGAACTAAAAAGCATAATTTATACTTAATTTAACTTAAAATCAATTAGACATATGGTGATCAATTTTTATTACAACTTCACCTTTGTCTATCAAGTAAAGGCCCCCATATTTTGTATGGGGCCATTTAATAACCAAAAAGAGGCTAATTAGATAAGTTTAAAATTTTAATTTTAATTAATAATTGAATAAGTTTTAGTTTTATCTTTTCTCTCACCTTCGTAAGAATAGAACATAGGCCTTTTTTTCATTATTATTAGAGTTTTTGAAAGGTACTATCTCTAACATAGGCCTCTTTTCATTATTATTAGAGTTTTTGAAAGGTCATTACCACTTTTTTTCGTATATAAATTTTAAGAAATGTTATATCCACAACATTTTTACAACAAATCATAGGTGGCAAATTGTTATTAGTTTTAATTTGAATTCATTATTAAAATTACTTTTTTGTTCACCTATAACAACTAGTAACGATCTATCACTTAAAATTTATTATGAAAATATTGTAGATATAACATTTTTCATAAATTTATATAGATATAGAGTCTTTGCTGAAAAAAAAAATAGAAAGAAAACACTTGCTACATTTGACTCTTTTAATCGTTAAATAAACAAGCAAGTGGGCTACAAAATTATAGCCGGTGGACCATTACATGATCTAAAACCAAGAAAACAATAGGCATAAAGTGTAAAAAAAGGAATCTAGTGGTTCCAAATTATGCATACACACTTACTTAGGGATAGAGCCAGAACTTGGAATTGGGAGGGCGGCTTTGCTGTTGACTGCATCAGTAACTTTGGCCTCCAACTCTATTATTTAGCTGCTTCAAATTTATTTATTTATTTAGTATCTTTGATGTATACTGCTAAGTAAGGACAAAATTATTTTGTTTAAACTTTTTTAAAAGGTTAGGTTGTTTGTTTTGGATAAAATTGGTTGATTGGATTTAATTTTTTTAATATATTTTTGCTATTGGTAATTTTTGTTGATAGGCTAATTTTTATGGCCTTATATATTTTGTTTTAAATTTTAGATCTATAAATTTTTTGCAGCCTTTAAAAGGAGGAAATTGCTAGAATTACAAATGTTTTTATAAATTGCCGATATGGTTAGTTGTTATTGTTATGTAAAAAAGTTATGTAAAAGGTGGGCCCAAATGCAAACCAATAAAAATCTTTACCTCAACAATTTGTAAAAATATTGTAAAAACATTTTGTCATGTAACATTACTCACATAAAAAATTAAAGATATTGTTAAGGGGGCCAAAATGTAATTTTATAGAACAAAGTGCTAAAGTTAATATATATATATATATATATATATATACACACACACACTAATAATTTTAAAAAAAACAAATTTTAGGGGGGGGGGGGGGGCATTGACTCTCATTGTCCAAGGGTGGCTCCGTCCCTACACTTACTAGTCTAAGGTTTAAACAATTCTCAATAGTGCATAGAATCGTATATGCGATGAGTAATTCTTAGGTATTCCCGTAGCACGAAGAATAATACTCCGTTCTCTCACATTCAAGGTGGGGTTGACTATGAATATAAAAGGAGGGAACATCATTTCTCCGTACTCCGAGAATACCTAAGAATTTTCTGTAAGGCAAGAAAATTTTATTTTTATGCTCAATATATAGTGTTAATTGTGTATGGAAAGAGTCATTTACAAACACAATCAAAATTTGGGATTATGTTTCTAGAAAATTAGATAATTGTTTTAGGATTATGAGCTAATCAAGTTTATTTTGCTAATCTGTGCAATTCTCATCATATTGAGGCTAAGGGCCCCTGCTAAAAAAATGATTAATTATTAATAATATATATGTTATTTATAATTTATTAAAATTTTTAATAGTATTAATTCCCTTTCAGAGAGAGAGAGAGAGGAGGAGGAGGAGAAGGAGGAGTCTTTAAAGAACTCTAAGTAATCGGTAGTATCTCTTGAAAAAATTATTACGATCACAAATAAATTATATACATTTTATGAAAGTTCTACTTAATTTATTATTTTCGTGAAGATAATATGTGACAATTCTTTAGTGGTTCTTATAATACCATTATATGTAATAATTAAATAATGCATGTGGCTAAAGAAAATTTATTTTCAAATTTAAAATAAAATACCTATTTGGTATGAGTAGTAAAATTAATGTTGTCTTAAGGAGTTTAGGTTTTGTCCAATTTTAACTATGCACCTTTCAGACTATATATAAGTTCAATATGCTTAGTTTTTATAATTCACAAGCATGCTCTCATATTTTATATATAATATGCGTGTGTGCGATTTGAGTTTCATACCATTTCATTTTGGTTCTAAAGATTAATTGCACCCAAAAAAAAAAAAAAAAATTTCTGATATCTTGAATAAAGGAGCAAATTTATTACTTGATTTCACAATACAAAAGCAAGCCATCAGCAGGTGATGTCACCAAGTGACATGGCCCCATACTAGAGTCAAAGGTGTAAAGCCCTAAAGGAGTGATCGTATTATTGCCACTTGGAGAAACTACTTCCTCAATTTTGGAACATAAAACTTGGTTTATTTGAATATTATTCTTCATTTAAGTCTAACTAAACTTTTTGTCAAATTAAAGAAAATTATAAGAAATTAGAATCGTTTGGGATCGTCAGAATCGTAAGCAACCACGTACATCCAAATTTTTGTTTTTGGTTTTTTTTTTTTTTTTTTTGAGTGTGCGTGTATATCTCAATATCTTTCTTATAGGTCCAACTCAATTGATATATCTTATATCTTCATATCTTTTACTTTATCAATATTTTTTAAAGTTCAAAATTTATAAAAAGAAAAAAAAATGATAATAAAATAAACTAAATTAAAGAAGAAAAAGTCTTAATTGAAGAGATGAAAATACCACTAAAACAGGAGTAATGTTAAAGATACAAACTTTTTTACAAAAAATCTTACAAATTATTGATGTGGTGAGTGGTTATTGGTAAATGAAAAGTTGAAGTTAATGGTGGGCCTAGGTGAAAACCAATAAGAAGTTGGCAACATTAATAGTTTGTAAAAATGTTATAAAGTAGTTTTTAACTATAGCATTACTCTAAAACAAAAACAAAAAGGTTTTATTTCAAAAGGATTAAGCAATAAAATTTAAAAACAATTACATGAAAAATTCCATAATTTGATATTATTTTAAAGTTAAACTCTAAAAATGTAGTTGCACAAATAGTCATTATGTGGTTTGAAATTTTTATAATCTAATCATATTATAAGTTTACCAAAAACTGTATTTTAGGTTTATTGATTTATTAAAAATCATTATATGATCCTATAAAAAAAAAATCATTACATCAGAATTATAAATGAAATTTTAACATAAAAAATTACAATATAATTTAGCTACATATTAAAAAAAAAAACTAATAAAATATACACAATATAATGATATGCAATGATTTTAGGGGATCTTTTAATATTGAAAGATCACTTACTATTCATATTACATGCATTTAAGTGTCAAGTTTGGTTAATATTTTGTATATATGATGCTTGTGTTGTATGCCACATACACAATTTGTATAGCTAAGTTTGTTTATGGAAACACATGAATATTAGTTATAAATTTTGTCCCCCTTAAGGTCAAATCCTAGCTCTGCTATTGTGTGAGGATTTTTGAGGTGTTTTTGAGTGTAGATTATGATATAGTAGAAAGGACTAAATTTCTTTGTTGGAATGGTTTATCACTTTATTGTATTGGAGTAAGGCTATTCAAGGTTTTACATAGTTGGTTGCCGTAGAAAGTATTTGGGCTCCTTTAAATAATAATTAGCATATTAAGTTTCAAAACAAAGCAAGCAAATAACAGAAAACAAGGGGAATAGAAAAAGAAAGAGTATAAGTATCCTTCCTTTATTTGGTCAGTGAGTTTTGGGCCTTTTGGCAATATACTTGGTCTTTGGATAATATATAAATTTAAAGTAAAAAAAAAAAAGGGTAAGAAAAGAGGGTTTAAGCCATTTGGTGTTCTTTCCTATGGATGCTCGTCTGTGCTTACTACTAGGGATTTAAAATAATATTTTTTACTTTTACAAATACACATTTTTTTTAGACAAAACTATTTCAACAAAAATAATATTTTTTTACTTTAACAAAGACACATTTTTTTAGAGAAAATTGTTTAAAAACAAATAAAATTTCACTTTACTTTAAAATTATATTTGTATGTAAACCATTTTAAATTCATATCTTACTATCTTAGGCTGAAATAAATAGACAGATGTCTAAACTTATATATGCTAAAATTTAAATTTTGGTTAGATCACATACTTGAGCGGTTCATGCCTATTTGAAAACATTGAATATGGGCAGCAGGTAGTAAGTGGTCATGGTTTTATATTCCACTTAGAATAGAAACTGATGTGACTTAATTACATTTAGCTCAGATAACACATTATCTTCTTGAATATGCGGATTTCTATGATTCATTGCTTTCCATACATGTTCTTCATACCACAATAATGCACCACAATGTAGGCATTTGCATGATGGTTGGCCAAAGCCCAAAGTTGAATGGTTCATAATATTTTCCTGTATTATAATTAATATAGAGTTTTAGATTGACATCCGGTCTAAATAATTAACAAAAAATATGATTTAATGTAAAAATATGTTTATTACTAAGATGAAGCCTTTGTTTTTGTTGGTTGCTGGAAATTATAGCTGAATTGTTTGGTATATTATCTGCATAAACATGATTATGTAACTTTTTCTCAAAAAAAAAAAAAAAATCTACTATAACACAATATATGTTGTATTTATTGCCAAACAATTAGAAATATAAATGTTTATAAAAAAATAAAAGAAAGTAGAAACACAAATGTTCTTATGCCAGTTGTATTTCTAACATTGTTGACATTTTCTCTTCTAAATTGTAGTCACTTTTCAGTTTAAAATGAATATAGCAAATTAATTTCAGATACTATGGGACAATACAATTTTATATTTATTCATAATGAAAAGAAAAAATTACCTGCTGTATCTTCTCTGCTTTCTTATTTGCTTAAATTGACATTGTTGTTGGACATGCATATATTGGAGAATGTGGGTAGCAATTTTTGCTTTTGAATTTATTTTGCAACTTTGCCTCTTTATCTTTTTTGCATTGTTTATAAAATTCTACCAAAATAAAGAGAATTAGTGCAATACTTCTTGCAGACAAATAGAAGACTGAAGACCCCATTAAATTAAAAATATAAATTCTAATAATATAATAATGTTATCTAATTAAAACATTAAACAAAGAGAGAAAAAAAAAATTAAAACTTACCTTCCTTGAAGCCCAAAAACTCATATTCTGTCAGGATATTACCTTGCTTAATCACAGTTAAAGTCAAAACCTATTTAATTTAATGGGTTTTGGTGGTGTAGAGCATGGATTAGGTATTTCATTAATTCATCCAACAATTTGAGTGAGAGTAATGATACAATACAATTAGAGATAGAGATGATTCCATTAAAATATTGTAAAAAATCCTAATGACTCTAAAATTCAAGGAACAATCATATATAAATTTAAGCAAATATTGTGATGCAAAGATGATACCTTGAGTCTTTTCCAATTCCGGACGGATGTGGTTTCAACTCTATAAGCGAAGAACAAAATAATAAATTAAACTACATTTAAGTGAAGAATGGAATGTGTAATTGGAGGTTTTAGGGGCCACGATGAGAATTTGAAATGGCAACAAACCTTAATGAATCACACCCTAAAAGTAATTACACATTTTGATTGGAGCACATTATGGAACATTTCCTGCACCATGGAATCCATACCAAAATGATGTTTCGTTAGGAGCAATTTCAGGGGAAATTAATTTATTTTTATAAGTGATATAATTATGGTATTAGATAATAACCGGCCCATAAGTATGGTATTAGACATTTATTATACCTATTCCTTTTTAATTATTAGTCATTAAGTCTTTACAATTATTGTTGCTACGTTCCTGTTGAGTCAAATCAGCATCCATGTCATTATTTTCTTTTCATTAATAAACTAAATTATTTTTTTCCATTATTTTATTATTAGTCTTTTAACGATTCCATAAATTTTCACTTCAGCTTCCATAACACCCCTAGATTATTATTGTGGGGCCCGGCCCAAAAATGATGGGCTATTCCAAGCTCAGGCCCGTCCGAGGAGCGTCCTGTCCAACGAAAAGCCTCATATGAAGCGCTATTCAACTCCAATAGCGTCAAGGAAACCTGTCCGAGGAGTAACTCCTCCTCGGACATCGCGAAGCCCAGACGAGAAACTTGCCCCAGCCATTTCAGCTCGTCTTCCCAACATATAAAACGAATTAAATTCAAAATATCTCACGGAAGGCTACCACCACATTAATTGCGCCCCAACCACCCTCTTGGCCGCATTAATGAGGAAAAGACTCCTGAACAGTACCGCCTTGGCCTCTGCAACTCACAAAGGGTCTGATGAGGGCGTCTGATGGGACAGGTGCTCGAGTGGATGCTTGGATGATTAACAGGTGTAAGGCTGGGATGAAAAGAAGAAAAATATATAATGTAGTGGAGTCCCTCAAAGAAGAGGACGGGAGAACTGTATCAGAAACAAAAAAGAAATAAAATCAGACTTGAGAAAGATCCATTCTGGTGTTTTTCTATTTTCCTTTTGCAAACCATACTGCCCATGCATAAGACTGAACAAGTTCACTGAGGCCAAGTTCTTTGACCCATCCTCTACAAATAATTATTGTGGGTTGCGCTTTGGGCCAGGGCCTAATCAACACGAGTTGGGCCAGGAAAATCGTGTAACTACAATTGGCGCCGTCTGTGGGAAGAGCTAGGGCATCAGCTAGTGCAACAGTCGAGCATGGAAGAACTAGATCCACACCAGGACGATCCTCACCAAGCTAACTCCCAACGAACACGACCTGCCGAGTCCCAGAGGCAAAATAACCCAACCAACCCAGGCGGGAGGGGGAATCGTGAGGGGAGATGGGTAGAAGAACTATCGCACGTCTTATGGACCTATCGGACAACGCCGCGGCGTTCCACCGGTGAGACCCCCTTCTCAATGACTTACGGGGCTGAGGCTGTGCTTCCGATCGAGAACAATTTCCCCACGTTGAGGTCTAGCTCGTTTACCCCAAGCGATAACGATGAGTTGCTAGGAAGAAGTCTGGACCTAGCCGAGGAAAGGAGGGAGAAGGCCGCGATTCACATGGCCTATTATCACCAGAAGCTAAGACAAGGGTATGATGCTAACGTCAAACTGCGGCCTCTGGGTCCAGGTGATCTCGTGATGAGGAAGATTCTTGGCAGCGCAAAGAACCCCTCTTGGGGCAAGTTGGGGCCCAATTGGGAGGGACCATACCGTGTCACATCCGTGGCCGGAATAGGCGCCTACTACCTAGAAGATTTGGATGAAAAAGCTGTACCTCGACCATGGAATGTAAATAACCTCAGGAGGTATTATTATTAATAAGAATGGCTTAGCATACGTTCTCTTTCATGACTATTTGCCGCTTGCCAGTCTACATTACAATTATTTATAAGTTTTAAACAGAACCCAAGTCCTGCATGGCTCCTCGGACCACAGACTTGGGGGGAATTGTTACTTAAGCCAACTATTTATAAGTTTTAAACAAAACCAAAGTCCTGCATGGCTCCTCGGACCACAGACTTTTGGGGAAGTTATTACTCATGACAGCTCATAGTTTTAAACAGAACCTAAGTCCTGCATGGCTCCTCGGACCACAGACTCTAGGGGAAATTATTACTCATGACAAGTCATAGTTTTAAGCAGAACCTAAGTCCTGCCTGGCTCCTCGGACCACAGACTTTTGGGGAGATTATTACTTGTGATAGATTGGGAGATTATTACTTAAAGGAAATCACTTTTAATACATGCGCACAGTCTAGCACCATCGCGACCCTCAAATGAGCAACCCAAAAACCCATTTTCATTTTGACCGTTTGCCTGTATCTACCTCGTTGCAAATGTTTAAAAAAGAACGCTATTGACATACATTCTTAGTAAGCAAAACGAACATTTTATATTAATATTCCGAGTACATTAAAAGGAGAGGTCCTTACAAAAGAATGAAAAAACAAGACAACTCTCATTAAAAAAAAAAAAAAAAAAAAAAAAAAAAAAAAAAAAAAAAAAACGGGGGGGCTAAGCCTTAGCGGGAGAATCTTCTTTCTGCTCGGGCTGAGGAGGAGGAACCTCAATGGTAGAGTCTGTGGCAGGATCCTTAGCCGCATCAGGCACAAGGACGGCATCAGGCACCGCCAGGTCTTGCTCCGAAGTGACTTGGGCTTCATCAGGGTTAGCTCGGATCTCCGGAGGATAGAAGATGCTCTCGGGCAGTCTTAGTGCCGAATCCGCAGGAACTCCTGCAGCATCAAGAGCATGAGCCCATGAAATACTGCAGTAATCCCTGCATACCTCGGGAATCTCCTCAGATAGCCTGGCCTCCGTCTCTTCGGCCCCAAGCTGTCGAGCGGCCTCCTTCTCGGCCTCTATTGCCTCTCGGATCAGCTGAGCATCCTCCTTTACCCGCCTCAGCTCATCCTCTACTTTTTGCAGGGCAGTTTTGAGGTCCTGCACTGCCTGCCTCTCGGTATTAAGGTTAAGCTGAGCCGTGTACAGTTGTTTGCACTGGTCCTCCGCCTGATCCTCGGCACTCTTCAAGCCAGCCTCTGCACTCTTACGTCGGTTCTCCGAATCCTTGAACTCAGCCGTGAGTTTAATGTGATCATGCTTGAGGGACCCCAAGGCTTTCTCCACCTCTGTCCGAGCCTGGGTCTCAGCCTCAGCCAGATTGCGGCTATTACGGCAAAACTCCTCAGCCACGAAGACCTGCTGAGTAATCTGCAGACAAAACAAGAGTGTCCTTAAAAGAAAAATATATAATCTAACAGGAGCAAGTAAATGGACAAAGCAGTAAAAGGATTACTTACCAGCGCGAGATCCCTTTTAAGGGATAGGAAGAGCTCGGACTGAGTGCACCGCCTGTAGGCCTCCATGTCCCGAGGAAGAAGTAGGGGCTGCTCTAAGGCCTCCGCCACGTACCCTGCCCGGCCACGATTATACTCTCGGACCGAAGCAGTGTAAGGAATGGCGAGCCCATCCAGCTCCAACTTTGGGTCCCATGGACGAGGGGAAGTGCGCACTTCAGCAAGGTTCCCCTCATCCCTGCTGTCCGAGGAGGTGCCCCTTCTGCTCCTTGGCGCCCGTGTGGTTTTCTGCTGCTTGGTCGGCTGGACAGCCACCTCGCCTTCCTCAGGCGTGTCCACCGGCCTCTTCTTCTTCAGGTCCGGGATAACCTTAAGGCCAGGGTCCGAGACGCCCTAGGGGACCACAGGGGGAAGGGTTTTGACCTTTGATGGACTTGGTCCCTTCGATGGCTGAACCTTTGATGACTGACCTTTCCCCCGAGAGGTCATCAGCTCCTTTAGAGACTTTCCCTTTCCTGCCATGGGCTCTACCTCTTCGTCTGAAGTATCGTCCGAGCAGATAACGATTGAGGGAACACCAACTGCGGAATGTTGGTCCTGCTCTACTTCGGGATTAGAAGACTCCACCAAGGGGTTTTGCTGAATTTCCTCCTCGAAGTAAAACTTATCTATCTCCTCTTCAAGGGAAAGACGAGATGATTCAGCCTCTTCTTCAACCAAAACAGCAGCACCAGGCTCGTTTACCGGAGGTAACTGCTCCGCTAAGTAGGGATTTCTGACACCTGGCAACACAACTGGTGGCAAATCGTGGTCAGCTAGGAATCCGTCCCGGGACACGTCAATTCTGGCTAGCCTCGGGCTGCCAGCCCTTATAGCGTGACCGATTGCCTGGAAAGCGCTGCTCAGAGGTTGATAGCCCAAAACCAGATGGGCCGCACGTAACTGTCCATCCCCGGTAACGTAAATCTCCGACCTGAGAAGATAGTTCAGCGTTGGCACATTCACAAGTCTTATCCGAGGAGCAACGTGACTTTTGTCTGCAAACAAACCAAAAAAGTGAGGTCAGATCATGAAATTTTCCAATTACAAAGAAAGCCAGAAAAAATAACCCCTCAACACTAAATCCTTTCCCCAAAAAGGATCAATCCTAAAAGCGCCGCACCTGGGTTTCCTGCCCGAGTTGGACAGTGAATACCGTCGAACCACTCCCCAGAAGCAATGAGGAAGTCATTCTTCACGGTCTTATTGGAAACTGGAAGACAAGAGATCAACCTAACGTCCTCGTTCCGGGATTTAAGATAATACCCATCATCCCCGAGGCGGTGGCATTCGTACAAATAAGCCACATCGTGCCAAGTGAGGCCTAGATTCATCCGCTCGTTTAAGACATCTACACAGCCTAGTATCTTGAACATATTTGGGCCACACTGATACGGCGTCAACCTATGGTTGAACAGGTATTCCCTTGTGATCCTGCGCATGGGAAGTGTCATCCCTCCCTCTATGAAAGCAATCATGGGAATAACGACTTCTCCCTCAACTCTCTCGGTCAATATTCCTTCAAGAGGACAGTGCCGCAGCCCAACCCTCGGGGGAATGTGGTATTTAGCCCTAAAGGCTTCCATAGCGGCAGGAGTTTTTACTAATTTTTCGAATCTACCCATCTGAACTGAACTGAGGAAATGAAAGTAAAGACTGAAAAGAAAAGTAGAGTCCGAGGAGGGAATTGAAACGGAGAGAAAGGCGAAATGTACTGGTACCTTCACAAAACGCTCAAGGGGACGCTTGGGAATCTCTCTTGGACGAAGCGCTTCACAAGAACGGCTACGGCGGCGTAACGGACGCAAGTGTTCGTATATCTCTGGGATTCGATGGAGTTCTCTGAAGTCTTTTGAGGTTTGCGAAATGCAGATGAAAGAAGGAACTGAACCCCTCTGGCGTCTTATATAGCCGGGAGGAGAGAGAAAAGATCATCCCCGCCTAGAAATACGGGAAGAAACGATGGCCGTTCGATCCACGCCAAGCCGTTGGATGAAGGGAACATAACGCCTCCAGAAGTTAATGGCCACGTCTCGTAAATTGTAGCGCGTCAAAAGTAACGGTCCGCACGCGCGCCCCACGATCTCCTTATTTCCCTCCACTCATAAACATCAAAACCCCGCCTTTCCCCTCGGAGGGAGGTAAAAACCGGAGTTTTGAGGGGCTATTGTGGGGCCCGACCCAAAAATGATGGGCTATTCCAAGCTCAGGCCCGTCCGAGGAGCGTCCTGTCCAACGAAAAGCCTCATATGAAGCGCTATTCAACCCCAATAGCGTCAAGGAAACCTGTCCGAGGAGTAACTCCTCCCCGGACATCGCGAAGCCCAGACGAGAAACTTGCCCCAGCCATTTCAGCTCGTCTTCCCAACATATAAAACGAATTAAATTCAAAATATCTCACGGAAGGCTACCACCACATTAATTGCGCCCCAACCACCCTCTTGGCCGCATTAATGAGGAAAAGACTCCTGAACAGTACCGCCTTGGTCTCTACAACTCACAAAGGGTCTGATGAGGGCGTCTGATGGGACAGGTGCTCGAGTGGATGCTTGGATGATTAACAGGTGTAAGGCTGGGATGAAAAGAAGAAAAATATATAATGTAGTGGAGTCCCTCAAAGAAGAGGACGGGAGAACTGTATCAGAAACAAAAAAGAAATAAAATCAAACTTGAGAAAGATCCATTCTGGTGTTTTTCTATTTTCCTTTTGCAAACCATACTGCCCATGCATAAGACTGAACAAGTTCACTGAGGCCAAGTTCTTTGACCCATCCTCTACAAATAATTATTGTGGGTTGCGCTTTGGGCCAGGGCCTAATCAACACGAGTTGGGCCAGGAAAATCGTGTAACTACAATTATAATAGTATAAATTCATCACAAATTTACAACACTATCTTAACCAAAATTAAGATGAAACAAAGGAATAAAAGATAGAATTTATAATAATTTATCACCCAAAAAATTGGTAGGCATTTTCAAATTCATAGCCATGTAGATTGTGTTTTGACATAAACTCAAATTCCTATTTCCAAGAAAACTAAGTATAAGCTTTCTATCGGCAACCTATATATTTTTTATTAGTCTAGGTGCACTGGAGTTCTTCGAATTGTTCTTCTAACATTGAGTTTCTTTCTACTCTTAGAATTGTCCCTTGAGTTATTTTTTTTTATTGATGTTGTTTGTTTTTTTTTTTTTTTTTTGGTTCACCATCATGAACATCATGTATTTTCTTTCTTTGTTTTTATTTCATCATGATTAATATTTCTCTTATTACCTATAAAAAAAAAAAGAAAAAAAAACTAAGTATTAATGCAAATCAAAATTCAAGTAAAGCGGTATAAAAGGGAGAGAGAGCTTCTCAAAAAAAAAAAAAAAAAAAAAAAAAAAAAAAAAAAAAAAAGAAGAAGAAGAAGGAGAAGAAGGGAGAGAGAAGACTTTGTAATGGGAAATTAAAAAAACATAGTACCAAAACACATTTAAAAAAAAAAAAAATCATCAACCTTAAACAAAATTATAAGAAAGAAAAAAAAAATCATGAGAGAGAGAGAGAGAGAGAGAGATTTAGAAGAATATAGTTCACCTTAGAAAAATGTTAATCAAACATACAAAAAAATAATAATATAATATATTTGTAAAGATAAAAAGATAAAAAATACTTATAGAAATATTTTTTTCTAAAAATAGATAGTACTTGAATTAATTGTTACTTTTTATATACTACACCCAATTACAAATTATTTATATATATTTTCATGCATCGTGTTAGGGATAATTGTGAGATATTTTGTGATATGAATGAAATGGGATAATTGTGGGATATTTGGGGGTATGATTGTATTAGCTTAATACTGTGTAGTGCTGGGTTGTATTTGCTGGTTGCAAGTGTGTATGCGTACAGGGCAGATCAATTAGTTTCAAGTTAGTTAGGATATTGGGTTAGTTGGAATAATGGATAGTTGGATTAGCACCAGATTCAGTCAAGGGTATAAAAGGAAGTCTGTACAGAAAAGAGGCAATAAGATGAATGTTCCCAATTTTGCTTTCTCTTTCTCTATGTTCTTCTCCGTTCTTTCCTTATTTCCATTAGAGGTCTAGCTGACCTCAAATCCAGCTAGAGAAATCAAACCCATTCTTTCCACTTCTAACACATCGTGTGGGTCATAAATTAGAAATTGTTGTTGAAATACTATTTATTATATAATATAAAAATATGTGACAAAATTTTATATGCAAAATATCTGATTATGGAAATATAAAAACGTTAATGAGAATATAGTTAAGAAGGTAAGACATCATCTCATTTTCCTTATTTTATATCCTTTGAAAAAATTAATAAATTTTTTTACACTTTATAAGATATATTTTATATACAAAGACAAAAATAAAAGTAAAAATTGCGCAATCTTTCTTGTTGGTTCCTTCCCAGTTCCTAGTGCCCAAGCACCTATATAATACTCATTCATTTTAGCTATTAAGAAAATGGATTTTATTTTTAGATGCCTTAGAGACATTTGTTAGTAAATCATTTAAAAAAAAAAATTACGAGCAAAAAAAAATCTAATTTTCATAAATCATTTGTTAGGCATGTGTGGGCTAAATCCTCTTGTCCAAATAATAATGTGTTTTATTTAATTTTTGAATCGGTAATTTTGTGCACATCACTAAATAACTTTGACTGAGGAAATTTTCGAAAGAAAATATTTTTGTGCATATATTGCGTAGGGTCAAAGAGAGAAAAAGAGTCCGTTAAACAAGGATATTGTAGTACTTCTTTTCTATGTTGTTGATTATTTTATATTAAAAAGCAAACGTTCATAAATCTCTAGGCACCATTGAATGTGTGGGGATGAAATTTGCTTCAAAGAGAATGCGTCAAACTAAAGACTTGATAATTAATTCTGCATCAATCATTCTTTATGTATTCGCGTATTTGGTACGTGAGTTATTTAATTATTTTACAGAGTATTTCTTATATACAGAATTTTTTATTATTTTTATTTATTGAATATATTTGTGTTCTTCTTTGACGTTTAGATCGGCACGTTGTTCTTGTTTATATAATCACAAATATTTTTTTTGAAATATATCCAACAGGTTCTGTATAGAAAAATGACCCCACATATTGTTTGTTTATTACGTGTTCCGTTTGTTTATTTAGATTAAGCAGCACGAGGAATTTGTCGTAAAAACTGACGAACTGTGATAAATACAAAATCTATAACTAAGACTATTTTGTGGCGCATTTGCCTAAAAATAATATGAATTAATGCACGCCGACAGCCCATGTGACGCTTATGGAGTTCCGAACCCCTTTTCAAAAAAGAAGAAAGAAGAAGAAAAGGGTCATCATAGATGGTCAAACATCTTGACGTTATGCCCAAAAATATTTGTTTGTTTATGATTCCCAGAAAAGAAATTGCAAGCACTCTTGGCAGGAACATGTCTATAATAATTTATTAATCACTCTGCCTAAGCAATTGTAGGGATTAATTAAAAGAAAAAGAAAAATTCTAGTAAAAAAGAAAGTAATGGTAGGGTCCTCAAGAGCAAAAATCACTCGAACATACAAAGTCTCTCTTTTATTCTTTGAGCGAAAATGGTTCGAGAGCAATATAACCAATGCTTTCAGTTCCTCTTAATTTTATTTTCATTCAGCATAGTATAAACCCAATACAATTTTTCCCAAATGCACTACACTTCACACATTTTTCTTCTCTTTTAGCTGATTGCCACACAGACTGCTTAATAGTCAGTGACTACCTCAAATTACAAAAAGACCAATTAGAGCACAAGATTCGATAAAAACAGTGATAGATATTACCACATAGAGTGATCTACTTAAATTCTCCCTGTCAAACACAAAGAACAAGCAGAACATAAACTGGAAAGGGTGTTGTTTATAAAGGAATCAAGTCCTTAAGTAGAACATAAACTGAAAATCAGCCTTTGGAGATCATCATAATGCTAGAAGATATAAAGTCCTTTCTAGTGCTTTTAATGGTTGTAGTTTTAAATGGATTAGGAGAAATGCCAATGATATGGATTGCACTTGATGTAAATGGAATATGATAAACAATTTTTCAAGTTGTATAATGGAGATTACATAGTATGATAGTAATACAACCAAATTAGACATTTAAAATTCCCTCAAAATAGATTTGATTATAATTGTTACGGCTTTGGAACAATTAGTAATGGAGGCAAGATTTGCTAGACTCTTATTGATTTGTATGGGGAGCATGTTTTATCCTTAGGCAATCTAATTATTGGCCCTAAATGTGGTGGGCTGTGTTTTGTTATTCCAGATGGTCTGGACCCCAAGACCTTTTGCTTTCTCATTTACTCAGAAAAAAAAAAAAAAAAAAAAAAAAGGAGAAGATTAGTAGTGTTAGCATATGGCTTGACTATATCTATTTGAATATACATTATTAATCTTGAAAGTGTTTATGTAACAAACATGTGCAAAATATCTATTAAAGATAGAGAAGGGAAAATAAGTAAATAACATTCTGGATCTTTCCAAAAAGCAATGGACCATCAATCTTTTAGCTTTCATGATCAATAAATTAGAAACTGTTGTTGAAATACTATTTATTATATAATATAAAAATATGTGACAAATTTTTATGTGCAAAATATCTTATTATGGAAATATAAAAACGTTAATGAGAATATAATTAAGAAGTTAAGACATCATCTCATTTCCCTTATTTTATATCCTTTGAAAAAATTAATAAAATTTTTTACACTTTATAAGATATATATTATATACAAAAATAAAAATAAAAGTAAAAATTGCGCCCTCTTTCTTGTTGGTTCCTTCCCAGTTCCCAGTGCCCAAGCACCTATATAATACTCATTCATTTTAGCTATTAAGAAAATGGATTTTATTTTTAGATGCCTTTGAGACATTTGTTAGTAAATCATTTTTAAAAAATTTTTATGAGCAACAAAAATCTAATTTTCAGAAAATTTTTTCCATTTCCCATAAAAGTGGTATCAAAATTTTTCTAAAATAATTCATAAACAAATTCCCTAAGAATACTTGTTAAATAGAACAATTTTTTTGTTTTTTTTAAGAGGACCAAAATTTGTTTCAGTCTTCTAATTTTACTTTTGTTCAATTAAGTTTTCTAAGTTTCAAGTTCATTCAATTATGGTTTCTCCACCAAATTTTAAGTGTCCAATTTTTTTTTTCAAAATTTTAAAATTAAAAAAATTTAATTAATTATTAAAAATTTACAAATTTTTTTTTTTTTTTTAAATTCTGGAACATTGATAGGATAAACTTAAACCTTAGAGTCCTTAATTGAAGAAAAATATTTTGCGCGTGTGATTAGACTCTTTTTTATTTTATTTATTTATTTTGGATTTAGTGAAATAATGTTTAAAAGTGAGATACAGATAGTGTTGTAATTTTTAGGATCTTTTAAATTTTTTTATTTTGGATTTAGTGATAATAGTTTGAAAGCCTAAAGTTTAGGAACTTTTTTAAAAATAGTAAATTACTCTTTTAACCAATTTATGTTTTTAAATTTAAAATTATTTAACTAAAAGATAGAGTACCTTAGAGAGTTTAAAATTTTGTGTAAAGATATTTTAGTACTCAAAATGATTAAATTTAAAGAGAGAATTCTATTATTAATAGTACATATAAAACTACGAAATAATATTAACAAAATGATAACCAGCATTTTAAATTTAACCTAGCTAGAAAGACATAATCATGATATAGACTGTATGGTACAATATTTGCTTAGCCCAAATACTTAAAAAGAAATTTTATATCTTATTATTATGGAACATGTAGGGACTCGATTCGTGACGACCCCAAGATGATATTGGGCTTGTACGTAAAGAGGGCTCAAACAATATCATTTGTAGAGCATGGGTTTGAAAGGTTAGGCATTAGTCACCGAACGGTGGTTTGGGTTGGCTCCGGTCAGTGAATCTCGTCCAAGGAGTCTGGGGAGCGTTGTGCTCTTGTTATTCTCCTTATTTCTAGGACGCCATGGTTGGGAGGACTAGTTGTCCCCCACTCTTTCATACTGCCTCTCTTAACCTTTTATACTGGCATTTATCCTCTCACCAGCGTCCATGTGTAAGCTCAATTTTCTAGGGCTTAAGACTTGTCCTGTCAGCCCATACCTAGAGTGGTTGGGGGGTGGTTGCAAAAGCTGAAGAGTATGGTCCTAGCAGGTGCAAATTGCTTTATTGCAGTGTTGGCAGCCTTTTACTTGGGCTTTCTCTGCACTGTGCTCATTCTTCCTTTTAGGGGTATTATGGGACGCTGAGCATGAGGTCGTCCTCGGCCATTTCCTTAGGCCGTCTTGGACCTCCATGGTGCGTCCTCGGCATTACCTCTCCTTGGCACAGGCCGTGGGCCTTAACATGAAGTGGGCCGGGGTCATGAATTCTCTGACCCCACAGAACATAATTATCATTAAAATTATATTATATAAAAATTTATTTAAAAAGAAAATTTGACATATTTAATATATATTTTTATAAATAGTGAATTTTTACATTTTTGTTGTAGTGATGTTTATGTAATATAGATCACAAACAAAAATTCGGGAAAGAAAAAATAAAAAGAGTAATTGAAACTTCCTGATATAATTCAATTTACATAAATTTTCACACTTTTTGTTAGCAAAGTTAGAAAAAAAAAAATTAAAATAACAATAGTTAGATTAGTGTATGTTTAGGAACAACTTATCTAGTTTTTTTTTTTTTTTTTTTTTTTTTTTTTAGAAGAATAAGCTAATTAATTTTTTGTTGAAAGTATAATAGCAAAAAAAAAAAAAAAAAAGTAGAGTGAGACCTGCAATGTGCAACATGTACTTGGCATTTTTGAGAAAAAACCATTGCGTGAGACCCACATTAAGTTAATTTTATTGACTTTTAGTCCAAATACATAATAGTGGGACTTGAAAAAAATAAGCTACCAAAAAAAAAAAAAAAAAAAACACTCTATTGTGGGACCCACATGGGACCTGCAAACAATAGGATAAAAAATAAAAAATAAAAAAGAAGCTAAAAGTTGGTTTACAATGTAATTCCAAATGCACACTAATTAGAAACAAACTCACAAAATATGGGTGTTTGAATCAAAAGAATTATCATTTACTTCGACAATTGTATGCAACAACAAAACGATGGTCGTTAGGTGGCAATCTTTTTTTATTTATTATTATTATTATTATTTGACAATCAAGGGTATCCAGATTTCTTCGAGTATCTAACTATTTCCTTAGGTATGTGTTGTCCCCCCCCCCCCCCCCCTGGCCTCCCCCCTTTTTCCCATGCATACCAGGTTATTATGGGGAGAAATCCCTTAAGGATGGCCCTAAGATGAGGGCAAAAGGTTTCGTACCTAGGATCTTACGGTTACAGATATCATGAGGTCTTATGAACCAATAAGTCAACCCCTTGAGAGAAATTTGAAATTGATAGATCAATGCCTACAAAGTGAGAGTGCAAGATAAAAGAGGTGGAGTAAGATCATCCCTTATCGAACTTAGAGAAAGAAAAGGTTGAAACTAGTGAAGAGAAGAAACTAAAAAATTGAGAACCAAATGCAAAAATATTTTAGTGTGAAAAAATGTGAAACAAACAAAACCAAAACCAAAAAAAGAAGGGGGATATTTTTTTCAAAATTTTCAATAACAAACTAGAGACTGTTTTGGTTTGATCTAAAGAACAAAATATTTAATATTGGTCAATACTACTGAACTTATTATAGGTAACCACTATATATATATATATGTGTGTGTGTGTGTGTGTGTGGTTATGATTTTTTGTCTAAATTTTACTAGGATATCTAACTTTTTTTTAAGGAATATTTTAGTGTTTTTGAGCAAGAGTGGATTTTTACAAATTCCTTTTTCAAATCTTGAATTTTTTATTTTTAGTTTTTTAATGGCCAACAATAAGGTGTGTAACAATTGCATAAAAAAGTTAACCTTAAGTGGATAAATTAATATTTTTAAATCACGATAGAGAACGCCGAAGCGATCTTCTTCTAGTTGCAGGGCAAAATCCAACAATCAATTGCTGGCTCAGAATAACTTGTCCAACAATAAGTCCAATTCTTCCGTAACATAATGGGGCAAAATAACCCAAATCACAAATAAAAAATAAACTAAAATGCAAACTTACCTTCTAAGACGTTTCTCCAGAATTCATTTTAGTCCACTAACTATGTGTTTTTTTTTTTTTTTTTTTTTTTTTTTTTTTTTTTTTTCATTTTGGTCCTCTAAGTTTCAGATTTATTCAATTAAAGCATTTCTGACAATTTTTGTTAAAATTTTTTGAAAAAGAAAATTTAGAAAATATTTTTCAATTATTAATTGATTTTTTTTATTTATTAATTTTTAAAAAATTAAAAATGATAAGTTAACAACAACTTATAACAAAAGTTGATGAAAAAACTTTAATTGAATAAACTTGAAAATTAGATAACTGAAATGAATTTTGGTGAAACATAAAGGGTGAATTTTGTATTTTAGCCTAAAAAAAAATGTAATTTGGCCCTTTATTATTATGGACTTTAGTATACAACTCTTTTCTTTTTCATTTTTTAAAGAAGTTTATCAAAAAATTTAACCATCAATTGACACATGGTGTTACATGGTATTGTTGGAAAAATATTATAAAGTGAATAAAAAATTAACGTCAAATGTAACCACTTGAAAATAATTTTAAAGTGGTGAAAATCCAAGAGTCTCACATAGGAAATGAAAGAGATGCTTCTATAAAAAATTAAAAAAAAAAAAAAAAAAAAGGAATGGAAGAGATAATATATGAGTTTATATGCTTCTGGGTTGGATAGTGGGTTGGCTTAGGCATGTGTGGGCTAACCCTCCTGTCCAAATAATAATGTATTTTATTTAATTTTTGAACCGGTAAGTTTGTGCACGTCACTAAATAACTTTGATTGAGGAAATTTTCCAAAGAAAATATTTTTGTGCATATATTGCATAGAGTTAAAGAGAAAAAAAGAGTTCATTGAACACGGATATTGTAAAACTTCTTTTCTATGTTGTTGATTATTTTATCCTAAAAAGCAAACGTCCATAAGTCTCTAGGCACTATTGAATGTGTTGGGGATGAAATTTGCTTCAAAAAGAATGTGTCAAACTAAAGATTTGATAATTAGTTCTGTATCAATCATTCTTTACGTATTTGGTTTATATATTTGGTATGTGAGTTATTTAATTATTTTACAGAATTTTTCTTATATACAGAATTTTTTATTCTTTTTATTTATTGAATATATTTGTATTCTTGTTTGACTTTTAGATCCGTACGTTGTTCTTGTTTATATAATCACAAATTTTTTTTTTTTTTTGAAATATATCCAACAGGTACCGTATAGAAAAATGACCCCACATATAACATATTGTTTGTTTATTACGTGTTCCGTTTGTTTATTTAGATTAAGCAGCACGAGGAATTTGTCGTAAAAACTGACGAACTGTGATAAGTACAAAATCTAAAACTAAGACTATTTTGTGGCGCATTTGCCTAAAAATAATATGAATTAATGCACGCCGACAGCCCATGCGACGCTTATGGAGTTAACCCCTTTTAGAAAAAAGAAGAAAGAAGAAGAAAAGGGTCATCATAGATGGTCAAACATCTTGACGTTATGCCCAAAAATATTTGTTTGTTTATGATTCCCAGAAAAGAAATTGCAAGCACTCTTGGCAGGAACATGTCTATAATAATTTATTAATCACTCTGCCTAAGCAATTGTAGGGAATTAAAAGAAAAAGAAAAATTCTAGTAAAAAAGAAAGTAATGGTAGGGTCCTCAAGCGCAAAAATCACTCGAACATACAAAGTCTCTCTTTTATTCTTTGAGCGAAAATGGTTCGAGAGCAATATAACCAATGCTTTCAGTTCCTCTTAATTTTATTTTCATTCAGCATAGTATAAACCCAATACAATTTTTCCCAAATGCACTACACTTCACACATTTTTCTTCTCTTTTAGCTGATTGCCACACAGACTGCTTAATAGGCAGTGACTACCTCAAATTACAAAAAGACCAATTAGAGCACAAGATTCGATAAAAACAGTGATAGATATTACCAGGCCAAAATGGCCAAATACCACCAATTTCAGAATTTTTTTGCAATAAAACACTGTTTCGGAACTATATAGGAAAATACCATTTTTTATGGTACTCGAGTTTCTTAAACTTGAGTTCCTAGAAGTTTTATCATCGTGGCACTGCTGAGGTGGAAATTGGACAATTAAAAAAAATTACGTGGTACTCGAGCATGGTAAACTCGAGTACCATGCAACACAATACTCGAGTATACCGAGCTCGAGAACCATTTTATAATAAAATGCGTTTTTTTTTTTTGGGATTATCAACAAATAAACATAAACATAAAATGTTGTTTATTTTATTTATATAGTACTCGAGCTCACCAAGCTCGAGTACCTAGTTTTTTTTTTGATTATCAACAAATAAACATAAACATAAATATAAGTAGCTTTTTTACGTTTTTATTTATTTAAATAGAAGCATTGTAAAATATAGAGATTTTAATTTCAAAATATGAATTTAATTTCTACATTAAGTAAAACTGTTCACTGTTTTCTAACAAAACTTGTTCAATGTTTTCTCACAAAAATTGTTCACTATTTCTGCATAAACTATTTCTAGCATTTTGCATAAAATTATTTTCTGTTCAACATTTTTTTAAAAATTGTTCACTTTCTTTTTTGCGCAAATTATTTTCTGTTCACTATTTAAGAAATCGTTCATTGTTTTCTCATAAAACACCTAGTGAAATCGTTTTTTATAAATCTAAACGCCAAATCTGAATGCTTTTTCATGTTCGAATTTCACAATAATCGAATCTATTTTTCTGCATTGATAAAATTTGTTTCTACATTAATAAAATTTGCACTCTACCCATCATGTTTACTGTATACTCGAATTTGCTTACAGCATTCATAAAATCTGTTTTTGCATTCAATAGAACTGTTCACTGTTTCCTCATAAAAATTGTTCATTGTTTTTTGCATAAACTATTTCTAGCATTCTGCAAAAAATTATTTTCTGTTCAACATTATTTAAAAAATTGTTCTCTCTTTTCTGCGTAAATTATTTTCTATTCACAATTTAAAAAATCGTTCACTGTTTTCTCATAAAACACCCAGTGAAATCGTTTTTTCTAAATCTAAACGCCAAATTTGAATACTTTTCCATGTTTGAAATTCACAATAATTGAATCTATTTTTTTGCATTGATAAAATCTATTTCTACATACTTCTATTCTCGGAGCTGAGGTATATGAAGAATGGCTTTTTGGTCCCTTTCATCCCGCTATTCCTGACCAGAGGAAGGAATAGAATAAAGGGTTGCCCATCAAACTCGTTTTAGCATTTGTTTTCTCTTGCTCTTTCTTCTCTTGTTTTCCTACTTTTAATCCCTAAAACCTAAATCTAGACCGTTTGGAGCCATCGTCACGTATACCCGCGTGTGAATGGCGAAAGGCTTTGTAGGGGTCACCACTCCCCGTCCTAAGCGCCAAAACACGCTCGATGTCAGCAGTTCAAGAAACAGAAAGGTTCCCCCTTTCCCCTCCCCCCGTAGAGGCAGTCGTGAATCTTTCTGCTTAGTCGAGCAACCATTGCCTTCTTGTCTTACAGCGTTACCGGATACCGCCAAGGAAGATCGATGAGCTATCCTCGGCACCGTTCCTGCGCTAGCAGGGGAATGAGGGCGCTGTAAGGTTCAATGGTCACTTATGCAATTATGCTTCCTCAACCGATAGGCAGTTTAAGCTGTTAATTCAATAGAGCTTTCTGAGCTTAACTCCTTAATAAAACCCCAGGTAAACTAAGGAGCTTAACTGCTCTAAATCCCCCTGAGGGGGACTTTAGGGGGGTAACAGTCCAGAATTGAGCTATGAGTTATGAGTTAACACCTTAAAACAGTTCTACTTTAGCCCTTTCATCTATCAATAATAGGGCTTTCATTGAGCTCTTCTTAAGGAATACAACTCTTATAGAGCTAACTGCTCAAGTGGTATGTGCTGAAACCAGCCTCAGTCAGTGCTGTCACCGCCCCTACACATTCATTCTATGTTTGGGCACCGAAAGGGGGGTGACTGTCGTGATCTTCTGAGTATAGCGATGTACAGCTGCCTATCCTGTCCTCCTCACTGACCACAAAGAAGATGGCTCTATCGCTAAGCAGGCCGGCAGAGAGGACACCAAATGCCTAAACAAGACAAAAACTACTATATGCTTAACACAAACTTTCTGGTCCTCCCTCTAGCACACGGGGATCGGCCCTATGCACCGGGGACGCCCACTGGGAAGTTCACAAGCTTCACCTTGCTGATTGCCTCGATTGACCAAATCCTGATGCAAATAAAAAATGAAAGAGCCTTGACATTCCCCTGCAAGTTGAAAGGAGATCCTAGTAAGAGGTCCAAAGACAAATACTGCCATTTTCCACCGTGACCATGATCATGATACATCTGACTGCTATGACCTAAAACAGCAAATAGAAGCCCTCATCAGACAAGAAAAGTTGTAAAGGTTCATCAGTAAGGAGAGGACGGATCCACCACAAGAGCAACCAGCCCGAAGGGAAAACGAGCGTAGGCCCCCCTCAGGAGAAATAAGGATGATTGTAGGGGGAACCACAACTTCTAGTTCATCCAGGAAGGCACGCAAAACCTACCTACGAATGGTTTAGAATGTCCAGCTGACAGATTTCGTCCCAAAAATGCCACGGATTGACAACCCTGTGATCAGATTCACAGAAGAGAATGCTTGGCATCTCCACCACTCACATGACGATGCACTCGTAGTTAGCATTCAAGTAGGGGACTACAACAGCCACTGGGTCCTTGTAGACAATGGAAGCTCTACTGATATACTCTACTACCCGGCGTTCCAACAAATGAGAATAGAAAGAGAACAGTTAGTTCCAACGAACGCACCACTCATTGGATTCGGAGGAACAAAAATATACCCACTTGGTTCGGTCACCTTGCCCGTGACGGTCGGTGATTACCCTCAACAAATTACTAAGGATGTCACCTTCCTGGTGGTTGACTATTCATCCACCTACAATGCCATCTTAAGCTATCCGACCCTTAATTCATGGAAAGCCGTAACTTCAACATACCACCTAATAATCAAGTTCCCAACCGAGTATGAAGTAGGAGAGGTACAAGGAGATCAAGTGGCGGCACGTGAGTACTATATTGCCAAGTGGCACTATAGCTACAATTTTGAACAGTAGCTACAATACCAAGAGGCACTGCTACAGTTTTTTTTTTTTTTTTTCGTTTGTACTTTTTTTCCTTTTATATATATTGTTATGTTGACACAACAAATTTCACAATATTTTCACAATTATTCATGTGTCAATTTCTTATAAGTCAAAATAAAATAATAAAATATGAAACTGTGAATAACCACATCTGAAAATAAATATTTTGTGAAAATGTTATAACACTTGTTAGGTAAATGTGTAAAAACTACAGTACTTTTGGTTTATTCAATATGTACTTTTTTTTTTTTCCAGTCATCGATTTGTGCTCTATTTTCTACTAACTATATAAAAAGAGGCAATGCCTTTACAGTGCTCCTTTTGGTGTAGTGAGCCTTTTTTTTTCCCCCCAAGTTTTGAACAGTTGCTACAGTGCCATTTTGGTTTGTTCAAGTGGCACTGTAGCTACAGTAGATACGGCCTTTTTTTTTTTTTTTCTTCAGTCTTCCATTTGTACTTTTTTTAAAAATATATATTTATAAAAACCCTTATATATATTGTTATACTGACACAACAAATTTCACAATATTTTCACAATTATTGAGATGTCAATTTCTTATAAGTCAAAATAAAATATGAAACTGTGATCAACCACAACTGAAAATAAATGTTTTGTAAAAATATTGTGACACTGGTTGGGTGAATATGTAAAAACTACAGTACTTTTTGTTTATTCAATATGTACTGTTCATTGCTTTTTTTTTTTGGGTGAATGCATAAAGTTGTAGTATATTTGCTATGTTATTTTTGGTTTGTTCACAATAATTTTCACAACACTTTCATAACAAATCAAATATGGTAAATTGTTATTAGTTCTAATTTAAACTTACCAATGAAACTACTTTTTTGCACACCGATAACAACTTATAGTAACCTACTACTTATGATTTGTTGTGAAAATGTCATGGACATAACATATTTTTGTATGAAAAATGTTAAGACATTTTAATGTTTTCACAATATTTTGAAAACTGCTGAGCTGTCAATTCTTTACAAGTCAAAATAAAATATAACAAAATTATAAAGGTATTATGAAAATGTTGCGTCATTCTGTTGTGTTTTTAGAAATTTTTTGTTGGTTTAATCAACTTTTTTGAGTCAAAATTCATTATTCCACATACAATTTTCTTGGGTTGACTTTTGTATATTTTTTTCTTTACACACTATTTTAAGTAAAAACACATAGTTTTGCACACAAAACTAAAAACAAAAACTTAGGAAAAAAACATTTTTCATCCTTTATGTATGGGGTAGTTTACAATTCTTCCTTAAACTTTAAAATCAAACAATTTTTCCCTTAATATTTTGGAAAAGAGCAAATATGTCATATTGTTATTCTTTCAGTTAAACTCTAATGAAAGCTTATGATTCTTAAAATATTTTATTGTGTAATGTCTAAATTACTCCTGCTAAATTTTAACATCCTAATTTTTTTTTTTTACGTATTTTGAGTTTTAAATGATAAAAATTCTTAGAAAGTTAAAATGATGATATTCAATGACACAAGCCTTTTGTTATATATATATAATTTCTTAGCAAAACTCAATTGTTTATTGTTAGAAGATGATAATATTCGTTATCATTCTTAGAAGTTTTTAGAGAATAGATATATTGTCTTTAGCAAGTAGGTACTAAAAAATTATTATAGTTAAATAAATATTTATATGTTAAATAACTACCCTAACTTTGTGGTTAATCAAAATTCTTAAACGAATGAAATTAACTTTTTACAACATAATTATCAAAATTGTTAAAATTAATGTCTCTTTTAATTAATGTAAATCTCTATATACTTTAAAAATCAAATGATTCATATCTTTGTTTTATAATACAAATAAAATTTAGAATTGACTTTAATTACTATAGTACTTTTTTTTCACGACAAGCACGTGCTAGGCACATGCTGCCCTAACTACTCTTGAATAAAGAGCAAATTTATTACTTGATTTCACAATACAAAAGCAGGCCATCAGCATGTGATGTCACCAAGTGACATGGCCCCATACTAGAGTCAGAGGTGTAAAGCCCTAAAGGAGTGATCGTATTATTGCCACTTGGAGAAACTACTTCCTCAATTTTGGAACGTAAAACTTGGTCTATTTGGGTATTATTTTTTATTTAGGTCCAACTGAACTTTTTGTCAAGTTAAAGAAGATTACAAGAGACTAGGATCGTTTGGGATCGTCAGAATCGTACAATTCTACCAATCTTGAACGATCGCAAAGATCCTTGAAAGATTTGGATCGTTTTGGACAAGTAAGATTGTAAAATTGTAGGATCCAAATTGGGATTTTCACGAACATGTTTATTAGTGTCTAATATATCTTGAAAGTCATGGTACTTTTTTAAAGTGGACATGGAACTTATAATTATACCTATCCGACACTCAAATGTGACAAATATGTGTAATCAACTATATAAAGTGATGACATAAAGGAGTGATCGAACCATGTTTATTAGTGTCTAATATATCTTAAAAGTCATTATACTTTTTTAAAGTGGACATGGATCTTATAATTATACCTATCTGACGCTCAAATGTGACAAATATGTGTAATCAACTATATAAAGTGACAACATAAAGGAGTGATCGAATTTTTGCCACTTGGAGAAAGTGCTTCCTCTATTTTGGACAGTGAAATTTTCTACAACATTCATATTCAATTTGTCAAATTCGCATCCTCCCCCAAAAAAAGATGAGCAAATTAAAATTAATAGGAGGAACTGACAGCATGTGACGTGAACTGTCTAGCTCCAATAATTCAAAATAAGGTCTGATATAGACTTCAAAATCACATGGCACCTTTTTATACATTTTTAAAAAATGAAGGATAAATAGCAATATCGAGTAGAACAAGTTTAGCCTATAGCTGTGTAGCACCAATAATTCAAAATAAAACTTGTTTAACCTATGAAAAATAATAGGAAACAATCACACTTCAAACAGCAATGAATCAACATACGATACAGACCCGTATTCCACAACTTTTTAATTATAAAGCTAAACCTCTTGCTTGTTCAGGCTCCACAAATGTTAAAAATGAAGTGCAGTATTGTCAGGTTTTTATTCTTTTTTGGCTAAATTTTTTCACTTATTTCACACCACAGTTTAACACATAAATTTATACTTAAAAACGTTTTTTTTTTTTTTTTTTTTAAATAGTTAAATCCGGAACTCAAGGTAGCCCCAAAATTTGAGTAGTGAGACAGGTGTTGATTGGCTTTTAAATTTGTGTACAATGTCATGACATAAAACAGAGCAATATGTGTATACATCCAACAATGAGAGAGGTGAACAAGACAGTGAAAACATCCAGAGATAGGGAAAACAAAATGATAAAAACTTCTAACAAAAACAATAAATTCAGTAGTAGTAAAACTATAAACTAAAGAAAAGATTCCATATTTCAAATTAGAGCGAAAATTTTTAATTTTATCACTTAAATTCCTAAATTTAGGAAACGTTTGAAGTCCTTGTATGTCTCTGTTATTTCATTTTTCGTTATTCTGGGAAGTAACAGTGCAGTGGTAAAAGGAAAACCATTAATAAAACTCTGTATTCCCTATAGCAAACTAGTTTCAATTCTCTGGCAATCTCTTTCCTACTCTAAGCAAAAACAAAAACAAAAACAAAAAAAAAAAATCATTTTAAATAAAGTTTTTTTCTCTTTACCTTCTTTCTTTATTGGCTGTGAAATTGATTTATGAATTACCCCTAGATGAATGTAGTTTAACAAAAAGTTTTCGTTTTCTCTGCTCTATTGCTGTTCAAAATAATATAAATAAATAATGGACATGGACATGGACATGGACTTCAAATATGAAACTGGACTTTCATAATATATAAAAAATAAAAATAAAAAACATTTGGGGTATGGACTTTGAGCTTTTTCATGTGATTCCTCATATTAATTAAGTCCTTCCATGATGCCCACAAATTTGTGAAACAAACTTGGAGTGTGGTGATCAACTCTGCACAGCCATGATTAGCCAAGTTCTCTTATCACCATTTTGGGAAAGATAAGGGCTTCTTTTAATAAAGTACCCCTGTCTGTTTTGAGAAAGGCTCTTATATACTGAAATGATGATTATGTGAGGACAGGGGTGGAGCCAAGGTTGGAAAAGAGGGGCAATTGCCCCCCGACCCTGCCCAAAATTTCCCTTTTTAAATGTGTGTTGCTGTAAAAGGTGGAGATATAAACTGTGATAAATAGAGCATGAATTATTGAGCTGCATTGAAAACCTCTTCAGTTACACGTTTCAAAATAAAATTGTAAAAGTGGTGGAGCCATAGTAAGCAGCCACGTACATCCAATTTTTTTTTTTTTTTTTTGAGTTTGTATATATCTCGATATCTTTTTTATAAGTCAACTCAATTGATATATTTTATATCTTCATTTTTTTTTACTTTATCAATATTTTTTAAATTTCAAAATTTATAAAAAGAAAAAAATGATAATAAAATAAACTAAATTAGAGAAGAAAAGGTCTTAATTGAAGAGATGAAAATACCACCAAAGCTGGAGTAATTCTAAAGATACAAACTTTTTTACAAAAAATCTTAGAAACTGCTAATGTAATGAGTGATTATTGGTAAACGAAAAATTAATATTAATGGTGGGTTTAGGTGAAAACCAATAAGAAGTTGGCAACATCAACAGTTTGTAAAAATGTTGTAAAATAGTTTGTAACTGTAGCATTACTCTAAAACAAAAACAAAAAAAAAAAAAAAAAAAAAAAGCTTCCTTTCAAAAGGATTAAGCAATAAATTTTTAAAACAATTACATGACAAATTCCATAATTTGATATTATTTTAAAGTTAAACTCTAAAAATGTAGTTGTACAAATAGTCATTATGTGGTTTAAAATTGTTATAATCTAATCATATTATAAGTTTAACAAAAACTGTATTTTAGGTTTATTGATTTATTAAAAATCATTATATGATCCTATAAAAAAAAATCATTACATGAGAATTATAAATGAAATTTTAACATAAAAAATTAAAATATAATTTAGCTATCTATTAAAAAAAAAACTAATAAAATATACACAATATAATGATATGCAATGATTTTAGGGAATCTTTTAATATTGAATGATCGCTCACTATTCATATTACATATATTTAATTGTCAAGTTTGGTTAATATTTTGTATATATGATGCATGTGTTGTATGCCACATACACAATTTGTATATCTAAGTTTGTTTATGGAAACACATGAATATTAGTTATAAATTTTGTCCCCTTTAAGGTCAAATTCTGGCTCTGCTACTGTGTGAGGATTTTTGAGGTGCTTATAAGTGTAGATTATGATAGTAGAAAGGACTAAATTTCTTTGTTGGAATGGTTTATCACTTTATTGTATTGGAGCAAGGATATTCAAGGTTTTACATAGTTGGTTGCCGTAAAATGTATTTTGGCTCCTTTAAATAATAATTAGCATATTAAGTTTCAAAACAAAGCAAGCAAATAACAGAAAACAAGGGGAATAGAAAAAGAAAGGGAAAATGCAATGTGTATAAGTATCCTTCTTTTATTTGGTCAGAGAGTTTTGGCAATATACTTGGTCTTTGGATAATATAAAATTTTAAATTTAAAAAAAAAAAAAAAAAAAAAAAAAAAAAAAAAAGTAAGAAAAGAGGGTTTAAGCCATTTGGTGTTCTTTCCTAAGGACGCTCGTCTGCGCTTACTACTAGGGACTTAATTATGTAGTCTCTTATTAAGGCAAAATGCCAGTTTTTATGTTTTATTGGAAAAATATTCGCTAGTGAAAGATCTATTGTGCTTAAGCTTTTCTGAAGCCCAAGTGATCATTTCGGTATGACCACTTTCATGTGCATGGTCAATTTAATGGTCCGTTAGAGCAACTAAAACACACCATTGGAGTCTTCAAACCAATATTCCGAAGCTTGTTTCTCAAAATATATATATTCCGAAGCCTTTCCTTCGAAAACCCATTTAACCAAACTGAGTTTAACTTTATTACTGAGTTTAGTAATTAGCAAAGGAAAAGGAGCGTATGGCCCTAATTGTGAGCTAGAGAAAAGATTCCTTTAATCCGAAAATTTGAACAAAATCACAGCAGAATTCAGAACTAATAAGTTGAAATCTTTAGAAAGGAGGAGCGTAATTGAGGGTAATAAGTGCTCACGATTGATAAATCCTATTGACTATAGGCTTGAGGAGAGATACAAAGGCCAGATCGAACATGCATGCTTTGGCTACCTTGGGCTTGATTTTTAAGGGTGCATTTGTTGGAGGTGAAATGAGAAGGATAGAAAAGAAAGGAAATGAGAGAAAAGAGGATTAGGTATTGTTTGGTAAGGCGAGAAAGATGGATTATTTTTGGTAGGGTTCAAAAATTTTCTCTCCAAGTCCACTAAAATTGATCTATCTAAATTGAAGGAAAATAGATGTGAAAACATGTTTGCCAGCATAATACCAAATTGCCCTCAATTGTTTATGTGTCTCACCTACCCTCTAGCGTCCTTCACCACACATATCTCTTGTCTTCTCTTTTGTAGCTTTTATGAACTCTGCACAGTTCTACTATATGTCTCTCTCCCTAAGGATTAGAGCCTACCACACACAATACTTATTTCATTAACACCTTTTTTAGAAAATCAAATCCCATCAAACAAAAAATACATTTGCTCCTCCAGTGGAAGAACCACCATTGGAATCGACTTTGCATAGTGGTCGTGGCTTTGACTATTGGTGAAGGATCCATCCAAAGACCAAAGGTGCATGTGTCCATTAACCGACATAGTCAAGAGGTGCAATAGACAATCAATTACTTAGATTTCACTCTCCATTTAACCAAACTAATCATGTGAGTTTTAGACTTTTAATTGACTCAATTAGTAAAGTCCCTTGTCGTCAAATAAGAAATTTGAAATTGAACCTTACCTACACCAAAAATCAATTAATACCTTGACCTAAAAATAAAAAACAATGATTGTTAAGCAGTACGCTATGAATTGAAACTACTTACCTCTTCTAAAAACACCAAACTGATTCTCCATGGACTGAGTTTCTGTAGGTTTGACCCATTAGGCCATCGCGTGCTTGCACCATGAGTTGGGCCACTCTGTTCAAGAATAAAAGAACTTATGCATGCCCGTTTGCAACAGGGCTTGGATTTTATTCTCTTGCGACATATTTGGAGGTCATTGGGTCCACCATAAGTGGCTTCTACAATATGGGCCTTCATTAATCAGTCACAATGGGTCTCTTTTCTTCGCGATGCTGGCAATGGCCCAGTTCTGTCTACATGTTGATTTAGGCATTTCATGACTTGGGTCTTAAAGCTTGAAAAAAAATACATCACGAACAGATATTACAGGCCTATTTGGTTTAATATTTAGTGGTTTAAATCCTAAAAAGGATTAAATTTGATTTTTATTTTGTTGTTTAGCCCCAAAATAAGATAACATTAATTTTTAGGTGAAAACCCATAAAAAATATTCAATTACAGAGACGTGAAATGTTAAAAAAAATATATATATATTGCTTTTTCAAATTGATAAGAAACCTTCTATCATTTGCCAATTCTTTATTATTAATATTATGCCATAAACTGTTGTGGTACATCTGCTATATGTACAAATTGGCGGCATCTATTTTGATTAGCATTTCCGATTTTTTTATTTAATTTTCAAGTATATGTAATTCTAATTTCTTATAGATTCTTCTCTTGTAAAATAAATCTTATCTTTGGATTTACTCCACTTGCAAAAATTAAACCAAGTAGGCCTTTAATATCCTAGTACATATGTTAGATTTCTTTTTCTTTTTCTAAGAAAAAAAATCTTTTCTTGAAATAATGTGTTAGATTAGTCAGTGTTCTAGAGTCTATTCCAATAGTGTGGCATGTAAGTTATTCAGCCAAAAAAAAAAGTGTGGCAAGTTGTTCTCAAGAGGCTTGTTGCTTAGAAATTTCTATCAAGGAATGGAATAAAATAATAGAGTTCAATATATAAATGATGCTACAGTAAACCTTTACTTTTAGATGTTAGTCACTGTACAGAGCACCAGGTGTTGTATTTTTTTTTAAGCATTAGGAGCTACAATAACATGCAAAATAGACAAAAATATTATAAAATAAAGGAAATATAAAGACAAGAATACGAAATATAAGAATAAGAATATATCTGAATTGTTTCTTTTCTAGTGGTCATCCATCACATCCATATTCTACATATACATATCTCTCTTTGTTATCTAAAGAGATAACAACGAGAGAAAGAGAGATATCTATCTCTCAGTGATTTTACCGTTTCTACACACATTCACCTCTTGCACTATCTATTTATTAAAAAAAAAAAAAATTCCTGACAAAGCATTAATTAAAGGTGTAAATTTCTACTCCTAAATGGTAGCTTTTGGCTACCCTATAGATTTAGGGTATGTTTCACATGCAGTCCATATGTTCACAAGTTGCTCATGTGTAATATAAAGAGATAGTTAACAACCTTGAATGACCACTTACTAAGAATATACCTCTTTAAAACCTTGTCAAGGAAAAACCCAGTGAAAAAAAAAACTAGTGGCAAAAGAAATAGAGTACAGTATTCTAGTAGGCTTTTGAGTGCATTTAAAGTGCATCACATATTCTTTTAGACATTTACTCTCCCTTATGATTACATATATCTTCAAAGATCTTTAAGTCAACTCATGCTAATGTTGTGCAATAATTTATCAAATGCTGCATTTGATAATGACTTAGTGAATAGATCTGCCAAATTGTCACTTGGTAGTATCTACATGACATCAATTTTCACCGTTCTTCTAGAGATCATGTGTAAAACAATTTTGGTGAAATGTACTTAGTTCGATCACCTTAGATATATCCTCCCCTAATCTAAGCAATACAAGCAGCATTTTTTTTCATATAAGATCATGGGGCTACCTTTAATTGATGATAAGCCACATATTTCTCGAATATGTTGAACTACTGATCTTAGCGAAACACACTCATGACTTGCTTCATGGATTGCAATAAGCTTTAAGTGATTAGAGGAAGTAGCAGATAATGTTTGCTTGATAGATCTCCATGAAATAGCAATGTTGCCACAAGTGAACAAATATCCTATCTGTGATCGGCCTTTATCTGAATCAGAAAGATAACATGCATCTGCATATCCAATCAACTATAGATTTAATCATTTTGGATAAAACAAGCCCAAGTCAGTTGTTCCATGGAGGTAATGTAATACATGTTTAATTCCATTCTAATGTTTTTGAGTTGGTGCAGAACTATATCTTGCTAGCAAATTTACTGAAAATGCTATGTCAGGCCATGTGCAATTTACAAGATACATTAGAGCACTAATTGCACTAAGATATGGATCTTAGGGACCAAAATTTTCTTCATCATCTTCTTGAGAACGAAAAGGGTCCTTTCTGACATCTAGTGACCTACCCACTATTAAAGTGTTCAAAGGGTGAGCTTTATCAATTAGGAATTGGTTTAAGACCATTTATGTGTATGTTGACTAATGAACTAGAATTCCATTTGGAAGACGTTCAGTATGCAGTCCAAGACAAAATTTTGGCTTACTGAGATCTTTCATCTTAAACTCATTCTTTAATAATTTGCCATTTTTGTGAGCTCTTTTAGAGTCCCTACAAGATTTAAATTATCACTTATACCTCAACAATAGCAAATCTGGATTCTGAATTTTTAATAAAAACGCATGCACAAATTGGATTATTCACAAATCCTTCTTTCAATAAATATTTGTTGAGGCGATTATATCATATGTGTCCAAATTGCTTTAATTCATATAAGAATCTTTGTAGCTTGATAGAATACATGCTTTAAGATGTGAAGTCATATGCTTTAAGCATTTTCATGTATATATCATTATCTAATGACCTATATAGATATTCTCTGACCACATCTATTAAATGCATGTCTAAATTTTCTATTACAACCAAACTAATCGAGAATCTAAATGTAATTGCATACATTATAGAAGCATTTTTTTGTCATAATCAATGTCAGGTCTTTGTGAGAAACCTTGTGCCACAAGTTGTGATTTATACCTCATAATTTCATTTTTCTCATTACACTTTCGTACAAATACCCATTTATATTTGATAGGCATTACACCTTCAAGTTTTTAACCTACAGGTCCAAATACTTCACGTTTTGCTAATGAATTTAATTATGCCTAAATTGCCTCTAACCACATTGGCCAATCATTTATGCATTGACATTCTTCAACATATTGTTGTTCCATTTCATGATCATTATTACTTCTGGTAATGTCAATGGCAACTTTGAATGAAAATACATTGTCGACAACAATTTTTTTTTTTTTTATCCCATATATCTCTTGCACTCACATAATGTGTTAAGGTCTTTTTTTTTTTTTTTTTTTTTTTTTTGTAACCGGCTAATCCTTTGACAAAATGCACTTTACTTGTAATTGGGTATATCTAAGATATGCTTAGTACTCCAAGAAACATGTTGTTCAAGTCAAGTATTAAAAACATAAAAATTGATCCAAGAAAAAAGTGAAGAAAAGCTGCCCATTAATTCTCGACAGATTGCTCAACAGAAAGCTGCTATCTAGACTTAATTTGAAGCTCGATAGATAGCTTGATACCAGCTCGATCTATCTAGAATTACGGTTTCAAAATTTCCAAATCTAAAATCTGGCCCAAGCTTATGTGTTTGTTTAAAATTTATTTTCTCATAACCCTAGACATATATAAGGCTTATTTTAAAAGCCATCAATATACGGATATTGTAACCAAGTGCTTCTTGATCTTCATTGTTGATGAAGTAAAGAACTTTGCAGCCAACAACAACCATTTAAGTTATTGGAGTTAGTCACGTACTAGGATCTGTACAAAGGAGTTAGTCATAAATTGAAGGTTTGTACATCAAGGGAATGAAAGCCACTACAAGATCAAATCCAATTAGGTATTGGAGTGAAGGTTCAACTGTAGATTGGTATTTTCGGATAGGTCAGGGTAGTTGGTAAGATACATTATACTTGTATCTACTTGATTGTTAATTAGTGAATTCTTGGAAGTGGTGACCTTAAAATCACTCGGTAGGGTTTTTGCCTTGCGAGATTTTCCCTATTTGTCAGCAAATCACCGTGTTAAATTTATTCTCCGCTGCATTTAGTATTTTTGGTGATTTTTTGGTGACTCCATGATTTGGATGCAATTGAACCTAATTAATCAACTTGGGTAATTGAATTAATTAACTAGGGTCAAGCTATCTTAACCCAACATAGTGTATTGAGATCTCATTATTTTCAGGTACCTGATCCTCTTCGAATGATAACTCTTTAGGTAACTCCTCTTTAAGATAGTCCTTTTTCAGAGGGTTCATTTTCAGGAGAACTATGAAATTTGGATAGATTAATTATTTCTATTGTATGATTCATGGATATAACTTTTTCAGGAGCTGCGACTTGTTTTTCTTGTATTTTTCTCTTTCTAGAAATTTTATCTTTAGCACCAATAGGTCTTCCATGCTTCAGGTGTGGTTTAAACTCATTTTTTGTTGTGTTGATGGATTGCCCTATAGGGACTTCAATCCTTGCTGGGGTATTAGCAACTGAAATGTGAGATTTTACAATTTTCTTATTATTTGTGAATTCATCTAGTAACTGGTTTGCAATACTTTGCCAATGAATAATCCTCTGAACTTCAAGTTCACATTGATTTGTACGAGGATCAAGATGAGATAAAATCAAAGAATTCGAAATTATCTCTCGTTGTACTTCTAGCAACAACTTTTCTCCCCCAATGTCAGGAAGACTATTTCATCAAATGACAATCATCAAAATATACCTTAAAAACATCACCAATTAAAGGTTTAAAATATCTAATAATAGATGGAAAATTAAAACCAAATGTTTTAGTGTGTTATGGAGAGTGCAATGGGAACATATATAGCACAACCAAATGTTTCTCACTTGGTTGTTGACCACAAACAAATTGCATTAGAGAGTGTTTATGGTAAGTAGTTGGCCTAATATGAATTAATGATGTAACATGTAATATAGCATGTCCCTAAAAAAAAAAGGTAATTTTGTTTTCATAAGCAAAGGATGAGCAATCAATTGGAGTCTTTTGATCAATGATTCAGCTAAATTATATTTTTAGTGTGTGAATGTGCAACAAGGTGTTCAATATCAATTCCAACTGACATGCAGTTGTCATTATATACTTGAAATATAAATTCACCTACATTATCTAAGCAAATTTTCTTAATTGGAAGACCAGGAAATTATGACTGCAACCTAATGATTTGAGCAAGCATTCTAGCAAATGCAGCACTCCTAGTAGAAAGTATACAAACATGTGACCATTTTATTGATGCATCTATTAACAACATAAAATATCTGAATGGTCCACAAGGTGGATGTATAGGTCCACAAATATCTTCTTGAATTCTTTCGAAGAAATATGGAGATTCAATACCAATTTCTGATGGTGATGGAAATTATGACCGCAACCTAATGATTTGAGCAAGCATTCTAGCAAATGAAGCATTCCTAGTAGAAAGTAGACAAACATATGACCATCTTGTTGATGCATCTATTAAAACCATAAAATATCTTAATGGTCCACAAGGTGGATGCACGAGTCACAAATATCTCCTTGAATTCTTTCTAAGAAAGATGGAGATTCAATACTAATTTTTGATGGTGATGGTCTGATAATTAATTTTCCTTAAAAACAGGCACTACATGAATAGTCACTTAGTGAAAGAATCTTCTGATTCATTAAGGTGTGTCCATAGGAGTTTTCAATGATTCGTCGCATCATTGTTAATCCCAAATGTCCAATACGATTATGCCAAAGCATAAAGATCTTTGGATCATAGCACTTTTGATGCACTACAACATTTGCTTCAATTAATCTCAATGTAATATAATGTAACCCATTAGAGAAAATATGCAGTTTTTCTAATATGAGCTTTTGGCTCGAAACCATTGAAGTAATATAAAGATATTCTTCATTGCCTTCATTATTGGTTTCAATATGATAACCATTACTTCGTATATCCTTAAAACTAAGTAAATTTCTTTTAGATTTAGAAGAATACAAAGTATCATCAATACAAAATTTTTTACATTTAGGCAACATGATATGCTCTTCCAGAGCCTTTAATTATGTTCGACAAACCAAATTTGGTATTGATCTTAGCTTTGATAAATGTTAAGTTTTAAAAATACCTCTTATCTTTAAGAATTGTGTGCATTGTTGCACTATCTGCTAGACAAAAATCCTCCCCAATCCTCTTGGAATTAAATCCATTAGTAAGATTCATGTCTCTCTAAGTATGCAAAACATATACATTGAATTTTAAAACTTTGAAAGAAAATAAACACATAATGAAGCAAATTTAAATTCATTATTAATTATAATTAGAATACAAAGTAGAATAATGGTATTGCACAACTATTATGTAGAGGTACACAAAGATCATAAAGAGAAGACTAAGAAAAAAAAAGGAAAATCATATTGCTAATATATATCTCTATCTTCTCTCTGTTTTATGATGTGTTTTATCATGGATGCATGCATACATATATATAGAGGGAAGGGGAAAGTGGAAAAGCTTATCACTTTTGGGATAAAATCTCTTAGTATATTGCTTTCAAATTTTTGCCCCCTTAGTGCAAAGGGTCAGCCATCCACGTGAACAATGAATAGGTTTATGGGTGTGTCAGAATAATTCATGTAATATCCTAAATCATAGGGTCTTTTTAGACTGTTTAATTAGTAAAATCTTATATGTGAAATTTAAATTGAACTTTATTAATTTAAACACATACACAGTTTACATAGCATAATGTAATGATACAATGAGAGGAAATATTTAATATGTATGATCTTTGGATTCAGATCCTCTAGATTTCCTAGGGTACTCTACCAAATAGATTTCTTTAAATCTTAACCATTCTTTAATGATTTAATGGTCTAAATTCTGCCATGTCAGCATTCCACTAACAATAATCTGAATTATTTTGTTTGCAATATTATTTTATTATTTTAAGAATATTGTTAGTGGAATACTGACATGACAAAATCTAGACCATTAAATCATTTAAAAGTGGTTAAGATTTAAGGAAATCTATTGGTAGAGTTCCCTAGGAAATCTAGAGGATCTGAATCCATGATCTTTTGATCACCAATCAGATTCTCAACCTCTTTATTTATATTCTCAAAGAAGTCAGAAACTTCAAGATGAGTAACATTTACTCCATTTGAGGTATTAAGGTAATCTTCTGGATCATTGACTTTGGCAAGGTTCACTTCAACTCCTTTTCCTTTTTCTTTTAAGAAGACTTGGTACAAGTTTGCCAAATGCTTAGGTGAATGACATATACATGACCAATGCCCTTTTATGCCACACCTATAACATTTGCTTTCATGGCCCTTTTTAGTATACAAATTGAAAAGGTCATCAATTTAATATATATATATATATGAATTACACATTTCGGAAATTTAATGATTTAAATTAAGATTCAAACTCCATCTAAATAATAATAAATAAATAAAAAGACGAAATCCAAATATCCAATAGATTTAAAATTTATACGAACCAACCTTGGGAAATGTCAAGCTGAAACCTCTTTAACAATTTTCAATCAAGGACCTCTTCTCCTTTCCTTCTTGGATTCTAACTTGAACTTGCTTGGATGTTAATGAATAAGTTCCCAATCATTAATAGTGACAACTTAGCACATTCGCCAAGAACTCATCAAAGTTTTAGTTAAATTTTGGTTAGAAAGTTTTTTTTTCTATTTTATCTATCTACATCAAGCCGTCCCAATCCCCCACATCCAATAAAATAGTGACACCTAACCCTTATCCTATTATTAATTTATTATCATACCCAACTCTTGCATTTTCCTTTTCATACCTGTCCATCATCTGGTTCCACTTTCTTAAGCTTTTGTCTTTTTTCTATACTTTTTCATTCTAACTTTCTTCTCCCTCTAATCTCTTCCTTTCTACCTTTCCAAGGCTCTATTTTAAAAATAATGATAGAAGAATAATATAAATCCTAAATATCTCGAAATATGAAAATGTGTCAGATGAATTATAAGATTTCTGACCTCTTTCGGCTCTATTTCGTTAGAAGAGTAAAAACTTAGATAGATGAAAGATAAGATAATTTTAAATTGAAAATTTTATAAAATTTAGGGTCGATTTGGTATCAGTTTATTTTGTTGAAATTGAAAACTTTTTTCTGAAAGTATTGTAAATAAAAATAAAAGTTAGCTGAAATAATATAGTGAGACTCATGAATAGTACCAAAAAGTGTCGTGGGATCTATAAATAATACAAAAAAAAACTAAATAGTAAAATAAACTGACTTTTTAAGCTAGACCCAAATACTCACTTACAATAAAAGATACATGAAAAAAAAAAAAAAGGCTACATCAAACTGACCCCAAATTTGTACCTAGAGCAGTTATACCATGACATTTTAATCATAATAATACAGAATTGGCAAATGCTAGAAGTTTTCTGAACATTTGTAAATCTTACTTTTACACATGTCGAACATTCGAATCAAACCTCGTAGCAGAAAAGGCAAAGCAGCAGCAGTCAGGACGTACTTAAATCTATAAGATTCATGAGGAGTGACAGCAAATATGGCAGATCCATAAGTCACAAGCATTGAAGCTGTGGCAATCAATATTTCTAAATGGAAAGGGAATCTATATGTGAGAGACATAATGACCAGAACCGACGTGGAAAGTGCCACAGTGTTAAAAACCAAGAAAACATAGTATGCTTGTTTTCTAGAGGCATAAATGGCACTTCCTGGTGTGTGTCCATGGTCATCATCTTGCCAAACCCCGCCGGGAGGGTTAATCCCAGCTTGAAAGGTCACTGCAGCAATCAATGTAGCAACTATTAAGAGAACGTTTCGAACTTCGGTAGTCGAGTCCTCGCCATCCTTAAATTGGAAGTGTGTAAACCAGCTCTTGCTCCTTTTAGTTGAAGGAGTAGCCATTTTCTTCAAACATTTACAATATACCAAAGCTTGTGTTAAGGACTGGTTATATATAGAATGAATAATGTTATTGTAACTAGCATCTTTTTGGGGGGCAAATTCCACAAGCTTTCCATTTGATGAATTCACACTCATCCCCAAAAGTTTTAAGAAATAATATTCTCACCCTTTTGAGGTCTTATTAATGGAATATTCTGCTAGGAAAGTGAAGATGTAAGAGGAGATGGACTTACTTGTTGCGTTTATTATACTTCGGAAAAAGAGTGTCATTTCAGAGAAACCTCATCTAAAGTTGGTGAATAGTGTTTGTACCTAGAGAATTACAGGAGTGTCATGTCGGAGAAACCCCATCGAAAGTTGGTGTTGAGTATTCATCTTAATTATTTCCGTACCTTTTGTCGTGTCTCAATCTTTTCCTGGTAGTTTGGTTGGGTCCATCCCAAAATGTTTGTCAATTGCCAAGAAGGTAGTACTGTGGTGCATGTGAATTTACGTGATTTGTCCATATATGTAAAAATCTATCCCTCGCTGTCCGTGTTTAAATTTATACTATTACTTTAACTCTCAAAAGTCAAAAGTTCATGGAATGATGTTAGACCTGGCTATAATTTATCTTCTCGAAATTTGAGATGGATTTTATTTTATCCTCTGGCGTTTATTTATTTTTTTTTTTTGAAAAGTATCCTCTGGCGTTTAGAACTTTGGATTTAAATTCCTTACATTATGTAAAGTTAACCTTATGTGCGTCTATGATGCTGATGTGTTTGTTAAACGTCACCTCAACTTGAAATGATGTAATTTTGTAATTAACAACATTTTTTATAAATTATTAAAGGTTTGTGGGGAGTGAATATAGTAGAGTTGGTTGGAAATTAAAATGATATTACTATAATTACAATTTATTACCTTAAGGCTTGTTTGTATTGAGGGAGAATGAAGAGTAATAGAGAAGAGTAGAGTTTATCAAAAATGAACGGATGCCTTAAATATTTGGGTAAGAAAATATTTTTAAAAAAATTTATGAGAAAAAAAAAGTTATTAATTTTTTGAACAATTTTTTATATTTTTCATAAAAGTAGTATTTAAACCTTCTTAAAATGATTTATTAACAAATGTCTTACCGACACTATTAAGCTGATATTTTTTTTTAACCATTTCTAGTAAGGATGCTAATAATGTCTCAAGATCAAGACAAAGGAAGAAGGAACAACGAACAAGTGCTGGCCAGCTCATCCAAAAAAAAAAAAAAAACAAGTGCTGGCCAGACCCGGTCAAGAGCCCCTCATCAGGTCAATCTTGTGCTCATAAATCCAACAAGAAGACTCAAGTCAACCTCACGTAAGCTCACTTTTTTCTTTGGCCTTTGTTGAACGTTGAATGGTAGAGGAAGCCGTAAATGATTCAAAAGAATCATTAGGATTAATTAACTAGATAAGGACTCAGGAAAATAAAATAAAATAAATATATATATAATTCAATGTGATCAATGGGTCTAAGATCTTGTCAAGTTGCATCAATTTCAAAGTATTAATTATTTATAGATGGTGTACTAATTTTTATATAAAATGAGTTTATGTGACGGATTTTTAAAAAATATATATGAAAAAATTAATTTGGAATACTTGTTAAATAAAAAAACAAATAAAAAATTGATTTGGAAGATGAAATTCTTGTCAAGTGGCGCATTCATTGACACTACAAAAAAACGGGTCTAAAGCTGCGTTTGAAAAACGCAGCTTAAGACCCCAAAAACGCGGCTATAGGCTTTTATCCGCGTTTCCTATGGCCGCGTTTATAAACGCGGCCTAAAGCCCGCAGCTTAAAGACTATAGCTGCGTTTTTTGAAACCGCGGCTAAAACCAGACCTATAGCCGCGTTTTCTAACCGTGGCTATAGGATTCAACCCTATAGCTGCGTTTTTGGAAACGCAGCAGTAGACCCTAACCTATAGCCGCGTTTATTAGAAACGCGGCTCCAGGACAGCTTTGAGCTGCGGTTATCAACGCGGCTATAGGTTGCTTCAAGCAACTGAGTAAGAGTCTATAGCCGCGTTTCTTAAAACGCGGCTATAGGTTTCTTTTTTTTTTTAATTTTTTTTCCCCTGCTTTCTCAACTTCCTGCTATACACACAACTCCCTGCTATAGACCCGCTCTTACTTTCCTCTACAAAATCTAAATCTTATTTCCACAAATCCTACTACACTTTAATCCACCACAATTACAAGAAGACAAATTTCTCAATTTGTCCTATGTCACTGCATCATCAATCAAGCATGAGAACAATTAGTGTGTGTGTGTACACATCATTTCCCCCCCCCCCCCCCTTCTGTCTCTTTATTTTCTCATGTATACCATACAGATGAAAGAAATAAAAAAAATGAGACCCAAACTTCAAACAAGTGATGAAGTAGTTTCAGCAGCATAACCCATGATGGTAGCAAACAGAAGCACCATTACGGAAAAAATACTCTTCAATCATGAGATCAAGGATATGAGCTAGGGGCAAGAAAGAAAGATACACATCATCTTCATTCATCTATCCACGGATAAAAATTGCATTTTGTTAAATGGAATGTTGATACTTCAAGTTTAATAATGAATACACAACCACAACCAAACTCAGTAGAAAGCCTTAACATGGAGCAGTTTGCAGTTATTTAATCATTCTTACTTTTCAGTCGTTGAGCAGATTTACAATCAGGATTTAGTAGATGCAAACACAAGAACATTTGTCCAATCAAAACATCCATTGCTTTTGAAATGTGAGCTTATGTTATCACAAAGCAAATTTTTTTAAAGTTCTTACTTCTTTCACTTTTTTATCCTGGACAAAAACAAAATCAACACAACCCTTAAGTATTTTAATTAAATTTCCAAAAATTATATGTAGAAAAAAAGCCTCAAATCGATGAAATGTTTCAAAAATGAAACTTGAGAATAGAAATTAGCTACTGAAAAATACAAGAATGAATCAGGAATTAGAAAATCCATGACAAAGTGTACTAGCAAGCAATGTACAACCAGGCAGGAAAGCCAATGATTCTAGAGGGTCAACATATGAGAGTCAATCAAATTGGCTCAATTTTAATAAAATCTTAATATGATGCTTTCATTTGGACCAGAAACTGAAACAAAAATAAAATAAGACACATTTCAAAATTAACCCTGGCCGTCAAACGTGGTTTAGGAGGAAAAAAGAAGAAGCAATATAGCAAAAGTTGTTTTCACCTTTATGGCCTGGTTCACATAATTTAACATATTTACTAAGAAATATAGCAGAAGTTGAATCACGTGCGATATGCAACACATCCTTGGCTTTTGTTCTGACTGAAAACAAATAATTTATGAACAGAAATACCTGAAAACATCCCAAGCTGTACTAATATTGGGATCAGGTGGAGGAAACTCATTCTTGGAGAGTAAATTACAATACACGGGACCAACTGCTGGCTTCTCATCTAGGCCTTCCCTTCCCTCTTCAACCTTAGCTGAAAAAATCTTCATTTTTTTCCAAATTGTGAAACCTGGACAAGAGAAGCATCAGCACATAGACTTATAGATTCAAAAGTCTAGAAAATTTATGGCACCACTAAATCATTTAGGCAACGGTCAATAAATAGCATATGGAAATGGTTAGAAACATGATTTTCTATTGGTCCAGATATGGGGAAATGGAATTGAATTTAAAAAGAAGAAAAGAAAGGCATGGTTGTTAATGAGTTAGTTGTAACGGATGGAAAGTAATGGTGTTTGATGCATCTGTACTTTGCATTTATGACAATATATTATACTAAAGCAAACACTACAAAATTTCACAATATACATATGCTTGTCTTTCCATTTGGACAAACAAACAAACAACTCAAGCAAAACACAAGAAATGAATGAAAGTGTTAACTTGGCCGTGTTATGGCTTTTCCTACAACCTAAAATTCTACAAGTTCCTCCACAAATTCATTGAGAACTTGACATGTCTGTACATGACCATGACCATGACCATATTATATCATTGATTACTATATTTTCAATTTGTTTCCTTTTGAATCAAATTTAAAATGCCCACCAATCAACCGTGCATTGCAACTAAAACCAATTATTTCCTTCTGTCAAATTTATTTCCCCAACAACCAACCTAATCCTTCTAAAAAAAAAACAACCAACCATTATAATTTTAAAACCAATTTAATTATTAGGCCAATTTAATAGAGGCGCTACATTCATATTTAATGGCCAATACCAACACCTAAAGGGATGTATGTTATTTATTTTTATTTTTTGATTTCCTTAAATTATTGTTTCATCAACATCCTGCTGTCAAAAGGTGAGGTCCACCTCAAGAGAGAAGTGCTATTGAAGAGTTGAAGAAGTACTACAATTACCTAATATCAATTAATGTGATGCAGAACGATGCATTTTCAAGAGTGTGTGGAGAAGAAAAGGACAACAAGTACAGGTATGTGAGAGTAGTAATAGTTCCCAACTCCTTTGGTAAGGGATTCACAAGAACAGAGCTGCATATCACTTGCTGGTTAATTTAAGATTAAAGCAAATAAATAAAAAATTTATAAATATAATTTTACAAAGCTCACATAAAAGCTAATTGTGTTGAAGCCCATTCCAGTGTTATTGTTCAATTGAGATAGTTAAACGCAAAATATTGACCACAATGTCATGTTTGGAGCAACATTTGGAAAGTGAGGATGCGAGATTGTAGTTGGTGGCTCTATAAATGGTCAAAACAAAGCTATCTAAATAGCTTCAACTGTATTTCTTTTAAGGTCTTTACCAAGTGTATTTCTTTCAAGTGCATTTTTTCAGTGTACAGCCTCAGTGAAAAAAATTCAACAAATAGCTACAAGAACTGTTTACACACACACATAGGGTCTTGAAGGATATGAACCAAAAGCTTATAACAATTCACATGCTCTATTTATGTATATCAGTTCTTAGAAGCATTTCATCAAACACATAATTTGCATTACAAAACCACGAACGAAAATAGAAATAGAAAATAAAGACAAACTCAAAACAAATCATTGAAAATACTATGAAACAAAACCCACAAATGAATCCCAAAAAAAAACCCACACACAAATCAGAGGAAACCCAAACAAACCCACAAAAAAAAGACAAAATGAAACCCACAGAAAACCCCAAAGCCTTTATGATTCAGATTTAGTAGAAATAGAGAAATAGAGAGGATAAAGAGGAAGAAAAGAGTTGAGAGAGACAAACCTTGCTGCCTTAAAGAGAGAAAGAAGCACTAGTACTGACTACTGATCAGAACAGAGGAAGAGAGTGCGTGACAGTTAATTTCTGAGAACAACAACAACAACAACAAAGCCTTAGCTACTTCTACTAAAATAAGATTAACAACAACAATAACAAAAAATTAAATATGTATATAAACAGACCCAAAAACTCAAAAGGAGGAAACCTTAACTTCTCAACGATCCCTTCAAGATTTGGGAGGAAAGGATATCGGTCAGAGCAAGACGGCGTCGATCGAGCTGCGTGGCACAGAACACGGCGGCGAGATTAGGGATCGAGAGCTAGAGAGTGAGCTGAGAGGTTTTTTCAGAAAATATAGGGTTTTTTTTCGTTGTTGTGTTGAACTGAGGGTTTTTTTTTTTTTTTTTTTTAAATTTATAACAAACCCAGAGCTGCGTTTTATAAAACGCAGCTCTGTACGCGTTTAAGCTGCGTTTAATGAAACGCAGCTTCACTTCACATTTAAGCCGCGTTTAATAAACGCCGCTTGGGGATATATTGAAAAAAAAAAAAAACAAATTTCCGCGAACAGGTATGTAGCCGCGTTTTTAAAAACGCGGCTTCAGCCCTAGCCCCAAAAACGCAGCTTCAACAGAAGAAAACGCGGCTTCAGGGCTGGTCTATAGCCGTGTTTAGTAAACGCGGCTATAGCTCCATGGTGGAGCCGCGTTTTTCATAAATGCGGCTCAAAGTCTAGTTTTTAGCCGCGTTTTTGTAAAACGCGGCTAAAAAACGCGGCTTAAAGTCGCGTTTTTTGTAGTGTGAAAAAAAATCACCAGCCTTTCACCTTATCAAAACTTTTCATTTATGTTAATGCATTAATTATATATCAAGTGTAAATAAGCTAATTGCATTGATTTTCATGTATTAATTATTTATAAATGATATACTAATTAATATTATATAAATGAATTTATAAGGTCATTTATATAAAGGTTATATAAGAAATAATTTATTTGGAATATTTATAATTAATAAAAAGATTAAAAAAAATTGAGAATGTAAAGATAAAACAATTGATTTAGATTATGAAATTCTTTCTCATAGATAGTTTCTTTGGAAACAATTAAAACAAAAATATCAATAGACAAGGAAAATTTAATAACACATTCAATAAAAATTGAAAATGTATATGTGTGACCAATACTGTGTATTTTAATTTATTAATTAGTCTTAATAATTTACATTTTCTAACTCCTTTTAATGACATAATGTATATATGTGCCTGACCAATACTATAATATACTAATTTGTACTATGTAATTAAACAACCTATTAATAGGGTAAATATATTTATTTTTATGTATTAATTATTTGTGTAAAATGAATTTTCATTATTATTTTTCTAATATATATAACAATTAATTGATTTTAAAAATGACATTCTAGCTCAAATTTACTTACTTTGGAAAAAATTGAAAAAAATTACTACAAAAAAGTTATTAAGACACATTCAAGAGTATAAAATGGTTAAATATTTTACGTTTAAATTAGTTAAAATAATTAAATATTTTTCAATTCACTCAACTAATAGGTTCATATTACTAATTATATTAATTCTAACAATTTGCATTCCACTTTTTCTAATCACATGACACATAGTTGAAGTTGATTCCCCCGAATGTTGTAATACATAATAAGTATTTTACATATACTATAAGATAATTTGTTACAAAATGTTTCAAAGTAACACAAAAAAAGAGCAAGAACATAACAAAGAGACAACTAAGACTTATACCCTTGTAAGACAAACAAAAACTTCTACAGAAAAGCCCAACTAGAAAAAGACCACAAAAACCTCCACAAGAAAAGCCCAACTAGAGCCGAGTCATTCCCATACTGATCCAACTTTCTTGGAAGATGAGCCAGTTTATGTTCATTTTCACTAATCCACTATAAAACAAACGTGGTTTTTTTTTTTTTGGTAAGGTTACCGTAGGATTTTAGGAAACTAAGAAACATAACATGTTAAATTAAAAATTTTATTCATTATAGGTTTCAGTTAATGCTATCCGAAAGAGAGCACAATTATAAAAATTTGACGCTCTATAAAAGAATTTTAAAAAAAAAAAAAAATCCTCAAGTAGCTAAACTATACTCTATATATATAGACACTTCACTCTTAATTTTCTTGAACTTCTGAATCAAATACCTCATTACAAAAGGCACAGCCGCAGCCAGAAAAATGTAGCGTAAAACGCACTGATTCCTTCGGCCTGACAGCAAATATAGCAGACCCATAAGTTAAAATCATTGAAGCCGTGGCAACAAATATTTCAAATTGATCAAAAAAGAGGGACCTCCGTGCATGTGAGTGACATGATGACCAAGACTAAAGCTGAGAGAGCCAAAGTGTTAGGAATCAAGAAAACATAAAAGGCTTCTTTTTCAGATGCATAAATGGCTCTCCCTCCTCTATGTCCATGGTCATTACCTTGCCAAACCCCGCTAGGAGGCTTAACCCCAGCAGCTTGAAAGATCACTGCAGCAATCAACTTAGCAACCACTAAGAGAACGTTTCGGACTTCGGTTGGTGGGTCCCAGTCTTCTTCGTATTGGAAGTACTTAAACCAGTTCCTCAAGCTACGAGTATTTTGAGGTGGGTTATCCTTTTTTTTTTTCTGTGCAAGCAATCATATAAGTCTCTGCAAAACCATACGGTCTTGCTCTTGCATGACGTTTTTTAATCATTTGTTTGCTATATATAGCATATTTGTTTTTTTTTTTTTTCTTTAAACCTTATTAGTTGTTGTTTTGGTCAATAAAGATGTGCCTTGTGAGGAAGAGATAAGGAGGTTTCATCCTTATGGAAATTAAAGGAAACTGCAATGCAGTAAAAATATACGTATATACAATTCAGTTCCTTGGAAAAAGGATGAATTTTTTTTCCTGGGCATAGAAAGAGACGAAATTTTGTGTCAATATGACAAATAATTGTTTGCAGTGAATCTTTGAGTCGATGACAAACGACCATTTTAGAGTCAATAACAATTTATATGTAATAAAAACAGCCCTAAGTAATAATAGTCCAGTAGCCTTCGATGATGTGTAAGTAAGATGGCCGGTAGTAAGCCAAATAAGCTTCACACATGCCTAACAAAAAGACAATACGCGTATTTTTCAAGATAGCGAAATTTATAATTTACATTAATAATAATAAGATGAAAATTTTAGATTTATGGTACATCTTTTTTGGTAATTCTGTTGTTATATAGAAAGGGGAAGATTTGAATTATCTTTCTCCTAAAAAATATCAAGTATGTCATTGAAATATAAAATTCTTGGCAATTTACAGCATATCTAGGATGTCCAAGACAACACCAAACATAACATTATACAACACTTCTTTCTATGCTGTATTTATTTGAAAAGAAAGACCCAAAAATAGGTTATATAGCATACTTTGGAAAGTTCTTTTTGTCAGTCATCTCCACTTAGCCTGCGTTTGAATCGACTTCAAAGTGATTCCGGAAATGATTTTCCAGAAAATGCATGCGTTTGGCTGTCACGGAAAACATTATTTTCCGGAAAATGATTTCCGGTTGACCACAAATTTCCCATTTGACCACAGAAATCCATTTCTGCCTTCATTTTCACTTCAATTCACTTCCGGAAAAAGAGAGAGAAGAGAGAGCCCAGATCAGAGAGAGAGAGGGACGATCGTGCCGACGAGCGCACCGCGCGGACGAGCGGCGCGGTGCACGATCGCGATCGTCAATCAAGCGGCGCGATCGATGAGCGCGTTCGTCCGACGAGCGTGCTCGTCGATCGACGAGCGCCACTCGTCGGACGCTCGTCGGATGAGCGTTTTGCCGGATTTGATGCATTTTCTGGTAAAATGATAAAATGAACCAAACACCAAAATTAATTTTCCGTAAAATGAATTTTGTGACAGCCAAACACATGAAAACGTTTTCCTTTCCGGAAAATAGCATTTTCGGAAAATAGAATATTTTCCGGAAATGATTTTACGCGAACCAAACACAGCCTTAATTTGAAGAAAGTGTAATACTACAAGTGAGAGATATGTGAGGAAAATGATTCTCTCCTTTTAAATAGAAAATTTTCATAGTTCAGGTTAAATTTTACAAATCTAAAAGTATAGATACTATTAGGTTATTTTAAATAATTTGGTAGTCTATACATTATTAGATCTAAAAAGTAATAAAATTTTAATTGTATAATAGATGAAATGGAGAGAACTTTGATGTAATTTTTTTCTATTCTCTTTTATTTTTTAAAGCATTATTATCTATAACGTTAAATATCCCCCATTAACCAATTCTTTTACACAATATTTGTTTTTGTTTACAACACATCTTACAACTTTTTTATACAATTTAGAGTTTAGGATAATGATAGTTTCTCTTAAATTATATATATATATATATATATATATATGTGTGTGTGTGTGTGTGTGAGTTTTGAGTTTATCTTAATTAAGTCTCTTGATTATTGTATCAATACCATAATTGGGTTCATAAACAAAAATTCTTGGCTTTGCCCGAGTTATAACAAAAACTCAAGAACACTAATTAATATATATCAAATGTCAAGAAAAGGTATATTTTTTTTATTAGAAAAAAGAATAATAAATCTAACATATGTAGTGAGGATATTAAGGGCCTATTGGGTTTGAATTTTTCAAGTGGCCGGTTTAAAAAAATATATAAAAAATAATTAAGCATGAAATTTAACGTGAAAATTCCATAAAATTTTTAACTAAAGATACATAGAGGGAAAAAAAAAACATCAAAAAGCAAAATGAAACAGACCCATGCAAATTTGTACATGGATATAGCAACTGTCCCACGACAGTTTTATGGCCTAATAATACAGAATCGGAACATGCTAGACGTCTTCTGAACTTTATTTTTGATAGAACTGATGGAAATTCAAACTTTGACATCTTCTGCACTTTTGGAAATCTCACTTCCACATCTTCTGCATGAGATATCATCAGAATTCTCCCTTCTACATTTGCAACACAGATTCTCCTGCTCTTCCTCTGCATTGGACTTGACTATATAAATCAAAACTCGTAGCACAAAAGGCAAAGCAGCTGCTATGAGGATGTACCGATATTTAAAAAAATCACCAGGCGTGACAGCAAATATGGCCGATGCGTAAGTTCCAAGCATCGAAGCTGTGGCAACAAATACTTCTAAATGGAAAGGGAACTTATATGTGAGAGACATAATGACAAGAACCGAAGTGGAAAGTGCCACAGTGTTACAGATCAAGAAAACATAGAATTCGACTTCTCGAGACGCATATATGGCCTTCCCTGCAACATGTCCTTTAGTATTATCTTGCCAAACCCCGCCGGGAGGGTTAACCCCAGCTTGAAAAGTCACTGCTGCAATTAAAGTTGCAACTATCAAGAGAATGTTTCGGACATCGCCTGCCTGGTCCTTCTTTGGGTTATATTGGAAGTTTATAAACCAGCTCTTGCTTTTCTTAAGTTTATCAAGTTGAACGCAGCTAGCCATTAATTTTTCTCAAGCAATAACAATGTATCAATGATTGTGTTGTGTCCTAGACTTACCTATATATAATAGAATGAAAGTTATATGTTTGTCTCTTCTTTTTTTTTTTTTTTTTTTTTTGCTAGGTAATTACGTGGGCTAGAACCCCCGAGCTCACGGTATCCTACAGATCCGGGTGCCACTGGGCCAGGCCCAGTGGCCGTCTCTCTTACTATCTGATAGTTCACGAGCAATGATAGGAATAAGACAACTTTTATCATAATCAATTTTTCCCACAATTCTACCCTTCACAACTTTACACATAAATAAATTGTGAAAATATATTGTTTTAGCATTTTCTGGTAGTGCACTTTTCTTTTTCTTGGGCCCAAATGTTTGGTACATTGGGTCTGTTTGGATAGAATTTATTTTGCTGAAATTGAAAACTGAAAATACTGTAGTAAAATAATTTTTAAATGTATAAATAGTATTGTGTAACCCATTTTTAATGAAAAAATAATTAAAAAATAGAATTTATAAGTCTATAAACAGTACATCTATGTACTGTTTATGATTGACTTGACCAGATAGTACGACTAAAGAAAAAAAAAAAAAAAAAAAAAGTCAGAAAAGGCAAACGCAGCCCCTATAATTCGAATTGTCAAAAGGCGCACACCGTATACTGGTATACGTGTTTCACGTGGGCTGCATGTCCAAGTGATTAAAAAAATATTACCCTACCACTCAAAAGTTTATTGCATAATGTTATAAACTGTACGGTAACATTAGAAATCTATAAAAATAATAAAATAATAAAAAAAGTTGATTTACTTTCCATCATAGAAAATAAAAAAGAGAAAGAAAGACTTGTTTACAAGCAAATTAACCTGCAATACATCATTTTTTTACCTCTGTTGTTTCGTTATATTGAGAATGTAGAGGGTTTTTTTTTTTTTTTTTTTGTGTTCTTCACTCCTTTTATTTTCTTTTTCGTATCTCATTAATTAAGTTGAAAATTTTCTCCTTATTTAACAAGCAAGCCTGCAATACATCATTGTTACATTTATCAGCTGCCAAAAATAAGTGGAGTTACATCCTTGTTTGGTAAAAATTAGTTTACATAATTCGTAGGGACCACTAAATTTGACTAACAAAGCGTAAAGACAAACACGTGGGCTATTTTTTTTTTTTTTAGAAAGTTTAGTTAGATTAGAAGTTAGCACACAGGGGAGGGGGAACACGTGGGCTATTAAATAATAGTTAGTGGACGAGTTCATGATCTTTTTTTTTTTTTTTTTTTTTTTGATAACCAATCACGGAATAACTTTCATTAAACTGAACTCTGAGTTAATAAGATTACATCTCTTTTCACTTGACATTGAATAATGGGTGGAGTGTCCTCCACCCATACTACACAGTTAGAAACAAGTTTGGCATTTCGAGCCATTAAGTGAGCAACAAAATTCCCAGTTCTCCGTATGTGGATGGTTGTCCATACCTGGACCTTCTGCTTCCAGTGTGTTGCTCCTGCTATAATTGTTCGGATTGATGTTGGTGGAAGACATTTTCCCAGCAGTGCATTGGTCACCACTTGAGCATCACCTTCCAAAATCACTTTATTGAGCCCAAGGTCCCCTGCAAGCAGTAATCCCTCCTCAAAAGCTATAGCTTCCACTTCCACAGCCCCTAAAGGTAATTCCAGCTTTTTACTCATAGCTCCCATAATCTGGCCTTGCGCGTTTCTGATTACAACACTAACACCGCAGCTACCCAACTCCATAAACACCGTCCCATCCACATTTACTTTGTACCACCCTTCACACGGAGGCGTCCATCTCTCAGTTCTCGAAGACGGTGTACTAATCAAGACTGCATTCAACGATTTGAACTCCTCCACCATAATTTCAGCTTCCTTAGCAATTGTCTTCCCTGCCTTGCCACAACCTTCAAACTTTACAGCATTCTTATTTTTCCAAATACACCAAGCTATGGTGGCAAAAAACTCCCAGCTGATCTCCCTTCTGTCCTCCCATATCTTCCACACAACTTCCATGAAATCCCGCAACGGGCTTTGAAGCTTTGGCAAAGCAAGCTTTGACTCCCTCCACACAGCCTCAGCCACCTCACAATCCCAAAGCGCATGCCCCGAAGACTCTACTTTCCCACACTCCACACACATCCTCCACAGGAATTCTTTTGGGCTTAAGACCGTAATTTGTAGGGAGGATATTCTTGCACGCTCTCCACATAAAATGCTTTACCTTGCTTGGGTAGTGCAGACTCCAAATAAAGTTCCAGAACTCATTCCACTTCTTTGGATTTGATGCCTCGCCCCCATCAGTCGTACCTCTTTGTTCCTTCAGCCAACTACATGCCACTTTATACCCACTGCTCATAGTAAATCTCCCATTTTGGGTCCATGTCCAGGTTATAGCATCCTCTGGAAAAGTGTGGTTAATTGGAATGCTTAAAATAGTCTCAGCTTCGTAAGGAAGGAAAACGCTGCATACCAAGTTTTTGTCCCAACCACCTCCCTCCCGATCTAGAAGAGAATCCACCATATTACTCTCAAAAGCATGAGGCCGAGGACTAGTAACTTTGAAGGATTTTTGGGTTGGCAACCATCTATCACCCCATATTCTCACACTTTGCCCATTCCCTATGCTCCAACGCAGCCCCCTTTCAAGGACATGTTTAGCTTCCATCAAGCTCCTCCATGTGTATGAAGGCTTCTTGCCTACTTGTGCCTCCATGAAATTGCTTTTCGGAAAATACTTCGCTTTCAAGACTCTGTGTGTAAGAGAACCCGGATTTTGCATGAGCCTCCACCCTTGTTTTGCAAGTAAAGCTAAGTTAAAGGCCCTGAGATCTTTAAATCCCATCCCCCCATCAACTTTTGGTTTGCACATTTTCTCCCAAGCAATCCATGCTAGTTTCTTTTCCTTGTCACGCTGTCCCCAACAAAAATTACAAATCAGAGAGTTTAGCTTGCTGCACAAGGAGTCAGGGATTTTAAAGCAATTCATTGTGTATGTCGGAGTGGCTTGGACAACTACCTTTATTAGAATTTCCCGGCCTGTCGGTGACAGCAATTTTCCTTTCCAACTTGCTATTTTGCGCCCAACTTGGTCTTTAATGCGATTGAGGCTGTGTTTGGTTCGTGTAAAAGCATTTCCGGAAAATATTCCATTTTCCGAAAATGCAATTTTCCGGAAAGGAAAATGTTTTCATTTCAAAAAATTTTCCGAAAAATATTTTCTGGTGTTTGGAAAAGAAGAAGGAAAAGACAAACCCAGAAAAACACGAACAAAACCCATAAAAAAAAAAAAAAAAAAAAATCATCAACGATCAACGCTCGACTGGCTAGTTCGATGAGGGGCGAGATCGCGATCGACGCTCGACTGGGTTCGACGGTGCAGTGCTTCGCGAGCTCCAGTTCGACGACCGCGTTGTCGATCGCGATCGACGCTTCGTGAGATCGCGATCGATGTGAAGGCGAGATCGCGATCGACGGCGCGATCTCGCGAAGCGTTGATCACGATCTCTGATCACGATCGACGGCGTGGTCGTCGGACTGGAGCTCGCGAGATCAACTGGTGCGTGCGATCGGCGCAGACTGGAGCTCGAGGTTCGCCGGCGATCATCAGACTGGATTGGAGCTCGGGGGCCTTTTCTTCCTCTAGCGCGCTTGCTCTCTCTCTCTCTCTCTCTCTCTCTCTCTCTCTCTCTGGAATTCATTTGAAGTGAAAATAGGAAGGAAAATTCATTTCCATAGTCAAAGCCTTTTTTTTTCGATCAACGGAAATCAATTTCCGGAAAATAGAATTTTCCGGACCAACCAAACACCCGCATTTCCGAAAAAGCATTTCCGGAAGTGATTTTCACCCAAAACAAACACCCTAAATGCTTTCTTTTTTCCCCTCCCAACCAAAGGGGGCAATCTCAAATACTTCTCATGTTGGAGAATGATCTGGGGTCCAAACATATCCTTTACCGCTTCTTGAACCTCCACCTTTGTATTTTTGCTAAAAAATAGGGATGTCTTCTCTCTGTTTGCTTCTGCCCAGACTCTCTTTCATAGTTATCCAGAATTTTGGTGACTTTAAGCCCCTCTTCCATCGATGCCTAACAAAAAACAATACAATCATCCGCAAAAAGTAAATGGGACACCCTTGGGGCTCCTCTACACACTGAGATACCCCTCAGATTTTCGCCAGACTCATCTCTTCTTAGCATGGCCGAGGGACCCTCTGCACATAGGAGGAATAGGTATGGGGAGATTGGGTCCCCTTGCCTAAGCCTTCTTGTTGGAGTAATTTTACCCTTAGGTTCCCCATTCATTAAAACCGAATACGAGACCGTGGATACACACATCATCATCAAAGATATCCACCGATCCTGGAAACCCATTCTCCGCATCATCGCCTCCGGAAAACCCCATTCCACTCGATCGTATGCTTTGCTCATTTCCAACTTGATTGCCATTAGACCTTCTTTACCCTTCCTCCTTTGATTGATGCAATGCATGACTTCAAAAGCAACCAGGACATTGTCTGTGATTTGTCTACCAGGAACAAGAGCGCTTTGAGCATCACTAACCACTTCTGGGAGTACCCCTTTCAGCCTATTAGCAAGAACCTTGGATACAATTTTATATATCACATTACATAAGGTAATAGGGCGATATTCAGAAATTTTTTGGGGGGATTTCACTTTGGGAATCAAGCAGATGTATGTATCATTTAGTCCATTAGGCATTATTCCAATTCTAAGTATATGAATAACCTGAGGACCTACCACATCCCAATACTTTTGAAAAAATATAGGGGACATACCATCCGGGCCAGGGGACTTAGTTGGGTGCATCTGCATAAGGGCTCGCCACACTTCCTCTTCCTTAAATTCCCTCAGGAGCTCAGTATTCATTGCTTCTAAAACTCTTCTGCCAACAGCACCAAGACTTGCTTCAAATTCTGTTGGGTAGGATGTGCTATAGATCTCAATAAAATACTCTAAAATTATATTTTCAACCACCACTCTGTCCTCTCTTCATCTTCCCTTTGGGTCACAAATTCCTTCAATTCTGTTTTTTCTTTGTCGATTGTTGGTCGTGGCGTGAAAGAAATTAGTATTCCGGTCTCCACATTTGATCCATAGCGCCTTTGATCTCTGATTCCACATCAATTCCTCCCGAAATAACACCTCATTTATTTCCTTTTTTAAGACTTGAATCTCTTCCGCTGACTCATGAAGCAAATTTAATTCTTCCAGTTGTTGTAGGCGCCTTTGTTTCTGCTTCAGAACTCTATTAACATTCCCAAATACTTTGTAATTCCAATCCTGAAGACGGTCTTTGCAGCTTTGTAACCGTTTCTGAATTGGCATTGTTGGATTACAATTCAACGGATCCCAAGCCATTTCTATAACTTCTCTGCAACTCTCTTCCCTAGTCCACATCTCTTCAAACATAAATTTTCTCTTAACTACCCTTTTTGGACCTCTCATTCTAAGAGACAGAGACAGTAAAAAATGGTCAGAAGCCGCCATTGATCTATGATAAACCTTCGCTTCCGGGAACAAGTTTAACCACTCCTCATTAGCTACCATTCTATCCAACCTGACCAACATTCGTTGTTCCCCAATTCTCCCATTACACCAGGTAAACTGCTGACCCACAAAACCCATGTCAATAAGCCCACAATAACACAAACAATCTCTAAACCCTTTCATCTCCTAGCATCTCTTTCCAGCCAACCCAACTTTTCATCAGAATTAAGAATCTCATTAAAATCCCCAAACACAATCCAAGGCATTTGACATTGTCTTTTTAAAGAGATAAGTAATTCCCAGGAAATTGGTCTCATACCTGAATCGGGGTGTCCATAAAACCCCGTAGCACGCCACAGCTGTGCACTGTTTCCTTCGCACACGACCATATCAATATGTGTATTAGAGCAGCTCTTCAAACGAACATCACAACCTTCTTTCCACAGCATAGCCAAACCCCCACTCCGCCCATCAGACTTGATCGAAATTCCTTGTGTCAAACCAAGTTTTCTCTGTAGACCCTTAATTCTATTCTGAGTAGCTTTGGTCTCTGCTAGAAAGACCAACATCGGATCACAACCTTTCACCTCATCGGCGAGAGCACAAACCGTCGGAGCTGATCCCATTCCCCGGCAATTCCACGCTAGGATGGTCATTGAGCTCAGCTGTGCTGCCTCACAGCAACCGCCACTCCGCCATCCTTGATTTTTTCCTTTCCTGTACTTTCCTTGCCTTGCGCCTCTCCCTTCTTATGTTTTGTATATCTGAACTGCTGGTCAAGCTCTTCCAGTTGTGTAGGTCCTTCTCTTTTCCTCTGAATAGGGCCGGCCTCCTCTTTACTTTCTTTACACAGCCCAGCCCGAGCCCTCCTCTTCCAGTGACTGCTATTTGGGCCTAAATTTTCCACAACCCAGCCCACATCCACTTCGTACATCATCGCCACTGGGTTGTCCTTATTTTCGTCTAAGGCCAAGCCCACTCGACAGTCCTGTGTTGGGGCTTGTAGCGTTGACTTCAATTCAAATTTTTGGATTTCACTATGTTGTGTCCCTGTCGCCTTTTGCATGCTTCCTCCGTTCCTGCCTAAGTCAATCCCACTTTCCCAGTTTTTCTTTCCCAACTGAGCTAAAGTTTCACTTGGATTTTCACCAAGGTTTTTGTCCTTACCATCTTCATGAATAGCTTCTGCAGTCAGTTCTCCCTCGTTATAATTTTTCGTCAACTTCCCCAATGTGTCCTCCTCGAGGATTGATGCTTCCGTTATTTGCTCATCACGCTCCACCACCCTCCTTGGCTCTACCAGATCATTCTGCCCCCCTTCCAAACCAACCTTTGTTCTATTTCTTGTGTCGCCACCCTCCTTCTAATTTGCGAAGCTATACTCACCTCCCGACCGTCTTGCTGGTTCCCCTCTCAGCCAAGCCCCATATTGGAAATCACCCCTCTCTTCTACCTTATCACTTCCTGCGCTCTCCAGGCACTCCTTCAGGTCATGTTCTAATAGACCACATCTATAACAAAAGTTTGGAAGGCGCTCATATTTGAAATGCACCCACCTTGCTTCTTCCCCCTCCAAATTAATTTTCCGGCCTCTGATTAATTTCCGTGTAACATCTACTTCAACCCGAACTCGAAGATATCTCCCCCACTGAACTCTGGTATCCACCACATCTACATCCATAACCTTTCCCAAACTAGCTTCAATTGCTTTCCCCATTTCTCTAGTTCGACTCTTGAGGGGAAGATTGTATATTTGCACCCAGAACGGTGACCATTTTAGCACAACGTCTTTCGGGTCCTGCTCTCCTTCAAAATCCTGCAAAAGCACCAGTTGTTTTTCGTAGTGCCACGGTCTCATATCCATCACTCTTTTCTTGTCTCTTTCATCCTCATACTCTGCCAAAAATAACTCCTCTTCAATCACCGAAAGCTGAAGACTTTTGTTCGGTTTCCATTGCATCCTTATATTCTTTCTCAGAGCATCTAGCATAATACCTCTTCTTGATAGTACCCTCAAGACAAGGCAGTTTTTTCCCCTCTCATTTGCTGCTCTCGTACATTCACCTCCAAGTGAAATACTTACCTCCTCTTCTTCGGTAACTTTAAGTTTCTGCCATAAAGTTTCGAGCTCCTCCGCCATTCCTATCCCGTTAACAAAAACCGACCTTGACCTCACCACCAGAGTAGAAGGTCACTTTACTCCCACAAGAACCTGTGGGACTAACTCTGCTTCTACGTGCCAAAAGGCTCGAGAGCACCTGATTCCCAACTAGTGGTAAATGAAATACGAGTTCATGATCTAAACCAAGGAAAACAACAGTTATAAAGTGAAACAAAAGGAATCTAGTGTTTTCTAAACAGCCATATTTTCAAATGTTAAGTTCTGCGTGAAACTTGACATTAACAATGTCGAGTTTTACGCGTATTTTGCAACTTAAATTTTTTAAAAAATTTGTACAAAATTTGATAGTAAACAATGTTGAGTTCTATTTAAAAGTATACATATGCTGAGTTCTAAAAAATGGACATTTTGCTATAATAATTTGAAAAAAAGTTGTTTGACTACATAGTTTTAAAATTAAGGCTATTTAGTCATTTTTCCCATCTAAAGACAGAAAGTCTTGGACACGATTTTTGTCAGTACCATAATATATGTGATTATAAGTAATAAAAAAAAAAGTAATGAGTTTATGTGTATGTGATAATTCATCAATCACAATTACAAATACCATCAAATTGTGGCAAAAATTGTGACAAATGATACGGTACTCATAAAACTTGTATAACATACTATTGTGAATGTGATGCATGAAAATTATATTTTTGTGCTCACTAGTGCTAATTAATCGCGTACGGAAAGAGTCGTTAACAAACACAATCCAAACAAATTTGAGATTATGTTGCACGGAAAGTAGATAATCATTTTGGGATCTAATCTTTCTAATCAGTGCAATTCTCATCATATTTAGGGATCTTTGCTAATAAGTGGAGATTATTATATGCAAATATCGGTATATACTCGATTGATTTTTTATTTTTTGCTTCCAAAATGACACTCAAGAATTAAGGACCATCTGTTGGAGAAATTGATCTTCTCCCTTAGATCATTAGGGATCTAATTAGTAAGGGAATCCGGTAAAACATACACGCCTCCTTTAGAGCATCAGCATTGGTGGTGCCAAAAATTTTAACTTTTGATACCACAAAAAGCTATTTTATCTATTTTTATCACCTCACTTTACAAAACACTCATCATTTGATTCAGTATTATACTTCAAACGTGCCTTATAAAATTGACATTTAACTAGTGAGGGTAATGTCACAGAGCTTTTGGAAAACTTTATCTTGTGGAAAAATTGTCACCTATGGAATGCAATTGTTGACTTGAAGATGGCATCTAGTTTGTAATGCCCCTTTAGAGTGTAGACTCAACATGCCTATCCACAAACTTTCTTACTACTGGGCCCAAATGTTCTTTTATTTCTTCCTTTTTTATCCTAAAATGTTGTTGGAAAGATAGTGTAGACTATGTTCCAATGATTTTAAACTTGTGTAAATTTGACCAAAATATATATCTAGTCTTTAAAGATTTTGTGATATCCTGCTCATCTTACATTTAATCGTGGCCCGTGAGTAGGCATTGGAAAGGTAATCTTAACCTCATCTCAAAGGTAGTCAATTTAATCCAATTAGATGCTAGGATGTTTGATTAGCTTAGAGCCAGTCCCAATTAATTAGTGTTTAACTCAATCAAAATAGGTCCAAGTTGGGATTATGCTTTCTAATCACATTTTTATTAATTTGTGAATAGATTTGACTAAGGGAAACGATCAAAAATTAGCTTAGGAGCTTTTGCTTTAAGGCATTCATTTTAAACTTTTTCTTTTATTTTCTTTAGTTTAATTATGTTTTGTTTGTTTCTTTACTTGTTTTATGCCTTGATATATTTATGTAGTTCGGCTTGTGTTTTTGTATGTCTCAAAAGCATGTTAGGTTGTTAGAGTTAAGCTTTCAAGCGTTTTTTTTGTGTTTCTATTTCTGGGTTAGGGTTTAGGGTGTGTCTACATACCTAAGAAAGATGGGAAGGTAAGAATCTGTGTGAATTTTAGGGATTTGAACAAAGCTTGCCCAAAGGATGATTTCCCTCTTCCTCATGTAGATGTTTTAGTGGATAACACAGCTTGTAGTGCCTTGATGATTTTCATGGATGGTTTCTAGGGATATAACCAAATCAAGATGGCTCATAGGGATATGACCAAAACTACCTTCACCATAGAATGGGGAATTTTACCACCTCACTTTACAAAACACCCAACATTAGTGGTTTTATTTCAACATTCAACACATTAAAATAATATAAATAACACAATAAAATAATATAAAGAACACAATAAAATAATATATCTACTATAATAAACAACGACCACAACCACCACCACCCAAAATGAATCCCTAACCCAAAACTAAACAAAACTCAAATCCAAAGAGAGAAGAGAGGGCGAGATGGGTCGAAGATGGGTCGGCAATAGAGGCAAAGATGCAGGGGTGGCTTGATGCATTTGGGGGCCTAAGGCGAAAATTGATCATCTTATTTAAATGCAAAATTACTACTAATTAACATGAACTAAATAGAATTTTTTTTTTTTGAATTTTTAAGACAAAAAAAATTTGACAAAATTTTTCATATTTGTTGATGTGGTAGATTGATAGTGGTAAGTAAAACAGTGGTGTTAGTGGTAGATTTAGATGAAAACTAGTAAAAGTTTGTTAATTAAACTCTTATTATTATTCTTTTTTTTTTAGAAGTGCAACATTCACAATATTTTTTACAACAAATCCTAGATTTTAAACTGTTTTTTGTTTTTTATTTGAAAATATCACTATAATTATTTTTTTGCCATCAACAATAGGCTGTAATAACTTGCTACTTAGCATTAGTTGTACAAGTGTTGTGAAAAATATTGTGGACGACGTTGCATTTTTCTCTATTTTTTTATTTTTTTTTCATCTAATAAAAAAATTTATTTTATTTATTGATTATAAATAATCCTATTGGTTAAAATTTAGGGGCCTTTTTTTTACTTGGGGCCTTAGGCGGTTGCATTTTTTGCTCCACCATAGAGCCGGCCCTGCAAAGATGGGTCGGCGAGGGGCTTGGGGCTTTGGCTGATGGCAAGTGGAGGAAGAAAGATAGGTCAGCATCTGAGCAGGGGAATTGGGCCTGCGAGGAGTGGAGGAAGAAAGAAAAAAAAAATAAAAGGGAGAAGAGAAGGGCGGTGGCTTGGGTCGGTGGCAAGTGGAGGAAGAGGTGGGTCGAAGTTGGGTAGGTTGGCAGCTGGGCAGGTGAGATGGGTCAATGAGGTGGAGGAAGACAAAAAAAAATATCTAAGGAGAGAAGGTGAGAAAAGTGAAGACTGATGAAAAGGGAGAGGAGGAGCTATAGTGGAGAAGCTAATAAATTTTTTTTTTTTTTTTTTTTTTTTTTTTGTTTAACATCTGAGCTACAGTGCATGCACTGCCAAAGATGGTTGTACACTCTAGTTCAACAACCAAAAATTTTATCTTTTCCAACATTGATGCAGCTCATTTTTGTTATATTTGGTTGTTAACTTTAGCAATTTGGCACCATCAATACTAATACTCTTAGTCCCATGTTAATGTGGTATATTGTGAAATAATTTACTCCCCTTGACTTATTTGTAGAGAATAATTGTACCAATGAGGCGTGAATGAGTTTGGCTTGTATTTTGTGTTGAGATTTACCTCCCCCAAATTAATATTCTATATGTAGTATTTTTATAATATAAAAAATTTGTAGTGTCTCATAAAATATTGATAGATTATAAAAATTTTATAAAAGCTCCACTTTATTGTTTTTTTGTGAAAATAATTTTGTGATAATTCTTTAGTGATTCTTATACAATTAAATTTAAGGCATGTGGCTAAGGAAAATATATTTTCAAATTCAAAATTAAATACCAATTTGGTTTGAGTAAAAAATGTTGTCTAAGGAGTTTAGGCTTTGTTAACTCAAGCTCAATAGTGCACTTTTCAAACTATATCTTCAATATGCTTAGTTTTTATAATTTTCTTGAATACTCTTTTTTGTTCAATTTATTGTTATTTTTAAATATATTTTATTGAACTTTAGGATAATGTGCAAAGTCGCATGAGATATCAATTGAAAATAAAATTGAGTTTTTTGAGAGTCTAATTAAATTGGAATGATAGTTTTCTATTGTTATTTGTATGTCAAATAATTGTTATATATTCTTAGCAATTAGTGTATTACATAAGTTTTTTATTATTGATTATGAATGGTAAATGAAATTACTTCTTTCTAAATAAAATTTCAAAATGCTTAAGAGGTTAAAAGTTTCATTAAAGCAAAAGTAATCTCAAAGCACATCAATAAAGTTAAGAATATGTTACAAATACTATATAAACTCTCAATTTAAATTCAATTCTTTATATAACACTTAAAGATCTTTCAATTACTCAATAATACTTAATCAATTTTATAAGAAAAATAGTACATAAGCCAAGCTTATGATGTTAGAAAATACATAAAGAAATTAAATTAGGAATTTCTCTATAATTTTAACTTAATTACCTCTCACAAAATAAATATATATAAAAAAATCACTTACATTTTTAATCGAAATAACAAACGTATGCATACCTCTGCATGTTTATTTGTGTTTGAGTTTTAGACAATTTTATTTTGGTCCTAAAATTTGTCCAAAAATAAGATGTGGAGAGGAGAGAAAATTTAATTGATTCTACTTTACACTGCAAGACGAAAGCTTGCCACATCAGTAGGTGACATAAGCGTTATGACGAAAAGGATCAACATTTTCTTTTTCGGTGGGTTTGTACCTACGTGTTACAATTATTTGACGCTCACATGTGATAAAGGAAAATTCATACTTTTTATATTGTAGATTAAAAAAATGTTTACAATAATATTATATATTTTTTGCAAATATGTATAATGTTGGACATATTTGTTTAATCTATATATATGTCAACTATCAACAAAAGCATAGATTCTTCTCTTAAAAAACAAACTAAAGCATAGATGTGCATCATAACGTGACGACATAAAAAAGGAGTGTAAATTTTCCAATTGGAAAGCACTTCCTCTATTTTGGATAGTGAAATTCTTTTCAACATTCACATTCAAATGTCCAATTGGCATGCTCCAAATAAAAGATAGCATGTGATGGGCCATGCTAGTTAGAATGGATCTGTCTAGCACCAATAATTCAAAATAAGATTTGATATAGAATTCAAAATCAATTAGCACCGTCAAGTAAAAAATGTTTGGCCTATAGCATCAATAATTCAAAACAAAACTTTGTTAACTATCAAATTGAACCTACAAAAAATAAAAGGAAACGATCACACTTTTCAAATAGAAATAGTAATGAATCAAGATGTGATATAGACCCGAATTCTACATATTTTTATTAAGAAAATCTATAGACACAATTTTTGTATCATAACTTTTTTAATAATCTTATAATGTGTGATTATGATTAATAAGAAAAAAAAATGATGATTACATATAAAAGTGATAGTTCACCGATCACAATTGCACATATCATTAATTATGACAAATTCGATTGTCTTTTTGGGAACTAAATCTGAAACTCAATGTTGACCCAAAGGAGAGTATTAGCTATCAGTGTACCACTTCCGCCTATAAGATAAACCTAGCAAAAAATTTGAGAAGCAAGACACTGTGTTGATATAACATTCATCTGTGCCCCATTGGTATGACATAAAACATAAATTATATAATCTAATAAAAATATAAATTCATATATTGACAATAACAACAACCAAAAAAACGCAAATGCATAAAGTTTTACAATTTTCTTCTACGAGTATGTTACTTCCTTATCAAATCTTTCTCCATAATATTAGCAAAAAAATAAACAATAAACTATAAGTTCATTTGAAATATTAATATAAAGTATTAATTATTGTCGTTTAGTTGTTTTACTATTTTTATTTACTAACCACTAGTAGTTTAGTACATGCCCCACTGCTTAGTTGTAAAGACTAAAAATACACTACCTCATCCACCAGGCTCAAACCATTACCTAACATAGTTTAATTTTTTATTTTTTATAATGTCTTGTTCATTTACTTTTAATGCCCACTAGTCTATTCCACTACCCCAATCCAATGCGATAGTCCCATCCACCCCCACTCAAGAGACGAGCTAATCAACACAATTACATACACTTACACAAGAGTAGAAAGATGAGGAGTAATGCTCAAGACACAACTTTTATCACAACTTTTGTCACAACTTACTCATGTGGCAAATTGTGAGTGAGAATTTGTGAGCCCACCACTTTTACTCCACCACTTACAACTTGCCACGCGAGCGCAAGTTGTGCCAAAAGTTGTGGTGTAAGTTATGTCCCTAGCATTACTCAAAGATGAAAGCCTAAGAGTGTTTGTTTGGAGGTAAAATAAGGTGGATGGAAAACTTTGGAAAGAAAATAGGAAGAAAATTTTTTTTGGTGTGTTTGGATGGGTGAGAAGAAAGGAAAATAAAAGGTGTGGTCCGGGTGTTTTCCCTCCAAGCCCACCAAAAATTCTCTCTCCAAAATAGAGAAAAAACTATGGAGAGAAGCTTACTAACAAGATTTGCTCAAAATACCATTCACATTCTTCTTTGCTAACTTTTTTTTTCTTTCTTTCTTTATTAATGTTCACGTTGTTTTAGGATTTTTTTTTCATCCCACTTGTTTGGTAAAAATTAGTGTGCATAATTCATAGGGGCCACTAAATTTGACTCACAAAGCGTAAAGACAAACAAGTGGGCTATTAAATAATAGTCAGTGGACGAGTTCATGATCTTAACTAAGGAAAGCAAAAGTTATAAAGTACAACAAAAGAAATCTACTGTTTTCTAATAATTATGCACGCACTAATTGATCTAAAGAGGGAAGACTATTTAACCTTAATTTTTTAACTATACAGTTAAACAGCCACATTTTCAAACTATATACCAAAGTACTCCTGTTTTTTAATTCAATATTGCTGATTTTGAGTTTTGTTTGGATCTCGATATTAACAACGTCGAGTTCTACGCGTATTTTACTACTTAATTTTAAAAAAAAAAAATACACAGAATTTGACAATAGAAATGTTGAGTTTTACTTTAAAATACACATATGTCAAGTTCTAAAAGAGTAGTATTTTGCTAAAATAGTTTGAAAAAATAGTTATTTGGTTATATAGTTTAAAAATTAAGGTTATTTAGCCATTTTTTCCATCTAAAGGCATAAAGTACTTTATCACTACCATGATATATGTGATTATAAGTGATAAAGAAAAAATAATGAGTTTATCTGCACATGATAATTCATCAATTACAATTATACATATCATCAAATTATAGTAAAAATTGTGACAAATGGTGTGGTACACAAAAAACTTGTTTAAAGCATGCTCAATGGTGCATAGTATTGCGTACGTGATGCATGAAAATTATATTTTTTGTGCTCAATATTAATGGCGTACTGAAAGAGTCGTTGACAAACACAATCAAAAAAATTTTGAGATTATGTTGTACGGAAATTAGATAATCATTTTGGGTCTAATCTTTCTAATCAGTGCAATTCTCATCATATTTAGGGATCTTGCTTCCAAAATGACACTCGAGAAGGACCATTTGTTGGAGAAATTGGTCTTTTCACTTAGATCATTAGGAATCTGATTAGTAGGGGAATCGAGTTTGTTTGGGGGTCAAACATACATGCCTCCTTTAATTTAGTCCCATGTGAAAGTGGTATATTGTGAAATAATTTATGTCCCTTGACTTATATATATATATAACCGAAATCCCTAAAACTTCCACAATTTTCCACATTAGCACAATATTTAAATAAAATTATTTTTGTTTAGTCCAAACTTAACAAGGAGTGAAATAAAATTATTTTTGTTTAATCCAAACTTAACAACGAGTAAAATTTTATCTCTCTAACAAATCCAACTTAAATAGGGACGGAACTACTCAAGGATTGAGGGGGGCCATTCCCCCCCCCCCCCCCCCCCCCAAAAAAAAATTTACAAACTGACCCAAGAAATCCAACAAATAGATAACAAGAAAAATCTATTAAAAAAATTAAAAAAAATATCCAAATAATAAGAAATTTTTTTGGACAAATCATAAATCTGGTCTAAGCAAAAATAATAACAATAAATCAATTACAAATTCTAGCAAAAAAAAATCACAAAAACCCAATAACCTTTACCTAATTTCTCCCTCTCAATTGAGAGCTCTATGCCCCTCTCAAATGACTCCACCCTCATAGCCATAGAAACAACTCCTATGCCACATATTGATCGCTTCATCTACACATTAGTTAGACCTTGAAAATATTAGGACGTGTCAATTAACTTGCACAACTCCTGATTATAAAATCCTATTATTAAATTTTATTTAAAGAAAAAAATAATTAATAATTAATAAATTAATGCTAATAATAAAACTTTGTCAACCTCTAATATTGATATTCCAATTTTTTAAAATCTTTGAACAAAGAACTTCGGCCCCCCCTAAGTTTGAATCCTGGTTCTGTCCCTGAACTTAAACTCAAACTCATCGTTATCATTATTTAAACAAAATTATTTTTGTTTAATCCAAACTTAACAAGGAGTGAAACTCTATCTCTCTAACAAGTCCAACTTAAACTTAAACTCAAACTCAAACTTAAACCGAAACTTTTGACTTTTTGTTGATCTCTCCAAAACTTGTCATATCATTATTATTTTTTTAAAACAAAATTATTTAAATTTTCTACACCTCATTATAATTTATTTTATTTTTTAATTTCTTCAATTAGATTGAAAAAAGAATAACAACTTAATACAAACATAAATTGTATCAATCCAAAGTAGAGTTCTAAAGATCACAAAATTTCATTAAAAAAAAAAAATACACCAACTAACCGTGTATATATATATATATATATATATATATACATTCTCCACTTAAAAGGAGTCCAAGTAAAAATCAAATACCTTAAAGTTCTTGAACTCTACGTTAATACCGTGTATATATTAAATGTTTTTTATTTTTTATTTTTTGAAGGGGCGATATATACAAACGGAGAATGTATGTAATCAGGTTTTTTACTAAAGATGTAATTAAAAACTGGATGCTACTTCGCAAACCACTTTATTGAAACCCTAAGATTGAAAGGGTATGTTAGAAATACTGAATGAGTTGTATTGTATTTCACCAAATAAAAGAATATACATGAGTGCCTTTATCTAAAAGGCATATGAGTGTAGTACAATAATGTGTGCTATACAGGTAATCTAGTTGGGCCTAAAGCCCATAACACTATACACGTTAACAGCCCCCCTCAAACTCAAGGTGAATGTGAGACCAACTTGAGGTTGTCAACCAAAGTATGAAGGCGTCCCTTAGGATGTGATTTAGTAAAGATATCTGCAAGTTGATCTTTAGAGTAGACTGAGATCAGCTTGAGAGCACCATGGACAAGATGATAACGGATAAAATGACAATCGATCTCGATGTGTTTAGTTCGTTCATGGAAGACAACATTGTGAGCAATATGAATGGCACTCTGATTATCACAATAAAGAGGAGTATTAGAGGATGTAGACACACCTAAGTCTTTGAGAAGCCATCGTAGCCAAAGAAGCTCAGATGTGGTATCAGTAAGGGCACGATATTCTACTTCAGTACTAGAGCAGGCCACATGAATATTTTTCTTGCTTCGCCAAGAAATCAAAGAAGAACCAAGAAGAAAGCAATAACCAATGGTGGACCTGCGATTAGTGGGATCTCCTGCCCAATCAGCATCAGAGAATGCACGGAGAATAAGAGGAGACTGAGCAGAGTAGAAAATACCATGGAATAGAGTGCCCTTTAGGTATCGAAGAATGTGCAAAACAGCAGCATAGTGAGTCGATCGTGGAGCAGACAGGTACTGGCTCACCTGGTGAACAGCATAGGAAATGTCTGGACAAGTGACAGTAAGATAAACGAGGCTACCAACCAAGCATCTGTAAAGAGAGGGATTAGACAATGGTTTACCCCCAGAGGGAGTCAGATGCGCATTAAGCTCAACTGGAGTGTCAACAGTCTTACTATCAGTGAGTCCAACTCGAGACAAGAGTTCAAAAGCATACTTGGCTTGAGTAATATAAAGTTCATCTGTAGAATGAGTGATTTCAAGACCCAAGAAGTAGTTGAGATGTCCAAGATCTTTCATCTCAAACTGCTAACTGAGAAAATCCTTGAGTTCTTGAATGCCACTGAGGTCATCACCAGTTATGATCATATCATCCACATACAGGAGAAGTAAAATAGTGCATTTGTCAGTGCAACGAAGAAATAAGGCAAAATCATAATGACTGGCCATGTAACTCAAGCGAGAGATGCTAGAACTAAATTTGGCAAACCAAGCTCGTGGAGCTTGTTTAAGGCCATAAAGTGCACGTCAAAGGTAACAAACCTTGTTTGAGTCAACAGAGAGACTAAGAGGAGGTTGCATATAAACTTCCTCACTTAAATCCCCATTAAGGAATGCATTTTTGACATTCATTTGAAAAAGATCTCATTTACTGGCAGCAGCAACAGCTAAGAGGGCACGGACAGAAGAGATACGAGCAACTGGAGTAAAGATCTCTTCATAATCAATCTCATACTCCTGTGTAAAACCTTTTGCAACAAGACGAGCTTTATAGTGCTCAATGGACCCATCAGAGCGAGTCTTAATCTTGTAGATCCACTTACAACCAACCACAGATTTCCCGGGGGGGAGTGTCACCAAATCCCAAGTATGATTTTTAGATAATTCATCAAGTTCCTCTTTCATTGCAATCTGCCATAAAGGGTCAGTGGAAGCCTCACAATAGGTGTGAGGCTCATGTAGTGTAGCAAGGGCAGTGTAATAATGATAGTCAAGTAAATGTGTAGGAATAGATCTTACCCAAGTTGAGTGACGAGGTAGAATGTCTTGTGCAAGATCTTCAGGCGAAGTAGGAGCAGGGGACCCAAGTTTAGGGTTGGGGTTGGGTAGCTCGTCTTCAACCTGTTCATCTTCCACCTGTTCATTAAAGGGTGAACTAGGAATGGATCAGTGATATCTGGTGGTTAGACAGAGAAGTCTACAGGAGAATCATGAGCAACTACAGGAGGATCAGGAGCAGCTACAGAAGGAATATGTGCCTCATCTAGAAAAAGATCTAAAACAGAGGAGGAAGATAAGAAGCACGGAAGTGAGAGAGCTCGACAAAGAGGCGATGTTCCCAAAAGACAACATTGCGGGAAATACGAAGACAATGAGAGACAGGATCATAACACCGATACCCCTTTTGAGTTTCGCCATAGCCAAGAAAACAACAAAACCTTGACCTAAGCTCAAGTTTGTTATGCTCATGTGGCTGAAGAAGAACGAAACAAGCAAAACCAAAGGAGCGAAGGTGGTGATAGTTTGAAGGTGACCCAAAAAGGCGCTCATATGGAGTTTGATTTTGGATAACAGGACTCGGAATGCGATTAATAGCATGAACAGCCCAAAAAGGAGTAGGAACTTTAGCAGAGAGAAGGAGAACACGAACAGTGTCAAGAATATGATGAAGTTTCCATTCGGCTTTACCATTTTGCTGAGAGGTACCTGGACAAGTTAGTTGATGAATAGTATCATAGGAATGCAAAACAACTTGGAAAGCATATTGAGTATGTTCAAGAGCATTATCAGATCGAAAAATCTTGATGCATTTGGAAAACTGAGTTTCAACCATTTTTGCAAAATTAGAATATACTTGCAATAATTCAGAACGATATTTCATATTAAAAATCCAGCTATAACGAGAGTAATCATCAATAAAGACAACAAAATATCGATACCCACCAATACTAAAGACAGAAGAAGGCCCCCAAACATCAAAATGAATAAGGTCAAAGATATCAGTGGATATTGATTCACTAGTATTGAAAGGCAAAGCTAGTTGTTTTCCTAATTGGCACGAAACACAATCAAAATTTTCTGTAGACACTGAACCTAACAAACCTTTAGAAGCCAATTATTGTACTCGAGAGGAAGATGCATGACCAAGGCGAGCATGCCAAAGTGCAAGGGAAGGAATTGAAGAAACTGTAACAGCTGTAGCAACAGAAACAGGAGCAACAAGTGGAAGATGAAGGTTGTCCACGGGAAACGTACGCCTAACTCTAGGACCGGTCCCAAGCTCTTGTCTCATCCTCAGATCATGTACAATACACTCAAAATAATCAAATATAATACGATAACCCAACTCAGCTAATTGTCCCATAGAAAATAAATTGTAAGAAAGGTTAGGAACATTAAAGAACCCAAGAACCAAAAAGTTGGAGGTCGAAACAGAACCTATATTATGACCAGACATTGTGGAACCATTTGCTGTGCAAATATTAAGAGGGTGTGGTGCATGTTTGAGTTCAGAAAATAAGGATGAGTGAGGTGTCATGTGATTGCAACAAGCAGAATCCATAAGCCAAGAGGAATGAGACATACCAGATAAAGCTAAGAGAGAAGAGGAATAAGATGCATTACCAACCATACGAATGACATTGGCAATGTTGTTTTTAAGGTCATCTGTGGACATGGTGAAAGTGCGTTCTGAAGACTTAAACTGTGCAGAGACAGGAGCCATTGGTTGGACACTCTCAGTGTTAGCAACAGTAGCAGCAGAAATTGAAACAACTGATGTGTTGCAATGATAGCAAGTCTCAATATTGTGGCCAAAATGTTTGCAAAAATTGCAAAAACATTTGCTAGATTGTCGGCGATGATTATTGCAACAAGAAGAAGACCTGTCCTTATTCTTCATTTAGAAGCAAAATATGCAAAAATGGACTACAAAAATGAAATCTACGCGAAAAACTGGGTAAGGAGCACCTGGACTGTAAAAAGTCAACTCTTTGAAAAAGTCAACGGTCAAACATAATCAAAGTCAACCGTCAAAGAAAAGTCAACGAATGACGTCAGCAGGCAGACTGGTGATGACGTAATCAAGTGACGTCAACTAGGGTTGACATGGCAGTTATGACGTCAACTATGACATCAACAGGATACCGGCGGCATGTGTGGCACGTGGACGAAATTCGCTAAAGCTTATGGCAGCGCGTGAGGGCGCGTGGGCCGTCAGATGAAGCTGATTCTTTCCCGAAAATGCAGATTGGAGAAAGACGATTCTGATGGTGTCAGTGGCAACAAGATCAAAACTACCCTGGTGGCGCGTGAAGTGCGTGGAATAATTTGCTGAAACTTTAACCGGCACGTGGCGGCGCATTGATGTTCCGAGGTCGATTTTTCTGGCGGCTATGTGTAGAGCGATTGAAAATCTACACGGTGATATATCTTATGTCCTAATCGGTGGTCAGAGGTGACAGATCCAATGATGGCAGTGGTTTTGGTGGCGGAGGAGGAGCTTCTGGTGGTGGAGATTCAACCCTGAGGACCTCTAATGGCGGCGAAGCTGTCGGGAGAGGGTAGTGAAAGGGTTTACTGACCACAGAAGTTGAGGCAGCGGAAAATACTAACAAAACAAGACGGCAAGACACAAGAAAATTATAGCAATGGCTCTGATACCATGATAAATATTAGTATTGATACACCATGTTGAATATGCTTGTATAGATGCAGAAGTGAAAGTATAAAGTATAGAATATAGTAACACACGAGAGTTACGTGGTTTAGCCTAACGGCCTACATCCACTGATGAAACCTTAAAGGGCTACATCAATAATATATTAGAGTGTAGTACAAATCTTGTGTTACAATGAATTATAACATGTATATATATGGTAAACTAAACCTTAGACTAATAGACTTCTAGTATAAGTAGGAGACTTGGCTTGCACACAAAGTAGAATTAGGCTTGGGCTTATGCTAATGGGCTAATATATTTTTAACACCCCCTTTCAAACTCAAGATGGAAACTTGATGAAATCTTGAGATTTGATAAGGTTGAGAAGATCTCTTGAATGAAGTTTGACTCTATAACGGTAGTTTGAGGAAGGCAATGGTCTTGCAGTGTTGATGCGACTTCTAATGGTGGCTTGACTATACCTGAGAGTTTTGACGGCAGCAGTAGGAAGCCAAAGAAGATGAACGCAGCGAAAAAACACCGAGGAAGACAAAGATTGCTCTTAAATGTACCGTAAGGACAGAAAACCATGGCCGCAGGAAGGTGACTCTGATACCATGATAGAAATACTGAATGAGTTGTATTGTATTTCACCAAATAAAAGAATATACACGAGTGTCTTTATATAGGAGGCATATGAGTGTAGTACAAGTAAGAGTGTAGTACAATAATGTGTGTTATACAAGTAATCTAGTTGAGCCTAAAGCCCATAACACTATACACGTTAACAGGGTAAAAACAAACGAAATCAAAACCAACACTCAAACTTATCGTTATCATTTTTTAAACAAAATTATTTTTGTTTAATCCAAACTTAACAAGGAGTGAAACTCTATCTCTCTAACAAGTCCAACTTAAACTCAAACTCAAACTTAAACAGAAACTTTTGATTTTTTGTTGACCTCTCCGGAACTTGCCACATCATTATTATTTTTTTAAAATAAAATTATTTAAATTTTTTACACCTCATTATAATTTATTTTATTTTTTAATTTCTTCAATTAGATTGAAAAAAAAAATAACAACTTAAAAATACAAACAAAAATTGTATCAATCCAAAGTAGAGGTCTAAAGATCACAAAATTTCATTAAAAAAGAAAAAAAAAATACACTACTAACCGTGTATATATATACATTCTACACTTAAAAGGAGTCCAAGTAAAAATCAAATACCTTAAAGTTCTTGAACTCTATGTTAATACCATGTATATATCAAACGTTTTTTATTTTTTATTTTTTGAAGGGGGAATATATACAAATGGAGATTAATGTATGTAATCAGGTTTTTTTTACTAAAGATGTAATTAAAAATTGGATGCTACTTCGCAAACCACTTTATTGAAACCCTAAGATTGAAAGGGGTAAAACAAACGAAATCAAAACCAACACTCAAACTCAAGAAAACCATGGCCGCAGGAAGGTGACTCTGATTCCATGATAGAAATATTGAATGAGTTGTATTGTATTTCACCAAATAAAAGAATATACACGAGTGTCTTTATATATGAGGCATATGAGTGTAGTACAAGTAAGAGTGTAGTACAATAATGTGTGCTATACAAGTAATCTAGTTGGGCCTAGAGCCCATAACACTATACATGTTAACAGGGTAAAAACAAACGAAATCAAAACCAACACTCAAACTTATCGTTATCATTTTTCAAATAAAATTATTTTTGTTTAATCCAAACTTAATAAGGAGTGAAACTCTATCTCTCTAACAAATCCAACTCAAACTTAAACTTAAACCGAAACCTTTGACTTTTTGTTAACCTCTCCAGAACTAGCCACATCATTATTATTTTTTTAAAACAAAATTATTTAAATTTTTTACACCTCATTTTAATTTATTTTATTTTTTAATTTCTTCAATTAGATTGAAAAAAAAAAATAACAACTTAAAAATACAAACATAAATTGTATCAATCCAAAGTAGAGTTCTAAAGATCAAAAATTTTCATTAAAAAAAAAAAAAAGACACCAACTAACCGTGTATATATATATACATTCTCCACTTAAAAGGAGTCCAAGTGAAAATCAAACACCTTAAAGTTCTTTAACTCTACATTAATACTGTGTATATATCAAATGTTTTTTTATTTTTTATTTTTTGAAGGGGGGATATATACAAACAGAGAATGTATGTAATCAAGTTTTTACTAAAGATGTAATTAAAAACTGGATGCTACTTCACAAACCACTTTATTGAAACTCTAAGATTGAAAGGGTAAAAAAAACGAAATCAAAACCAACACTCAAACTCATCGTTATCATTTTTTAAACAAAATTATTTTTATTTAATCCAAACTTAACAAGGAGTGAAACTCTATCTCTCTAACAAGTCCAACTTAAACTCAAACTTAAACTTAAACTGAAGCCTTTGACTTTTTGTTGACCTCTCCAGAACTTGCCATATCATTATTTTTTTTAAAATTATTTAAATTTTTTACACCTCATTATAATTTATTTTATTTTTTAACTTCTTCAATTAGATTGAAAAAAAAAATAACAACTTAAAAATACAAACAAAATTTGTATCAATCCAAAGTAGAGTTCTAAAGATCACAAAATTTCATTAAAAAAAAAAATACACCAACTAACTGCATATATATATACATTCTCCACTTAAAAGAAGTCCAAGTAAAAATCAAATACCTTAAAGTTCTTGAAATCTACGTTAATACCATGTATATATCAAACGTTTTTTTATTTTTTATTTTTTGAAGGGGGGATATATACAAACGGAGAATGTATGTAATCAAGTTTTTTACTAAAGATGTAATTAAAAATTGGATGCTACTTCGCAAACCACTTTATTGAAATCCTAAGATTGAAAGGGTAAAAACAAACGAAATCAAAACTAACACTCAAACTCATCATTATCATTTTTTTTTAAAAAAATATTTTTGTTTAATCCAAACTTAACAAAGAGTGAAACTCGATCTCTCTAACAAGTCCAACTTAAACTCAAACTCAAACTTAAACCAAAGCATTTGAGTTTTTGTTGACCTCTCCAGAACTTGCCACATCATTATTTTTTTTTTAAAAATTATTTGAATTTTTTACACCTTATTATAATTTATTTTATTTTTTAATTTCCTCAATTAGATTGAGAAAAAAAAAATTACAACTTAAAAATACAAACAAAAATTGTATCAATCCAAAGTAGAGTTCTAAAGATCACAAAATTTCATTTTAAAAAAAAATACACCAACTAACCGTGTGTATATATATATATATATATATATATATATATATACATTCTCCACTTGAAAGGAGTCCAAGTAAAAATCAAATACCTTAAAGTTCTTGAACTCTACTTTAATACCATGTATATATCAAACGTTTTTTATTTTTTATTTTTTGAAGGCGGGATATATACAAATGGAGAATATATGTTATCAGGTTTTTTACTAAAGATGTGATTAAAAATTGGATGCTACTTCAAAAACCACTTTATTGAAACCCTAAGATTGAAAGGGTAAAAATAAACGAAATCAATACCAACATCAAAATCTGAATCATATTATTATACAGATTGAAAAAGTTTTTTTTTTTTTTTTAATTATGTATATATAATAATTGAACTCTTCAAATACTAAAAGATCATGATATATTAGAACTTTGGGAGACTAATCGCTTGGTGGACAAATTATTAGCACCAGCATAGATGGCTCCCAATGGTGACTGCTTGATTGGTGAGGAAGAAAAAGAAGTCGCATTATATATATAATTTCGATCTCAAGTCTCAACAACAAGCTATTATCCTAGGGTAAACTTAGCGCTAGGTTCAACCCACCAGTAGATTGTTTCATCTAAATAATTCCATTGTGTTTTAACTACTGACTTTTTGGTTAATTTTTTGTAACATTTGAAATTTTCTTGCAAATTTTAACAATTATAGCAATGGATTATTCTTTTGAAAGTAGAATATCTTTCTTTTATATTTCTCTGTGTAGTTACATATTTTATTTTATTTTTGTTTATATTTTGTTTCAATAATTTGTAGGTTTAGGTTCTAAAAGTTTAAAATAACTGGCAAATTGTGAACACAAACTTGTCTAGATATAGATCCTAGAGTCTATAGGTATTATTAGACAATGCTCAATGCGATATAAGTCAAGATTCAAGAACATACAAGCCGCAGAAAGAGAATTCAAAATCTACCTGGTTCGACTGATCGAAAGACAGGCTCGACCGATCGAAATACGGGTCTATAGAATTTTAAGTTCAGCCCAACAGCAGTTCAAACCCAAAAAGGATTAGGATTTCAGATCTACTTCTTCTAGTATTTAAAGGAAACCATAAGCACGTTTTTATAAGACTTTTCAGAGTGAGAAGAGTGTGCCTCTTTTGTATCTAGGGTTTTGTACCCAAAAAGCTCTCTCATATCTTCTACCGATGTTATTCCTTGAAGAATCTCAGGATCCGGTGTTGTAGAAGTTGCTACCTTCTCTAGTCATCAAAGGTGCTGATGATCTAAACTTTCAAGAGTGGTCTTGTTGTCACAAACAAGAGAGTTTGTATTGATAAACCTTTGAGTGGAGTCTCAAAGTCACAAGTGTGGGTGATTGTGTTGCAAAGGCCAAGGAAAGAAGTAGTCCATGGACTCGAAGTTATTACGGGGTCGTGGTAGTAAGTTCTATGTGTAGTAGCAATAGGATGTTAGTGGTCTAAGTCTTATTGTAAACTTCTATTTTTTTCTAGTGGATTTGGTTTTTACCTTTAGAATATCTAGGTTAAATCCTTCCCAAGTTTTTTACCGATTTGGTTTTCCTAGATCATCATATCATTATGTTATTTATTTTTCCGTTGCTTTGCATGATATGATTGGTTTTTTTTTTTTTTTTTATCATCTAGATCTAAATAATAAACCTAAGTATTCACTTGGTTAATTAATTAGGTTAAACATTCTAGTTTAAAGGGATCTAAAAACCTAACAGTAGGCACCAAATTTTCAAATTCTTTAGTTTCTTCTGAATTTTTGGGTTTATTTTTTGCATTATATGAAACTGTGTGGCATCTTTCAACGGCATCTTTCTCTTGTATTTCTCTTTTGTGTGTAATGACTGTAGTCATATAATTTTTCTATTGTTTCAATAATTCTAGGTTTAGAATCTTCTAATTTTTTTTAAATTATTTTTTTAGCATTTTCGAAGTTTTAACATCTGACCTTTTACATTAGTTTTAGCAATATCTGAACATGTTTGGTAGATTTCAACAACTATACCATGGGTAATTCTTTTGAAGATAACTAATATTTCTCTTATATTAATTTCTCTATTGTGTACGTAGCCATATATATTTTGTTTTGTTTCAACAATTCCTAGGCAATGAATCTTTCAATTCGTGAATATTTTAAGTTTTGACTTTTTCATCAAATTGTAACACAAATTCAAGTCAAATAGGAGCAATTTATGCAATTGTATAGTTTCATAATCAATTTAAGTTCTCATGCATTGCACAGGTTAGCGGCTAGTTTATAGAGAATAATTGTACCAATGAAGCTTGAATGAGTTTGGCTTGTACTTTGTGTTCTTGTGCACTAGAGATGGAAGTATATTGAGATTAACACCTCCCTCCCCAAAAAAAATCTATATTGTATTATTTATAATTATTAAAATTTTTAAGAGATTTCAAACAAATAAATAAATAAGAGTTTGCCTCCCTAAAAATTTGAATCCCCCCCCCCCCCAAAAAAAGGAGAGAGGGACGTCTTTTGAACTCAAAAAAAAAAAAAAAAAAAATCTCATAAAATTTTGATAGATTATACAAATTTTATAAAGGCTCAATTGTTTTTTGTGAAAATAATATTGTGATAATTCTTTAGTGGTTCTTATACAATTAAATTTAAGGCCTATGGCTAAGGAAAATTTATTTTCAAATTCAAAATTAAATACCGATTTGGTATGAGTAATAAATGTTGTCTAAGGAGTTTAGGCTTTGTTATCTCAAGTTCAATAATGCACTTTCAGACTATATGTTCAATATGCTTAGTTTTTATAATTTTCTTGAGTACTCTTTTTTGTTCAATTTATTGTTATTTTTTAAAATATATTTTATATTATTTTGTTGAACTTTAGGACAATGTGTAAAGTTACATGAGATATCAATTGAAAAGAAAATTGAGTTTTTTGAGAGACTAAATTGGAATGATAGTTTTTAAAAATGATTTTTGATTAATGTATTGCTTTGTTATTTGTTGGTCAAATAATTATTATATATTCTTAGCAATTAGGGTACGTTTGGTATACTAAATATGAATTACAACAGGAATGGTAATCTTTATTACCAGAAATAAAAGGTATTGTAATGGAATAACTAAACATATTCATTAGTTTGGTTGTGCGTTGTAACATTAGAATAAAACTTATGATCTATTTTAGAAAATATCTCATTCATACAAATATATTTCCTAGAAAATAAGATATTTTAAATTTTAGAGAGATGAGTTATTTTTTAATGATTTTTTATTTCCATAATTGTTAGGTGGATATGAAAAGTTCATTTATTTGGAAATATATTAATGTTAGAATTTTTTTTTTTTTTTTTTTTGGATACAAGATAGAATTCTACTCCAGCCTAATCTAAGTGTATATGTGTGTGAAGCTCCCTCCTAGAAACTTGAACCTCGGTCCTTGCCCCCCACACTTCACAAGTAATGGCTATTCCCTGTAATAAAAATATAACCAAACTATTGAATAGCTAAACCATAGGAATAACTATTACATTACAGTGCCTATTACAATCTACCAAACATGCCCTTAGTGTATTACACAAGTTTTTTATTATTAATTACGAGTGGTAAACGAAATTACTTCTTTCTAAATAAAATTTCAAATGTTTAAGTTAAAAGTTTCATTAAAGTGAAAGTTATCTCAAAACCCATCAATAAAGTTAAGAACATGTTACAAATACTATATAAAGTCGCAATTTAAATTCAGTTCTTTATAGAACACTTAAAGATCTTTCAATTACTCAATAATACTTATTCAATTTTATAAGAAAAATAATATATAACCCAAGCTTTTGATGTTAGAAAATACATAAAAGAAATAAAAAATTGAGAAGAAATACATAAAAGAAATTGAATTAAGAAATTCTCTGTAATTTTAACTTAATTACCTCTCACAAAATAAATATATATAAAAAAAATCACTAATATTTTTTAGTGAAATAATAAACATATGCAAATCTCTTCATGTTTATGTGTGTTTGAGTTTCATACAATTTCATTTTGGTCCTAAAATGTGCCCAACAATAAGATTTGAAAAGAAAAGAGCAAATTTAATTGATTTCATTGTATAATGCAAGAAGAAAGGATCAACATTAGTTAGTGACATAAGCATTATGACAAAAAGGATCAACATTTGTCCATTAAGGTTAATTTATTTAGGGTTGATGGAATATTTCTATTTAATTTATTACATTTACTACTTCAAGTGGGGAGATTGGGAATTAGTCTTTTGTTATCCAATGGAGTCAATTTTGCACAACAAGGAGGGATGGGTATTCAACCAAAAAAAAAAAAAATATAGGAAGGAGGGCGAAAAGGGTTTTGTTGTATATGATTTTGTGGCCAAAGTAAGCAGAAAGTAAAAGTCAACAAAGCCAGTGCATGGATTTTCCGAAAATAATTTATGGTTTGGGGAGCCTATGCCAATCAGGACCAATGTGTTTATTCCTCCCTTTAAATTCAAAATCTACTAGTATTTTATAGATAATATTTTTAACCACAGCACACCATTGGTATATTGTTCACTCTATAAATACAAAATTATTGTGATGTGGGGGCAGGAAATAGGGCTCAAATCTTCAGGAGGAAGTTTTACACATAAACACACTTAGATTGTGATAGATTTATATATAAAAAATTATAAGGAAAAAAAAAAAGGTAATTGATTTTTGAATAGCTTTTTACAGAGATGGACCCACGTTAGGGCAAAGGGGGGCCATGCCCCCCCCCCCCCCCCTTCCCCCATTTTGAAAAAAATATAGCACTATATACATTTCTACCTGGAAAATTAAAAATTTCCACCAAAACCTGTGCAGTGAATAGTAATAAATGTTATTAACGGATAACGTTTGTTTGTTGATTTATTTTATGAATTATTAACTATTTTCAGAAAATAATTTATTAACATTAATGTTGTTGTAACTTGTGTGGTATGTTTGGTTTATTTTTTGGACTAAATTTTGAAACTATAGAGCTATATAATATGGAAGTAATGAAACTTTTATGTGAATGGTTGGTGATGGGAAAATTATCTATAATATTTGATTTTTTGAAAGAGGAAAAATTACAAATAATTTGAAGCTAATAATGCAGCTTTGCCTCTAGTGTTGATGTCCCAATTCATGAAAATTTTCAAACAAAATTCCAAAAAATTACCACCGATTAAATCAGTATCAATCCAAATTGTGAAAATATGAGATTATAATGTTAATGAATGGGATGAAATTTGACAAAACTTGAGTAGATGTTAGTTTTGATTTTTATAAACTTTTTTTGTATTTATACTTTGCCCCCCAACTTCGAATCCTGGTTCTGTCCCTGGCTTTTTATATTTTTTTATAAAAATATTAAAACTTTCTTTAAATGGTTTATTAACAATTGTTCTAAACGATGCCTGTAAAATAACCATTTGTGGTAAGGAATCTGAAAATGGGAAGCAAGGATTCTAATAGTATCTCCGGATTAAGACCAAGGAACAACAAACAAGTACTGGGCAAGAATTCTAATAGTGTCTCCAGATCAACACCAAGGAACAACAAACAAGTGCTGGGCCTGCTGGCTAGACTCAGTCAAGAGCCTCTGATTAGGTCAACCTTGTGCTCATGAATCCATCAAGGAGACTCAAGTCAACCACTCGGAAGCCCTAAAGAATCATTAGGATTAATTAACTAGATAAGGACTCTAGAAAATTATAAAATAAAAACTAGATATGGAAGTTTACAATATCAAACATGGATGACACTTCATGATGTTAGGCTCGCCCTTGTTTTATAACTTGTTCATATATAATATGTGTAGTGGCGAAGCTGTTTTGGGGGGGTGTGGGTAGACGTGGCAAAACGGGCGGGTCGGGTCGGGTTCGGGTCGGGTCAATCGGGTTTGCGGGTTAAACGGGTCACGGGTCAAAACGGGTCATTTTTAAAACGGGTCAATCGGGTTGCGGGTCAAACGGGTCGCGGGTTGAGTCGGGTCATGAGTCGGGTCAAGTTGACCCGTATTTTTCAAACAATTTTTTTTTTTTTTTTTTGAAATAGATGCAATCTGTCAATTGTTTATGAGTTCCTTAATTGTGATTAGATTCTCACTAGTGATATTGTTACCAATTACCACTAAACACTTGAATTGATACCCAAATTTGGTGCAACTCCTGTTCCAGCTTTCTAGAAACTAATCTTGGTATAATCTTTAATCTATTTAAAGTAGGAAGAGAAAATAAAGGTGGTAAGTAAAAAATAACAAACTATAATGGAGTACATAACATATTAAGTAAAAAAGAATAAGTAAATATTTTATAAAAATTACACCTCAATCTAAATCTACTCAACATTAGTAAACGTGGCAAAACATGCGGGTCGGGTTCGGGTCGGGTCAATCGGGTCGCGGGTCAATCGGGTCGCGGGTCAAAACGGGTCACGGGTCAAAACGGGTCATTTTTAAACGGGTCAATCGGGTTACGGGTCAAACGGATTGCAGGTCAAACGGGTCGGGTCAAAACGGGTCTGACCCGTTTTGCCATGTCTAGGTGTGGGGGGGGGTGGTGGGGTGGGGGAGGGGGGGAGGGAGGGGACCCTTAGACTTACGAAATTTCCTATTTTAGAATTTGGCAGCCACAAAATTTAAACTTTCATTTTGGCTAAAATGACATCCAAATTTTATAATTTAGTTCATCAAAAATTAATTATTTTAGTCTTTAAAGTTTTATAATTGACCCTTAAACTTATAAATTAGTACAAAATGATTTTTTTTTTTTTTTTTTTTAGTTTGTACAACAAATCCAAAAACAATACAAAATTCCTTTTCTCCTAACCAATCCCTATACATATAGAGAGAGAGAGAGAGAGAGAGAGAGAGAGAGGGGTAAAAATAAACCCAAATCTATTTTCGAGAGAGAACCATAATACCTAGCATGAAAAAAAAAACACACACACACACAAAAAGAACCCAAATCTGTCTTGCGGTTACTCCATCATGCCATCAGTATCCATACTTGCCAGAAGTTAATCACCTTGTTGTGAGTCTATGACATCATCACTGGTATCACTTTATGTTTTATAAGATGTAATATATACTGTTAATTCTTGAAATGTTTTAACATATAATGTTTATAATATAGCAAGGGCATGATCAAAACAACATATAATGGTGTCTTTCATGATCGAACCAAACACATCAAGATAGAATGACATTTTTTTGTCATTGTGTGCGCGAAGGAATCATTGTCATGCCTTTCATTACTTCACACTTACAAGTTGCAAACTTTTTGATGAAGTCTCAATCCACTACCCACCTTCACTACTTAGTATCCAAATTAGTTACCATAAGCAAGTGTGGTACAATGAAAAGAAGCTTTCAAAAATACTCGTCACTTCAAACCAAGTGCCAAAAGGTCGTGAGTTATTTGGGCACTAGTATTGACTTATAGTTTCTAATATGCAAAAATTGTGATAATTGGGGTCGAATAGTGGCATACCATTTTGTGCGTTGGTAGTGCCCATGAACTTACCAAAAAGCCCAAATAGCAATGTATTATGGGTCATGGGGTGATGACTATATACGCAAGTCCCCTTTTCTATTTTTTCTCAAAAAAAATATATATCCAAATTAGTTGGAGGGGGTGTTAATTCATAATAATATTGTGGGATAGCCGAATAGGTGGCTCAAATAGGTTCATAATATTTGGGCTCAAGCCTTTTTAGAATATACTAGTGCATATCACCGCACACCCTTGGTGCGATGGTCACTCCACAAGTATAAGTGCTTGTGGAGTGTGGGGGGCAAGGGTTTAAGTCTCCAGGAGGGAGCTTCACACACATATACACTTAGATTAGGCTAGAATAAAATTCTATCTTGTATAAAAAAAATTTAAATAAAAAAAAAAAAAGAATATACTATTGCATTATGATTGTATATTAGGTTTCAAGCCCTAGTAATAAAGTCTTGCAATTATCATAATGTTTTCATTTGCACCATTATTCATATATAAAAGCTAACTTAAAAGTTACCATAGTTTTTAAATGGAGTTTGTGATATGCATTTATGTTAGAATTCATTTCTCTTTCCCTTATGTGTGCATGTGTATTTGTTTCTCCCAAAAAAAAAAAAAAAAATGCTTATGGGATTTATTATTTGCCCAATTTTTTTTTTTTTTTGGCAGATGCTATTTATCTATTAAATTTTAAGCCATCGATATTACTCAACCACTCAGAACTTGGAAGTAGCAGTCAAGCAGCCATCTTAAAATTGGTAGTAAACTGTAAACCCGCATAGGGATCTAAATAACTTTTTTTCATATATCAAAATATTTAGTTTTAGAAACAAAACAATAGAATCGACCATATATTATTTATAAATTTACTTTGAAATTCAGCCTCGTTGGGTACTCGTGCTGCCCTTATTCCTACTAAAGGTTTTATATTTTGTTTTTGGTAGTTGTCCAGTTTATGTCCCATAACACTGCAATTTATTAAAAATAAAGGCATGTGTATTGTTCCGGAAATTTTGATGATCTGTTCTAAACTTGACTTTCTTAAATGATAAAAAGGATCATTTTAAAAAAAGGCATGCATGTCTTGGAAGTTTTTTATCATTCAATTCTAATTTTTCCTTACGGAATAAACAACGTATTATTGAGCCACAAGGTTCTTTTTTTTTTTTTTTTAGAAAAAGAGCCACAAGGTTCTTAACAATAAGTACTACATAGTTCTTAAGCTCGAGAACACTAAAACAATATTTATCTCAAGCAAATTTTTCTTGTTACCCAAAAAAAAATAATAGAGAATATATTTGGCATATGCAGCAAGTATATTAAGGACCTGGTTGGTTTGAATTTTTCAAGTGGTTTAAATCATTATAAAAACTAGTCACTAACCCGTGCTATGCACGGGATTAGAAAATAAAAATTAAATATAATTATTTTATTTGAAAGTACATTTATTTGAAAATGAATAAAATTAAGTAAAAATATAACTGTACGCAAACTGCTGAAGGAAGATAATAATATTTTGAATTTGTACCACTTCTTGAATCAAAACCATACAAAAATCATTGCCTAGAAAGTAGTAACAATTTCAAATAAAAATGTGCAATATATGCACACCACAGCTAGTGGAAAAGAAATATAACTATGCAATAATACATTTTTTGCATTTAGATCCAACAGGAAAAAAAAATTCCCTTGAAGATGCCAAGCCTTGGCATATGATATGATATCTATAAAATGAACTTGCTTGCAGCTTCATGCAGAGTTGAAACACCAACATAGAGATCTGATATAGCCCCAATCTTCCATGGGTCAAATAATTTGGTGAAACATTAGACACAATCACTTAATTAAGAAATTAGTACAAAAGATCATATCAGGTTGGACCATTTTATTAGTTGAAAAAATTTTCAGCAAAGCCAAAGCTTATATACAAAAAATCAGTGAATTCCAAATGGAATCAAAGGCAACACAAATAATGGTAATGTTTATTGCAATGGTAAATATCTCTATTGAACTTACAGTTCATAAAGGTAATGTTTATTTCCATACCTACTATTTGTTTAGTAGGTATGTAAAGTTGACTTAATATGTATCCTTCTCAATTGCATTACACACGAAATGTCAAATTTTGAAGCAAGTCACATGGTTTAGTGAACCAAACAAAATCTAACACAAATAAATATCTAAAACATAACCAAATCTAACCTTTATACCTTTATCTAATCCAAATGCCTAAATCATAATCTATCCCAATAAAATACCCAAACCTAGATCATATTTGTTAAAGAAAATATATACTATATTTAACAATATTTGATGCACAAATTTTTAAATTAAAAAAAATACCGGGAAGAAAATATGACCTTTAGTTTGGTATCAATAGTGACATAATGAAAGCCAATCAATATATTAACTAACCCCTATGACAAAGAAAGACAACTCTAATCAGTAAATTTATTTGGTAGAACAAAATAGTATATGATTGATGTTAAGATGTGATTGATGTTAAGATGTGGTTGTTACTTAATGTCACCAATCACAACAATATAAAGAGAAGTATATAGGCTGCTGATCCAAGTATACTCTATTATCCATTAGAAACTGTTAGTAGAAAAAGACACATCTATCATCAAAAGCTTAGGTAACACACTAATGACATAAACCTAACCATCAAGCGTTAGTTTTAAAACCAACACAAGGTATGTAATAAACTAATAATTTAAAAAAAAATGGTGTTCAAAGTGGGATATAAGCAAATAAAAGTATCATTAAATAGAGACAACTACTAAAATGGCTTTCATAGCAATATCTAGAAATTCCTAAGAAAATAATATTCTCAAAACTAACCGCACACCACTTTGACTCCAAGAAAAATTATGAAAAGACCAGGATAAAAGTTCTAAAATTTTAAACCGCCTACTCATGTCAAACAAATGCTCAGATCAATGACCACTACAATTTTAAATCCTATCCATCATAAATAACCTAAAATTTACACATGCAAAACTGCAAAAATGCTGCTTTATTATTAGGGGGAAAAATTAGAGTAAAAGATTATCTGCATAGATATGACTGTGTCTCAAACCCAAGATTAAACTTCAGCCTTAATTATTTCAACAGCATACCAATTATGTTTTAAAAGTAAGTTTGCATCTGACAGAATTCAAGTAGCTAAATACATGCTGATCAAAATGAGCAAGTCCATTGAAGCAAAATTAAAAAAGGGAAACTGAAAAAGGTCAATCATGTTGCATACCAAATCTGCATTATCGATGATAGCAATATCTGCCTGTTTCAGTGTAGTCAACTCAAAGGCTCCCTTAAAGATCCAAGTGAGAGTTTTGGCAGTTACACCACAACATTAACCCATTGACCATTACTATATCTAGATCGTGCTGCAAGCTCCAGTGCTTTATCAATAATATATGCTATCAATATAACACCTCACTGAGTAAAAAATCTAAAGATTTTCTAAAACAAAACCCAAAAACTATTTAGCATCAAATCAACTGTGCCTAAAATTTTTATTGAACCCCATAAACAAAACTATCTGCAACAAACAGCCCATATATATCACTGAAAATTCTGAAACCACAATCTACATCAATATAAATTAATGTTTCAGCCAAATAAATTAATCACCAGGCCGACTCTTAGGCCTTTCAAAAACACCCAAAAAAAAAAAAAAACCATTAAATCGCTACTATCTCCACTACGAAACCCATCCATATCCACAATATTTTCTTACAAAACCTGTAGAATTGGATTTTCTATAAGTGTTTCCTTGACTTCAACAAAAAAATATATATATAGAGAGGAAAAAGGGTTAGGGATTGAAATCCATACATAGATAGATAACCTAATTGAAGACATATAATAACTACTCAACTTCAAGGCTCTGTTCTATGCCCAGATCAATGACCGCCACAGTTTTAAATCCTATCCATCATAAATAACCTAAAATTTATATTACACAAATTGATTTACAGATGAATTGTATTTTTGTAAGATGTAATGTAATTTTTCACGTCAAGGCAAAGTTAAATGATGATTCCAAAGAGAAACAACAAAAAGTATAGCGATGCGAAGGTCTATTGGCATATTAGAGACTTGTGATAGAATTTAACTTGCCTTTTTCTTTATACCTAACATTATAAAGAGAAAACATGACTTAATATGAAAAGAAAACAGAAACTTGGAAAGAGAAAAACTTTTTGATAAAATAGTATTAAAATGACTATAACATGAATCCACCCAAAAATTATGCCCATGACAAACTAAACACGTTACAATTGAACAAATACAGCACAGCGTCCTTTGCCACTAAACACCCTTACGTTTTTCTAAATCCAAATATGTTGCAATGAAGTGCTATATTAATAAACCGAACTGCCTCAGGTGAAATCCTAAGTCCATTGTTGCATGCTTATATGCAAATTGGGTCATGATCTATCAATTGCAGAAAAACCATGTAAACCAACTGACTTGCCACCTCCTCATTACAGTTAAGCTGCAACCAACTGAAGTTTGTGGACTAATGTGCACATGAGTTTTGACATCTGACATGATTTATATCTATTTACAAAAAGAAAATTTCAACATTAAAAAATAGCATAAAACCAAAAATGCACAATCCTAACATAAATCAAAAGAAGTGGGAATAAGCACATCAAATAGTCCAAACAATTAAATTTCTAGTATTCAAACCCAAGTCAGCACATCCCCAATCTGCATAAAGCAGAATGTAACAATGTCTAAGATATTAAACATAAATATAGAACTTATGACAGTTCATCTATACTATTATCCCAACACATGTACAGGCTTTTAACTTACATAGATGCAAAAATGCCAAGTAATAGCAGCTGCTCTTAGAGGCATTTTGTTGAACTCCTAGCAGATATAACCGAGAAATAGAACTTGGTTAATGTACAGGTGTTGAAAATTGAGGGAACCATAATTTCCAGTATCTAAGACATATTTAGAATAATGGAATTCACAATTCAAAAACAAATTGATACATCAAGTAAAATTTAAGGGACCAACATTAGACTACCTAAACTACTTCTGGGAATTTTTTTAAAAACAAATCAGGTAATAAAAAAGATAACAAAAAACCTATACTTGGGTTAGATATTGGAGTATAGTAGAAGAGGGCAGAGAGTAGAGCAAACATTTTCTTACAACCACACCCACATTTTCTTACTACATCACCCTTGTCTTATTTTTCCTCATTAATTGGCAGTTTTTTCCTATATCAATATTCGTAAGCCCAAAAAAAAAAAATTTGAAGTTTATATGATATCCCAAAGCATTAATAGGGAAACTAAAACAATTCCTTAACTCAACACAAATCAAACAAAACACAACAAAAAATCTATTTGGGTTTCTCATAAATGATCCTAGAAACCATTGGTTATGACCAATCATCAACCAACAATAATTCCCACAATAGATATTTGAATAAGAAACACATACCCACTTGAAAAAGACAGCCCTTGGCTTCTGCTTTGGGGATTTTGTGGGAAGTTTTTTGGGACTATGTGAAATCAATCAAAAAGGGAAAAAAATAGAAGCAAGAGATGCTTAAACTTAATACCTAATCTCGAATCAGTGGTAAAACAAAACTAAATAAATAAATAAATTCAGATAAAAGAAGAGGAGGAGGAGAAACGTACCTAATAGCAAGCGATCTGGTAGAAATTATGAAAAAACAGAGACAACTTGTAGTTGGATACTTGGGTTATAACCAATCAATGTGGCAAATTATGCAGAGGAAAATCATTAAGGAATTATTACCTTTGCTTGTTTAAAATAGAATCAACCAAAGACGTCTTTCTAGGATCAACATGAGCCACAATCTCTATATTCCTCACTATGAAATTCTACCAGAATTCAAATATCACTTAGTTTAAATAGAAGTAATAAAACTAAGCCCAAAAAGTATCATTGTGGAAAATTCTTTTTAACAAATATATTCAAGCAATCAAAATCAAGCAAATCCATCTTAGAATTACAATTTCAGGCACAATTACACAGACCCACTATGAAGACATACGCTTTTATCAAACCATTTGATTAACAAAATTGCATACAAAAGTAAAGCCAATAAAAAACACCAATAAAGGAAAACCTGAGAAAAACCGAGAGAGAACGGTCTGATACCCATAGTCATGCCCTTGCAAGACTTGGGTCTATGTTTGAGAAAGGGTAGAGGGTAGAGGTTTTACGCTTAACGATGGACTGAAAGGGAAAAACATAAGAAGACAATTTCACCGGCAGCAGTTTCGCTGTGTGACAGCGGCAGGCTAGTGGAGACAATCCTATATCCTATCTCTATTCACAGAGTTTCTTCTCGCAGAGGAAAAATGGGCAAAGGCAAAACTGAAGTGAAATTGAGAATATATAAAGAGACAGCTAAAGAACTTACCCACTGAAACGCTATGTGTGTATTTGTTTTTCATTTTAGGGAGTAAAATTTTGGTCAATGTGTCTGGAGGGTGAGGCTAAAAATATAAAATATTTGATTTTGGTTATTTGTTGGTTGGTTTTCAAAAAAAAAAAAAATCTTATTTGTTAATTTGTCACGAATTTAAAGAAGTGTTTTTCTTTTTTTAATTTCTGTAACTACTATTTAAGAGTGAAACATTTCACCTAAACCACTAAACGAAAACGCACAATATTTTGGTGTTTTAAAATGTAAACGTGGCATTAATTTGTGTAGTCACGTGACGCAATGAGACACGGTCAACAAAAAGTCAAACATTTCGGCTATTAGTTATTACTAGTCGTTAACTCGTGCGATACACGGGAAAGTTTTGCAAAAAAAAAAATATATATATATATATTATATTATGATACATATTTAAATTATATGCAATTACAATAATCTCATTTCTCATGTTCAAACCCATGCAATAATAAAAACACTAAATAAGAAATGTTATATTAAAAAAAATGACAAAAACCATAAAACCAAAACCAAAAAAACAAACTCACTTTTAAGGAAGTCAACTCTTTGAAGAATTGGAACAATTAGGACATATGGCATATGAAGAAACTTTCACTTAGTCAAACTATTGAATTCCATTAAGCAAAAACATATTAAGCAAAGAAGTTAACACTACCAAAACCCAAAATCCAAACCCACTTTTGAGATCTTAATTGGGCAATGAAGACGCTTTCCGCATTTAATGTTACAAAGATTGCATCTTAATTTATTGAGCTTCCTTTGCTTCAAGAAAACAGGAAGGTTTGCAACGGTCATGAATATCAGTTACTAAATTTCGGTGCATATCAGTCCGTAGGAAAGTTGTCATAACAATCATTGCCATTATTGTAAGCTAAAAGAAGAAAACAAAAGAAAAGGTTTATATTACTCATATTTGGGTATAATGAAATTTGATAAAGAAAAGAAAGTTTTAAAAAATACTATAAAGCTCATCTTACTTGAATGAACTTGAAGATGTAGACAAACGAATTCCTATTCATGAGCAAGAATTCTCTTGACAAGCAAGCTTTCACCAGTTCTGCCTTTTTGACACCACACTTTCTTGTTGTCAAAGCAGCCGGATGGCTTTTAGCCTTGTCCAACAGAGTTGCAAGTTCATCTCCGAGTTTCCGTCCCACATGGAAAGATTGGAATGCCTCAGCAAATTTCTTGACTATTACAAAATTGTAGGGCTCGTCTTTTTGTGCCCAGTACTGCTCCTTATCTTTCCTTGAAGTCACCTATAAATTGGTTATATATGAATCCAAATATGAGATTCTACTTGTAATGCTTACCTCTTTAGAAGATAATAATACTATTAGCATATATGAGACCCAAAAAAAAAAAAAAAACCATTATTCAAACTCACTTCTTGCAGGAAGTCTGCCACCCCTTTCCTCTCAGGACATTTAAAGCCCATTGATTCAAAAAATTCAAGCACTTGTTCACTAGAACCCTGGTATACAATCTGGCCATCAGAGATGAGAATAATGTCTCAAAAAGATTATAAGTCTCTGGTGCTGGCTGGAGGAGGGAGATGACAGCAGTTCCATTGAAAATGTGAACATATTGCTTGATTGAATTCACAATCTAAAAGTTGTTGAGCTATCCAAACCAGTAGATATTTCATCCATGAATAACACTTTAGATGGTCCAACCAACATCTAACCTATAATTTTAGTATTAGATATTATTGATATAGATGTAGAGAGAAAATGATTCTGTATATATGAACTGCAATTTGACTGTACCAGTTGTAACTCGTTTCCTTTGCCCTCCAGATTTTCCCCTTAACATTTGATTCCCAACTAAGGTATCTGCACAGACGTCCAATCCCAAAACCTGAAAACAACGTGGAAAATGAATAAAAGTGAACTATAATGATAATTTCTAAACAATTTTATAATCAATTCAACAATTTGCTGTTATTACCTTTAGAATGTAATCTGTCACCACATTCACCTCCCACCATTCTGTTGCCACTGCCTAGATTAGCAGAAGCAAATAAATAGAATGACATATAATGACAATACATATTTTAAGGAAGCTGTGAAAACCAGGATAGAAAAGATTGGTTTTGCATAAATCCCAAAAGCAACAAAACTGCTGCAAACCAACTAAGCCAATAACAAAAGCAAATCTTGAAACAGAGTCCATTACATAACCAAAAAACCAAAAATTAAACACATAATAGAACTAACAACACAAATATACATCAAAATTAAATCTCACATCAGACATTCACATTTTAAATTGCTACCCTACCCATTTACGAATTATTTTATTAAAACAATTATAGTATATATTTAACTTGATGCACTAAATCCAAAAACTTCATATAATCCCTTCCTTCGGTATAAAAATTCAACCATTCAAATATCTTAGTTGACTAAAAGGAAAGAAATCGTATTTGTAAGGAACCCATTTATTGTGTAGGAGAAGATGAAGAGTTTATTGCAATGCAACACCATTTCAATCTCTTCTACCAAAACAAATAATCCTAAAAAAAATTATGTTTTGTCTAGAATTGGTTTAATCTACTTCTTTTTCTTATGTTTTGTCTAGAATTAGTTTTCTTTTTGAATATTTGGGTTAATCTCCATATTTGTAACCAAATTATTCATTTCCGTAAAAATTTGATTTTAATCAGCTATAGTATAAATACTTAGATTTTTAACGACATGATTTTTTTTTTTTTGGGGGATATAATGAGAAGATTATATATCAAATTCCAAAGGAATTTCATTGAACATAATTCATGTAACACCAAAAGAACATATAATTTTAGATTTTAAAAAATTTTATAAGAAAATTTTCTATTATAACCAAATTAATAAATTCCATTAAAAATTTAACTTTTTTACAACCATGGTATAGCTACTCAGATATCACAACATGAGGATGGAAAAAAAAAAGTTGAATGAAAAGATCTCATGTCAAATTTAAAATGAATTTCATCAGACATGTGTCATGCAACACCAAAAGAAGACCTAAAAAATAAGTTAATTCAAAGCAACCCAAAAAGATGATTCAAGGAAAAACACTTACCGTTTCATCCCTTCAAGCAATCCAGTTCCCAACAAATAGACCCATGAGTACAGTATGTTGACCAACAACTTTGATGACCCTGAAACTGAAATTTTGCATTTTGATTGAACAATGAGAAAAACAGTATCCACGTCTATGATTAAAAACACAGAAAGATATAACTTTTCGAAACAAACTGTGTCGGTCCTATTTTTCCTACTGTTGGTGTACAGTTGCACCATTCCGTTGGGTATTTATTAGTATTTGCAGCACTTATCAATTAACCACGCAAGACAATTCAAACTATTCAAGCGTGAAGTGCTAAAAGTGCAAGCCAGAGGTATTTTTATATATCTAAAAATTTGCAACTCAATATTCAAAGTTATATTGAATTGAGTACGCTCCGGACTGATTATCAATGTAAAAAGAAAAAAGAATAAACTATTATAGTTTTCAATTTTCAGTTTTTAATTTATATTCTTTTTTTCTATTATATTGCCAATTCCTTCTGTATTCATGCAAGCAATATAACAACCCAAAAAGATAGCAAGAAAAAGTAATATGCAATTCAAACTATTCCGAACTAAATATTTTATATGTTTTACAATTCACATCCAGAATTCTAAGTAATTATCATGAAAAAAAAAAAAAAAAAGAACTTTATAAACTCATTTTCACAATTCCATAAATTTCATCCTTGCTTTTACACGCACACACATATATAGAAAATCTAATAATACTTCTATGTTTTTTTATGGTACAATTCTCACTATGATCATGACCATCAATTTCAAAGGGTTTTAGTCTCTACCACACTGCCACAATTCTATTTAGGTTTTTACCATATCTTAACGGTAGTGCCCTCAGATTTCTCATTCTTTCCCAGGATCCAAAACCCTTTTTTCCCTTCTCTTTTCCCTCAATTTCTCACCAAACAAATACAATCATAAGAAAATTGCAAAATAAAAATAAAAAGTTTTGGACTTACGGTGAACCTTTGGACTTGGTTTGGAACTTTGCTGGTCAAAAATTGTGAAGTCTTGCTACAAGTGCTTTTGCAGATAGGACAAAATTTATATGGAGGGAAATACAGAGAAAGGGTGAGAGAGAGGAAGAAGAGCGTATAGAGAGATAGAAAAAATGTTTTTTTTGGGAAGGAATTTGATACTTGAAAAATTTATAACTACCCATGTAAGACTCTTTTATATCTATGACGGTTTGGTTTTTTAAATAAACTGAATCAAGCCACCAACTATAACAAAAATTGTACTGAAACGGTTCAGTTATTTAAAAGACATCTCGTTTTTTTTTTTTTTTTTAATTTTATTTAATTTTATTTTTTTTAAATGGTAGTGTTTATTGATTGAGAAGGTGTTAACTGAAAAATGAAAAGATACAATTATTCGGTATTTTTTAACAATAATAAGTAGTTACCCATTGGAACTAAATAAGCAAACCACCGAAAAAACACAATTGTTTAATGTTTTAAACTGAATGTGTCAACAATTTATGTAGCCATGTAGAGGAATGAGAAGTGGTCAACGAAAAGTCAAACGTTTCGGCTATTAATTATTATATAGATATATAGATATAGATAATTAAATTTTAGTTTTATCTGATTTGAATTAATAAGATGATGAACTTTTTTAAGTGAAAAATCCATAAAAGTTACAATTACTTAAACATGGAGGGAAAAGTAAAACACGTTGAAAAAGCTGATCAGACAGGCCCCAACATGCATGTATATAGCTAGAGCAGCTGTACCTCGACAGGTTATCATAATAACAAAGAAAGTGGCAAATGATAGAAGATTTCTTAACTAGTTGGAACTCAAACTTCTATACTTTTTGAATATTTGAATCAAACATCGTAAAGCAAAAGGCCCAAGAGAAGCTATCAAGATGTACCGAAATCTAAAAGATTCATCAGGCGTGACAGCAAATACCGCAGATGCATATGTAACAAGCATTGAAGCTGTGGCAAACCATACTTCTAAATGGAAAGGGAACCTATATGTGAGGGACATAATGACAAGAACCGATGTTGAAAGAGCCAAGGTGTTAGAAAACAAGAAAACATAGTAGGCTTGTTTTTGAGACGCATAAATTGCTCTTCCTGCTTTGTGTCCATTTGGACCATATTTTTCATCTTGCCAAACCCCTCCAGGGGGGTTAACCCCAGCTTGAAAGGTCACTGCAGTAATGAGTGTGACAACTACTAAGAGAACGTTTCGCGCATCGTTTGGCGAGTCCCTTCCTTCCTCATATTGGAAATATCTGAACCAGCTCTTTGGAGTTGGAAGAGGAGGGCTAGCCATTTTCCTCAACCAATAACAATGTGCCAATATTCCAATGCTTGTGTCAAGGATTGAAAGAGAGTATATATATATATAGAGAGAGAGAGAGAGAGCAACTAGTAATATTTTTATACGCCCTTTGTTGTTATGATAAGTGTTATCTGTCTGTATATATAATTTCCAGTTGTGACTATTTCAAAATGTATGTCCATTAAAGTAATTTTATTTAAGGTTCAAGGAATATTTCTTTCTAATACCTTACATTTACTAGTTCAAAGTGAGGAAACTGGGAGTTAAGTCTTTAGTTATCCAGTGAAGTCAATTTTACACAACTAGGAAAAAGGGGCGAAAAGAGTTTGCTTTTGTTGAATATGATTTTGTGGCCAAAGAAAAATACAGAAAGTAAAAGTCAAATTTAGGTTTGGGGAGCCTATGCCAATCATGGTCAATTTGTTTAGTCCTCCCTTAAAATTCAAAGCCTACTATTATTTTTAATTGGGAAAAGGTAATAGGTGCCCTAATTAAGGATATTGAGATATAGAAAATATTTTTAAAAATATTTTATGAGAGAAAAAAAAAAATGTAATTGATTTTTTGAACAACTTTTTATATTTTTTATAAAAATGATAATAAAACTTTCTTTAAATGGTTTATTAACGAATATCATAAAAGTACTTATGAAGCCACATTTATTTTTAACAAATTTTTAACCATTTGTAGTTAGATTCTAAAGATGGAAAGCAAGGATTCTAATAGTGTCTCAAGATCATCGGTCTTTGACTCAGTCATCGCCATAGCTATCGTAGCTAGAGATTCTAATTGTAAGATTATGAAGGTTTGGGCTAAATTGCATGGAAAGTGCTCCCCTCTCCAAGCTTAAGCTACTGCGCTCTTGTGAGCGGTTCAAATTACTACTATCAAGTAAAATGGAGCTATGTCTTTGTTTTGAGCCCTTAATTTCCAGAGACCTCCCATCTAATTGGTCCTTAAGTAACACCATTTGTAATATTATTAGTATCTCTGAGTTTTGTCTTTGTTTTAGTTTCTATTGGGTTAAGTAGGTATGCAACTCTGTGGTTCATACCGCAGCAAAGCTTGCTATAAGCTACCTATACAGCGGTGCTTTTTATTACCGCTGCAATAGGTCTACTGCGGCACTTAAACAGTGACGCTGCTAACCGCTGCAATAGTAGCCACAAGTAAAGGTTAAAAGTGCCTTTAGCGGCGCTTTTTTGGTTTTAGCGGCGCTTTTGGAACACCGCAATAGCCCTTTTTCTTGCAGTGAATATCCCCTATTAACCCAATTCTTTTACGCAATATTTGTTTTTGTTTACAACGTATCATGCAACTTTTTTATACAAATTAGAGTTTAGGACAATGATAAGTTCTCTTAAATTATATATTATATATCCTTCTCAAAAAAAAAAATTATATATTATATACATATATATATTGTGGGGGGCACAAGAATCTACGGGCCCGGCTCGCTCACTTATAGGGAATCCACAGGCCCCCAAACTAAAGGAGGCCAGGTCCCAAGCCCGAAAGTAGTGAGCTCGATATGGCCAAAAGACACGTCCGAGGACCACTCCGTCCTCGGAAAGCCCAGGACCCCACTGACGAAAATGGGATACAGGCGAGCTTGAGAGGTCAGAAAATATCTCATGGAAATAGTCCTTAATACCCTTCCTTGACATAACACTGCCCCTAACAAAGCCGGGATCTTAGGCTTTATGGATCATCTACAGCAAATTTGGGACTAGACTGATGGGACAGATATCTGTCCCGGAAAGATCGACCCTACACGTGGACGAAGGACAACTAACGTAGGCTAGTATAAAAGAGAATGTTATGTGACCAAAGGTGGGACTCCCATCTGGCTTCTGGAGAAAGACTTGATGAAAGTGAGGGTCTGGATAAGACACGCCGGACATCACCTAAAATCCCACCGATGGGTGACCGGGAACAGCGCCCTCACGCCTCGGATCATATCCGAGGAGCCAAATCCTCCTAGATACAAGATTGAAGGGCCTGAATATCCAGCCCGAAGCTCTTCCTCATGTCGGTGTGCCTGTAGTCCGGCCCGAGATGCCGCCCCGCGACCCAACGCTGGCCTTTTGTTAAGCCCACTCTCTACAAATATCATTGTGAGGGATTTTCCTTGCGCGAGCCCAACAACGTTGATGGGCCGCTGAAGATTTTGTGTCCCTACATATATATATATACACACACATTTATTTATTTAGATATATGTTTTGAGTAATTAAGTCCCCTGGTTATTGTGTCAATACTATAACTCGGTCCATAAACAAAAATTTTTGGCTTCACCAGAGTTATAACAAAAACTCATGAACACTAACTAATATATATCAAATGTAAAGAAATTATATTTTTTTTTATTATTAGAAAAGAAGAATAAATCTAACATATGTAGTGAGGATATTAAGGGCCTATTGGGTTTGAATTTTTCAAGTGGTTTAAAAATATATATAAAAATAATTAAACTTGATTTATATCTTTCTTGGTTAACCCAAAAAACAAAAAGATAATATAATTTTTAACGTGAAAATTCCATAATATTTATAACTAAAGATACATAGAGGGAAAAAAAAAATCGAAAAAGCAAAATCAAACAGACCCATGCAAATTTGTACATAGATATAGCAGCTGTCCCACGACAGTTTTATGGCATAATAATACAGAATCGAAACATGCTAGACGTCTTCTGAACTTTATTTTTGATACAACTGATGGAAATTCAAACTTAGACGCTTCCTGAATTTTTGGGAATCTCCTCTCTACATTTTATGCAGAAATTCCCACTTCTACATTTGTCACACAGATTCTCTTGTTCTGAATTTTTGATCTCTTGTTCTTGATCTGCATGTGCTTTGAACTTGTTAGAGATATATATTGTTCATATTAGCCCAATGTAATAGGCCCAAACCTAATTCTACTTTGTGTGCAAGTCAAGTCTTCTACTTGTACTAGAAGTCTATTAGTCTAGGGTTTAGTCGCCTATATATACTCATGTTAGGGTTCATTGTAATACAGGTTATTGTACTACACTCTTATACACAATAAAGATGTAGCCCTTAAGGGATTCCTCCGTAGATGTAGGCCGTCAAGGCTGAACTACGTAATCCTCGTGTTCTTAATGTTCCTATTGTATGCCTCCCCTTCCGCATCCACTCTAGCATATACAACATGGTATAACACACATCACGATGCTAATATTTAACATGGTATCAGAGCTAAACTCCGTTCTTGGCATCAAACAAACATCTCTACACAACAAAGAAGATTCTCACGTGCACACCACCAACAGAAGTCACACATGCTTGTCTGCTGGATCTAGATTCCACGGCATCTCGCAGCCGCCACGGCTCACTGCTGTGTCCAAGATCCACAAACTCAAGCAAAGCCGTGACTTAACTTTTCAGATCTGTGCACATCAAGCCTTCGCCTATTGAAACCGACACCACAGACGTGCTCCTCGGCCTCCCGTGAGGAAAACCCAGAAATCCGGTCACCCGAAGCCCTGCCACGCGCCTCCACACGCCTCAGTTGTCTCCGGAAAATCTCCCACGCGCCGCCTCAGATTCCTGACTTCCAGATCGTGTTCTTGGTACACGCGCCGCCATGATGGCCTCCTCGTCCACCGATCTACAAAACCTAGGCACTCGACCTCCATCAGCAGCCGCAGAACTCTCACACGCGCCGCCGAATGTTCTTGACTCCTAGCTTGGATCTCAGCTACACGTGCCGCCAAGACGGCCTTGTCGTCCCCCGATCTACTTGGCCTGAAAATCTGGTGATCATACGAACTCACACGCGCCTTCCGGGTTTCTGGCTTCTCCTCCACGCGCCGGTGAACATCGCACGCTCCTGCCAGGCGCCGGAAAACTACTGCTGATGTAATCTGACGTCACCGGATGACGTCATCACTCCACGTCAGCAGCCATGCAAGCACCTCCACATCAGCCCTAGTCCACGTCAGCGACACGTCATTAGCCACGTCAGCAGTGTCGTTTCGTCAGCACCACGTCACCTAGCTGACCGTTGACCCGGACTGACCTGACCCGAACCACTCGGATCTGACCCGTGAGCACTTTGACTGTTGACTTTGACCCTGGACCAGTTGACTTTGACTTTTTGAGTCGACCTTTGACCAAAAGTCAAAATTTCCACTTGACCATATAAATCAAACCTCGTAGCACAAAAGGAAAAGCAGCTGCAGTCAGGACGTACCGAAATCCATGAGATGCATGAGGTGTGACGGCAAATATGGCCGATCCGTAAGTTACAAGCATTGAAGCTGTGGCAATAAATACTTCTAAATGGAAAGGGAAGTTATATGTGAGAGACATAATGACAAGAACCGAAGTGGAAAGTGCCACAGTGTTAAAAACCATGAAAACATAGAAGGGGTTTGTTTGAGACGCGTAAATGGCCGTCCCTGCAGCATGTATTATAGCACATGAAGGGTCAGATGGCAATCCCTGATTACTTTTTTCATCACATAAAGTCTGATTCTTTTTCATATCATCTTGCCAAACACCACCAGGAGGGTTAACCCCAGCTTGAAAAGTCACTGCTGCAATTAGAGTTGCAACTATCAACAGAATGTTTCGGACTTCGACCGTCTTGTCCGTTATTGGGTCATATTGGAAGTCTTTAAACCAGCTCCTGCTTCTCTTAAATGGAATGCAGCGATCCATTAATTTTTCTCAAGCAATAACAATGTATCGATGATTGTGTTGTGTCCTAGACTTATCTATATATAATAGAATGAAAGTTATATGCTTGTCTCTATTACTATCTGATGGTTCACAAGCAATAATAGGAGTAGGACTACAACTTTTATATGATTGATTTTTGCCACAACTCTACCATTTATAACTTGCCATATAAATAAGTTGTGACAAAATTTATTGTGTTATCATTTTCCAATAGTCCACTTATCCTTTCCTTGGGCCCAAATGTTTGGTACATTATTGGAACGCGCATACTGTAGATTGGTATACGTGATTCGCGTGGGTTGCATGTCCATCCATATCCATTCGGTGGCTTACGTGTTCAAAAACATATTACCCTACGACTCAAAAGTTTATTGCATAATGTTATTAACTATACGGTAACGTTAGAAATCTATAAAAATAAAAAGAGTTGATTTACTTTCTGTACGGCACCGAGCTCCCAAAGTCCATACTTCCCTTGGGCCCAGATCCGTCTGGGCCCCGGGCCCAAGCCCATACCGGCCCTGGATGCAGGCCCGGCGCCGAGCTTCCAAAGCCCGTACTGTCCTTGGGCCCGGACCCTTCTTGAAACTGCCTTAAGGTAAAAACAGGTTTTGAGCACAATGTTCCCGGAGTTTTTCCGGTTATTCCTTCCCGGAAGAGCGCTTGAGTCATGCCCGGGAAGGACACGATATGAACGGGGACGCGAGTTGCCGAACATAATCGGCGCAAGTGGAAACAAGTTCCAAGATCATAAATGCTGCACCGCCCTTCCACCTAAACGGCCACTTTAACCAGATGATACTGGACCCTTAGTAGCACTAACGGTGATTGTAATCATGGTCTCCCCACTAGCCTTGACTATAAATAGAAGAAAGTTGGGAGAAGAGGGGGTTCAGAAAAATGGAGAGAAAATAGTCAAGGAGAGAGCTTTTCAACTGAATGCTGCTTTGAGTCTCTCTGCCGAGAACGACCCATTGTAGGAAATCCTTAAACCCACTACAAATAAATTGTGAGCCCAAGGGATCTAAGGCCCAGAGTTCTTGTACTTGGTTCTTACAATTGGCGCCCACCGTGGGGCCATCCTACGAAGCTGTGGTTCGAGTGAGACTCAAGCAAAGAAGATGTCTGAGGAGCGTTCAAGAGGGCACGTTCCGAGCAATTCCGCAGGATCTTCCCGGGGATCGACGTGGAGGGAGAGAAGGCAGAAGCGGCTGGAGGATAGGGAGCATTCAAGAGGAGAGGAAGGGTCCGGACTGGGAGAAGGATCGGACCAAACGCACCGGACGATTTCAAACGTCTCAGCACATCGGCAACCTGATGATAGAGACCGGGAGCTGGAGCGGTTGCGCAGATTGGTAATGGACTTGGAGCTGGAGGCAAGGGGTCGGCGCCAGGAAAGGTACCACAACCCCCAACATAGGAGGAACCGTGGCGAGGAAGGTTCCAGCCGACCTGTCACGCAACAACGCCGAGACCGATCCCATTCTCAAGAGTCACGTCGTCACCCCCGGGATATTCGTCGTAGACGGGACCGTTCCCGGTCACATGGGTATGATAACCAAGGGTCAGAGTCGCCAGAGGAGCAGCAGCACCACAACGCCGCAATGGATGCCATGAGCAGGGCCTTGCGGATGGCGGCCCGGTCTCCATTCTCGGATGAGATTGAACGGGCACCCATGCCGAGCAGATTCGCGCGCCCACCATTCAATTCCTATGAGGGGAGGACAGACCCCGTGGAGCATGTCAGTCATTACATCCACATGATGTCGTTGCATGCGCACAACGACGCATTGATGTGTAAAGTATTCCCTTCCAGTCTCGGCTCTACCGCACTGAGGTGGTTCAATGGGTTGCGGAAAGGTTCTATACACAGCTTCGCCGAACTGATTCAGGAGTTCGGCAGCAGGTTCGTAACATGCAGCCGAGTGCAACAACCGGTCGACGCGTTGCTTTCCATGAAAATGAGGGTCGGGGAAACCCTTCGGAGTTATGCCAGCCGATACTGGGAACTCTACAATGAGATTGGTGGGGGAAACGAGAAGATTGCGGCTAGCACCTTCAGGATGGGGCTCCCCGAGGATTCTGAACTACGGGAGTCGTTGACAAGAAGACCCCCGGAGAACATGAGGCAACTGATGAGACGCATAGAGGAGTACAAACGCTTGGAGGATGACCGGCTGCAAAGCAGGGGGAAAGCTCCTTTTTCGGGGAGATCTCGGCAAAACATCTTGCCGCCAAAGCCGAAAAGGGACTTCAGAATGCAGGAACCAGAGGTGCAGTTCGAAGGGGTTAATGTGTTATTTAAAGAGCCCGTGCACAAGATACTGGAACGGATAAGGAACGAGCCATTCTTCAGATGGCCGAACAAAATGGGGGGCGATCCATCTCGGAGGAACCAAAGCCTGTACTGCACTTATCACAGAGACAAGGGGCACACCACCGAGCAGTGTAGGGTATTGAGAGATCATCTCGGGCAGTTAGTGAAGGCAGGGCACCTGAAAGAGTTTGTAGCAGATTCCACTGACCGGGAGACCGAGCAGGGCGTCCCACAGAGAAGGAATCCCCCTCCACCACCCCGGGGAGTGATCAACGTCATTCATGCCGCACCGAGAGGGACAGCAGCGGCGAAGATGGTGATGACAGTGGCTTGCGCGGGGGGAGAATCATCCAAGAAGCAAAAGAGAGTTGGACGACCGGACATCTCGTTCGGAGAAGATGATTTCGAAGGAACCATCCAACCTCACGACGACGCTTTGGTGGTCACAGCCCGGATAAGCGGATTCTTGGTGAAGAGGGTGATGATTGATCAGGGTAGCGGGGCTGACGTCATGTACCCGGACCTCTTCGAAGGGCTCGGGTTAAAAACCCAGGATTTGGCGACGTATAACACGCCATTGGTCTCGTTTGACGGGAGAATTGTGATTCCCGAGGGGCAAATCTCACTCCCAATGGACATGGAGGGCAAGGAAGTTGTAGTTACGTTCATAGTAGTCCGATCATTCGCACCCTACACCGCGATCCTGGGGAGGCCGTGGATTCACGCCATGGGGGCTGTTCCGTCCACCCTTCACGTAAAAGTAAAATTTCCTACTGAGTACGGGGTTGCGGAGGTAAGGGGGAGTCAGAAGGTGGCGAAGCAATGCCTCGTAGCCGCGGTCCAGTGGGAAAAGGAACAGCTCGGCCAAGCTGAGCACGCCGAGAAGGAGACAGCATAGCAATTACAGATACCCCAGGAAAAGGGGGCGGACGTTGCCGAGGAGGTGCTGAAGGTAAGAATTCTCCCAGATAGTGACAAATTCTTCCAGATAGGTACAAGCATGGGTGACCGGGAAAGGGTAGAGGTGTTGTTGTTCCTGTTGCAGAACATAGATGTCTTCGCGTGGAACCCGTATGAAGTTCCCGGCGTAGACCCCGAGTTCATTGTTCACAAACTCAATGTGGACCCATCATTTCCTCCGAAAAAGCAGAAGCCGAGAAGAGCATCAAAGGAGCACGTCGATGCAGTAAACCTGGAGGTCCAGCGACTGAAAGAAGCCGGGGTCATAAAAGAAATATTCTTCCCAAGATGGCTAGCAAACACTGTCGTAGTAAAGAAGAAGAGCGGTAAATGGAGAGTCTGTGTGGACTTCACCGATTTAAACAGAGCATGTCCCAAGGATCCGTTCCCGATGCCCAAGATTGATCAGTTGGTGGATGCCACGTACGGGCACCCGAGAATGAGTTTCCTGGACGCCTTTCAAGGGTATCACCAGATTGCCTTAGCACCCGAGGACCGAGAGAAGACAGCATTTATATCTCCGAACGCGAACTATCACTATGAGGTCATGCCGTTTGGATTGAAGAATGCCGGGGCCACCTACCAGCGTATGATGACAAGGATGTTCCGGGAAAAAATTGGCTGCACGGTTGAGGTTTATATCGACGACATGGTAGTAAAGAGCAGAAAAGAGTCGCAGCATACTGAAGACCTTCGGGGAATATTCGAGATACTACGACGACACAGGCTGCGCCTCAATGCCGAAAAGTGCACTTTCGGCGTGGGGGCTGGCAAGTTCCTGGGCTATCTGATCTCCACTCGGGGAATAGAGGCTAACCCCGATCAAATAGAGGCAATCAATCGCCTGAAACCCCCGAGCAACCCTAAGGAGGTGCAGGTGCTCATCGGGATGTTGGCCGCCCTGAACCGGTTCATCTCCAAATTTGCCGATCGCTGCCGGCCATTCTATCAACTTTTGAAGAAGTGGAAGGGGTTTCAGTGGGACGAGAGCTGCAATGAAGCTTTTCGAGAACTAAAGGAGTATTTGGCAAAGGCGCCGAGGTTGACGGCCCCAGAGCCCGAGGAGGATCTGTTTATGTACCTTGCAGTAACCAATCATGCCGTAAGCGCTGTATTACTAAGGGACCGGGGAGTGCAAATACCGGTGTATTACGTAAGCAAAACTTTGGTCGATGCCGAGACAAGGTACCTGCCGCTTGAAAAGTTGGTTTTGGCCTTGGTACACGCCACGAGGAAGTTACCACACTACTTCCAGGCACACACAGTGTTCGTCCTCACCGAGTATCCATTACAATCACTGTTGAAGAGGTCCGATTTCACAGGACGGATTGCTAAATGGGGAACTCGGTTGGGATCGTTCGACATAAGATACCGACCTAGAAGCTCGGTGAAAGGGCAGATTCTCGCTGATTTCATCGCGGAATTTACACCTAAGAACGAAGGCCAGGTAATCTGTAGGGCAGAGATTCGCCCATGGAGGTTATTTGTGGACGGCGCAGCAAACGCTATGGGGGCCGGGGCCGGTATTGTCATAATCACCCCTGAGGGTATGCGACTGGAACATTCCTTCAGATTGGGGTTCAAAGCCTCGAACAATGAAGCCGAATATGAGGCCTTGTTGGCCGGACTAAGGGCAGTATTGCATCTGGGCGCCAGGGACGTGGAAGTCTACTCGGACTCTCGGCTGGTTGTTTATCAGATCACTGGTGACTTCGAGGCTCGGGATCCCCGGATGAAAGCTTATCTGAGTACGGCAAAGCAGATTATCGGTCAGTTTGGAACGGTAAAAATATCCCAGGTAGCCCGGTCGCAAAACAAGCATGCCGACTCTCTTGCCACGTTAGCCTCATCGGCTACCGAGGACACACCAAGGCTTATCACGATTGAACTGGTAAGGGAACCAAGCATCTGTGTGAAGACTGCCCTCGACCGGGCTGGGGTAGAGGTTGCGCAAGTGGCGGTGCCCGGATCATGCTGGATGAACCCAATCATAGACTTTCTTTCCGAAGATAAAGTTCCAGAGGATGAGGCCGAGGCCAATAAGATTCGACGAATGGCTCCCAGGTATTGGTTGTCTTCGGACCGAAAGTTGTACAGAAGGTCCTTCGCTGGCCCTTACCTCTTGTGCCTGCATCCTGAAAAAATCCAGGAACTTCTAACCGAGCTGCATAAAGGAGTATGCGGCGGGCATGCCGGGGGACGATCTTTAGCACACAGAGCAATGACGCAGGGGTTTTGGTGGCCACAGATGCAGAAGGACGCCGCCGAATATGTTCGAAGTTGCGAACAATGTCAAAGGCACGCCCCAATGATCCATCAGCCTGCCGGACATCTAAACCCTGTCAGCAGTCCGTGGCCATTTGCACAATGGGGGCTCGACATCCTCGGGCCATTCCCCCGAGCAACGGGGAACCGCCGTTTCGTTCTGGTGGCCGTGGATTACTTCACAAAGTGGGCTGAAGCTGAAGCCTTAGCCAATATCCGGGATACCGACGTGAAAAAATTTGTGTGGAAAAACATAGTTACAAGGTTTGGGGTGCCGAATTCCCTAGTGACAGACAACGGGCTACAGTTCGACAGCAACGCTTTTCGGACATTTTTCAGCGAGCTCGGCATCAAGAACAAGTATTCGACCCCGGCATACCCCCAGAGCAACGGCCAAGCTGAAGCAGTGAACAAGACTATTTTGAACGGGCTCAAGAGAAGGTTGGATGGAGCGAAAGGAAGGTGGGCAGAAGAGCTACCCAGTGTTTTGTGGGCCTACCGAACGACCCCCAGGAGATCCACGGGGGAAACCCCATTTTCTCTGGCATACGGAGCAGAAGCGGTAATACCAACCGAGGTGAGCTTGTGCAGCGCGCGGGTTGCCGGGTTCGACCCCGTGCAGAACGCCGACCTTATGATGGAGCAGTTGGATTGGCTAGAAGAATGCAGGGAGGCCGCGACCGTACGTCTTGCCGAGTATCAACAGAAGCTGGCGCAAAGGTACAACCGAAATGTGAGGACCAGGGAATTCAGCGCTGGGGAATTGGTGTTAAGAAGGGTAGTAGGGAACATGCGGGACGTGGCTGCAGGGAAGCTTGCTCAGAGTTGGGAGGGACCATACAGAGTCACAGCCATCGCAGGGGCAGGAGCTTACTACTTGGAGGACCTGGACGAGAGGCCGCTCCCCCGACCATGGAACGCCAACAACCTGAAGAAATTCTACGCGTAACCCTCGATGTAAGTCAAAACTTGTATTCTGTGAAGACTAAGAGTATGATGAACCTTTTTGTCATTGCTGTTTTTGAACCAGTAGCCGCGCATTAAGAGAATCGCCGAGCATGTGAAAACCGAACAAGATCCTAAGGACAGAAACCTGACACTCGGCTCGATCAATATCGCCGAGCAGGTGAAAACCTTACAAACAAAATCCTAAGGACAGAAACCTGACACTCGGCTCGATCAATATCGCCGAGCAGGTGAAAACCTTACAAACAAGATACTAAGGACAGAAACCTGACACTCGGCTCGATCAATATCGCCGAGCAGGTGAAAACCTTACAAACAAAATCCTAAGGACAGAAACCTGACACTCGGCTCGATCAATATCGCCGAGCAGGTGAAAACCTTACAAACAAGATACTAAGGACAGAAACCTGACACTCGGCTCGATCAATATCGCCGAGCAGGTGAAAACCTTACAAACAAAATCCTAAGGACAGAAACCTGACACTCGGCTCGATCAATATCGCCAAGCAGGTGAAAACCTTGCAAACAAAATCCTAAGGACAGAAACCTGACTCTCGGCTCGGTCAATATCGCCGAGCAGTTGAAAACCTTACGAACAAGATCCTAAGAACAGAAACCTGACTCTCGGCTAGATCAATATCGCCGAGCATGTGAAAACCTGACGAATAAATCTTAAGGGCATACACCTGACCCTCGGCCCAGTCAAAATCACCGAGCATGTGTGAAACTTGCAAATTAAATATACGAAACTAGTTCCCGGTTAAAATCGAATACTCGGACAAATGAAGACCTTGAAAACAAATGCTCGGATAACGAAAACTCCATTCTCGGTCAAACCAAAACCTAATAAAAACCTATGCCTTTTTACAAAAATTAAGTCCAAATAGCGCTCTCAAAACTACAGGTTCTCCGGGGTAACATTCTGTCAAAAGGCCATAGCACAGGTATAATTCAAGCAAAGCACAAACGGAAGTAATTTCACTCAACAAATTGAAACAGGAAAAGGGAACGGACTACCAATTAAACAAGTAAAAACAAATTGTTCAATCACCACATCCCGGTGACATGGGCAAATAAAACCAATAAAATAGTGCAACGGTTCAGTCACCACATCCCGGTGACATAGGCAAATAAAAATGAAATAAAAAGAAAATAAAGTCAACTAGGGGGTTGAGTCGGCGGGGGCACTTCCTGCTGGACGGTCAGGGTGAGAGGCTGGGCCTCGTCAAGAAGTTCCTGCACGGTAGGTATGCTCGTCGCCTCCAGTTCCTCGGGCTCAGCATGGGAGTCGATTTGTTCAACCAACTCCCTCATACTAGCCGTCTCCTCCTCGTCAAGAGCGGCCGGGGCGTCCTGGCCGGCAGGTTCAGGGTTCGGGAATGGGACTTGGCTGGGGTCCCTCAGCGGTGAATCCTCAGGAACTCCCATTGCCTGAAGAGCAGCAAACCATCCGGCCTCAAAACCCATACGCCGAGCCCCAGTAACCACCGGCTCTGCAGAGTTCTCGGCATCTGCGAAACCTACATCGTACCACTTCTGCTCCGCGGCCGCCAAGCCGGCCCTGAGATCGGCTATCTCGTCAGCATGAGAAGTGTTGAGGCTGAGGGCTTCGGCCAGCTTAAGTTCTGTCTCATTTTGCCGGGCCAGGAGTTCGGCACACCTTTTTTCAGCCGATGCTCGGAACTTCTCCGCGGCTGCAGCCTTCTTCTCGGCAGAATCAGCAATCTTCGCCTTTTCCTTAGCAGTTTTCATTGCTGCCTCCCGCGCCTCCTTCTCGCGCTCATTCTCCTCATCAAGCTCCCGAGCCCGGGCAGCCACGATATGAGCCAGTTGAGCGGCCTAGCAAGCACGGGGGTTAACAAGGGAATCCGGGGAAATCTATATATATATATGCGAAAGTGAAGAGATAAAAGAATTACCGCAATGGCGTGCCACTCTAACCGGCGCCCCACAGACTCCTCGGACCCATCCTCGAAAGCATGCACGTCTTCGGGGAGTTGGAGAGCTCCAGCCAAAGTCTGGGCGATACGACCGCCCTCGCCCTTATCCCACATCCGGATGGAGGCGGTTGAGGGCAATGGCTTGCCGTCCAAAAGGAACTTAGGCTCCCACGCTGGAGCCACTTGGGAGGAAGACGCGCCCCCCGTGCCAGCCTCGGTTGGCGGCTCGCGGATAACGATCCCGCCGGTTGGACGGGGAGGAGTCTGAACTACGGCGTCCCCCGGACCCGTGGAATGTTGCTCGGTAACTTTCTGTTTCTTCCGGGCACGTCCGGACTGCGAGGGGGGAGGAGGTTGAGAAACTGGACCCCGACCCTGAGTAGGCGGGGGCTGGTTGGTCGGCCGGGCGCCAGGCACGAACCTGTCAAGGGTCATTGCTCTCCTTGCCACCATTCTTACTCCGGGCTGGATCGCTTCAGCTAGCAGGTTAGCCGCGTCTGTCACTTGCTGTTGGTGCTCGGCAGGTCGATCCTCGGGATGGGGCTGCTCTTGGGCTTGGTCCCCTTGTTGTATGGCTTCGTGAGCTCTCTCTCTAAGGCGCCGGGATACCCGTTCCGCGGAATCGTCTCGTAGGGGGGCTAGTTCGTCCGCGGTAGTGAACTGCCGACCAAATTCCCTCGCTTCCCCGGTTGTAAGCTTCGGCGGCAAGAAGTTCACGTACCGGACGTCTATGTACGATAGCAGGGGGCTGTCTACTATCAACGCCTGCTTGAAAGGCTGCCAGGTAAAGTAAACCGGTTCCACGCCGAGGATCAGGTGGGAGGCCCGGAGTTGCCCGTCCCAATGCACAAAGATCTCGGAACGAAGGACGAAGTTTAGGTCCCTGACGTGGACTGCTCTGAGATCCTGAGCAAAAACTTTGCCGTCTGCGAAAGAACAGATAACGCGTTAGCCTTTAACAAACAAAAATTTTTTTTTTTCTTTTACTCAAACAACTATAAGAAGGGGAGGGTACGAACCCACTTCACGGCGTGTGAGAGGGCAAGGGATCTCCCCGGCAAACCAATTGCCGCGCACCCTGACGAACTCCCCGGCGGAGTTCCTGTTCGAATCGGGTAGGCAAGATATCAGCCGTACCCGAGCATCCCTCGTCTTTAAATAATAATTTGTGGACTTGCTCCCACAGAGGCTGTACATTTGGTTAATATCATGTTGGTCTAATTGTAAGTTAAAGGTTCGGTTCAATTGGCTAACACAACTAACTACCCGGTAAAAATTGGGGGGAAGCTGGTCGGGGCACAACCCATAGTAGATGAGTGTGTTTATCAGGAGGGGATCTACCGGGAACCTAACCCCACCTTCTAAGATGGACATCAAAGGAAAGAAGGCTGTACCCTGCCCTCGGTGGAATTCCATATCACTCTCGTGACAGTAGGCCACGTCCACGTCACTGGGAATGCTAAATTTACTCCTAAAGGTGGCCAACGCAGCCGGGGTATCTAGGAGGTAAGAATAACCCATCTATAAAGCCTAAAACTATAAGAATAAACTCAAAGAAGCAAAGCTGAAGGAAAAGGAAGGGGAAGGAAGACTTACTGTGGGTTCTAAGGAGGAAAAGAGCGCTGAGCGAGCAAGCACACAGAACTATGGTCGGCAGAGAGTAAACGCTAAAGATCAGAGGCGAAGGAAAAATGGAATGATGTGTGGAGAAGGACTATTTATAGAGCCAAAAGAAACGGGGGGAGAGGAAACGCTTTATCAAGCAATAAATGGGCACAGCCTACGAGCGACCCAACGAATGCCAAGCGTAACTGATGTGCGCGCCGCTTCGGTTTGCGAACCGTCAGGCAATAATGATGACTGAGCCTGGCGCCGCGAAACGGCGCGTCTTTTGAGATGAATGTTAATTAGAAGTGACAGCCAGAAGCCCAAGGCTAGAAGACTCCTGGGATCAAAAGGCCTTAAACAGCACCTTGATTCTCCTCGGCAACCGAGTATGAATCAAGGGGGGGCTATTGTACGGCACCAAGCTCCCAAAGTCCATACTTCCCTTGGGCCCAGATCCGTCTGGGCCCCGGGCCCAAGCCCATACCGGCCCTGGATGCAGGCCCGGCGCCGAGCTTCCAAAGCCCGTACTGTCCTTGGGCCCGGACCCTTCTTGAAACTGCCTTAAGGTAAAAACAGGTTTTGAGCACAATGTTCCCGGAGTTTTTCCGGTTATTCCTTCCCGGAAGAGCGCTTGAGTCATGCCCGGGAAGGACACGATATGAACGGGGACGCGAGTTGCCGAACATAATCGGCGCAAGTGGAAACAAGTTCCAAGATCATAAATGCTGCACCGCCCTTCCACCTAAACGGCCACTTTAACCAGATGATACTGGACCCTTAGTAGCACTAACGGTGATTGTAATCATGGTCTCCCCACTAGCCTTGACTATAAATAGAAGAAAGTTGGGAGAAGAGGGGGTTCAGAAAAATGGAGAGAAAATAGTCAAGGAGAGAGCTTTTCAACTGAATGCTGCTTTGAGTCTCTCTACCGAGAACGACCCATTGTAGGAAATCCTTAAACCCACTACAAATAAATTGTGAGCCCAAGGGATCTAAGGCCCAGAGTTCTTGTACTTGGTTCTTACACTTTCTATGATAGAAAATAAAGAAGAGAAAGAAAGACTGTTGTTTACAAGCAAATTAACCTGCAATATATCTTTTTTTTTTTTTTTTTTTTTTTTACCTCTGTTGTTTCGTTATATTGAATATGTAGATGGAATTTTTTTTTTTGTTTTTTTTTTTGTTCACTCTTTCTTCTTTTCTTTTCTTTTCTTTTCTTTTTCGTATCTCATTAAGTTGAAAATTTTCTCTTTATTTTACAAGCAAACCTGCAATACATCATTGTTACATTTATCAGCTGTCAAAAATTAGTGTGCATAATTCATAGGGATCGACCACTAAATTTGACTCACAAAGCGTAAAGACAAATAAGTGGGCTATTAAAAAAATAGTGAGTGGACGAGTTCATGATCTAAAGCAAGGAAAACAACAGCTATAAAGTGCAACAAAAGGAACTTAGTGTTTTCTAATTATGCATGCACTTACTGCTCAGGGAAAATGACATTTAACTATATTTCAAACTATATAGCAAAATACTCTTGTTTTTTAATTTGATATTGTTGATGTCAAGTTTTGTGTGGAACTCGATATTGGTAATGTCAAGTTCTTGCGTATTTTTCTACTTAAATTATTTTGAAAATTTTGTACGAAATATGACAATAGAAATGTTGAGTTCTACTTTAAAATACTCATATGTCGAGTTCTAAAAAAGTGGTATTTTGCTAAAATAGTATTTTGCTAAAGTAGTTTGAAAAGGAGATTATTTGGCTATATAGTTTAAAAATTAAGGTTATTAAGCCCTTTTTTCCGTCTAAAGATTGAAAGTCTTGGATACAATTTTTGTCACTACCATGATATATGTAATTATAAGTGATAAAGAAAAAGTAATGAGTTTATCTGCATGTGATAATTTATCAATCACTATTACACATGTTATTAAATTGTAGCAAAAATTGTGACAAATGATATGGTAGTCGAAAAACTTGTCTAAAATTGCTTAATAGTGCAGTATGTGATGCATGAAAATTATATTTTTGTGCTCAGTAGTGCTAATTAATTGCGTACGGAAGGAGTCGTTAACAAACACAATCAAAAAAATTTTGAGATTATGTTGTACAGAAATTAGATAATTCTTTTGGAGTCCAAAGCTTCTGTCCCACTTTTCCTACTCTACTCTATACTCCACCAATAAAAATTTGCCACATGTTCACCTAATTAATTAATTACTACCATTAATTAATAATGGTAGTATTAATAAGTCAATAATGGTAGTATTTAATTAATTAGGTGAACATGTGGCGAATTTTTATTGGTGAATTATAGAGTGGAGCAGGAAAAGTGGGACAGAAAATTTGGACTCATTATTTTGGGATCTAATCTTGCTAATCCGTGCAATTCTCATCATATTTAGGGATCTTTGCTAATTATTGGAGATTATTATGCAAATATTTGTAGATACTCAGTTTTTTTTTTTTTTCCTTCCAAAATGACACGTGAGAAGGACCATCCGTTGGAGAAATTTTTCTTCTCATAAATTATTAGAGATCTGATTAGTAGGGGAATTGAGTTAATTTGTTTGGGGGTAAAAGTAACATACATGCCTCCTTTAGGGCTCACTTAGACCAACCAAAAAGTTTTCTCCCCAAAATGAGGAGAAAACTTGGTAGAAAATATCTAATGGGTGAAGGACAAAAATGCCCATGTGCAACGCCTCCTTTAGGGCTCACTTAGACCAACCAAAAAGTTTTCTCCCCAAAATGAGGAGAAAACTTGGTAGAAAATATCTAATGGGTGAAGGACAAAAATGCCCATGTGCAGCTTGCACATGGGCTTCTATATGTGTTATGCTTGCACATGGGCTTCAATACGTGTTATGCTGTGTTGTGTTTTTTTATTTTATTATTATTATATATTTAAATTCCAGTTTTAATAATTGTATGATTTTTGTTCTCATTCATTTTTTTTTCACTTGCTTTGTTGGGCTTCAGTACCCTGTTAAGTGTTTCTTTTGTCCTCATTTCAGTCTTTTTTTTTTTTTTTTTTAGGCGTGATTTTTATTTTTTACTAAATTTGGGTTTTTTTTTTCTTTGGTGGTTTGTCATTTTTTTTTTGTTTTAATTAGGCATCATTTTTTAACAAGAGTATATAAGTAAATTTATAAAAACTCATTTTTTTCATCCCTCCACTTTTTCACTCCCAACCAAACAAAAAGGAAAGAAATTAAAATATTTTCTATCCTCCCACCATTTTCTATCCTCCCACTTTTCCACTCCTCCAACGAACTGAACCCTTAGTCCCATATGAAAGTGGTATATTGTGAAATAATTTATGTCCCTTGACTTATTCATAGAGAATAATTGTAATAATGAGGCTTGAATGAGTTTGGCTTGTATTTTTTGTTCTTGTGCACTAGAGATGGAAGTATATTGAGATTAACCCCGTCCCCCCCAAAATTAATATTCTATATGTATTATTTATTATTTATCATCATTAAAAATTTTAAGAGATTTCAAAAAAAAAAAAAAAAAGGATTTTGCCTCCCAAAAAATTTTAATCACCCCCCCCCCCCCCCCAAAAGAAGAGAGAGAGATCTTTTGAACTAAAAAAAAAAATTAAAAAAAAAATTGTAGTATCTCATTAAATATTGATAAATTATACAAATTTTATAAAAGCTCAACTCATTTTTTTTTTGTGAAAATAATATGGTGATAATTCTTTAGTGGTTCTTATTCAATTAAATTTAAGGCATGTGGCAAAGGAAAATATATTTTCAAATTCAAAATTAAATACCAATTCGGTATGAGTAATAAATGTTGTCTAAGGAGTTTAGGCTTTGTTAACTCCAGTTCAATAATGCACTTTTCAGACTATATTTTCAATATTCTTAGTTTTTATAATTTTCTTGAGTACTCTTTTTTATTCAATTTATTGTTATTTTTAAAATATATTTTATAGTATTTTGTTGAACTTTAGGACAATGTGCGAAGTCGCATGAGATATCAATTGAAAAGAAAATCGAGTTTTTTGAGAGACTAAATTGGAATGATAGTTTTCTATTGTTATTTGACCATCAAATAATTGATATATATATATATTCTTAGTAATTAGTGTATTACACAAGTTTTTTATTATTAATTATTACGAATAGTAAATGAAATTAAAGCAAAAGTTATCTCAAAACACATCAATAAAGTTAAGAATATGCGTTACAAATACTATATAAACTCTCAATTTAAATTCAATTCTCTATATAACACTTAAGATCTTTCAATTACTCAATAATACTTATTCAATTTTATAAGAAAAATAGTACATAAGCCAAGCTTATGATGTTAAAAAATACATAAAAGAAATTAAATTAATAATTTCTTTGTAATTTTAACTTAATTACCTCTCACAAAATAAAAATATATATAAAAAAAAAATCACTAGCATTTTTAATCGAAATAACAAACATATGCATACCTCTGCATGTTTATTTGTGTTTGAGTTTCATACAATTTTATTTTTGTCCTAAAATTTGCCCAAAAATAAGATTTGGAAAGAAGAGAGCAAATTTAATTGATTCTACTTTACAATGCAAGACAAAAGCTTGCCACATCAGTAGGTGACACAAGCATTATGACAAAAAGGATCAACATTTTCCTTTCGGGTGGGTTTGGGCCTACATGTTACAAATTATTTGACACACACATGTGATAAAAGAAAATTCATACTTTTTATATTGTAGATTAAAAAAATGTGTACAATATTTTTTTTTTTTCAAATGTGTATCAAGTTGTTACATATTTGTTTAATCTATATATATCAACTATCAACTAAAGCATAGATGTGCTTAATAAAGTGATGACAACATGAAAAAGGAGTGTAAATTTTCCAACTGGAGAGCACTTCCTCTTTTTTGGATAGTGAAATTTTCTTCAACATTCATTTCACACTCAAATGGCCAATTGGCATCCTCCAAATAAAAGATAGCATGTGATGTGCCATGCTAGCTAGCTAGAACGGATCTGTCTAGCACCAATAATTCAAAATAAGATTTGATATACAATTCAAAATCAAATAGCACCATCGAGTAAAAAAAAATTGGCCTATAGCATCAATAACTCAAATCAAAACTTTGTTAACTATCAAATTGAACCTATGAAAAATAAAAGGAAACGATCACACTTCAAATAGAACTAGTAATGAATCAAGATATGATGTAGACCTGAAACCTACATATTTTTACCGTAACTTTTTTAATAATCCTATAATATGTGTGATTATGATTAATAGAGAAAAAATGATGATTCCATATAAAAATGATAGTTCACCAATCGCAATTGCACATATCATTAATTATGACAAATTTGATTGTCTTTTTGGAAACTAAATCTAAAACTCAATATCGACCCAAAGGAAACTATTAGCTATCGGTGTACCTCTTCCGCCTATAAGATAAACCAAGCAAAAAAATTGAGAAGCAATACATGTGTGTTGATATAACATTAATTTGTGCCCAATTGGCATGGCATAAAACATAGCAATATGTGTGCATATCCAACAATAGGGTAAGATCAAACTGTAACCATGTTTTAAGAACTAGAATTGTCAAAGAATTGAAAAAGGGTCTGGTTTCCAATTTTTACTGATTTTGGCCCGTTTTACCCGACCGGTTTAGACATAAGCAACATCAATTTCCAAGGAATTTATTGTTATCATACTATCCCTAGCTCCTAAGAAGGTTTGGGGTGAAGCAGCTTTCACCATTGTGTATGTAATGAAATGAATAGAATTCCCTCCTTAACCGCCATTGGTGGAATTTCACCTTTTGAGATGCTCTACAAAATTCCTCCAAATCATTCTGAACTTCGCTGTGTTAATTTCGCTCCATTTGTTTTGTCCTTCTCCCCAAAGTTGAAAATGAAAAATTATCTAAATGAGCTACTATTTATGTGTTTTTAAGCTATGGTACTGGGGGAAAAAAAGGACGTTAGTGTTATATATGTTGTTCATGTTGTCAGTTAATCTATGACATCACTATGCACAGTCCATTTTACAGTTGTCCTTTGTTGTGCGTGGGATAATGCATAAAGGACTATTATTATCTTGTTCATCTAAGCTCGAGTTTAATGCTTAATCTGTAGTTGTTTACTCCTTAACTGATGTAGAATATTGAGCTTTAGCTTACGCTACTTCAAAAGTTATTTGGCTTCAATGTTTACTCAAAGTGATTAAGGGGTATTTTTTCTAGTCTTACTCCGCTTTATTGTGATAGCAAGTTCATGGTCTAACCAACACATAATGATGTCTTTCATGATTGCACCAAACACGTCAAGATGACATGACATTTTTCGTCACTGCATGCATGAAGGAGCCATTGTCATGCCTTTCATTACTTCACACTTACAAGTTGCAAACTTTTTTTTGATAAAGTCTCAATCCACCACTCACCTTCTCTACTTAGTATCCAAATTAGTTACCACCAGCAAGTGTTGTGCAGCCATAGGAAGCCCTGAAAGAACCTCATCACGACTAAGTGTCAAGAGGTCGCTGGTTTGAGTACTAGTATTGACTCATACTTCCTAATATGTAGAAATTGTGATAATAAGATCAAATAGTGGCACATCTTGTGTGCTGGTGGTACTCACGAGCTTATCAAAAGTCCAAATGACAATATACCATAAGGTGTGGAGCGATAATTACACACAATACATGCGAGCTCCCTTTTTCATTTTTTCTCAAAAAAAAATCCAAATTTGTTCGAGGGGTGTTAATTCATAATTTTTTTTTTTTGGGATGGAATAGCCGGATAGGTGGCCAATTAGGGTCATAATATTTGGGCCAGGGCTTTTGTAGATTGTAATTGTGTTTCAAACCGTAGTGATGATAATATTGTGCCGTTATCATAATGTTTCTGTTTGCACCGTTCATATATAAAAGCTTATGTGAAATATATTACTTGTCCAAATGTTTTTTTGCTAGTGTTTGGTCCTCCCATACGATAGAGTCCCCCATATGATATTTATGGTTTTACTTTGAAATTCAGCCTCGTTGGATACTCGTGACCATATTCCTACTCAAGTTTTTTTTTTTTTTGTTGTTCGTTTTATGTCCTATAACACATTAACACTGCAATTTATTATAAAAAATAAAAAAGGCATGTGTGTTCCGGAAATTTGATGATCTGTTCTAACTTGACTTTCTTAAATTATGGATACCGTTCCGTTCCGACCGGAATGGCCGGAAAATTTCGTACCGGCAAGCAAACTGGAACGGCAAGCCCCTCTATTCCACCTCGGGTAAGATTTCGGCCTGTTCCGGTGTGTTTCGGCAGTTCCGGGCTGTTTCGGTTAATTTCGCCCAAAATAAAAGATTCGGTCGGTCTGAGTTTGTTGCACATAAAGTTCTACTTAGATCTTCAGAACAAACCAAAATCAACCCCATCGTTCCTTTCCTCAAACACACTGTAGTCTTTTGCTTCATAAGATGATTTGTAGAAGGATAACAGTAACAGAACTAGAGGAATGGTGTGGCTCACGCAGTCATGCTTAACAAATTTGGATACCCATCAGAGAGCGAGAGAGAGGGGAGAATAGACTTGAGAGGAAAACTGAGATGAGTTGCGCTTACGTGTGAGAGTAAAAAATTATAAAAAGAGAGATGAAATCATGAAAAGATAAGATAGTGTGTCGGTTAACGTGTAGAGATCTCATAAAGATGGGATAGAGTTCAAAAGTGAGTAGTGAAAATATCAAGGGGTTAGATACAGAAGACGTGTACGTGTGTGGATGAGAGAAAACAAGAGAAAAAAAAATTAAAAATAGAAAGAAAGTGAAATATGGTGGGTGAGAAAAACTATAATAATAAAAAAAAAAAAGTTGTAAATAGAGGTGGCTTGGACAGTGAGCCTTTGCATTTGCATTAAAAAAATTTAATTAGTATTTTAATTAAAATAATAATATTTTAAATGAATTAATTAGATTAACTTTAAAATAACAAATTTTATAAATGTATGAAAATATAACTTTTATGTTTTTTTTAATATAAAAAGTAATAGGATATGAAATTATATATATATATATTATTTTTTTGGAATTCCGAAACACCTTGAAACGGTACACCAAAATTAACCGGTACCGAAATATTCCGTTCCATTAGATAAACCGAAATAGGGTCCGAAACGGTATTCATAACAATGAATTTCTTAAATGATAAAAGGGTCATTTTAAAAAAAAAAAAAAAAAAGGGCATGCACTTTTCAGAAATTTGACTATTATAGGTCATGATAACGAGTGCCCTTAGGGTAATGGTTAACAATTCATTTTAGGAAAGTTTTGACATCACTTTTGTAGAAAATGAAAAAAAAAAAAAAAAAAAACTGTCAAAACATTAATTGTTTTTTTTCCCATAAAAATTTTCTTTAAATAAATTATTAACTATTACCCTAAAAGTATCCGTTAATATTTCCCTAATATTATTACTTATTAATTGTACGGAAACATTAGAAATCTATAAAAAATAAAATGAAAATGAAATAGAAAATAAAGAAGAGAAAGAAAGACCGTTGTTTACAAGCAAGTTAACCTGCAATAGACTTTTTTTTTTTTTTTTTTACCCCTGTTGTTTCGTTTGAGAATGTAGAGGGATTTTTTTTTTTTTTTTCCTTTTTTGGTACTCCACTCCCTTTCTTTTCTTTTTCGTATCTCATTAAGTTGAAAATTTTCTCTTTATTTTACAAGCAAACCTGCAATATATATCATTGTTCCATTTATCAGCTGCCAAAAATTAGTGGGTTACATCGTTGTTTTGTAAAAATTAGTGGAGAAAAAAGTGTGCATAATTCATAGGGGCCGCAAAATTTGACTTACAAAGCGTAAAGACAAACAAGTGGGCTATTAAATAATAGCCAGTGGACGAGTTCATGATCTAAACCAAGGAAAACAACAATTATAAAGTGCAACAAAAGGAATCTAGTGTTTCCTAATTATGCATGCTGCTACTCTAAAGATTCAAAATTACTATTTAACTTTAATTTTTGAATTATGTAATTAAACATCCCCTTTCAAACTATGTAGCTAAATACTACTATTTTTGAACTCGATATTATTGGTGTTGAGTTCTACACGTATTTTGCTACTTTTTTTTTTTTTTGAAAATTTTGCACATAATTTGACAGTAGAAATGTTGAGTTCTACTTAAAAATACGCATGTGTCAAGTTCCCAAAAAGTGGTATTCTACTAATTAAAATAGTTTGAAAAGAAGGTTGGTTGGCAACATAGTTTAAAAATCAAGGCTATTTAGCCATTTTTCCCATCTAAAGACAGAAAGTCTTGGACAATTTTTGTCACTACCATGATATATGTGATTATAAGTGATAAAAAATAATAATAATAATAATGAGTTTATCTGCATGTGATAATTTATCAATCACAATTACACATATCAAAATTGTAGCAAAAATTGTGACAAATGGTGTGGTAGTAGTAAAATTTGTCTAAGAATTGCTCAATAGTGCATAGTATTGTATTGTGTATGTGATACATGAAAATTATTTATTGTAGTCACTAGTGCTAAATTAATCGTGTCCGGAAAGAGTCGTTAACAAACACAATCAAGACAATTTTGAGATTATGTTGCATGGAAACTAGATAATCACTTTGAGATCTAATCATGCTAATTAGTGCAATTCTCATCATATTTAGGGATCCTTGATAATCATTGGAGATTATTATGCAAATATCTGTAGATACTCTTTCTTTTCTTTTTTTCTTCCAAAATGACACTCGGGAATTAAGGACCATATGTTGGAGAAATTGGTCTTTTCTCTTAGATCATTAGGGATCTGATTAGTAGGGGAATCAAGTTTTTTTGGGGGTAAAACATAAGTGCCTCCTTTAGAGCATTAGCATTGGTGGTGCCAACAATTTTAGCTTTTGGTACCACAAAAAGTTACTTTATCTATTTTTACCACCTCACTTTACAAAACACCCGACATTAGTGATTTTATTTTAGCATTCAACACATTAAAATAAAATAATTTATCCACTAAAATAAATAACAACCACCACCACCACCACCCAAAATAAATCCCTAACCCAAAACCAAACAAAACTCAAATCCAAAGAGAGAAGAAAGGGCGAGATGGGTCGGTGATGGAGAAGAGATGGGTCGGCTTGGGGCTTGGGGCTGCAGTGAGTGGAGGAAGAAAGATGGGTCGGCGTCTAGGTAGGGGAGTTGGACCGGTGAGGAGTGGAGGAAGAAAGAAAAAAATTGAAAGGGAGAAGAGAAGGGCGGTGGCTTGGGTCAGCGGCAAGTGGAGGAAGAGGTAGGTTAGACTTAAGCAGGGGAGATGGGTCGATTAACAGTTGGGCAGGCGAGATGGTTCGACAAGGTGGAGGAAGAGAGAAAAATATCTACGGGGAATGGGTGAGAGGTGAAGACTAATGAGAAGAGAGAGGAGGAGCTACAATGGAGGAGCAACAGGAAAATGAGAAAAGAAAGGAAGAGAAAAAAAAAATCATTTAATAATTTGAGCTATAGTGGAGGAGCTAACAAAATATAGTTTTTTTGTTTAACATCTGAGCTACAGTGCACTGCCAAAGATGGTTATGCATTGTAGCTCAACAGCCAAATATTTTAGCTTTTTCTCCACTGATGCAGCCCACTTTTGTTATATTTGGTTGTTAAATTTAGCAATTTGGCACTACCAATTCTATGCTCTTAGTCCCATGTGAAAGTGGTATATTGTGAAATAATTTTTGGCCCATGAATTGTTTATAGAAAATAATTATACCAATGAGGTTTGAATGAGTTTGGCTTGTATTTTGTGTTCTTGTGCACTAAAGATGGAAGTATATTGAGATTCCCCCCCCCCCCCCCCCGCCCGGCGCACAAAAAAATTAATAATATGTATGTCTTATTTATCATTATTAAGAATTTTAAGAGCTTTCAAAAAAAAAAAATTAAGAGTTTGCCTCCCAAACAATTTGAACCCCCCCCCCCCCAAAAGAAAAAGAGAGAGAGAGAGATGTCCCTTGAAATCTAAAAACAATTTGTAGTATCTCATAAAATATTGATAGATTATACAAATTTTATAAAAGCTCAACTCAAATTTATTGTTCTTTGTGAAAATAATATTGTGATAATTCTTTAGTGGTTCTTATACAATTAAATTTAAGGCATGTGGCTAAGGAAAATATATTTTCAAATTCAATTTATTGTTATTTTTAAAATATATTTTATAGTATTTTTAAACGTATGCATACCTCTGCATGTTTATTTGTGTTTGAGTTTCATACAATTTTATTTTGGTCCTAAAAATTGTCCAATGCAAGACGAAAACATGCCACATCAGTAGGTGACATAAGCGTTATGACGAAAAGGATCAACATTTTCTTTCCAGGTGGATTTGGGCCTACATGTTACAATTATTTGACACTCACGTGAGATAAAGGAAAATTCATACTTTTTATATTGTAGATTAAAAAATGTGTACAATATTATATTTTTTTTTGCAAATGTGTTGTACATATTTATTTAATCTATATATATCAACTATCAACTAAAGCATAGATTCTTCTCTTAAAAAAACAAACTAAAGCATAGATGTGCATAATAAAGTGACGAGATGAAAAAAGGAGTGTAAATTTTCCAACTGGAAAGCACTTCCTCTTTTCTGGGTATTGAAATTTTCTTCAACATTCACATTCAAATGTCCAATTGGCATCCTCCAAATAAAAGATAGCATGTGATGTGCCATGCTAGTTAGAACGGATCTTTCTAGCACCAATAATTCAAAATAAGATTTGATATGGAATTCAAAATCAAATAGCACCGTCAAGTAAAAAATGTTTGGCCTATAGCATCAATAACTCAAATCAAAACTTTGTTAACTATCAAATTGAACCTATGAAAAATAAAAGGAAACAATCACACTTCAAATAGAACTAGTAATGAATCAAGATATGATACAGACCTGAAACCTACATATTTTTACCATAACTTTTTTAATAATCCTATAATATGTGTGATTATGATTAATAGAGAAAAAATGATGATTCCATATAAAAATGATGGTTCACCAATCGCATTTGCACATATCATTAATTATGACAAATTCGATTGTCTTTTTGGGAACTAAATCTAAAAAATTCAATATCGACCCAAAGGAGACTATTAGCTATCGGTGTACCTCTTCCGCCTATAAGATAAACCAAGCAAAAAAATTGAGAAGCAATACATGTGTGTTGATATAACATTAATCTGTGCCCAATTGGCATGACATAAAACATAACAATATGTGTATACATCCAACAATAGGGTAAGATCAAACTGTAACCATGTTTTAAGAACCAGAATTGTCAAAGATTGAAAAAGGGTCTGGTTTCCAATTTTTACTGACTTTGGCCCGTTTTACCCGACCGGTTTAGACATAAGCAACATCAATTTCCAAGGAATTTATTGTTATCATATTATCCCTAGCTCCTAAGAAGGTTTGGGGTGAAGCAGCTTTCATAATTGTGTATGTAATGAAATGAATAGAATTCCCTCCTTAACCGCCATTGGTGGAATTTCACCTTTTGAGATGCTCTACCAAATTCCTCCAAATCATTCTGAACTTTGCTGTGTTAATTTCGCTCCATTTGTTTTGTCCTTCTCCCCAAAGTTGAAAATGAAAAATTATCTAAATCAGCTACTATTTATGTGTTTTTAAGCTATGGTATTGGGGAAAAAAAAGGACGTTAGTGTTATATATGTTGTTCATGTTGTCAGTTAATCTATGACATCACTATGCACAGTCCATTTTACAGTTGTCCTTTGTTGTGCGTGGGATAATGCATAAAGGTCTATTATTATCTTGTTCATCTAAGCTGGAGTTTAATGCTTAATCTGTAGTTGTTTACTCCTTAACCAGAATATTGAGCTTTAGCTTACGCTACTTCAAAAGTTATTTGGCTTAGAGGGGTTTTGTTTCTAGTCTTACTCTGCTTTATTGTGATAGCAAGGTCATGGTCTAAGTAACACATAATAATGTCATGATCGCACCAAACACATCAAGATAACATGACATTTTTTGTCACTGATCACACTTACAAGTCGCAAACTTTTATGTGATAAAGTCTCAATCCACCACTCACCTTCTCTACTTAATATCCAAATTAGTTACCACCGGCAAGTGTGATGCAGCCGTAGGAAGCCCTGAAAAATCCTCATCACAGCTAAGTGTCAAGAGGTCACTGGTTTGAGTACTAGTACTGACTCATACTTCCTATTATGCAGAAATTGTGATAATGAGATCAAATAGTGGCACACCATGTGTGCTGGTGGTACTCACAAGCTTATCAAAAGCCCAAATGACAATGTACCATGGGGTGTGGAGCGATGATTACACATAATATATGCGAGCTTCCTTTTTCATTTTTTTTCAAAAAAAAAAAATCCAAATTAGTTCGAGGGGTGTGAATTCATAATAATATATTTTTATTTGTGGAATAGCCGGATAGGTGGCCAATTAGGGTCATAATATTTGGGCCAGGGCTTTTGTAGATTGTACTTGTGTTTCAAACCCTAGTGATGATAATATTGTGCCGTTATCATAATGTTTCTGTTTGCACCGTTCATATATAAAAGCTTATGTGAAATATATTACTTGTCCAAATGTGTTTTTTGCTAGGTGTTTGGTCCTACCATACGATAGAGCCACCCATATGATATTAATTTATAGTCTTACTTTGAAATTCAGCCTCGTTGGATACTCGTGACCTTATTCCTACTCAAGTTTTTTTTTTTTTTTTTTGTTGTCCGGTTTATGTCCTATAACACATTAACACTGCAATTTATTATTATAAAAAAAATAAAAATAAAAAGAAGAAGAAGAAAGAAAGAAAGGCATGGTGTTCCGGAAATTTGATGATCTGTTCTAACTTGACTTTCTTAAATGATAAAAATAAAAAAAAGGCATGCACTTTTCAGAAATTTGACTATTCAATTCTAATTTGTCCTCACGGAAAGAACCACATAGTATCATTGAGCAACACGGTTCTTAACATAGTTCTTGAGTTAGGCCAAATGCTCGAGAACACCAAAAAAATATATATATTTATCTCAAGCAAATTTTTCTTGTTACCAAAAAAGAAAAAAAAAAAATAGAGAATATATTTGGCATATGCAGCAAGGATATTAAGGACCTGGTTGGTTTGAATTTTTCAAGTTGGTTAAGTCATTATAAAAATGATTAAATTTTATTTTTATCTGATCTGAATTAATAAGATGATGAACTTTTTAAAGTGAAAAATCCATAAAAATTACAATTACTTAAACATGGAGGGAAGAGTAAAACACATTGAAAAAGCTGATCAGACATGCCCCAACATGCATGTATATAGCTAGAGCAGCTGTACCTCGACAGGTTATCATAATAACAAAGAAAGTGGCAAATGATAGAAGATTTCTTAACTAGTTGGAACTCAAACTTCTATACTTTTTGAATATTTGAATCAAACATCGTAAAGCAAAAGGCCCAAGAGAAGCTATTAAGATGTACCGAAATCTAAAAGATTCATCAGGCGTGACAGCAAATACCGCAGATGCATAAGTAACAAGCATTGAAGCTGTGGCAAACCATACTTCTAAATGGAAAGGGAACCTATATGTGAGGGACATAATGACAAGAACCGATGTTGAAAGAGCCAAGGTGTTAGAAATCAAGAAAACATAGTAGGCTGGTTTTTGAGACGCATAAATTGCTCTCCCTGCTTTGTGTCCATTTGGACCATATTTTTCATCTTGCCAAACCCCTCCAGGGGGGTTAACCCCAGCTTGAAAGGTCACTGCAGCAATGAGTGTGACAACTACTAAGAGAACGTTTCGCGCAACGTTTGGCGAGTCCCTTCCTTCCTCATATTGGAAATATCTGAACCAGCTCTTTGGAGTTGGAAGAGGAGGGCTAGCCATTTTCCTCAACCAATAACAATGTACCAATATTCCAATGCTTGTGTCAAGGATTGAAAGAGAGTATATATATATATATAGAGAGAGAGAGAGAGAGAGAGCAACTAGTAATATTTTTATACGCCCTTTGTTGTTATGATAAGTGTTATCTGTCTGTATATATAATTTCCAGTTGTGACTATTTCAAAATGTATGTCCATTAAAGTAATTTTATTTAAGGTTCAAGGAATATTTCTTTCTAATACCTTACATTTACTAGTTCAAAGTGAGGAAACTGGGAGTTAGTCTTTAGTTATCCAGTGAAGTCAATTTTACACAACTAGGAAGAAGGGGCGAAAAGAGTTTGCTTTTGTTGAATATGATTTTGTGGCCAAAGAAAAATACAGAAAGTAAAAGTCAAATTTAGGTTTGGGGAGCCTATGCCAATCATGGTCAATGTGTTTAGTCCTCCCTTAAAATTCAAAGCCTACTATTATTTTTAATTGGGAAAAGGTAATAGGTGCCCTAATTAAGGATATTGAGATATAGAAAATATTTTTAAAAATATTTTATGAGAGAAAAAAAATATATAATTGATTTTTTGAACAACTTTTTATATTTTTTTATAAAAATGATAATAAAATTTTCTTTAAATGGTTTATTAACAAATATTATAAAAGTACTTATGAAGCCACATTTATTTTTAACAAATTTTTAACCATTTGTAGTTAGATTCTAAAGATGGAAAGCAAGGATTCTAATAGTGTCTCAAGATCATCGGTCTTTGACTCAGTGATCGCCATAGCTATCGTAGCTAGAGATTCTAATTGTAAGATTATGAAGGTTTGGGCTAAATTGCATGGAAAGTGCTCCCCTCTCCAAGCTTAAGCTGCTGCGCTCTTGTGAGCGGTTCAAATTACTACTATCAAGTAAAATGGAGCTATGTCTTTGTTTTGAGCCCTTAATTTCCAGAGACCCCCCATCTAATTGGTCCTTAAGTAACACCATTTGTAATTGTAGAGAGGGAAAATTCCCGACCTATCACAAGCTGACACCTCACATTACCAAGTCCACAAAATACAGCCAATTACAGAACACCATGTATTGCTAGATTTTGCTATCACTATTCAGAAGCCAACAGAAATTTGCCAAGTGTCATGCAAGAGCCAATCACGCATCAGCGCACGTGTAAGCGATGACTCAAGCAGCCTCGCACGTGTAAGCGATGACTCAAGCAGCCTCGCACGTGTAAGCGATGACTCAAGCAGCTTCGCACGTGTAAGCGATGACTCAAGCAACCTCGCACGTGTAAGCGATGACTTAAGCGGACCAATCAAGCTGTGACATGTGTCACCAATCAAGCTCTGCCACGTGTCGCTCACCCACCCCAAAACTCCTATAAATAGAAGCCTTCCTGAGACATTGAGGAGGACCAGGATTCAGAAGGGAAAAAGCTCTGCGAAGATCAAGCCTCAAAGCCTTCAAGAACTTCAACCCCAAAATCGAAGAACATTCGAAGCAGAATCATCCAGATCATCTGCCTAGATCTTAAAGTTTGCGGGAATCATGCTCAAAGGTCCGAAAACATCAACAAATCATAAATCAGTGAAGCTCTTCGGATTCAAGCCTCCAAAACCCCGAAGAACTTCCACCACAAATCTTCAAATATAAAGAACATTCGAAGCAGAATCATCCAAACTATCTGCCTATATCTCAAAATTCACTGGAATCAAGCTCAAAAGCCTCCAGAAACCTCAAACAACCACAAATCAGTGAAGCTCCACGGATTCAAGCCTCTAAAGCCCCGGAGAATTTCCACAACAAACCTTCGAAGACGAAGAACACACGAAAAACACGAAGAACGTGAAGAACAAAGGATTTCCAACAAGCTCATAGCCAGAGATTCATTGTAATTCTGTTCCAAAGATCTTCAATCCATTCTTCAACCAAATTGAAGTATATTGGGTGTTCGAATCAAAATCACATTACTACAAATCCAATCAACAAGTCTTTTAAGGAGATCGAATCAGAGGATAACTCTTTTGTGATCACAGAGAATTATACCACACAATCATCAATACAAATTCGCATTTGTGAAACTATTTTACTTGTTTGATTTATTTCGAACCGAGAAATTTAGTCGCTTACAGTAATATTATTAGTATCTCTGAGTTTTGTCTTTGTTTTGGTTTCCATTGGATTAAGTAGGTATGCAACTCTGTGGTTCATACCGCAGCAAAGCTTGCTATACGCTACAACATTTCTTTTTATTTCAATAATGATAATCTGCCTGCAGAACTTGTCTCTGCTTGTAAGGTAGACTATCCTCATGCATGTTTCCCTTGTTTAATGTTAATAGAAGATCATTAACGAAAAAAAAAAAAAAAACCAAGGAAGAAGGAACAACGAACAAGTGCTGGCCAGACAAAGTCAAGAGCCTCTCATCAGGTCAGCCTTGTGCTCATGAATCCAACAAGTCAGGCACTGGGAAGCCCTCTTTTTCTTTCGCCTTTGTTGAATGCTGAAGGAAGCTTCCAATATCAAACATGGATGACACTTCATGATGCTAGGCTCAATCGCCCTTGTTTACTTGTTCATATATAATATAATTGACCTACAATGAAAATGGAATAATAACCTTACACTCTCAATAACATAACTGCTATTCATCATCGTTCTTTTACGCTGTTTTTTTTACCACCCATTACAGATAACCTTCTTTTTTTTTTTCTTTTTTTTTTTCTTTTTTGAGGAACACCCATTAGAGATAACTTAGTAATTATTTATGGACCAAATGTTGGTGGTGTGGGAACTTGATGTTTTCGTCCATTGCATTTGTTATTATTAAATTTTAAAAAAAATATATAAAATGATTTGAATTTTCGGTGTTTACTTCATAATTATTGCTCTTTATCATTAAATCAAAATACCAGTTGATTTTTAGTATAAGTATAATTCAAATTAATAAGTAAGATCTCATATTCAACAACAATTAATTTTACTAGTGTAACTAATTGAAATCCAACCATCTATTATTTGGTTAAGTGAAGTATTATTTTGATATATTTTTATAGTTTGATGTTATCTTGGAAACTGAACTTAATTTATAGTCTTTCAATGAGAACAAAGAGTCATGGTAATTGCTAGGAAAATCTTAGTTTTACTTTTATTATTATTATTATTATTATCAATAGCCTATAATAATGTGAGGCAAGATTTTGTCAAGTTCAAAAAAAAAAAAAAAAAAAAAAACATGTAACTTAATTGACACCTCCCCATACATAAAATGTTTGAGAGTCTAGGAGGGAAAATATTCGAGGAAAAAAAAAAAAAAAAAAAAAAACAATTCTCTTTATTAGTTCATTTAGTCCTCCACCTCATAAAAAATTTTGCATCTACGTCAATGCATTAATTACATGAAATTTAGTAGGGAAAAATATATCATGCATCGAATGCATGAGTCCTCCCTCTCACATGAGGTGTACTAATATTTATATAAAATGAATTTATGTGATAGATTTTTGAAAAATTATGTAAGAAATAATGCATTTGGAATACTTATGATAAATAAAAAATAAAAAAGAAAGATAAAAACAATTGATTTTGGAATATGAAATTCCTTCTCATATGTAGTTGTTTTGGCAACAATTGAAACAAAAATATCAATAACAGACAAGGCAAATTTAATAACACGTTCAATAAAAATAGAAAATGTATACGTGTGTGACTAATATTGCATATTCTAATTTATCATTCTTACGGATTTACATTTACAAACTCCTTTGATGACATAATGTATATGTGTGTTTGACCAATACTGTAATAAACTAATTTATACTATGTAATTAAACAAAGTATTAATAGGGTATATACATTTATTTTCATGTATTAATTATTTACTAACTTGTAATCCCATGCATATGTATAAATACACTTAAAGATATACAATAAGATGTATAATATAATTCTTATATATAAATATATATAATTTAAATATTATTGATAGTCATTTTTATATTTTGTTAACTCTTTAAAAAAATTTGAAATGATATTATTAGGTATAAAATGTAAATTGTCCATATTTTTTTAAAAAAATTATTGTGAAGCACTTTTTGTTTTTACGATTCATTTATTCTAAATTCTTTGATTTTTGTACTTAATAACTCACTTTGATGAATATTTATGATGTGGTCTCATAGTTAATTCTAAAATTAAGAAATAAAACTCTTTAAGAATAAATAATTTAGGACACATAGCGCAAAATTGAAACTCTAATTTGGAATTCTAATTTAAGTTTCTCTTAGCTTCACCTATTATTATATATATAGATATATAGATGGGTTGTGATTTAATTATTTATGTAAAATGATTTTTCATTAATAAGAATTAATTTATTTTAAAAATGACATTCTTATTCAAATTTAGTTACTTATTTGGAAATAATTGAAACAAAGTCCTAAAAAAAATTAACACACATTCAAGGGTATAAAAAATAATTGGTGAAAATATTATTTTGATCCTTATATTTTGGGGTCATAATTAATTCGGTACCTACATTTTGATAGCAATCAATGTGGTCCTTATAATTTTTGACTTGCAATCAATTTGATCATTACCGTTAACTTACTTATTAACAGAAAACGCCTACGTGGCAAATGATGTGCACTATGACACACTTGGACCAAATTCAACCATATCAATTAAAAAACTGAGTCATATCCATGATAGCAAATTTAACAAAACCATCCACTTTCTCCATTAGACATCCAACAAGACCAACACTACTTTCTCCTGTCTCTCCATTCTTTTTCATCCGCCCTCCATCACCACCATCACCAATACCATCTCCACCATCCCATCCCCTTTAGTAGCCTCTCCTCTTCAATTACTCTACTCCTTACACTCTTCCTTGTGCAGATTAGCACTTGGAAAGTTGCTTTGCTTGACTTGATGTCCGCCTCAATAGCTTCAGCAAAGAGATGAAGTTGAGGAGTAACAAAGGAATGACTGGGATTGAGTTTGGAGAGACAAGGGATTTGGGTTGGATGAGTAACAAAGAGACAACTACATCTGTTAATTTTTCTAGTGTGGATATGACTTGGATTTTTAATTGACGTGGCTGATTTTGGTTGGGTCAAACCTATCATATTATAGGCCACATAAGCTTCTTAGTTCACATCGTTTGCCACATGACATTTTCTATTAGTGAGTTAATTGTAAGAACCAAATTAATTGCAAGTTGAAAATAACAATGATCAAATTGACTGATATTAAAATGTATGGACCAAATTGACTGTGACCACAAAATGCAAAGACAAAAATGGTGTTTTTGCCAAAATAATTTTATGCTTAATTAAATAAATGAAAATAATTAAACATTTGCCCATTCACTCAAGTAATAATTTCATATTCTTAATTATATTAATTCTAACCATTTGAATTCCACTTTTTCTAATCACATAATTGAAGTTGATTTCCCCCAATTTTTTTTTTTATTAGGAAAGATTCCCCCAAATGTTGTAATACATAATAAGTATTACATATACTAAAAGATAATTTGTTACAAAATGAATCGGGCGAAACTAGGAAAAGAGCCGAGGAATTACCAGACTGATCCAACTTTCTTAGAATATGACCTATATTTTGTTTATTTCTACTAGCCCACAATTAAACAAACGTTACCTTAATGGGAAAGGTGTTTGGATGAGAGGGAAAGGGAGAGAGAAAAGTGGTGGGGTTCAGCTATTTTCTCTCTGGGCCCACCACAATTCTTATCTCCCCAAAATGGAGAGAAAATGGGGGGAGAAAAGGAGGAAGAGTGTGACAAAATTGCCCCCTCTCCATCCAATGGCCAACTTTTTGTCTTTTTCTACTTTTGTCTTTCCGTGTCTTTTATTTTTTTTTTGTGGATAAAATTTTGCACAGTAGACGTTGGTTTTTTTTGTTTGTTTTTATCTTTTTTTTTTTTTTTAATATCCTTTTAGCATTTGCTTATTTTATAAATAAATAAATAAAATTAAAGTGTCCATACAAATTTTTTTTAATAATAAATGTGTTACTTTTTGTTTATATATTTAGTAAGGACGTAATGGTAAATTTATATCAACTTTATTTTTCATCCTCTCACTTTTTATCTCAACCAAATAAAAAAGTTTTTCATCTCTCCACTTTTCCACCCTTCCAACCAAACACAAATTAGGGAAACTAAATCTTTTCTATCCTCCCACTTTTCCATCCTCCCAACCAAACGGACCCTTAGGGGTTTTTTTTTTTTTTTCTTTATTTATTTATTTTTTTGAAATAGTTACAATATGTTATTGATGCTGGAACTCGAAACCCTTTTCCCCTAAATCTCCAAACATTTTGTGTATGGGGAAGTGTCATGTTACATTAGAAAGTCTACTCATTATTCTTTTTTACCTTTTTCTTTTTTGTAAATTATAACTTACCCTACTGTGGTTTAACTGAAATTTAAGTTGCCTACCTGTGACTTGAAATTTGACACTTTACTCACCTGAAATTTAACCAAAATTTAAGCTGCCTACCTGTAATTTGAAATCCTATTATACAAGTGTTATGCTAGATTTTTTTTTATCTTATTTGATCTTGTATTTTTATGTTTTTTTGTGTTTTTGGAAGAATGAGGCATAAAAGTGGAGCAAAATTACATATTTAGCCATGTTTTTAACAGAATTAGATTACGAAACTCTAACTAAGCTAAATTACCATTAGCCTCTTTGATATATAACTAAAACACGAAAGTATTAGTTAAATATTTTAGAATGATTGTTAGGTGATTATATTTTTTCGTAAGTTTTAACCTTTAAAACAAATACTAGTTTGCCAATTATTATTGCAATGAGGATCTTCATGAACCAATTAATGCTAGCAACACTTTAAAACAATATCTAAATGGAAAATTAGGTCTTCATGAACCAACGCCACCAAACACTATAAAGGATCTCTCTACATAGAAATTAACTTTAAAAATCTCAATTAGCATAACTATACCATATAGACACTTCACTCTATATAGGCAATAATCAATATTCCAAAATGAAAATCAAAAGCATTATGTGAGGGACATGATCATGGCGGTTTTAGGATTTTTTTTAGGAGGGTCAATAAAAAACATAAATTATATAAAAATTTTAAACAAAAGAGAACTTAATATATCAATATCACAAGAAAAAAAAAACAAAAAAAAAAATTGAAATACATAAAGTTTTACAATTACTTTCTAAGATGTTTCATATTTTGAAATCGTTACATGAAATCTTCATTAATAATCCTACAAGCTACATCTCTTTCAATGTACACAGTCAAGTAATCATTCATCAATTGATCTCTCATTTGATTGATTTATTTCAAATTTATTAAGATTTAAATAAGTTTTTTCTAAGGTTTAAAATTAACAAATTTCTACTTTTTTTTAATTTGTTGTGTTTTTTTTTTTTTTGTATTTAAAAAGGTCAAGATATTGTTAAGATGATCATATTCAAACTTATTTCAGCTGAGTTAAAAAAAATAATAATAATAATAATAAAATAATCTAAGGTGTTCAAAATTCTATTTTTGGGTTTACTTTTCTTTTTTCTTTTTAATTTATGAAAAAGAGGAATTTATTAAAACAAAGCAGAGGAACTACAGAGAAGTAGGACCTTTTGCCTCGACCTTGATAATATACTCAAAACAAAGGGGACAACAACCAATATTAAAAGAACCATATATATTATGCTTGAGAGACCATTTAGCTAAGGTGTTGGCTGCACCATTAGAATTCGTAGGATTGGAACCCAATTTACAGAAACGACGTAGTCAGCGTGATACCTTAGTTTTTTTAAAAAAATTAATTCAAAGATAGAAATAATTTTAGCATTTAGCCCATGACTATGAGAACTCTCATTTGTGATAAGACATGGATCTATGCGATTGAATGACCCATATATATACATGCTCACACTAGGTCACTTCCACAACTAACGGCTTGCCTACAAGTCCTTCATTTGGCGTAGCATAAAGCATTCAACTGAAAATGGTTTCCTTGTCTTCAAGTGTTTGGTATAGTGTAAAATTCTGGTCAAACCAAAGTATTTTCACTTGACTTGGAAAATCAGTTTCCCTAAGACGTAAAATGTTATATATACTCCCATAATTAATTGGGCACAAACATTTTCAATTCTTACTCCCCACCTGCCCAAGCTTGTATCATTTCGACCCAAATTTCTCTAATTTGCTTGTATTTGACTGAACAAAATTTTATTTTCAGAATCCAAATATGTTCAGTTGTACGTCATCGTGCCAATATCTCACCCTACTACGTTCTTTCCTCTCATTCTCTCACTTCTTGGAATGCTGCAATTCTATATAGTTAATTCCTTCTTCGGGTTTGGGAACCTCTGTATTGGTTTTTTTCTTTTGAATGTGTCCCTAAGTTTTTCATTTCGTCATTAGTTTTCTATGGTATTTGCATGTTTTATTGTTTATTATTTTATAATTGGTGACTTATATGCTAATGGTAATAAAGTAGAAATCAAACTAAATTACATAATTGATTAATTTTTTTAAAAAAAAATTGAATAATTTTGTAGTAAATCAACTTGTTAAATTACTTTTCAGCAAGCTTATTAACTACTGTAATTCAGTAGTTACTACACAAGAAAACTCAAACCCCTAATTGATTGCCGCAAGTAAAACATCTTCTTCTTTTAGTAGGAAGGCCTCCCCATATCCTCAGCAACCAAAGTAAAAACCGAGCAAACTCCACAAGAACAATCACTGCCACTAATGCAACCACAACAAATATAGTCCCAAGATTCGTCAGAGCAACATAAAAAACTCCAATTACATATGTAGCAATCATCGCAAGCATGGCGAGCTACAAGCCTGCCTTAAGAGGAAATCCAGTACTGATCTGAGGAGTTATATCATGCCAACAGATGCAAAGAACCCTATAGCATTAAAAACAGTGAACACAGCAAAAACTCCTGGCCATGGCAGCTTCTCCAGGTGCATCACTCTCATTAAAACATTTCTATTTGAAGATGATAAAATATTGGGCATGATGGGCTTACCTTAATGGGCCTGACGGATTGGGTCTCTTGGGCCTACGTAAGTATGGTCCCAGCTTTGAAGGCCCATCACTACTGACGCAGCAAGGGCCCATGATCCGGTAATGAGAATCCTTGCTCACCACGTTTGGAAGAATTGGGAATAGAGTCCCACATTGAAAAGATGTGGGAACCAAAAAGGGAAAGTCAACCCCTTATCACTATAAAAGGCGTAATACCCACAGAAATCGAGGTATGCTTTTATGAACCCTCTCTAACGCACTAAGTAAAACAAAGGAATTCTAACTTGACCGTCGGAGAGCCTTCGGCCGGCACCACACCGGTGCTTCTCTGAAGGATTCTTTTGTTTGTTTCGTCGTGCAGGTTCGATTCGAGTCGCGAGTACGGTGTGACCCATTGGTGACGGTTTTCGACGTCATCAGTTGGCGCCGTCTGTGGGAACAACGACCGGGTACGGTAACATTTCCTAGATAAAGGAGTTACATGGTACTCACGCGCTCGATGGCAACCACAAATGACGTCCAAGAAGAAGCTCCTACGACTGCCCTTGAGAGACAGGTCAAGACGCTCGCCGCAGCTGTGGAGCGCCTCACCAAACAAAACCACGACCTGACGGAACAGCTGAATCAAAAGAGTGCAGCCGTGAATAGCCAAGGAGAAGATCAAGAAGGGAACAGTGAGGAAAGGAGAAATAATGACGGACCACAGGAGAGTAACGCCCCGAGCAAACAAGTGCGACGGGACGCTAGCATCCCCTCAGTGACGGACACAGCTCCACAACCCATCATCGCAGAGATGCAGGCGATGAAGGAACAGATGGAAGTCCTGATGAACGCTCTCAAGGGGCGAGTGTCCAGCGATCTTGACGACCTTGTCAACCGGACTGACTCGCCATTTACGGCGTCCGTCAACTCCTTCCCCCTGCCGAGTAAGTTCCGCATGCCGAGCATGGACAGTTATGACGGAGTCAAGGACCCCCTCGATCACCTAGAGACCTTCAAGACCCTGATGCACCTCCAGGGAGTGGCGGACGCAATTATGTGTAGGGCATTCCCTACAACCCTGAAGGGCGCGGCAAGGATTTGGTTCAGCCGGCTGACACCAAACTCCATCGGCACCTTCAGGGAGCTGAGCGCTCAGTTCACTACACACTTCATTGGAGGACATCGGTACAAGAAATCCACGGCTTGTCTGATGAACATCAAGCAGAGAGAGGAGGAGACGTTACGGGCCTACATATCACGCTTCAATAAAGAAGCGCTCACGATCGACGAAGCCGACGACAAGATATTGGTGGCAGCATTCACGAACGGGCTGAAGGGGGGTAAGTTTTTGTTCTCCCTATACAAAAACGACCCAAAGACCATGTCAGAGGTGCTTTACAGGGCCACCAAGTACATGAACGCTGAAGACGCATTGTTAGCCCGAGAAGACAGACCCAAGAAAAGGGACAGACAAGAGGACCCCCGACAGGACCAGGGGCGAAAGAGAGGACGGATGGGAGATCGAAGGGAGGAGAGACGCCCAAAACCAATGGGCGGAAGGTTCACAAGTTTCACTCCATTGACCGCCTCAATAGACCAAGTCCTAATGCAGATTAAGGACGAAGGATCCTTGACATTTCCGGGAAAGCTGAAGAGTGATCCCAACAAAAGGTCCAGAGACAAATACTGCCGCTTCCACCGTGACCATGGTCACGACACGGCCGACTGCTATGATTTGAAGCAACAAATCGAAACCCTTATCCGACAAGGGAAATTGAAGAAGTTCGTCAGTAAGGAGAGAACGGATCAACCCCCACAAGAACAACACCCCCGCCGAGAGAACGAGCGACCAAGGCCCCCATTGGGGGACATAAGGATGATAATTGGAGGAACAGGTGCGGCCGGATCGTCAAAAAAGGCTCGCAAAACATATCTTCGGATGGTACAGAATGTCCAATTAGCAGGCACAGTGCCAAAGATGGCAAGAAGGGAAGGCCCTATTATCGGGTTCTCGGAAGAGGATGCAAGGCGCCTACACCATCCACACGACGATGCCCTCGTCGTCACCTTGCGGGCAGGCGATTACAACATCCACCGAGTGTTGGTCGACAACGGTAGTTCGGCCGACATCTTGTATTATCCGGCGTTCCAACAAATGAGGATTGATAGGGAGCTGCTGATACCAACAAACGCCCCGCTCGTTGGTTTCGGAGGGAGTAGAATCTTCCCTTTGGGCGCAGTCACGTTATCGGTGACGGTAGGAGATTACCCACAACAAATCACCAAGAACGTAACATTCTTGGTGGTCGATTGCTCGTCAGCCTACAATGCTATTATTGGGCGACCCACGCTCAACTCGTGGAAGGCGGCAACATCAACTTACCACCTGATGATCAAGTTCCCAACAGAGTATGGGGTAGGAGAGCTACGCGGAAGTCAAATTGCCGCACGAGAATGCTACGTAGCTATGATGGAGGTGGAAGACCAGATCCAGGCTTTGAACATAGAAGAGCACCGAACGACGACAGAACCTACAGAGAAGCTAGAGGAGATAACTCTCGACGGTTCCAATCCAGACCGAACCACCAGGATCGGAACGCTTGCAAAACCCGCAATCCGTCAAGAGCTCGTGGCTTTCTTGAGAAGCAATAAGGATGTGTTCGCCTGGAGCCATGACGATATGCCAGGAATCGATCCCTCGGTCATGGTACATAAGTTGAACGTGTTGCCCTCGTTTCCACCCGTCCGACAAAAGAAGAGAGTATTCGCCCCGGAACGAGACCAAGCAATAGCGGAAGAGGTCCGCAAACTCCAAGATGCAAGCTTCATCAGGGAAGTCTACTACCCCGATTGGCTGGCGAATGTGGTAATGGTGAAGAAAACGAGTGGCAAATGGCGGATGTGCGTGGACTTCACCGATCTTAACAAAGCATGCCCCAAAGATAGCTATCCCCTTCCAAGGGTCGACATCCTAGTGGACTCGACGGCTCAACACCAATTGCTAAGCTTCATGGATGCTTTCTCGGGTTATAACCAGATCCGCATGCACGAGGACGACCAGGAGAAGACTTCATTTGTAACCAGTCAAGGTCTCTTCTGTTACAAAGTAATGCCATTCGGTCTGAAGAATGCAGGGGCAACATACCAGAGACTAATGAACAAGATGTTCGCACAGCAAATCGGGAGGAACGTCCAAGTTTATGTCGACGACATGCTGGTGAAGAGCCGGAGGGAAGAAGACCATTTGGAAGATCTCAAGGAAACATTCGGCACACTCCGATCCTACAACATGAAGCTCAATCCAGGAAAGTGCGCGTTTGGTGTAACGACAGGAAAATTCCTAGGATTCATGGTATCTCAAAGGGGGATTGAAGCTAACCCGGACAAAATCCGAGCCATAATGGAGATGGCCCCCCCGAGAAACGTGAAGGAAGTACAGAGCCTTAACGGCAAGGTAGCGGCATTGAATAGATTCGTGTCGAGAGCGACGGACAAATGTTTACCTTTCTTCCGAACATTGAAAAAGTCATTCGAGTGGACGGACGAGTGTCAACGAGCGTTCGAGGAGTTAAAAACCTATCTATCTTCACCACCTCTACTGAGCCCCTCGCAACCAGGTGAAGAGCTCTTCCTCTATTTGGCCGTCTCCACTGTGGCCGTCAGCGCGGCCTTAATCAGAGAGGAGGACAGGGCACAGAAGCCCGTGTACTACGCCAGCCGGGCGCTCCGCGGTGCCGAGGAAAGATACCAACCTATGGAGAAACTCGCTTTTGCGTTGGTCACGGCGGCTCGCAAGCTCAAGCCCTACTTTCAAGCCCATACCGTGAACGTAATGACCGACAAGCCCTTGCGAAGGGCACTAAGTAATCCTGAGGCCGCAGGTCGACTGACACTGTGGGCAATAGAATTGAGTGAGTTTGACATCAAATACCGTCCACGTGTGGCCATTAAAGGACAAGCTGTAGCCGACTTCATAGCAGAGTTTACGCATGACGCGGACAAGGGGGCAGAAGAACCCCCCCAGTGGAACATCTACACCGACGGATCATCCAATAAGCGAGTTGGAGGAGCCGGCATAATATTGCTGTCACCTGAGGGAGACGAGATTGAATCTATGGTCCGTCTCGACTTCCCCATTACCAACAACGAAGCAGAATACGAAGCGGTAGCAGCAGGACTCGACCTAGTCAAAGCCACCGGAGCTGAAAGTGTGGTCGTATATTGCGACTCTCAAGTCGTGACCAATCAAGTAAACGGAGATTATGAATGCAAAGGGGAAAGGTTGAAGAGATATCTTGATCAAGTGAGGGCTAGAGTCGACGGGCTAAAAGCAATATTCGTCCAGATCCCCAGGGGAGACAATGAGCCCGCTGATCGGCTAGCCAAAGCCGCTTCAGCAGAACATATGATAACACCGGGTGATGTGCTTTCCTTTGTTCAAATCTTTCCGCTAATAGACCCCGACAACATGCAGGAGATACGCTCCGAAAGAAACTGGACTACGCAGATAACTTCATACCTAAAGGACGGGGTATTGCCTGAAGAGAAGGAGGCAGCGAGAAAGTTAAAAGTCCGAGCGGCAAGGTTCGTCTTGATAAAAGACATTCTTTACAAGAGAGGTTTCTCCCGTCCTTACCTAAGATGTCTCAGGGTTGAAGAGGCAGACTACGTGATGAGGGAAGTACACGAAGGAATATGCGGGAATCATTCTGGATCGCGGTCGTTGGTGCACAAACTGCTACGAGCTGGGTATTACTGGCCGACCATGCAAAAGGATGCTGAGTCCTACGTTAAAAGATGCGACAAATGCCAGAGGTTCAGCAATTTTATCGGACAGCCAGCTGTAGAGCTAACCCCCATAACGGCTCCATGGCCGTTCGCTCAGTGGGGACTGGACATCATGGGACCTTTCCCAACGGCGATAAGGCAGTTAAAGTTCTTGGTAGTGGGTATTGACTACTTCACGAAATGGGTAGAAGCAGAAGCCTTGGCCACCATTACAGAAAAGAACATTAGAAGTTTTGTCTGGCGGAACATAGTATGTAGGTTTGGTATTCCTAGAGTCCTTGTCTCAGATAACGGGAGGCAGTTCGATAACGGCCCCTTCCGTGATTTCTGCACACAGCTAGGAATAAAAAACCACTACTCATCACCCGCCCATCCTCAGGCTAACGGTCAGGTTGAGGTCACAAACCGATCCCTGCTAAAGATTATCAAGACTCGGCTCGAGGGGGCAAAGGGCATATGGCCAGAAGAATTGCCAAGCATACTGTGGGCGTATAGGACAACGGCGAGGACTCCGACAGGAGAGACACCGTTTCGACTGACCTACGGGAGCGAGGCAGTCATCCCAGCGGAAGTTGGGCTCACAAGCTACAGGGTTCACAACCACGACGAGGGAAGGAATGACGAATCCATGAGGCTACAACTGGACCTTATAGATGAGGTCAGGTCGGCAGCAGAACAGAGGATCGCTAGATACCAGGATCGCATGTCCAGACATTTCAACTCCCGGGTCCGACAAAGAAGCTTCCAAGTTGGAGACCTCGTACTCAGGAGGGTCATGGGTACAACTAGAGACCCTACACAGGGAAAACTCGGCCCCAACTGGGAAGGACCCTACAGAATTACGTCGTGGAAAAGGAAAGGGACATACCACCTGGAGACAATAGACGGAGAAAAGCTACCACATCCGTGGAATGCCGAGCACTTGAGGAAATACTACCAGTGATAGCGACACGACAACCAGTTTCTCTTTTAAGACTTTTTGGCATTATTAACTTTTATTGGCACTGTTTAACTATTTTTGCTACAATATTGTCGTGCCTTTTTTTAAGCCCAAGGGGGCAGGCACTTTTCCTTTACGCATTTTATAATCAGATGCAATTTTGATCTTCTACTCGAATGTCTGTCATTGCAATTGTCTACAAAGTTAACGGAAACAATAGAAGTCCACAAGATGGACGGATTATCCTACAGGGACGATCACCCTAAGTCCATAAGGTGGACGGATCATCCTACCGGGATGATAACCTTAAGTCCACAAGATGGACGGATGCAATATGAAATCCACAATGTGGACGGATCATCCCACCAGGATGATAATCTTAAGTCCACAAGATGGACGGATACAATATGAAGTCCACAAAGTGGACGGATCATCCTACAGGGATGATAACCTTAAGTCCACAAGATGGACGGATACAATATGAAGTCCACAAAGTGGACGGATCATCCTACAGGGATGATAACCTTAGTCCACAAGAGGGACGGATACAATATGAAGTCCAGAAAGTGGACAGATCATCCTATAGGGATGATAACCTTAAGTCCACAAGATGGACGGATGCAATATGAAGTCCACAAAGTGGACGGATCATCCTACCGGGATGATAACCTTAAGTCCACAAGATGGACGGATCATCCCACAGGGGCGATCACCCTAAGTCCACAAGGTGGACGGATCACCCTACACGGATGAAAACTTTAAGTCCACAAGATGGACGGATGCAATATGAAATCCACAATGTGGACGGATCATCCCACCAGGATGATAATCTTAAGTCCACAAGATGGACGGATACAATATGAAGTCCACAAAGTGGACGGATCATCCTACAGGGATGATAACCTTAAGTCCACAAGATGGACGGATACAATATGAAGTCCACAAAGTGGACGGATCATCCTACAGGGATGATAACCTTAGTCCACAAGAGGGACGGATACAATATGAAGTCCAGAAAGTGGACAGATCATCCTATAGGGATGATAACCTTAAGTCCACAAGATGGACGGATGCAATATGAAGTCCACAAAGTGGACGGATCATCCTACCGGGATGATAACCTTAAGTCCACAAGATGGACGGATACAATATGAGGTCCACAAGATGGACGGATCATCCCACAGGGGCGATCACCTAAGTCCACAAGGTGGACGGATCACCCTACACGGATGAATACCTTAAGTCCACATAGTGGACGGATCACTAAGGTGATTGAACTTGAGTCCACAAGGTGGACGGATCACTAAGGTGATGAAATTAGTGCACAAAGTGGACAGATCACTAAGATGTTGAAAAAATAGACGAGCGTGCTCGCAAAGTGGACGGAAGTTAACTACGTTAAAATTTTTTACAAGTCCATCAAATACGCGATATATTTGAAATTGATGTACAACGCCACAAAATGGACGGTTCTACTAATAAACCTCTCAAAACAGACGGAAAAGGAAAATTCTAAACGATGTAAATGCTCAATCAACACAAGATAATAAGTCTACAATGCGGACGGATTGTCACAGAAATATTCTCACAAAAAATCCTTCCTCAAGAAGGGAGACGGAGCTTTAGACAAAATACCAAACAATTGTAAAAAGCATATCTGAACATTAAGCAAAAAGCCCCCAAAGGCAAATGTTTAATACAATTAAAAAGGACGGATTGTCTTAAAAACTGAATAAAAAAAAGAAGGACGGATTGTTCACAAAATAAAGTACATATGCATCAATCTTTCTTTTCTTCAGTAACCGGGACATCCTTCGACGGGGCGGAATCTCCGTCTCCTTGAGCAGCACCGTCGCCAAAAAGGTCCTCCGTATTTTCTGAGGCGACGGGGAGGGCAGAAGTCTGGGCTTAATCTTCAAGTTTGACCATCGTCAAATCCAGCTCTGGATAAGCCTTCTTGACTTGACGGAGAGAGTCATCAAAGCCTTGAAGGAAGGAGTCCGACAGCTCGCCCAAACAGGTTTCCGAGCATCGATACTCCTCGACGGCTGCCTCTTTCGCCTGACGGATCTCAACTTTGAGTTGTTTGATCTCCGCCTCTTTATTCTCTATGGCCGTCAGCGCAGTGGCCGTCTTCTCCTCCAGCTCCTTCCTCACCTTCTCAGAAAGCTCCAGCTTCCTCTCCATCTTGGACCTCCATTGATGGAGTTGTCCGAGCTCTTCCTCCGTCTGCTCTGCCTTTGCGCGAACCCGGTCCAAGGCATTCTCACGGTTGAGACACCGGTCCAGTAGACCCTTCATCATGACCAAGGACTGCGAGTAGAAAAGAGACCGTCACATAATGTAACTAAAAAAAAAAAGAGAAAAAAGAAAAGTATAAAAACTTATTTGACATAGCCAACCTGAGCGACGGCAAAGAGGCCCGTCTCCCCCATGGCCTCCGTCGAATGGTTTCCCAGATCTTCGTAGTCTTCTGCCGTGATGATGGACGACAGCTTCTCCAATGCATACTTGGAGTCGTCGCGGAGAAGGGAAGGAGGTCTCTCTTGCTTACCCTCTGGGGCCGTCATCAGTCCTTTACCCGTCCCCTTCTTAGCTGGAGTGACGGTCTTGATACCCTCAGCCATTAAACCAACCACAGGTTCAAGTGAGACCTTTGGTTGCTTGAATGGACGGTCAGATTTTGATGTTGGTTTCCTCTTAGGTGCTGAAGCCGACACCTTAGGAACCACCTCGCCGGATTCCCTCTTCTTGACGGCTTGGGATTTGATCAGAGCTCTCCTTTTTGCGTCCTCCATCTCTGCAAATAATGACGGATGAAATTAAAACAAAATAAAGCTAAGTAAATGGCAAAGTAAAGTCGACGGGCTTACGTTTATGAACGCGCTCGTCGTATCTTATTGCTTCTTGGGTGGGCTCAGGACCGTCGCAGTACCAATGTATGGTCCTCGGATTCACCAACTTAGCCCAAGTCCTTTCCTCCGGCGTAGTCTTCTTGCAAACCTTTTCAAGAAAGCTAAACTCCTCGAGGCTGACTTGAGGGCGCCGTCTACCTGCAAAGAAAAATGATCAAGATATACACATATAACTGGACGGATGTGAAAGGCAGTACGAAATTTAGACGGAGGCATACGTGTCTGATTTATAACTGCCCAAGTTGTGTCGACGGGCATGTAATCTGTCTCCCCTGGATGGTTCATCCATCTGTCACCCTCCAGGAAGAAGTACCGACTCTTCCAGTCTCTATTTGAGTCTGGGGTCTCAAAGATCACCTTCAACAAGGGGCTCCGACTGGCAAAACTGTACATCCCCCTTGATCCCGAGATCTCGTCTGGACGGTAACAGTGAAGAAATTCACGGACTGTCAACTTCCTTTCCCCGTTTGACATTGCACCGTAAAGAATCTCTATGGCTATGAAGACCCTCCAGGCGTTAGGGGATATCTGGGTGACGGACAACCCCAGATACTGCAAGAGTTCCCTATGAAGTGTAGAAAGCGGGAATCGAAGTCCAGCCTTCAATGCCTGCTCGTACACTCCTACACCGTCTACCCCTTCGTAATAACACTTCTCCGACCCATATGGTAGACGGATGGAGACATAGTCTGGGATTTGGAAGTTGGTCCTGAAGGTGCTGAAATGTTTCTCCCTGATGACGGATGTAAACCTATGCACAGTCCACTCTGGCAACATGATGAACTGCCTTAGTCCATCAGCGCCTACGACGGACTCCAGTGGTTGATCCCCGTCATCATCGGAACCCTCTACTTCGACTATCTCCACATCCTCATTTGTTGAGGACGAAGAGGAGGCAGACGGACTCCTATCTTCGCCGGGGCTCTCTTGGTCTTTATGACCGGACGGGTATACATCCTCGTATTCCGTCCCATCACGAACCACCGACTGGTTACTTGACGCACTAGACATTTCCTACAGTTGACAATAAAACCTAAGACCGACGGGTTTGAAAGTGTTGACGGGTATGGAAAGCCTAACAACAATGCATGGACGAAAATGTAACTTGACTATAGTAAAATAGAAGCACTTACCGAACTTAGCAGAGGATAGGTGACGGTTGGTGTAATCAGCAAGTATTCGTCCTCGACGGATTGCACTGATGAGGTTGACGGCTTTGCTCTGACAGGGTTGACGACTTCGCTCTGACAAGTGTTTTCTGAGTGAAAATTGAAAAATGAAAGAGTAAGGCGCCTTATATATATATAGGAAGTGCACGGAAGACGAAGCGACGCTTCGGTCCTATACAACGACCATTCAGAGAGTGACACGTGGCATGCTTAATAAATGCTGACAACCTGTCAGTACGTACCAACAGATTTGTACCCGCCATGTATCCGTCAACTTGATGATTCTTCCTTTGACGGGTTGATCCAGCTGGGACCGTCGTTATATTTTGCATGAATCCGTCATAGCCATATGTAAGGACCGTCACCCCACTGATCCTTTGACCTTAAAGGTGACGGATCATTTGGGTGAAGGGGGCAACTGAAGATGATAAAATATTGGGCATGATGGGCTTACCTTAATGGGCCTGACGGATTGGGTCTCTTGGGCCTGCGTAAGTATGGTCCCAGCTTTGAAGGCCCATCACTACTGACGCAGCAAGGGCCCATGGTCCGGTAATGAGAATCCTTGCTCACCACGTTTGGAAGAATTGGGAATAGAGTCCCACATTGAAAAGATGTGGGAACCAAAAAGGGAAAGTCAACCCCTTATCACTATAAAAGGCGTAATACCCACAGAAATCGAGGTATGCTTTTATGAACCCTCTCTAACGCACTAAGTAAAACAAAGGAATTCTAACTTGACCGTCGGAGAGCCTTCGGCCGGCACCACACCGGTGCTTCTCTGAAGGATTCTTTTGTTTGTTTCGTCGTGCAGGTTCGATTCGAGTCGCGAGTACGGTGTGACCCATTGGTGACGGTTTTCGACGACATCACTATTGATTCTAGATCTTCTGTTCTCTACTGACGAAATACCACTTGAAGGGTTAAGCATTGCTTGGTATGTCACTGTCGCTATGAGAAACATTTTGGCTTTCCATTGATGATTCTTTAATTTCTTTTGTTAATTCTGTCCAAATGTTTGATAGACGAGAAGGTTCTCAATATCTTTTATGATTTCGGTATGTCCAGCCAATGATGATATGTGTAGCTGTAGACAGTTCTCAACTTAGTTCAGCACAATTTGGTCAAGTAAAAGCGGGCCTTCAACTAGTAATGAGTGAAATACAATCATGTCATTGTGAGAAGCCGCTTTAATAATCTTGGATCCATCCTTGTATAAAAATATATGTCAGACTATAAGAGCTAGCTTTTGGTTTTTACAACATTAATTGGATTGGAGAATTATTTTATAGTTTATAAGATGCCCGCTTATCGCGTTTCTTAGGAAATTTTGCGGTGATCGAAGCAATAGAGTATAGTAGGAAAGTTTTAAAGAAAGGGATTAATTGCAGTAACTTATTATCTTCTATTAGAGCCACGTCAAATATCAGGGTCAAATAAAAAATAAAAATAAATTTGAGAAATCAATAAAATAAAATAAAAATGTGTGTATATATATATATATATATATATATAAACTTACACTAACACTAACCTCATCACACACGCTTTGCGCGTGCAATGAGGCTTTTATTTTTTTAGTTTAGTGTTATAATTTTTCACTCATTCTAATTTGAGATTTACATTTTTTTTTCCATAAAAATTGTGCATTTAAGGCTACTAATATAGATAGAATAGTCATAAGGTTAGCTATAAAAATGAACAAATCCACACATGTTTATATGATTTCAATGTTATTTCGATGTTCATTTTTTGTAGCTAACCTTATGACCCTTCTAGCTATATTAGTAGTCTTAAATGCACAATTTTTGTGGAAAAAATGTAAATATTAAATTAGAATGAGTTAAAAATTATAACACTAAACCAAAAAAAAAAAAACCTCATTACACGCGCAAAGCGCATGTGATAAGGCTAGTATATTGAAAGGTAGTCTCCTTCTTATTAAACATCTTCTATATAAATTTTTTTTTTGTCTAAATTAAACACCCTCTATATAAATTTCTGTCTCTAAATTTAACTCACGTGTTTCTTACTTTTTATCAAACAAAAAAATGTACATCTGCAATTGACTTCTATATCATGAAGCAAGGGATAATTTTGCCTTAGTAGACAACATGTACATGCATCTTCAAGAGCAACATACTTATTCCGTACTCACTACACACTCGCTAAATTAAAATATTATTCCATGCCTCAAATTCTTTTAGCTGAACCTATGTACAATGTTTTTGTCAGCACTACCACCTCCATCTCCCTGGAATCTCCCTCACCAGTCACCACCATACTACTGGGGAAAAAGAACCACAATCAGATATAGAATTTCCTGAAGGGGAAATAAATCAAATATAACATTAGGATAATGAATTATTATAATGAATAAATTCATTATAAATTCTTTTGTAGACACCCCCCATAAGTAAGTTGATCCCTATAAAACGTGTATAGCCTTAGATGTCTTCACCAAAAAAAAAAAAAAAATGTATAGCCTTAGGTGAAGGATCCTTACGCTACAAATTAATATGACTACAGTGAATTAGTAATTTCATAATAATTTTTTAATATTTTCTGATTAAAAAAAAAATTAAAGATTAAAAAAAAAATTTTAAAAAAAAACTCGTTGCCAAGTGAAAATTCAACAAAATTTGGCCATTCAAGTCAAAAAGCTAATTGGGCATATAAAAAATATAAATGAAAATTACATAAAATCATGGTAAAAAATTTTAATAAAATTTGTAATATTTACGAAAGTGTTTTTCAAAATAGATTTGCCAGGTCTATAGATTAAGATGCATGGTTCAACAGCTTATTGAATTCGGTTTCAAAAAGAAGAATTTTTAACCAAAGATTTCAACATCTAAAATTAAATCCAATCGACATTGGTCTAAACTACTAATAACACAGTACAACTTTCTATGTTTGATTAATACTCCCTTGAAGACCAAAAAAGAAAAAGAAAAAAAAGGCTCTAAAGAATTCATCAAGAAAATTGGGCGTTACTCACATATTTGAACCTCCATTCTTGAACAATTTTTTATTGCTACACTTGTTAAGGGCTTCCACTACAAACAACTACTCTATTTGCATGTTTTTGTTTTGCTTTGGTTCGGGCAGCACAATCACCAAAATGTGAAAATAGCTCTGGAAATAGGCTTTTGCTTAAGAGACTCATGGTGGTTGGAAACATTTAGATTGGTGTGATAACTGATAAGCATAACCAATTAAACGTGTTATGTTAGAGGGAAGTTTATGTTTTGGAGTGGGAGAATAATTAAACGTGTTTGTGTGGTTGTTTGTTTTTTGTTTTTTTTAAATGAAAAATATCAAACTTGGGTTGCCACTTGCCAATATGGATAATAGTGCGTTTTGAATTCTACAATGGATTTGTGTGACCTATTTTCAAGGGTGAGGAATGGAGCAATTATCTGGGGAGCCTTTTTTTTTTTTTTTTTTTTTAATCATTGAATTATTAAATTTAAATTGTAATCAAATATGTATATATCTTTTTTTTCTTTTTTTTGGGATAAACTTGAGGATGTTAAAAATAAAAAATAAAAAATTGATTTGAAGATAAACGTGAGGATGATTTTTTTTTTTTTAAGGAAAAAAAAAAAAAAAAAAAAAGAACCAACAACAACAACAACAACAAACGTATAGTTGCTTTGAAGAAGTGGGTTAATGGGAAAGTGATCCTATTTTGTAGGAAATGTTTTAGGTGAGAGTTAGAGATATATTTTTACATTGTTGTCCTCAAGTTTTGCCCCTACTTAAAAGTAGGTTTAGGGGTATTTCGGAACAAAAAAAATCCGATCCAAACAGAGAAGCCCTTAAATAGTAGTATATATATATAGTTGTGTGAGGAAGAGAGATATACGTAGAATTGGGTGTCTTTATTTGCAGTGACTGTTTAAAGTGTTTAAGAACACAACTTTTTCTCAAAACTGAAAATATCACCCAAACAACATTTCTTGTTTTTATCTTCTTGAAAAATCGTTATCAAATATAGGAACAAAACACAAATCATGTCAAATTTGTTGGTTGAAAACTGGTTTCAAATTCAAATTTAAGAAATTAGTAAAGTTTTGAAAACAAATAACAAAAATCCAGTGACCAAACAGGTCGTTATCTATCGATCATAGGTTTTGAAAAATAGTTGGTAAGCATCTAGCCCTTTTTGTCCAAAATTGTGTCAAGTGGGGGTGTCCAACCCACCCAACCTACTACCACCCAATCCAACTACTTTGGCAGTCGGACGCGAGTCTCGACCTTCAAAAACCCAACATCGGCAAGCCAGTTGCAGTCTCATACACCAAAACCTATGAAACCCAACTTGATTGAAAAACATTAAGTCCAACGATTTTAAGCTTTTCAACAACTTCTTCAACTAGATGTGATGGATTTCAACAAATAAAACAACTAGATCCGGTAGAAATATACCAGATTCGACGAGTTCTCCACACGATTTAGCGAAAATCTCTTCGAATTTAATGAGATCTCTACCAAATTTGGCTAGATATCACCAAATCTTAGACAGATCTAGCGAGATCTAGCCAGATTTGAAGAGATTTTGCCAACTTTCGATGATTTCTGGTGGTTTTTGGCTTCACCTGAGAGTTACCTGAACCACCCAACCCAATAGTCTTAGGGGTCAAATGCAGGTCTAAAATTCCCCACCCAATTTGATTGGATCGGTTGCGGGTTAAGCACAAATCCATAAAACCAAGCCATGGACAGCCCTAGTGCCAAGTGTTTACTTATTTGGGCTTGTCTTGCAATATACACAGGCCCAATGCTTATCTGCACCCCTTGTACTTTTTATTCTCAAAGCCCATGAGATGAGATGAGACAGAGACGGTTCGGCTCACACAACTCATTCAAAGTCACAACTAAAAAACTCTAAAAAGTTGGTTCATAACTGTGAAAAGCCGCTATAACTATGGGTAAACAGGCTTGGAAATCTGGCTAATTTTAGCTTAGCTAAGCTGGCTACCCCCACGTGAGAATTTCACTCAATTTTTATCTATTGGAAGGGAACACGCAACCAACGCAAGAAAGACCCTCAAGTTGCTCTCACTTTGTCTCAAAACTCATTCTCTCTCTCTCTTTCTCTCTCTGTGTCCAATAAATACAAACTCCCCCACTAATAGAGATAGTACCACCATCTCTTGTCCCCCCAGTCAAACCAAACAAAACTCGAAACAAAGAGCCACCACCACATCACCCACACCCACAACACCCACAACCACAACAACAACAACTCAACAAAGCCCACAACATCAATCAAACCAAAAACCCAAAAAAAAAAAAAAAAAAAAAAAAAAATGACAACCCAAAATATTTACAACCCCGCCACTCAACCACAAACCCCAAAGTCAGAACCACCCCCACCCTACTCACACCCACACTCCCACACGCTCACGCTCACACGCCCCCACACACCCACCCACCCACCCTAGACGGTGGGTAACACTAACATCACACACACGTTAAAACATGACGAATTGATGGCGATAATAATGGCCCCAAAGTCAGACACCTCTGTTTGTGCTTGTGTGGACCTACTACCCTTCCTCTGCCAACCACTTCCCACACCCTATCACAACCCCCCCCTGGCGCACGTTAGCCCTCCACCTAAGCGGTGGCCTCCCTTCCTTCTTTTCTATACATCTCATAACCAGCCGCACACCCCTCCTTCCTCAACCCCCCATTATGTCTCATTCTCTCTCTTGCTACTTTACGCCTCCTCTCTTATCCTTCACCCACTGAACAAACCTCATGGCTGCTGCTGCTGCTGCTGCTTCTTCCTCTTCTCCCGTCGAGGTCACCGCCACCACCCCACCGCCGATCCCCTCCAGCCCACCCACCGCCGTGCCTCTCTCTCTCCCGCTCCCTCTGCCCGCTCCGCCCACGGCCCAGATCCAGGCCCAGACCCAGACCCCGACCCAGACTCCGATCCAGGCCCAGCCCCAGGCCCAACCCCAGCCCTCCACCGCCTCGCGGCGCCTGCCGCCGCCTTGCTGGTCGCACGACGAGACGGTCGCGCTGATCGACTCGTATCGCGAGAAATGGTACTCGCTCCGGCGCGGGAATCTGAAGGCGACTCACTGGCAGGAGGTGGCGGATTCGGTCGCTCGTCGCTGCTCCGCCGCGTCTCCTCCCAAGACCGCCGTGCAGTGCCGTCACAAGATGGAGAAGCTGAGGAAGCGGTACCGCACGGAGCTGCAGAGGGCGAGATCCATGCCCGTTTCGAGGTTTATCTCCTCCTGGGTCCATTTCAAGCGCATGGACGCCATGGAGAAAGGTCCTTCGGCTAAGCCTCGAGTCAACGACTCCGATAGCGACGAAAACGACAACAACAACGACGAAGGGCTCGACGTTGAGAACGACGAAGAGGAAGATCAAGATTTGTACGAAGAGTTCAAGAATGGAGGGTCGAACATGAGGCACATGAGTAAATTTTACAGAAATAATGGAATCGGCGGAAGTGGCGGCGGAGGCGGTGGCGGCGGTGGTGGTGGTGGTAGTGGTGGAGGAAGTGGCTTTCGTATTCGGATTCCGAGTGGTGTGAGCGTAGCGCATCTCGGATCGAAGTTTTATCCGAAAGTTGAGCCGAAATTCAATTCAAACCCTAACCCTAGCTCTAGTTCTGGTGTGAATTTTGGGGCTAGGGTTATGAGGGAGTGTAACACGACGGTGAGGTCGGGTTTGGGGAAGAGAGAGAGGGAGAGGGACCCGGTGGCCGAGATGGTTTCGGCTATAAAGGTATTGGGAGATGGGTTTGTGAGAGTGGAGCAGATGAAGATGGAGATGGCTAGGGAGATTGAAGGGATGAGGATGGAGATGGAGATGAAGCGGACCGAGATGATTCTCGAGTCCCAGCAGAGGATTGTTGAGGCCTTTGCCAAGGCGGTATCGGAGAAGAAGAAGAAGCCGAAGAGAATTCCCTCACCGGAGTCTTAGGTGTTGGCAAATTCGGTTTTCCTTTGTGGGGGGGTCTTTGTTATTAATCCCCCTATCCTATGAAAGGGTCTATTGTTGTGTAGTTTGAGAGGTGGCAGAGTTGGGAGCTTTGCTTAGTTCAAGAGGCCAAATGGGTATTAGTCTTTGTGACTCGATTATTATGTGAGTTTGCTTAGGGTTTTTTTTTTTTTTTTTAGTTTTCATGTTTAATTTGGTTCCATGCCGCCAGAGATAGTAGAATGTGGAAATTTGTGTAGTTGTAGCTTTGATTTTCAGTGAATGTAGTAGCTTTATTTTCGATAATCATTAATAGTGTTTACTCTTTGTGTTTTTTGATTCAATGTTTCATTTGGTTCCACATGCCACTAGAGATGGTAGAATGTGGAAATTTGTGTAGTTCTAGCTTTGATTTTCAGTGAATGGAGTAGCTTTATTTTCGATAATCATTAATAGTGTTTACTCTTGTGTTTTTTGATTCAAAGCTTTGGCAATGCTATTTCTGATTGTTATGCATAAGATCCTAGGAGTGCTAACTATAATTGAATTGGGTTTTATGTTTTGTTTTAATGCTTAATGCGGTATGGTGAAAACGGTGGCTCTCAAAAGTAGGAGGCCAGATGGTAATTGATAGAAGTATGAATCTGTCTAAACTCTACTTGAAGATGTAGAAACTCATAGAAACATGCATACTCTTATGTAATGCTATGGTTTAGATGTTTCATTGATACGATACTAGAAGAAGCTGTAAGGGTTTCATATTCTTAATACATGAGAAAAGGTACTTGGATTTTACCTATGAACATAGTTTAGTTCCTGCTTATCTTAGTACTGCAGGATGTTCCTTTTGGTATCCAATATGGTGTTTGTGTGGTAGAAAGAAGTGTTTATCCTAATGCCAGAGGTTATGTTATCTTCTCAATTGATAGAGGTTAGATGCCATCTTTGTTTCATTTGGTGAAGATCGTCTGTTCACTAAAACGCCTTCTGGACTTTGGAATTCCAGTTAGGTTTCTGTCATTGCTTTCTATAATGCTGGGACCTAAATTTGAATGTTAATTTTAGTGGGTACAAAACTAGTTAGGCCCCAGAGAACTAATTTATCATGGCTGGAACTACATGCCTGATTCACAGGAAGCTGTAAATCTTTAGTCTTGGCAGTAGCTTACTACTCACAAGTTAGAACTATGACTTTGGTTGGGATGATAATGTTTGGTATCTTGTTAAAGCATGTATCCATCTAAAGTTGGCTCCTGCTGCTGCATAATGACATTATCTCAAAAATCTTCATCGGCACTTGATGAGCTTCAGATCTCTCCAGTACACTGATGATGAGTGAGACATTACAATCTCTATTTCTAGGTAATTCCTTCATTCAGGACCACAACATGGAGTATGTATGAGCTAGAAAATTAGTATGGTCCTGTCCAGGACTAAGATGTGGGTTGCAGGATTTTTATCCTTACCCATGATTACTTTGACAAGTATGAAAAATGATTATCACCTCATTAGAAAATTTCATACTGTCTTTTTCCATGGTCAACCAATGTGGTGTTTACATTGTTATATTCTTCATTCACTCAATAAGTGATCACAAATGACTTAAAAGTATGAACACAAGTCCCACTTCTTTTTGTCCTCCTCATCCTTAGCTCTCTGGTCCCTTGTGTAAGTGTTGGGGCCAAATTCGTGTTTTTCCATTCAATTCATCAAAGCCGAAGTTGTGTAGAAAGGTCAAGTGTAATATTCTCAACCTTCTTTTTTTATTTTTAAATAATTTTTTTTTTTTAATATTAAAAGTCAGAAAGCACGGAGTTCAAAAGCTTGAATCATTAATTGGTATTTCAGAAAGCCTACGATCCTGCCCTCTTTATCTTATCTTATTTATATATGTTTTTAAAATAAAAATGCACAGCTCGTTATTCTGGGTATATTCTTGCATTTATTAATGAAGTCAGTGAAATGCATTGATTTCAGAGGAATAGGACAAGTAGGAAACTATCATGTATGAATCGGTGGAGATTCTGACTTTTGGAATCATGTGAGTGTGATGATTTGTAGCGGAACTTACGTATGAATTTACTTTTGGATTTTATTGATAACAACCATTATCTGCCCATCAAAAAATAAATAAGAACCATCATCATCTGCTTTTGCCAACTTTGTCGGCGATTACATTTCCTTAGGCTGGTCATTTCGTGGATGCGTGTAAACATAAAATTGGTATCACCCATAAAAGATGGTGTGACTTATCGGCAAGAGGCTCTTATTTAGTCCACCACGCCTGTAAGTCTAAAAGTTATGGGTTGAAGTAGCAAACCTCACTATTACTCGAGTGGTTTCACAACATGTATATCAGGATTTAAGTGGGCAGGAAAAGTGACTGCATGCATGAAGATCATTTTTTTTTTTTCAATTATATATTTATCTAAGAAAAATTGTCTAAACAATGGTAATTACACAAGATAACACATATATTATACACATAGGTTTTTAACTAAAGTTGTTAATTTTTAATTAAAGTCGTGACTTGAAGTCACAATTTCAATTAAAAAGCAATGTGTGTGTCTGGGGTGTGTCATGTGTGTTAGTGTGTGTGCAATAGTATTTTCCAATTGTCAATTGTTAATAACAATTGACAATTCGGAAAATACTATTTGGTCGAATGTTGATGTTTTCTATTGCACCTTATAGTACCCATCACCATCATGAAAAGTAAAACAAATCCATGGTATGAGATATGAGATACATGGGATACCGTGGATCAATACCTGTCTCCTTAAAGCTCAAAGGGAAGTTGGTTGTAACTTGTAACCATGAAACTTTGGCCGAGTAAAAATTTTCAAGGGGATGTGATTGATCACCAAATGTTGGAAGTTAAATTGATGTTAGCAGTCACTAGATTAATGACTAATATACTTAGAGTTATCCTATGTTTGGATGAAGGGAGATGAGGAGAGAGGTGTTTTAGTTACCTTCCTCTCTACTCTCCTCCCCACTCCCTCTGTTCCAAACATACTAAAGTTGGCACCTTATCTCAATAGTGGATAAAACCGAGGTTAAAAAATAAAAGAATAATTAATCAGTGATGATTGAGTTGTGCATTTCAAATGAGTCAACTTGCCTAATTAGAGAGTATTGTCTCATATGGCATCTAACCTCATATTGGCAAGCTTGACAAACACATGAGATGTGACCGAGTAATTCATAGAGTCGAATCAATCAAGACTTATAGAGACTCAACCAAAAAGAAAAAATTGAGACTCATGAAGAAAAAAGAGATTTAATTCCAGAGAAAAAAAACTGCATAGTTGACAAGGGATAACATTGATCTAAAGAATTCTTAGTGTGTTGGTAGGCAAATTTAAAGGGATAATCCTAGTAGAACACTTAACTAAAAGTCTCATTCAATTATATATGAAGAGGACTCTACATTGCATAAAAGCCACACTCATATTTTACAAATAATTCTCTAAAATTCATTGAGTTTACCACAAAAATAAAATAAAATAAAATAAACTCTCTAACTTAGGTATTGGAGAACCTACGGCCAACATCACATTGGTGCCCTCCAATAAGCTTTATCTTTCTTTTATAGGTGTCTGTGATCCAAATACTATGCTTGTACATCAACAATGAGAATTGAATGAATTGCCATGGTAGCTTGCAATTTTGAAAGTTTAAATGTCTAGCATCGTATAATAAAACATGTGTATTTAATCATTATCTTGTTAGAGGTATAATTGTCACTTGTAATAATTCAATATATAAAATTTTTCATTCTTGATAGTATCTTTTAATTTTCTTTTCAAAATTGTTGTAAATTTTCATGTTCATTTTGTAGAGGAGTTTTTTGTTGTACAGTTTTAACTTTTAACTGTGTAATCACATAATTAATAGAGAGAATTTTGACAAACTTGTATGTACATCTCAATTGGCACTCTGTGGGATATTCAAATTTTTCAAATCATTCTGTGTATCTATTATACTAAATTCTTCATCATTTTTCACATTTGATTGAGGTGACCCAAGGGCTCTACTTGATGCAGAGCTATCAAATCTAAAAAATGATGCCATAATACTAGATTATTACCTACTTATATACTTCTTAATCACACTATAAGTGATTTATCTCTCATAGTTATTGAGAGTCAAAGGCCACCAACTAGAAACACCTTATCGTCCTTTAGGCTGACTAAAGGCTAAAATGTCCAATAGCAAGTACAAGTACAGGCAGTATAAGTGCATCCAACTGTAAGAGCATTATTTTTAGTGTGTTTCCAAGTGCCTCTAATAGTAAGTGCAATATTCCTAGTGTTTTTCCAAGGGATCTGCAAAAGTTCCAAGTGAATTATTCTTATTGATCTGAAAAAGATCTCAAGTGGTTCCAAGTGCATCATGCACGTGAGTGAATGTACATAACACATTGCTCCAAACTGATGTGCTAGTTTTTACAGAAACTTAGAGAGCTAGAAAGTAGAAAACACTCTTAAGCCATTAACCATTTAACCTGCAAAACTTCTTCCCCATAAAATTTGCTCTCACTTGTTATAACTTATATGCAATCCTTTCTCAATTTCTATCTTTGTAAGATAGTTTAACCTGGGTTCAGTTGTTGTGACTAATGTTTGTGAAGCAAGCATTTATGTGAGATATTCCCTTCATATATCCATGTGAGGATAAAGAAAGAGAAGAATACTATTGGTCCAGTTTAGATGAAAGAAGACAAAAGGTAATTTTTTAAGAATAAAGTGTGATACACCCGAGGTTCTAAAGGAGTACCACCCTGTATGATATTGTGCTTGTTAGATTCTCAGTTCACCAATATTAAACTGAAAGAGGAACAATGTGTGGGCACCTACAAAAAAGTTAACCAAATATTGAACTGAAAGCTACAACAAAAAGGGTGAGGATGAAGGGGAATTGAACCCGACGTGAATCGAACACGCAACCTTCTGATCTGGAGTCAGACGCGCTACCATTGCGCCACGGATCCTCTTGTGATTATTGCTTACTAATATTCTATATAAACCTGGTTACTATATTTTCTAGATGCTAAGTAAAGCTTTCTACTTTTTCCTATCTCGTTTGGATAAAAAATAATAGTGAGGCATTTATCACTTATCAGTAGTTGGCACCATAATTTAGATACGACCCTCATGATTTTTATGTCTCCTTTATTCTATGCCTAGTTAAATTTTTTTTTTTTAATAAAATTCCATTTTATTTTGAAATTAAATATTTTTAGATATTAGTATGACAAGTAAAAATTTTCAAGCAAATCACCAAAACTGGTTGCTTAACCATCGGAGCCACTAGTGTTGGAGGTCCAATGATCGAACTACCGAAACCAGCAGCAAGAACAGTGGCTTTGACGATCGCTACCAAAGCGTGTTTCCGATGACTAGACTATCAACAGAATAACGACTTCAGCCACTAGATTGCTGGAGCCAGTTGCTAGAATGGCGTCTCTGTTCACCAAACTACCAACATCGATCACTGGACCACTAGAATCGATCGCCAAAGCAGTGGTTCTGAGCATCGGACCCTAGAACCAATTGCTGAAGCAATAGCTTCATCCATTGAAATGCCAGAACCAATCATCAAAACAACAATTCCAGCCATTAGACCGGTGACTTAGCCACTTGATGGGGTGAAGGAAGTCACTCTTTTTGTAAAATATTTTACCAAAATTTTAAATGTAAAACGTTTTACAACTTTTTATATGGATTTTATTGCACCGAAAAATATTTTACAAAATTTGACTACATTTTACCTACAACAAACACCTAAAAATTAAAAAAAAAATTAAAAAAAAAATTCTGGAAAATATATTATTTCAAAACAAATGGAATATAAGTTAACTCTTTTTTTCTTTTCATTTATAATTTCATTTGACAAACTCTCTTACAAAATTTATAAGAGAAACCGTATGGATTAAACATTTCATTATAATCATTCCTATCCTATCATTGTTATTTATGACTATATATTTAGAATTCATAGTTGGTCATACGTAAATGCCTTTAAATTCATGAGAAATACTATGTTTATAATATTTTTACAATATTTTCAAAATAAATTCTAATTGTTAAATGGTTACAAGTGGGCAAAAAATTAATTTCAATGGTGGGTTTTAATTAGAATTTTTGTTGTAAAAATATTGTAGATATAACACTTCTCTTGACCATATTACATAGCAAACACCGTTTTAGGAAAGCGAGAAAGTTCTTTAACAAGAAACCCCTTTCAAAAGGAATAAAGATTCTCTCCATTTGTTTATAAAATGAAGATAGTCTATTTCAATTAAACATTTAACAGTTCACAAATTTTTAACCCTTCACAAATATAAAAAGTCAATATAATGTTGCATCATTTTAAATTAGAAATTAGTTACTGTTTACAAGAATGCTCACTTTTCTTTTTCTATGTCTTTATTAAATTTTGGTTTCACTCAATGGTCATGCTCATAGATCACACTCAGTTCCCCCACCCCAAGCTGACTGGTACATTTAAAACGTGATTCAAGGGTAAAGACAAACATGTACACGTATTGGAGTCCCATACAACCTAATGTGAAAATCATATGCCTCAATATAAAAAGCAGGTTGGAGCTATATGGGAATTCTTGGCTATCATTGCTATAGTGATGCAATGTACAACATATTTTAGGCAATTCTGAACATGATGTACTTATTTAAAAATACATTAGGATTTTCCGATTCAATTATTAAACAAGTTTTTGAATGAATTTGTTCACTGCTTTCTCTTTCAGATACAGAAATTCATCTCCCCACACAACCCCCCCCCCCCCCCCCCCCCCCCCCCCCCAAAAAAAAGGATATAGAAGACATGCGTCATTTTAACAACCATAGAACAAAAAAGCAAGACCAGAGTCATCAAATCCATAAAATGTACACAAACCTTTGTCCATCTAATCATAGCTTTAAAGAAAATGAAATTAAGCCACACATTTCATAAGAATCTTGGAACAATTAATATACAAGTTCAATTAGGACAAAAATTGATTTTATTTTCATTTCTGTTTTCCCAGGTATCAACAAATGTAATGGCTATATATCCATAATACTTTCAAAACAAATTACAAGTATGGAGCTATAGAGAAATTTCCCAAGAAATCGAAGCCTTTTATATACATTATTTCAAAATCTGAGCATCGAGAAGTTCCGCTAAACTGCGAGCCATAAGATGATTTGTTGCCACCATAATGGAGCAGGTTTCTCTGATACCATTTGGAATCTTCATCTATGTTTGCATTGAATTTCAATATCCACAACTTGTATTCAATCATTGGAACCATAATGGAACAAAATTCTATGACCCACTTGACTCTGTATCCATGTTTACATCATTTCAGGTTTCCAAGACTTGTCTTGATTTTTTGGAATTGGAAGGCAACAGGTTTCTCCAAGACCGAGACATTAATGTTACTCCAAACCTCCGGTTTGGTAGGAAGCTGTGCGATTAACTCCACAATTTCCATATCCTCAGGAAGAACAGAACCAAAGACAGTGTAAGCCTTTTTCCACTCATTGTGGTTAGCTAAGCTGATAAAGAATTCTGGGCCAGAACCAACCCATGCAACTGATCCTCTTCTTATGGTGGGGCAGGTCTCCGTAGGAATATCCTTAAAACTGCTTCCAATTGCTTCAAGTGTACCTTGTATTACTGCAAAAGGTGGACCAAATGGAGCCTGCATAGGTCAAGTAAAACTCTTTTGAGTTAGAAAATATATCCATATAAATACAAATATTGATATTCGCCTCACACTACCTGCTGAAATTAAAGTTATATCAAAATGTATATATGCTATTATTAAAACATAGGGAAAAAAAAAAAAAAAAAACTGTTTTCAGATCAACATTCTGCTGAAACTACAGCTCGTGCTAAAGAAATTATCTTTACTGGGTCTAAGAAGAAAAAAGCTGGGGTGGAGTTGAGAGTAAACGAACAAATATATTGGAAGTTCAAACATTTGGAGCCTTTAGTTTAGTATGCATCAAATAGACAAACAAATATAGTACAAAAATAGCATTTTTGTATGAAGCCAATGAGTTTTAGCTCAAATGGCACCTCCCCCAGTGTAAAAAGTAAGGTTTTACACTAAGGTAGACAGTAATGTCGTGGGTTCAAGACTCACCAAGTGTGCATGTGACAGTAACTTATAGATAAAAACAAAAAGAACTGTTATATAAAGAAAAAAGTGACAACTACCTTATTACTCAGAATAAAATTGATGCTAAACACCTTCCATAATAAAAAGGCTGGGTTGGACGTCAAAGCAAAGTAAGGAGCAAGAGCACATGAGAGACTCATGTCTGGGAGGTTCAATGTTTTGATAAAGCAGATATGGCTTCTTAGTTATTTTGTAAAGACTAACTAGATTTTTTAATCCATTTTATAGGTTGAAAGATCAAAATAAGAAAGTAAATCTTTTAATTGGAACTTTGATGCGTCTACCATAGAACTACTTATTTTTTCTGAACTATCCTTAAGATTAACTCCTTTTCAATTCAAGCTTTCTGTCTCTCTACATCCTGCAAATAATATTTACACTGGTAGCACAAGCACTTCTGTTGCTGTGTGTGTGTGTGTGTGCTTGGGTGGGTGGGTGGGGGAGAGGTAGTGTGTATGTGTGTGACAAAATAAACAATGTTTAATTTTATGTCCATTAAAATTTCCAAATAGCCTTAGACTTAAGCACTCTTACTCCAGATTAATTTCATCTTTAAGATAAAAAATATTTAATGGAATCAATGAAAAGGATGTTGAACCATTATTAGTAGGTAAGCATCCTAAAGCAGTCTACTTAGTATCAACCTGCTATAACTGGCATATAAACATAAATATCTTACATTTTCTATGTGATTTCCTTCTGAATCCCAAAAGTTTCCCCGACTTTCTGCTCGATAAAATTGACAACCCGCAAAATGACGCAATTGTAACATCTCAAGAATATAGGAAACAGAATGTGGGGCACAATCAGGAAATAGCTGCAGAAATCAAAAATCAAGACAAAGTTGAGAGGTTGGAGACAAAAATTATTTTGTTTAACATTAAGAAACAGATCAAAGTACTTTCAATAAAAGAAACCTTAAAGAAGCCGTTCGTCATTGAGATGCCAACAGAAAACTAATAAAACTTTAAATTGGCCTTCAAAAATTTGCAAGTTTACAAACTCTTTCTTTTTTTATGTGTTTGAGGCAAATAGAGTGTGCTCAAATAATATAAATATTAAACTATAGCAAATATACAAATGTCAAAGCCTCTATGTTTTAAATTTTTCACAAGTTCACATTGTAAACCATCAATAACATTTTTCAGATCATATAAGCCTACAAAAGACAAGATGGATTGTTGCAACAACTGAAGATAAGAGGGTAATTTTTTCATTCCACAATGTACCATCTTTTGGAGGGGAGAAAATGAGAGCTTCTAGCATCACAGCTGCCTCTTACCAAAAAACAAAAAAAAAAAAAAAAAATCCACTTATGTTGCTCACCCTCTAATCCTTTGAAACAGAAATGAAGCTTGTTCACCAATAATAGCTAAAAATAAGAGTTCTAAAAATTTTCCTCCTTTCTTCATTTATTATAGACATTGAAAAATAAAATCCTCATTTTAGTCATTGAAGTCCCTCATGCGGTGTAAATTAGACAAGGAAAGCAGTGAAGTGGCAGGGAGAAGGAAGAGTGTGAGAGCTGAAGCTTGGCATGTCTACTGGCAGGCATGGTTGCCACTGTAAGGAATGAAAATGACCAGCAGCAAAATCCAAAACAAGTGTTGAGTTTACGATGCAGGTTGGACACTATATCTTGGTGCAAAGAATGGAACTTGAGAGAGAAAGGGAGAGGTAAGAGTCATTTGCAGATCCAGACTCGCCAACAATGAGATGCATTGCCACAAGATTTGTGGTGGCTGCAGCTAAAACAATTCAAGACACTTAAAATATAAAAGAAGTTGTATTCTATTTACAAAAACACTAATACTTCACACTTAAATTTAGTAACTCGAAGGGATATTTTTGTCCCAAAAAAATGTGTACGTAAAACATACACTAATGAGAGAGCAAATGTCAGGGTCCAAAGACATTAGCCTAAGAAAAATCTAGAATCAAATATAAAAATTCAAAAGAAAAAGAGAAAGTAAAGATAGTGTACATAAATAGGCAGAAAACATAGATGAAGCAGAGCCAAAGAACTGCCAATTCCTTCTCTCAGGCATCACAAAAAACTTATGAAAGGCAACAACAGAACGTCAGCTAACTTCAGAAATGTACTTGGGATTCTGTGTGACCCCCACCAATAGAAGAGCAACGCACAGAAATATATGAAGGGGGAGAGAGAGAGAAGAATGAGTTATTGAGGGTAATATCTGCTTGCACAGTGATCATGACAAAATGTCCTTAGATGTGAATTATTGCTATCTGGTCAATTTCAACTCACATAATGTTCTCTCATATAATCATTAAATCCAATATTTAAGCAAAAGCAGCTCACATAATTTATTCCTAAAAATTAAATAATAGAAAAAATGAGACCAGAAAGAAGCGTAATGTAATGTGTTGGAGCAATCAAGTATTGTTAAGCAACTAAAAAACTGAATTAATAAGCTGGCATGCATGATTAACCAGAATCCAAAAGCACTTACTTTGATGTGAATAGCCCCATATTCAGTTTTCAAGCCAAAAATACCCTACAAGGAAAAAGAATATATATGAGCAAAAAATGAGCAGTGTGAGTTCATTGCACACAGCAGTGATATGAATACTAACAAAACCTTACAAAGTTTTCCAACCACCATATTTTAAGAATTATATATCCCCAATATGTCATTAGTACATATGTACAAATGGTTGCTAGAAGTTACCTTTACCAACCAAATAAACAAATATAGCTAATACATGACATGAAAATAGATAACTTCTTATGTAACTACTATAGAGTCTCTTGGTCCTAAATAAGCCCTAGAATTCTTAAATTCATGGTCAGAAACTGTGAAACTCCTGACATCGTTGATACTGAGTAGTCTAAGTTCTCTTTGGTAGCTAATGATAGAATCTCAGCTAATAGGTGTGAATTAACACCAGGCAGAATAAATTTTAGAAGAAAAAAAAAAAAGCAAGCATTTTGGTTTAATATAAAACTTTCTTCCGAGAACAGCTGCAAGAAAAGCTTTTAAAAAAAGTATCATCAGGGGGGAAAAATTATTCATACAGAACTCAAGTAACTGACTCTTTCAGCCCAAGAAATTTGCTGTTTGATTGTGGGCTATACAAAAACCAGTTCCTTCCACAGATTGCTGAATAGATTAAAATGAGCAATGGCTCAGAAAAAAATAAGGTATAATTAACAGGGAAACTAGTTTATGGACTTTTTGTCTGGCAGAAGAGATGACTGCATGACAAGCACAGGGACCTCTTCTAGCATTGTGCAACTTCCTTAATTCCACTACAATCAATATCTTTATGCTTGTAGCAGCATTAATTTGTAAACCTTTCTTCTATGGGAATTAGAATTGTGCATTCAAATCTATGAGAAATCATTCACCACAGGGACAGATTCTGAAGTAGAGACCATATAATCACAAATGTTACCCTCGGCATATTTTCTATTGTAATTGCAGGACAGTCAATCATGCCTGCCATATGCAGCCAGTATACAAAATAAGAAAACAGAACTCCTAGAAATTTATACACACACACACACACACACAACGATTTAGATTTTTATTTGACATATAAATAATCTAAAAGCAATTGCAAGTCAATACCTGCTTATGTCATTTTCAGAAGAATCTAGTAACCAATTTTTACTTTTTATAATTTCTCATTGAGAACCTCATACACTCAGTTGCCTATCTTTTTTTCCTTTTTTTCTTTCTTTCCCTGCTAAATAACTATACACTCAACCGGTTTTAGCCGAAAGATATGTTTAACATCCAGTATCAGAAGTATATAAACTGAGCTGAGATGCATGTCATCAAGGAAATCTCTAGAGGAAAGAAACAAAACTGCTTCAACTATACATACTAAGTTATGTTGGTCCAGACTAAATTAGAAGTTCACAAACTGTAATCAACAGTCGAATGATGTTCAACACATAATGTACCTTTCCTTTTCCAAAGACAAGCCCAGAAGTCCACATGACATTATCACCCAAGTCTCGCCGATCAGGGTCCAATGCATCCTTCTGTTTCTTCAACCAACACTAACAGCAAGAACAGGAAGACAAGAATCTGAGAATCAGGAAATGTGAATAGACTTGTTGAAATCTCTTAAGGCATGTACACACACAAACATATCTATTATCTTCAGAAGGGAATTATATCTACAGCCACTTCGAACTTTTTACACTAAAAAGCCTCAAAAGGCACACATATTACAAATTCCAAATGTCAAGTTGACCAGACTTCAAGCCTACTGATCCATAATACTGTTTTAAAAACATTTTATCTAGAATCTCTATATGCTGCTTCTTCACTAAAATTTCTAGTTGCAACTCTTTTAAATATCAATATTGGGCTACATTGATTTTTTTTTTTCAACTAATATTTTAAATTCTTAACTGGGAAGTTAAATAAATAAATAAAAAATACACAACAGGCACAGTGCATGTTTTTTATCAGATTCTGCAGGGATATCGATGTGAAATGGGAGGGTTGTGAGATGCTTTACAGTGAGCAGAATTCTAGTTAGGCAGCACTCAATAGGAATAAAAATATGCTTTGTAATATGGATGGGTACTATTTGGGATAGATGCCCAGATACTCTAGAGAAACTTTTTAATATCTTGGTTTAAGCATCCACAAGGGGGGCAAGAGTGATGGCAGAGTGGCCAAAAAATTAAGAATATATATATATATATATATGTATATCTTGAAAAGGAACTACCTTAGGCTTACGCATACAGGATGTATATGCAATATCGGCAAAAGAATAGAGTGGATCAACAAGGAAGATGATTTGACAGTTTAAAGTGATCCATACAGTTATATCAAACTGGATGCAACATACTGCAGAGCAGCTATAATTCACACATTATGGTATTATATATAGCTCAATAATGAAACAACATACTCCTTAAAATATAAATAAAGTGGGAAAAGGTATTACAATAAATGATATAATTAAACTGAATATGTGCATGAGAATTTAGGTTATCTGTAATTGAGGACATATAAGTAAATGTGATGCGGTTGTCCTTCCAGTTCAGATCTGAAGGTTAAGAGTTCTAAAACATTGAATAGCACCATTAAGGGAAACAGAAGACTTAGCTTAGCCAATAGCCACACACCTTCATCACGAATTCAACCTTACATTCCACACTCTTAATTGCTGTGTGAATCACATCCTACTAGCTAATTTAAAGGGAAAATGCCAAAAAGCCATGAGCGTTTTTAATCAACAAACTACAGAAGAATTTCCATTGAAATAATAAGCACCAATTGAGACTACAAAAGTCAACATTTCAAACTCTATCAATCCATGTTACTAGGCCGGTTATATATGCACTATAGCCAAAATTTCAAACTGATTACAGAATAAATATTATTTTTTTCCCAATGTTTTTCTATATATGCTGCATTGAGTTGACAAATTACCTTACTTTATATAAATAATTTACATATAACAAATTATTAAGTTCTTGAGCCACATTAATAAGATGAATATTCCTCAACCCAATTCCACATATTGAATTCCCAGCATTCCAGCTCGTTAGTCGCATTGAAAGTGATAAAATATTAAAATCCACCAACCCAGATCAGATATCAGATTTCAATAAAATGAAACTGAAACCAAAAACAACGAAAAAAACAGAAACAATACCTCACCAAATCTAGGACCACAAGCCTCCTTATCCCCACAATACACCCAAGAATCGCAAAAACAAGGCCCATCCTCACCACCACACATGCTCTTACAAGCCATGCAACAATCCTCAGAAGAACTGACCTTAAAGTCAGAACCCCATTTTACAGCATCACCCCAAAGCTCCAAATGCTCAATCCCTCTGCAACACTCACTCTCTTCTTGACCACCATCTCCAACAACGTCTGAAACTGATGAAACAGTGGCAATCCTACTGGGCCTGTTGAAGACCACAGAGAGGCAAACATAGACCATGCAGCATGAGATTGTGCCCATAAACAAGAGGCTCAGAATTGCACAACGACCGAGTTCTGAGTCGTTTTGCCTGCGACCCATTTGAGCCTACGAACCCAATTGACAAGCCCAGAAATTGTTTTGGTTTTTTTCTCTCTTAATTCTTCTTCCTCATCCTGTTGTTAATGTGAAATCTGAGAATTGTTCTGATTTTGTTAAATGTTGTAGAGCTGTCATAGCAAAGAGCCCAAGACAGAATAAAAAGACACGTTAACTTCAACCAAAGACTTGTCTGGTTCCTCATATTCTATTCCACTTAAATCCCATATGGCAATAACTAATAAGGAACTTTGTTTATACTATTAATTTATTTATATTGGAGAAGAATTTTAATGCTCTTTATGTTTTTCCCTTGTTCACTATTTATTTCACCTAAATCCCATTTCTCTTTTTTTGAGTTATTTTTACATGTATTTTTAATTTATTTATTCGAATACTTACTTATTTTTCTAGGATTGATAGTTGTTTTAAAATCAAAATTTGTGCATAATAATATCTAGAAGAAATTCAAATTTTGTTGTCTAGACTTAATATTTTTGACATGGGTACTTTTTAAGAACTTATCAGAAGAAAATAATAATAATATTAGAGTTTGTTTAAAAGCTCAATTCTAATTCTCTTTCCAAATAAAGAGTATGTCAAATAGTGTATTTTGCTTTGAGTGAAGTCTAGGCTCTTTCAAATATAAAATCCAATCATTAAATTTTTAAAAATAAATAAATAAATTATTATTAAAATAAAACTTACTTAAATTCTAAATACCAATAGATTGCTATTTAAATACAAAAATTACTGATATTTTTCTTTTTTGTTCTAAAATGGGTCAACTCTACCAGATCCATCATTGTAGCGCATTGAGTATGGAATAACCATTAATCATTTATCTCTGGTTTCAAAAATCACACTCATACATTTTTATCCTCTATATTTAAGTGGGTTACGAATATAAGTCAAACTTTGCCATGCTTAAGATTTGTTTTCTTGATAGGAAGGGCACGACCGCCAAGTCTAAAAATGGTTTTGTATTATAAATATAAGTCCAATTTTACATGTCATGTTAGGAAGTGATCAGATATACATACAAAACCAAGAGTAATTCACTACTCAAAATACAATGAAGGAAACAAGGTGAACAAGTCAGCTTAAGGAAAGTTCAGTCAACATCAATCTGCTTCTAAAGAAATTTTAGACGGAATAATCTGATCAATCCATCTAACATGTGACTTTCTAACTCAAAAATCGGGATCAACATTGAGCTAGCTAACAATTGCTAGCTACAATGTATAGTCATATTTGACTAGGATTGTAGCTGAGCAAAATGAGTCCTTTATTTTTATTTTTTGACATCTCTCTCTCAACCAAAGCTCTCTTATTCTCTTTCCACCAAGTTATCACCGAAACTCCTCCCATATTCATACTTTATCTCTAACTCGACCATGGTCAAAACTCTTTTTCCATGGCCATGGCCAAACCTCTCTCCCCTTCCCACTCTTATTCCACTTTCTCTCTCTAGAAGATCTCTAGATTATGGAATCATGAGTTTGCGTGAATTTGATCTATAGGTTTGATTTGGATTTGTGGCTAGGTATATGTGGGGTTTCAGTGGTGAAGGATATGGGTTATAGGTAATGGTTAATTGGCCAAGGAGTGTCTTATTGGCTTCTTGGTGCTCTAGCTTAAGTTGTTTGGATTGGGTTGTCCGAGGCATGGCTTGGGTTTGTGGGTTTGGTTATGCAAGGTTTCGAATGGGGTGATTTGGGATTACTGATTTGACCACTATGTATGATCATTGAGATTGACTTTAAGTTTGTGGGTTTGCATGGGTGGTGATTGGATGGCGATGGTGGCTTTAGATTTTAGGGTTTGCATGGACAATGGCAATGACAATGACAATTGGTGATGGCTATAGGTTTGTGTGGTCTTGGGCTGTCCACGGGTCAGATTTGTGCCCAACCCGAACTCAACCCAAATAATTTAGGTCGATTATAAAATAACCTGAAATCGACCCAAAAGATCTAATCGGATCTGCCGGTTTAGGTCTCGTCGATTTCTAGTTGTATCGGGTCAATCTCAGGTTTTATCACCAGGGTCGATATTTGGCCGGTTTCGTCAAGATTCAGCCGATATCTAGCTGGTTCCAACGAGATCTAGCCAAATCCATCAAGATCTGCCTGATATCTGGGCAGATCTGATGAGATCTGGCCTAGCTTTGTCAGATAACGACAAGATCTCAAAGGATTTGGACTAAATCTCGACAGATCTTGACAAGATCTCACCGGATCCAGTCTGAAATCCTGAAAAATCGCCAGAAACAATAACTATTACGGGCGGGTCAGGTTTCATGGGTTTTGAGAAAGGACACCCACAACCAACCTGCCAATGTCAGGTTTAGAGAGATCCAAACTCGCATTTGACCTCCAGAGCTATCGGATTGGATGGCAGCAGGTCGAATCTGAGTGGGAATGAAGAGTCATGTGATAAATAGGCTAACTAAAATAAATAAAGTAATTTTTTTGGATTAAATTTGGCTAAAAGTTTTCTTAGTTCAATTTGAATGCATTGTCTTATATATATATATATATATATATATATATAACATATTATGGACTTCTTCCTTCCTTTATTTTTTTTATAAAAATAATAATTTACTTAATTTTGTAAGAAAATAAAATTCTTTTCAAATCTTTTCAAATCAAATACAATCCTATTACATTGGGTTTGAGTTGAGTTGCTCAAGAGCCTCAATAAGATAGTTTGCCCAATTATAACTCCAATAAAAGCTTTCTCTATTGAGGAAAATTAATCATATTTTGAGATCCGAACTTCCTCCACTCACAAATGATGAGTTCCATTATGGATTTAATTAACGAACCTAACTATTAGGTAAGAGGAGGAAGTATTGCTTTTAGAGTACTAAACAATTACTTATCTATGAAAAGCCCAATCCATTGTTTCAATATCAACATCCTTTCCTCTTTTCTTTTCTTTTCTTTTCTTTTTTGTGTGTGTGCGCACGCACGCGCTCATGCAAATGGATTTAATTATACTGTTTTAAGGACAACTTACCTCCAAACCAAATTAGAGGAAAATCCCTTCAACTCACTTCATGCTGATTTAAACAACCACCAATGCGTACTTTTAGTCACATGATCAATTTAACAAGCCACATGACTTTTAAATAATTTAATGAGTTATGTAATTTAAAACATATGAAATGATAGATTCCAATTAGCCCTCTCTTGTTGTCAAATAAGAGAACCAAGGTTCAAATGCATCTTGTACTTACTTTAGACCATTTATATTCACTCTAAGAGAGAGAGAGAGGATACCTTAAGTTCATAAAGCATCTTGTACACACCGAAGCAATTATTACGAATTGGAGGGCCTGTAAGGCTGTAATAAAGAATCTTGTAATAGGCCTTCACAAGCTTTAGCCTTAAAAGGAACCAGCAATTTGGACGGAGGACTGTCCTAGTATTTTACCCATTGTATTTTACCCATTCTTGAATTGTAGAGGCATACATTATACGTGAAAACTTTCACTTTATTATTTTTAACAAAAATAAATAAAAAATTACAATCGCATGTGAGACATTTTGTTCGCAGTTGCCCCATCAAATACTTTAGTCAATTTATTCTTTGGGATTGATAATATTTTAATAGAGCTTTTAAATATCATTAGTGGATATTTTGTTGGCATAGATAAATATTATAGTGTCAAACCATGTTGGAAATTAAAGTCGCAATAATGTAAATTGTTTGAAAGAGATTTTTATATAAATATATATATATATATATTTATATATTTTCACTGCCTTTCAAGTACGTAGAGGGATAGAGAGAGTGGAGATGTGAACACTCCATCTCCCTCCAATCAAACTTATATACCACTTCTGTAAAAGTTGAAAAAACCTCTTGCCAACAAATTTATACAAGTCTAGAGCACGGACATAATTCATGATAAATTTCACATTCGTTCGATTTGGCAAGTTGTTAATAGTGGATGATAAAACAACGTTAGTTGTGAGCCTTTATATGAGAATCAATCAATACCCTGCAAACTCAACAATTTGTGAAATTTGTTGTTTAGAGCATTACACTCTTATTTATATCGTCAGCATTTTCGAAGACAACAAAATTTAACTCCAAACGGTCGTTTTCTACCCACGAATTATAAAGAACATTCATGTATGTTATCTAAACAACTCACAAACTCGTTAAAAAGGCATTGACAAAAACTAGATATAGATAATCTCTTCAATCACCACATAAGTTGTTGGACCATTAGAAGAATATAGCTCAAAAATCAAAATTTAGAGCCAAACTTTTTCCTTACAAACATCTTAAAATAAAACATAACCAGCCTGGCTCCTTGCACACACAAGAGAGAGAGAGAGAGAGAGAAGAGAGAGCACAACAGAAACAAAATTTTCAAGCAATTACATTTCACATATATTGTTTATAAAGCTAAAATACACTGTTAAATAGATTACAAGACTAAAACTGAAAACAGTTTTTAAAGGCAAAAAAGCTTCTGGAACCAAATAAAAACTAGTCAGGAGCTACACCCTGTGACACTGGAAAGTAATGAAATAATAGTTTCATTATAAAAACATTTACAACTACAAGATTCTAGTCTGAACCAGACCCAACTGGATTTTTTTTTAAAGATATTGTACAAAACCCAAAGAATAGAACTTATATGAGGCTCTTATGAGCAATGAACACTTCTAACATTCCACTCTATAAAATCAATAATGCATGATTTATCGATAACACATGGGGTGGGTTAGCAATGAACACTTTTAACACTATCGATAACGCATGGGGCTAACAATGGGATAGTTAGCCAGAAACTTGTGTTAATAAAGCGTACTCAGTAACAGCCTCCATATACATTCTCAAATCCCATGCCCCTTATATCTCATAATGTAAACAGCAACCTTTCAATCAAGAACTAGCTACTGCCTAATAGAGGTAAGTCCAAAACAATAAAAGACACTAAAACTAGAGACTCCTGCACTACGGAAATTGAAGAAGCCTAATCAGTAACAGCCTGCATAAGAAAATTCTCAAATTTCATGCCCCTCAAGTCTCATAAGGTAAACAGCTACCTTCAATCATGAAGGAATAGCTAATAGAAGTTAGTCCTAAACAAACGACACTGAAGCTTGAGGCTCCTATGTAGCATAAATTGAGCATGAAATCACTCATCCTAGCCATAACAAAGGCGAAAAACTCAAACAAAGGCAAAAATATTCATAGAAGAAAATCCTCCTTAGGAAAAACCTCAACAAAGTGGGTAGTAACCAATGCCCAAGTTTTTCTTCAATTGTATTGTATATCACAACTGATCTATGATCATAGATAACAAAATGCCAACTCCGGATTGTTATATATCTGGAATGATGTGAATCATAACAATTGAACTCCTCCACCCTTAACTTCTCCTTAGTTATACAAACTTAAGATTTTATTTTACCAATAATTTAGCAGTGACAAGTTTCCAATGAAGCTCTCACGAGGTTAAATGATATTAGTAAAGACAACACATGTCAGGAAAAACGACGGGACAATATTACGGGGCTCTTGTCAGTTAATATTCCACAAACAATATTAATATAATCTCTACTAATTACCATGCCATTTAAGCTTGTCTTCTAAAGCCCATTGGCTAGGATCTTCTCAATCAGTTGGAAAGTATCAATAATTTTCCATAACCAAAGAAACACAATTTCCATTCCATATGGAAAACAAAACTAATACTTATTTAGCAACCATGTCACTTTTTGACATAGCTTATAAACCAACCGAAGAATATCAAGGCCAACATTCTATGACCTTATTCCTGTGTACTTCATATCTATTCCAAAAAAGTTCATACATTTTCTACTACCTTCAAGAAGTAGCTGGTTAACTGACTTTTCTTATTCATTCAAGGTTGTGTATCCCTGAAAAAAGCATGTGGTCCAAAATAACCAAAATGTCTAGTAGAAGCCAAAACTTTTCCAATGAATTCAAGCACAAGAAGATTTCCAAAATTCCTTAACCAATTATAGAAAAAACCTCAAGCTCTCAGAATATTCTGTGTTCAGAAGAAAAGATGATGCAGCATATACCTCCATCTGTCCATCAAGTGGAGTCTTATATAGAAAATAAAATATGTAATACACATCACATGCTAAGAACTTCTTGTATTCAACTTCTGAAAAACTTAGTTTTCCTTACAGTATTAAATCCAACTGAAAAACTACACATTGGTCGATTTCTAAGATGGCTTTAACCAACAGCCCCTTTGTTCCGTAAAAATTCCCACAACATATGGAGGGCTATTAGGCTTAGCAACATTCACTCGACAGTAGGCACATAATGCCTAAGCTTCATTTAGTTCACATCCTACTGCAGCATCTTTGTCATGTCAGATCTGTTCCATAGACAAATTCACTTGTGACGAGACTGCTCCAAGATTTACCAAGCAAACCTCTTAGACAAATAAAGAGATACCATGCCTTCGGGAAAAAGTCGTCCTCCAATAAAAAGATATGGACGCACATAATCCATCTAATTCCCTATGCACTTTATTAAAGAAAACAAGAGTATAAAAACTTACATCAGTAATATGATCCAGAGCCACCAGATCCCATGTAACTGCTGCCACCCATGCCACGACCAGAATACATTGATGAGTAAGAGCTACCGCCAACCTATGACACAGGCCAGAAATAGAATAATTACACAAAATTGCTAGAGACTTAACAGTCAACAGTGTCATTCAATTGGAGCAGGTTAGGAAAATACATCACTTCCACGGGACATGTAATCACCACCATAGCTTGATGAGTACATTCCGCCAACATCACTACCACTGAAAGAACCTGAAAAACATGCAAAATTGGAGAAAAAGATCACCTAAACAAATCCACAATAATTGCAAAGGTGAATGTCAAATCAGGTAGCTACCAACATAACACACCTCCTCCGTAACTCATGCCTTGACGACTGCTATAAATTCCATGTGAATCCTGACTGGAGATGGAACTTCTGCCACTGCTATATCCTAGATTAGATCTCCCAACTCTACCAACCATCACAGAGAAAAGTCAGTAACCAAAGCAACATCAATCAGAAGAAGGGGAGAAAAAGTAAAACTGCTTTCAATTCAAAGAACAATAACACACCTGTCACCATAAGCATCCCCATATTGAGAAGCACTACCACCATATTCATAGTCTAAACGAGCCCTAGATTGGCGGACTCCCGAATCAGCATAACGCGGGGGAACATCATCCTATAATTTTGTCAACACGTCAGATAAACTTCAGAATTTTCTCAAATATGAAGTGAGAGGACAGAATATGATCCTAAAATATAGCACTGCAGCAGAACCGTACAGACAGTTTACTAACCAGTGCAGCATATGGACGTTTTGACCCAGAAATGGAGTCATAATCACGAGGGCGTCCTTCACGATAAGTTGGAGGAGGAGGGGGAGGTCTTTCAAACCTTTGGCCATAGCCATCATCCACATAAGCTCTTCTTGCTGCTGGACGAGATGTACTCCTAGGAAGATCAGAGTAACCAGGACCACGGGAAGAGTAGTCATCTCTGTATGATTGCCGTCTCTCAGGGACAGCCCTAGGGCCATAATCTGCGGGAGCTCTACTCCTTGGAGGAGGAAGGTCATCACGCCGACCATAATCCCTTTTCAAGCTACTCTTCGGGTATGAAGGAACTGTCAAGAAAGTGCAAAGCAACATAATTACTTATACAGGAAAATGAGCAGCATACAGCCAGTTAGATGCATGAATATAAGCATACCAGGTGCTCTCCTCTCATAGGACCTAGCTGGAGGAGGCAAGGGCCTGCCTCTTGTTGGCATGGACACAACAGGCCTTCTATCTCTCAATCCACCAGGTCTCTTCATACTGACTGGTGGGATGCGAGTTCCAATTCCTCTTCCTCCACGAATAGGGAGACTACGTGGCGCTGGACGACCCCATGAACTCCTGACAATTCGTCCAGACCCACGCCCAGATCGGAAATCTCCACGACTAACATGTTTTCCTTTACCTCTCTGAAGTGGTCTTGACAATCTGGCCCTTACTTTGGCCTGAAATGTGAAAATGGTTATAATTCAAAGCCGTGCAACTAATGCCAACAACAACATCATCGCGTAAAATATGAAAAAAAATCATAAGCTTTTGAAAAACCAAGACAAACCTTGTTGTCTCCTTCACCCAATTCAGCATTGTTAATGCTTTTCGCACATGTCACTGCAGCATCATGAGTGTCAAATGTAACAAAACCAAAATCTCTTCTCTTGGCAGAAGGCATATTCCGGGCAAGCTCAATCTTTTCAACCTCCCCATATTTCTTAAGAAGCACTCGGACACGGTCCTCATCCCATGAAGCAGGCAGACCATCCACAAATACAGTTTTAACCTGCAACTTAAAAATATGTGATCAGCAATTCCAAATATTTTCTCAGATATTTAATGAAAGGGTATAACATCACTACAAAATGACCACACATGAACTGTTTGAAATTATTGAAGATTCTCCTCAAAAGCAACCCAAAAAATAGTTACCCAAGGGTAGATTTAACAAATTTAGAATACCAAAAAAGGCCCTAAAAACAAAACATTTGAACTTCAATCTGCTTCTCAAATATCACTTTAATTGAACTATAAAATTAATTTAGTGATAACTACAAAAGGATATGCACATATCCAAACTATAAACTCCAAGAGAAATAACTAGTCTATATATATATATATATATATATCCCTACAAGCTTAAAATCGTACATCCATAATACATAACAGGATCAAAATAGAGCCAAACCATCAGGAGTTGCAATTATAACGCAACAGAATGGAGAAAAGTTTGACCCAAAAAGATTACCTGTGCCATAATTTCATCACCAGGGTCAATGAAGGAATCTGCAAAAGATACTTTTGCAGGCCTATCAACTCCAAACACAACATCTCTCTTCTGTAGACGCTTAAAGGCATCCATGGCTTCTGAGCGAGATGAAAATTCCAAAAAAGCGAAACCCCGATTCATTCCCTCATTGTTACTATCTTCTACCAATGTCAAATCCTCAACATTCTCCACTGAATAATGTTTCAACTTCTCTTTTAACTGGAACCAAAGTTGATAACCAAACAGTCAGGTATTTAGCAACTCCTGATAATGACTAGTAAGTTGATAGTGACATCAAGTTAACCAATATACTTACGGCTTCCTTTGTCCAGGTCTTGCATATGTTACCCAGAAAAAGGGTGTCGCTGTCTTGACTTGGAGTAACACCACATTGTTTCCCATTAATCTGGAATTGCAGCAATTAACATAAATATAATTTACGGTGTGAAGAAATATAGTTCCTAATCAGACTATTAGAAGATCAGAAATTACCACTGGGTGTTTGAGCTCAACAACAGCCCGTTTTGCTTGTTCCACAGATGCATAACGCAAGAATGCAAAGCCCTTGTTCTTCTTAGTCTGAGGATTCATCATCAGTCTAACTTCAGTAACCTCACCAACTGTGCCGAAAACTTTCCTAAGATCATCCTCGGATGCATCCTTGTCCAAACCACCAACAAAAACTTCGAACTCCTTACGCTTGCGCCTCTCTTTCACAACTTCATTGTGCTCCTCTTCCTCCGCATCAACCAGATCTGCATGATCCTGCTCAACGCCAGCACGCTCATCATCCTCTTCACCCTCAAGTTCTTCATGAACATCTTCCATTTCCTCCTCAACCATATCACCCTCTTCTTCTTCACCAACATTTTCCTCAGCTTCTTCCTCTCCTTCCTCTACCACCTCCTTCTCATCCTCTTGCTCTGTTTCCTTCTCATCATAGTCAACCCCACCATCTTCTTCAGGTTCATATTCAGGGTCATTATCATCTAGTTCTAACCGTTCATCTTTTTCATATTCGTCTACAGATTCCCTCACCTCATCTTCTTCTGTCATGAAATAAGGGTAGATGAGCCCAGTCAAAATAGGCTCGGGGAAACTTGTAATGCAAAATTAACAAAACCCACAAAAAGTCCTTTTCTTCAAATTTTTTTATTTTAATAAGTTATGTACCCAATGGGTCTTGAAGCCACAGCCTCATCCTCCACCTAGAACTTACTTGGGGGAGCTAAGTTATATACATGATTACCAGGATCATCCTCATCCTTCTTGTTATTTATATAATTACCGTAACTATCAATATGGTCTGAGAACACATTGGAGCTATAAATAATTCCTAACCACAAATCTGTCATTCTGGGCTCCCAATAAAACCAAAATCCTCACGAAAAGGAAAACAATAGGACATTATCTGTTTACTGTAACTAATTTCTAATCATACTTGCTACAATTCAATGCACAGCAGGGGGGGAAAAGGCCTCAACCCCTGATCACATAAAAGCATATTGAGCACCAAAGTGCACCAACTGAACCATTCCCATTGAAAGCTGATTACTTCATTATTCAATGTTTTCCACAAAAACCCATGTTTTCAATTATATTTTAAAGAAACTATAGATAGAAAGAATTCAATTAACAACAAACAAAACACAATAACTTTTCGCAACTCATCCATTAACACAAACACTCTCAACTATTAAGCAAGATACCATACGCAAAATCCAGATATTTTCTTTTAAAAAAAAAAAAAAAACTGCCTGCACAAACCAACCAAGGAAAAAAGAATCCTTCTTTTGATACAACCCCATAAGAAAATCACAAACTTTGAACAATTCAAACAAAGGCCACACACATACACACATAACCCAAAATCACCGTAATTCAAGATTCAATTTCCTCAATCAAAACAATCCAAATAAAAATTCAATAAACCCCAAAAAACAAAAACGAAAGAAGAAAAAAAAAAAAAAAAAAACTTACTTTTCACAGGACCCGATCCATTAGAAACAGGTTTCGCCTCAGGTTCAGGCTCCACCACCACAACAGGCTTCTCCTCGACCTTAACTTCCTCCTCAACCACCGGAGCCGGAACCTCCTCCTCAACCTTCACAGCCTCTTCCGCCTCGATAACTGCCGCCGCCGCCGCAACAACAACAGCCACCTCTTCCGGTGGCGGATCCTGAGCCTTCTGGGCTCCTCTTGTGCCCCTCGTCGTCCTCTTCGGCCCCGCCGATCCCGCACCCCTCTTCACAGTCCGTGGAGGCATTGTTTCACCAGCAAAAAGACTCAAACTTTCACACAAAAAAGATTGGGAAAATTGAAAAATTGAACAAAAACTTAAAAAAAAAAAAAAAGAACCCTAATTTTAATTTAGCTCGAATAAAACTCAACGAATTGAGAAAAATTGAACAAAGAATCGAAACCCTAGAAAATCACTGAAGCAAAGAATTGAAACCAATTTTGAGAGAGAGAGAGAGAGTTTGAATCTAAAAAACCTAGAATTGAAGAGCGAATATGAAACCCTAGCACAGAGAGAGAGATATAAAAAGAGAGAGTTGGAGATAGATTCGACAACCTCGGATTTTACTATATAGCCATATAGGTGTTAGAGGAGAGGTTCATTGAGTGTTTTACTCGGACTGAAATTGTAATATGTGAGTGGTTTTTTTGACACTTGGCTTTGTAGTATTGGTGGGTTTTTTGTGGAAAGAGAGGTTGCTGTCATGGGAGCTGTAGTCGGTGATGCACTGGATTCCTGCTTTTGTGGATGAGTTGGAGAAAAAGTTGAATTTATTTTTTAAAATTTTTTATTTTGTTGTTAATTGTAGTCCTAGCCGCATTAGGAATATGAAACCGAGTATAGAACCGAGTATAGAAAAAGTATAGAGATCGTAGAATAGTAGAGTTGGTACTTGGAAGTGTCCTATACACTTCTTGCGCAATTCCTCACCATGGAAAATCAATGTTTAATCTATATATGAATTGTGATGCTTCTAACTCGTTTCGTTTGAAAGGCTTCTTACTCTTTTCCAATCAATTATCTTACTTCTTCTGTTGTCGATGTCAATGTTGATTATGGGGCTATTGAGAGAGAGAGAGGAAAAAAAGAATGATGATTATTATGGGACGTTTGTGTTTAATTGGAAAAAAAATATTAGGGAGTGACTTAAAAACATTGATCCTAGACATATGTTCATTCTTGTCTTCTTTAACATTAATATGATTTCATTGTGAGTTTTTATAAGAATTTAAGATTCTAATAATCTATATATACAACATAAATTTAAGATTTTTTTTTTTTAAATATTGAAATATATGACATTGAATTAAATCAAATACCTTTAACAATTAAATTGTTTCTACTTTTATCATAAAATGAGAGTGAGAAAGAGATGGTGACTATGAATTGAATCAAAAGCCTCAAACAATGCAATTATTTTTCTAATTAATATTTATAGAATCCCCATGAATAGGATTTGTACATTACACCAACCAAGGTATGTGAGAATATTGGCATGGCTAGATCCAAGCTGTACACGTGAAACAGTTGTGAGCAAAGGAAAAGGAACGCTGGTTGAAGGAGGGATCTTTAACCCGTGCCAACGACGTGACCATCTCAGAGAAGAGTGAGATTTGCACCTGACATGGACAACCGGCACTTGCACAAAAGGGAGATAGCGACCCCCCATAGTCAAATGCTATAGAACACCCCTTATTGCTTGGGCTTATGCTGGACCACTGTTAAAGACACATGTATCACTCTTAACATCCCTGATGTCCCTTTCCTTGACCAAGGTTTGCTCCCCATGTAGTAGTAGAGCCGCCCTCAATCCCACTACCCTAACATTGGCGTACTTTATCTCTCCTTCAACCACTATATAATACAGTAGCTGTTTTAAGATTCAAATGGAGGAATCACGATTTGATACCTTGTCCTTATGTACTTGGTAGCATTCCTCAGATTATAAGAGGAACATGTTGTTGAACCACTAAGGTAAGAACCAAGAGAGAAACTAAGAGAAAAGCTAAAAAGTTTGGGTGGGAAAGTGAGGTAGAGAGAAAGGTATCCTTTGGGAAGGAGCATCACCATTGTACAAGACCTTCATTTTTTTTTTACATAATAGAAAACAGAAGAGAGTAAGGACCATTCCCCTTGCTTGTTTGTGGTTTTTCATCCATTTTAAAGGGTTTTCCACGTACTTCTCATGTCTTCTTTACTTTCCATGTTACACTTTCTCTTGACACCAAAGTGTTAAAGCTTTCATTTTTAGAGTTTTTAGGCTTTTTCACTTAAATGTACTGTTAGATCTATTACTCACTCCCTTACACTACCTGATAATCTAACTTGCATGTACAAGGTTAAACTTTATTCTTTGGTATTTACATGAGATTCCTTTTTCTTATTCTTAATCATGTTCCCGAGAGGGTTTAGTGTCATATTTGATGAAAGTTATATGTATGGCTTGGAGGGAGATCTTTCTTATCTTTCGAGATCCACCTTATAATTTGGAGTCAAAAAGTCAAGATAAGTGCAGAGCTAACTATAGTTCAAAGTTATTTCTCTTTGGTTAATAAGATCCAAAAAGTTTATCTATCTTAGAAGGTACAATTTTAGAATCGACATATATAAATTATTGTGCATCAAATAACATCCAAAGTGTTGGTTTAAGAAGAGGGAATGTCTAATATTTTTTCACCAAGAGAACTAGTTGAATTGTTGTGGGCGGAACGAAGAAGAAGCAATTTATTACCAAGCTATCTTATTGGGAATAATGAAAGCATCTCTAAGTACTCAAAGTTTTATATTTTAAGTGAATTTTCAATAAATTGCTCGAGTTTTAACAAAAGCCGCTCAGAGAGAGAGAAATTATACTTTATTTTATTTTATAATATAATGATATTATTATTTTTGTTTATAATTTCAATTAAGTGTATGTACACAAAGGCTAGTTAGATAATTGAATGGAAACAAAATTAAGTTAAACATTTTTGTATATATAATTATAGTTTGCAATTTATAATTTCAAAGTTTCAATATGTAATGTTTTAAAATAGGTTCTTCCATCCATATATTTGAAAATGAATTCAGATCATTTGATTTTACCCATATACATTTAAAAATTTTAGATTTATACCTATTGTTATATGTAATGTTTTAAAATAGGTTCTTCCATTCATATAAGCCTGCAATTTTTATAAACACAATATTTTAGATCAAGAATTTTGTAACTCAATGGCATTGTCCAATTCTCATAATGAAAAATCACTTAGGTTCAAATCCCCTCCCCCATTTATGGTAAGAAAAAGAATATGAAAGATAAGTTTCATTATTTTTTGAAATCAAGTTTCATTATTTATTACTCAATTCAACTAATGAAGCCTTAATCACAATTAAATAAATCAGGGTTGATCCTAGAGATCCTCATAATTGGTTGAGGTCTCCCCTATACATGATTATAACTATTTTATGTTATTTTTTCCTCATGAAAATTATATATTTTTGTTGCCTTCTTATTTAACATATGGTTTATCACTATTCACTATTTCTATAATTTTTATTTTAGACATAAGTTCTATTATTAATTATTATACTAAAAAAAATGTTACCTAGAAAAACAATGTAACATCCCAAATATTGAGTTACAATTCCAAAACTGTTTATGATAACATCACCTTAGAGTTCTTATTGACTTTTGACCATATTCATGACATGAAAAGACAAACATTTAAATTGATTTTCCCATAATTTACAAATCAAATAAAAATACTATATATTATCTAATTATATGTCAGATATCCTTCTAACTAAAAAAAGCCTAATTAGTGTTGTTAAGTTAATTAAAGAAAATCCAAATAAAATGAGAAGTTTGATAGTTGATGCTGCGTACTGAGCCTCAACAAATAAAAATTATGTTATATAATTAATAATATGTTCAATATTCTTCAAAAGTGTTTCCAAGTATAAAAAAAAAAAAAAAAAATTAATTAATTAATTAATCATATGGATAGCCAAATAGCATTTTTAGTTTTGGATTCCAAATAGTAAAAAAGGATCTTTATTTTGGGTTTGAGTATGTTCTCCAACCACACAAAATTTAGGATCTTTATTTTGGGTTTGAGTATGTTCTCCAACCACACAAAATTTCCACATATTATATATATATATATATAGGTATGTAACTAATAGTACTTTGAACATTTTTTTTTTTTTGGATTATTTGATAATTTGGAGGAGAATGAGGAATTTAAACCCTAAATATCTTTATTAGAAGGATAAAAGATATTAGTTGAGTTATAAGGTTTTTAATTACTTTTAACAATCTCTTCTATTATTATTTCTATTATTAAAGAAAGACGGAAAAAATGCTTAAACATTAAAAAAAAAAATTAAATAAATTACCAAACAAATAAACAAGTGTCAATAACATTCAATCAAGTTAAGAGAGGAAACTTATAAAAAAATAAAATTTTCTTAATAAAACACAAACTTAAGAAAGTAAAAGGTTGAAGTTGCCAATACAAGACTAAATTAAAATTTTTAAAAAATAGAACGAATTTTCTATGCTCTAAAAGACAATTATCTAGCCACTATTCTTATTTAATTAAACTAATCAAATCCTTCACTTGAACCCTCCTATACACCACGTCTGCTAGTCGTTCCTCTAACTTTTTCACAAACTTTTCCATCAAAGCCGTGCAATACTTAAGCTCATGCAACTCAAAACCTTCAATGCACTCGTCTGACAAAAACGGTATCGTCTTCTTCTTCTTCTTGGGTTGTCGTTGTCGTTGTTGTTGTTGTTGTTGTTCATGAAGAAAGCGATTCACCACGGAGTCCACAGAAGGCTCACCAAAGGTGTACATCTTGTTCTTGGGAGAGAAGACAATGGCAGCAACTTGGGCACCACACAAGGTATGGAGCTCCCTAGCCTTGCTGCACAGACCATTGCGACGCTTTGTGAAGGTGCAGTACATGGCTCCCTTGTTCTGTATTTCCTTTATCTCTATTTTGCTGCGTCCCATGCCTTTTAGTCTAACCATCATGTAAAGTTAAAGTGTAAGCAAACCCCAATAAGAGATTCTCAAAAAAAAAAAAAAAAACAAACAAGGATCTTGTTTTTGTTTTTTTGTGCCTGCAATTTATCTCAGAAATCAGAATACAAGAAATAGAAAAGACGTGTGGCATATATATATAGAGAGAAGTAATAAACATTCCGATTCGACTTAGGAATAGAAATTAGAGTTTAGGTAGTGATAATAAACTTTGGCAGTTTATAGTGAAATACGAAACTAGGCGTGAAAGCATTGGTGCCGGTGGTGTTTTCCACGTCAGCCTTATTATTATTTTTTTTTTTTAACTGATTTTTTTTCTAAAACCCGATAAAATAAAGCGTTCCTCTTCTCTACGCAAGCTATTATGTAGAAACGCAAACGCAAAAGCAAAAGCAAAAGCTTATTCTTCCCTCCTATTCTCATGGGTCGATTGAATCTCTCTTTTCGTACGGGTTTAGATGCAGCCTAACTGCCTAAGCCGTTCTCTCAATCACTCTCAAAACGAAGGGAGATAATTCCGTACCGTCCCGGCCGTACGGCCGGAATTTTTCGTGCCGGCGCTGGACCGGTACAGAAACAGACCTGATCCGTACCGCTCTAGATACCGTAGTGGATGTTTCGGCCGTTTCAGTGGATTTCGGCGATTTCGGCCGATATATTGGTTTCGGACCGGTATAAGATTTAGAGTTAAAGAAAAAAAAAAAAAAAAAAAAAGACGAATTTACCAGATCTACACTTCTTCTTCGTTGCTACCAGTCGCTTTCCTTTTCTGCTCTTTGTTGTTCTTTGCTTCAATTTGAGAATAATGGCGAAAAATTTTCTTCAAATCTTGTAATTTTTTTTTTTTTTTTTTTGGCTTTGCTCGCTTGTCTACGGGCTGAAAAGAGCTCATCTCCATAAAAATGCAGTTGAAAATTGAGTGCGTTGCTACCTTCGATTTATACTTGGAATTTTCTGGAACAGCCTCTTGACTCTTGCGTTGTGGTTCTTTTATTGAAGCTTTTGAGTAGGCAGTTAGTTGTGGTTCTTTTACCAGAGAAAAGAGATAAGATCAAACACTTTTCTTTTTCTTTTTTTAAATAATAGCTGGCATCCAATAGCCTACTGTCACAATTAGAATTCCTCTCATGCATCCGCAGTGGGCTTGCCATATGCCAAATGTTAGGAACATTTGGCATGCAAGCCCAAAAAACACCAGCAACGGGAAGGCCATATGCCAAAAGGCTAAATTTTTTTTGGGATTTAGCTACAGTACCATCTCAAATGTAAGATGGTACTGTAGCTGAATGGTATAAAAAATATTAATTTTTTAATAACCACAGACCGTTTTAAAACCCGGTAATTTCTCTCTCCTCACTCATTTTTTCTCTTTCTTTTCTCTCTCTTCCTCTGTCCACCCTCTGTCCCGACTGCGCTAACTCGCGCCCATGCGCTTGCTTCGCCGCCACAGCTACACAAACGACGTCGTCTTCCTCCTCCTCCTTCTCTCGCTTCTCATCACACGACGCCGTCGGAGGAGGACCCGGACCCACAGGCCGAGTCTCCAATCTCATCGAAAGCGAACCGGCTTTCCGTCGCTCCAGATCCGTCGCGATTCCCTTCCTCCGGTCCAGGTCCCGGTTCGTCGGAACTGGGTCCGACACCGAGTTCAGAGACACCACGCCCAAGGCCAAAGCGTCGTCGTTTACAGACACCAATGTGGCGCTCGGCATAGAGACCGATGTGGATTTGTTCCGATGGGTTGGGGGATTTGTTCCGATGGGTTTGATGGTGGGTTTGCTGGGTTTGTTTGGGCAGAGGGTGGGTGTTTGCTGGGTTTGTTTGCTGGGTTTATTTCGGTGTTTGTGAATTTTTCCGATGGGTTGGGGGATTTGTTCCGATGGGTTTGATGGTGGGTTTGCTGGGTTTGTTTGGGCAGAGGGTGGGTGTTTGCTGGGTTTATTTCGGTGTTTATGAATTTTTCCAATGGGTTGGGGGATTTGTTCCGATGGGTTTGATGGTGGGTTTGCTGGGTTTGTTTGGGCAGAGGGTGGGTGTTTGCTGGGTTTGTTTGGGCAGAGGTTATTTGGGTATTGGGTTTTTGTTTTTATTTGGGTTTAAGGATATATTATTTTATTGTGTAAAAATATTATTTTAATGAGTAGGATAGGAAAATAAAAGTTGGGATGTTGGGTATAATGAAAAATGGTATGGTATAAGTAATAAAGTAGCTTTTTGGAATGGTAAAATAAGATAGGATTTGAGATCCGGATGTGGAGCTTAAAGCAAAACCGCTAATTCCAAGTTTTCAACTTCGTAAATTGTTATATATATAGAGCCCGTTTGAATATAACTTATTTTGATGAAAATTGAAAACTGAAAATATTATAACAAATAAGTAAAAAACGTAGATGATTATTTTTTGATATGGGTGCTATAGCTCAACTGAAAAATGCAGATTTTTTTTTTTTTCACTCCTCGCCCACCCTAACGCCTGTCTTCGAGAAGAGAAATCTACGCCCACCAAAGAAATCCACAGAGGAAAACAACCCAATCCAACGCTAGTGGCAGTTCCCGTCAGCGCGGTGGTCGGTGTCCACCTATCTATCACACCCACAAAGAGGAGGAGATATTTGAAACCAAAATCAAACCCAAAAAACTCAAGGATTCAAACCTCAAATCAAAACTTAGATCAAATCTAAATATCAAAAGATTCAAAACCCATTACAAACCCAAATATTAAAACCCAAACAAGCTCAAGATTCTTGGGACTAACCATCGATTGACTCACCTGCGAAGTCTAATCGAGTAATCAACCACCAAGCAATGGAGGTAAAGACAACAACTTGAAGATCTGACCTGAGCGGCAGCAAAAACAGAGGTGCTTGAAGATAAAAAAAAAAAACTGAAATGGTGGTGGGTTTTGTGTTGTGGGTGGGGATGGAAATCTTAAATTTGACGTGAAAGGGGTAGAAATCTCAAGTTTTGTATATATATGGTACGTATAAGACAGTATCCTTACCTATGATGGTTTTTGTGGTGATAACAATAGGGAAAATGAGAATAAGAATTGGATTTAACTGAGGAAACCCTGACCTCTTGAGACTTAACTCGAATTAAATTCTTTGATGCCTTATTCATTATTGTCTTACTGCTTAAATACAGCAAGTGATAACAACAAAAACGAAATACAAGGACTTCTTCCTAATATGAAGGGATACTGTGGCACAACAACCCAACATGCTAGGGACCCACCCACAATTGAAAAACAATTCAAACTAACCAACAATCCTAACGTTACAATAGAGATCTTCCCAAAGATAATAACAAACATCTAAAACAGAGGACAGTAATAACAAACACCTAAAACAGAGGACTCCAACCCACATCCAAGTAGATACACGTATCAATTCCCTCCCCTCTTGAGAAGGTCCTTGTCCTCAAGGGTATACTGAGGAAACTGCAACTTCATGGCTGTTAAGTCTTCCCACGTGGCATCACTAGTTGGTAAGCCTTGCCAATGCACGAGTACTTCAATTCTGTTGCGACGAGTCCTTTGATCCAATACTGCCTGTGGCCTTACTAGTAACTCATCTTGGTCTCCCATAGTAATAGGTAGCTGAGGTTGGGCAAAAACTTTGGTGCCTAACTTCTCCTTTAACAAAGACACATGGAAAACCGGATGTATACGAGAATCTGAAGGTAATTCCAATTTGTAAGCCACCTGTCCAATACGTTGCAGGATGCGAAATGGACCATAATAGCGTGGAGCTAACTTCGCATTTCGGCGCAAAGAAACAGAGACTTGACGATATGGCTGAAGCCGTACATACACCCAAGTCCCTTCCTCATAGACCTTCTCCCTATGCTTCAAATCATATCTTTTCTTCATTTGATCTTGTGCCATCTTGAGATTTTCCTTGAGATCCTTCAGAATCTGATCCCTCTTCATCAATTCTATTTCCACAGTAGCTACCTTTGCAGTACCTTGAACATAAGTCAGTAATGATGGTGGCTCCCTACCATACACCACTTCAAATGGAGTCTTTTGGATAGCCGAATGCCAACTTGTATTGTAACAAAATTCTGCCCAACATATCCACCTGACCCACTGCTTGGGTTTATCACTAGTGAAGCAACGTAAATACATTTCTAAAGTTCTATTCACCACCTCACTTTGTCCATCTGTTTGTGGATGGTAAGCTGAACTAAAATTGAATTTAGTTCCATTAAGACGGAACAACTCAGTCCAAAAGGCACTAGTAAAAGCTGGATCACGATCACAAACTATAGTTCTAGGCATACCATGGAGCTTAAAAACATTTTCAAAAAATATTTGGGCAATACTCACTGCTGTGTAAGGATGTGTTACGGGAATAAAATGTGAGTATTTAGAAAGCCTATCTACCACAACCAGGATAGTGGACTTACCTTGAGACATGGGTAGCCCATCCACAAAATCCATGGAGATATCTTCCCAAACTCGACTTGGAATTGGCAACGGCTGGTTGATTTGATGGTGTTTTTTTTAGTGAGGTTGCATTCGAGACCCTATTGTCGTGCCTTTTTTTTTTTTTTTTTTTTGGTTTGTTGTTAAAATTTTTGAAATTATAAGTCTACACTTAAATGCACATTTGTTTGTCTGTTATAGTTTAATATAAATTAAGAAGTTGCCTATTATTGCATGGACATGTTTCCTTACCTTCAACTCAGATCTCATCACTCAAATTTTATGCTATTAATTAGCTATCAGAATATGATCTACCATCACACAAAGAAAAGTAAATGAATATGTCATATGATAGTTCCAATGTCACACATGACAAATACGTGTTAATGATAGACTTGACTCCCTTATATAATCAAGGTTTCATTTAATTTTGTTGCTTTTAATTTAAAGGTGTAAAAATATGTTGAAGAAGTTAATGATTGTCATTGCAATGGAATAGTTGCTTTCTCTCTATACTAATACACATACTCTTTATGTTGTTTCTATAGTAATCTATTCTTGGTTATCTTTTCGGCATGTTATACAATCTGTTAGATTTGGGAGAGCTTCAGACTATGGCCTACACTTTAGGAGATTCACTCTTTTATCTCTCAAGGGAGTAATTGAATTCATGCTTGAGTAAAGCAAATGACGTATAAATTTTTATTGCAATGCGTGGAGACCAGAAATCAACAATGGACTAAAATTACAGAGCATGTACTATGGTCCATAGACCATCTGTATGTCTCTCCTTTTTAATGATTTTATGTGTAAATTTTTTACAATTTTTCATACGAAATGTTTAATTACTTTCTTTATTTTACATTGGAGCCAATAGTTGAGATTAGACAAATATTTAACATCGCAACATTTATTAGATTATTGAATACTAATCTTTATTTAATTTTTTGTTTGATTGATATTTTCCAAGAAAATGTTAAGGCTAAAACATGTTTCATATTGAATTTTTAAAATTGGAATCTTAATTTGTAATCTAAGAGGTTACAAAAGTTATATTTTTAAAACATTTATATTAAATAATAAGTCATACTCAATAGCTTTCCGGTGCATTACATGAGTTAGCGACTAGTTGCATGTATTCCTAAGTCTAGTTGGTAACAAAGTATAGACCAATAATAAAATTTGCACTACCCACGTTGCTTGCATCAAATACCTCAATAAAACACATATAGTAAAATTAATGTGTTTTTTTTGTCACAATAGTTAATTTAATTGGTTTTATCCCTATGCAATCAAATTATATAAAAATAAATAATTTAAACCTATATTAATAATTAGTGACCGTGTCAAAAACCCAACTTTTATTTTTATTTTTATAATTATAATTATATAAGAAAATTCTCTATTAAAGCTTCAAAAAAAATATATATATATATATATGATTTCAGCATAGGCTAAATTTATGTATTTGTCATAGGCTAAATACAAGAGGGAACCTAATATTCTACCACGTTATAATATGAACTACTATTAAATAATAATTTTTATAAAATAATGAAAACAAGTGCTATGATATTAAATATTGACAAAGCTTAAATATAATTTCTAGACATTGTACCTTAGATTCTACCATTAAATTCAACCATGTTGCTGTATATATCCATGCAACACAAAATATGTAAAATTCTCAAAAGGACAATTAAATTACCATTGCACATCCTTAGTGCGATAGTTACTTCACAAATATGAGGTTGTTTGGTACTTACTTTTAAACAATAATTTTCAGTGTTTAAACAACAATAACACTTCTGACACGTATTTCTATAACACTCAAACACATATGTCCACAACACTGATGAAAACTAAACAACAATACTTAATTATTACTACCAAACGGCCACATAAGTGATTGTGAGGTGTAGAGGGCAAGAGCCAAAGTTTAAGTCTCCAGAAGAGAGCTTCACACACATATATACTTAGTTTATGCTAAAGTATAATTTCTATCATGTATTATAAAAAAAAAAAAAAAAAAAGTGAGAAAATTAAATTAAACTAGTAATGTGATTCATTAACCAATATAACCACATGGTTGAATTTAGTATGAGAACTTAAAGTATAACTTTATAACTATTAATAAATGGTATTTAAGTTTTGTCCTTAAATAAAAATTTCTTATAAAATATAATTAAAATTATGTCTTTTGACCGGTCAAATAATGTCGTTTCATTTACACCGCTTTATTTGATATTATAGTAGTAATTGAATAAGGTTTTTTTTTTTTTTTTTTTTTTAATGTTAAAATTTAAATATTTTGATTCTTTTATATAGCATAGCACTTGATCATTATACGCACGATTGATTAGTAGAATGATTTTAAGATAATAATATTTAAGAATAGATTAAATTCTATAAGAATTTAGTGTAAACCTTTTGGTTTATACTCACCAATAAGGACATGTCACATTATATTAATAAAACATAAATATATTTAATTAGTCGCTAATTCGTGCGATGTACTGGATAATTAAATAAAAATTAAAAGTATTTATTTTACTTAAATGTCAATGACTTGACTAAAAAAATGTATAACTTGAAAATAAATGATATAATGATTTAGAAATTTTTTTTTTCTTTCATATCATTGGTTCCACATAACACATCCTAGTGTGGGCTATTCTATGATGATGACTTCACACAATACTTAACTGCAATTAAATCTACTATCCAACACCAATCTAATATGTGTTTTCTTGATAGTAGATTTATAAATTGCATTCTCATATCCTCCATCATTTAGAAGGTAACTAGAGTAATGATTGTATGTAATGTATAGATTTTATTCTTTTACAATATAAAATTATTATTATAGATGATTAAAATAATTAAAATAAAATCTAATGTTCTGAAAATTTTTTGAAATAGAATTTAAAAGTTTTTAAAACTTAGTTAATAGAGTTTCTATTTTACCTAAAAGTGAACTATCATAATTAATGAGAATTTAACCATTTTTTGCAAAGAGAAGATAACCATAGGCCCAATTTTTTATTTTATAGCATAGGATGTTATAGTAAATTTGTACCATGTGTAATACGTTAGTCCATTATGATAGTTCCAAATAATATCCTAATACCTATTTATATGAGTTTTCTTTTTAATGATGCCATAAAAGATGAAGTTTAATAGAAGTCATTTAAGATCCAATGCATCCAATAATTTTAAAAAAAATAATAATAATTTCAAAAGTCTTTTAATTGTAAATTTTTTTAATCATAAAATAGACTTTATCTAAATTATAAAGGAAAGCATTCAGAATTATCATATCATTGATATCATATCATGATGGTTGCAAATAGCAATATTATTATTCATGGCTAATAGATGAACAATGAAACTGTGAATTGACAATTTAACAATTCAAATACCAAGTTTAAACTACAACAACACATATACAGAATACTCCAAATATTGGAACATACTTCTTCTGCCATTTTTATTATTTAATCAAAACCAAAATTTCAAAGATAATTCCAATTCAATTAAACCCAATACATACATACACATGAACGTAAAGAATTCCAAAAATAAAAACAACAATCTCTAAAAGCCTCTGCCTAATATAGTCACTATTATTTTTTTTTTCTTCAGATTATTGATAAAAATATCTCTCATATATGTTAACATTAAACCTGATAAGAAAAATTTAAATACCAATGAATAACCCCCATTGACTAGTTATCAGAGTCAAAATATAGTCATATTATCCAGAATCATATATATATCAATCAAAGTTCAAAAAAAAAAAAATATATATATATATATATATATCATCCAAATACATATATAAAATCATTTATTCAATAATCAAATATATTTGTGATAATCCTATATTCTTTACTTTAAATCAATAATACAATTGAAATAAATTGTAACAATTATAAACAATTTTCAGTAGTTAAGATACAATAGTATAAGCAAAATAAAATCAATTAAGATAAGGTTACTTACCTCAGCTAGCTCACCACAAAAAAAATTTTCCCTAACACTTTCTCTAAAATCTTTAAATATCACATAAAATAATTTTTCAAGTATCATTTACTCAATAATCAAATAATTTAAGAAAACTTATCACAATACCCCATAAAAAAAACTATTAAAAATATCTAATAACTTTTCACTATTATCTCACACTAAAAATACACATATTCATAATAGGGTTGTGTTAACGGGCACTGTGTGGTGCTCGTTAAGCACACATTTTTCTGAAAAAAAATTGTGCCTTCTTTATCAATTTATATTACCTTTTCAATTTATAGGTACTATTTTAAGATATTTTTTACTTTTTTTTGACAAATATTTTTTGTTTTTTCTGCCCCTGGTGCTGGTTAACATTCTCCTTCATAATATATATTTCCTTTATTTTCTGCCACTAATTCCTACTCGCCAGGAATAAGGCCTACAGATTACATACAGAGTCAAAGTCAATTTGTAAAGGACCACCACCTAGGTCCACCTTCTTCTATTCGTGTGTTCCTTTTTTTTTTTTTTTTAGATACAATACGTGTGTTCCTTTCTTCTTCTTCTTTTATTTATTTTTTTACCTGCCACCATTAATTCTCTTTAGAGATGAGGACAAAACCAAGCACTTTGTTTTTTTTTTTTTAGCTTGTCAGACTACAAGCCTAAACCATGACTTTTCCTATTCACCAAAGCCACAGTTCGGTAAACCAGTGCAGAAATCGGACCCATTAAGTGTGTGTTTGACCGGGCTTCAACAATTCAATTTTTTTACTATTTAATTTATTTTTATTATTATTTATAGGTTTTAATATATTTTTTGATACTATTTATACGTCCTATTGTACTATTTCAGTTATCTTTTAACTTTATCTGTAATACTTTCAGCAAAAAAATTTAAATTTCAACTAAATAAGTTATTCTCAAACAAACACTGGAGACGGAACTACCTTAGGGCTGAGAGGGCCATGATCCCTCCCAACCTTTGAAAAAAAATTCCCTAGTATATGTATTTGCATAAAAAATATACTTTTGGCTCCAAAATTAATATACTTAGCCCCCCTCTCCCAAACAATTTACAAGTTGACCCATGAAACAAAAAAAAAAAAAAATTATCAAATTATCCCTTGTCTAGTTGCCCCAAAAATATCAAGAAAAACATTTAGCTAAACATTTGGACAATTTACAAATCCGGACAATAAGGAGAATTTACAAAACAATTCATATATTCAGATAATAATAAAAAATTCTTTGGACACGATCTAAGTTAAAATATATATGTAGGGACACGATTTGCAACGACCCAACACGATACTGGGTTCGCCCGTAAATAGGCCCAAACAATATGATTTGTAGAGCGTGGGTGTAAAAAACTAGATTAACTTTTGTATAATAAAAAGACTCACCCTCACGTATTTTGAAGGCTCAAAGCTGGCACAATGATCGTTTTCTTTGGTAATCGATATCGTTCTTTTTCTCTTTTCGTTCTTCTTCTTTTGTCTAGGTTTTCTTCCTTTCTTCTTTTTTGTTCCGATCCCTTTTTTTTTTTTTTGGCATGTTCTTTTTTCAGTTTATATACCACCCTTTGCATTCCATCCTCACCACACACGTGTAGGTTGGGTTCGGAGGATTTCTTTCTGTCCCATCTAGCACCTCCTGGAACTTCCTATGGGCAGCTGTAAGGCTGCCTCCTTACTGTTAAGGTATCACCTCCACATTAATGCGGCCAGAGAGTTGGTTGAGAGGTCATTAATGCGGAGGCAGCTGTGGTTATAGATATTTGTTTCTCTTTTCCCTTTTACCCTTGGTCTGTTATCCTATCTTCATTGGTGACATAATTCTGAGGTTCGGTTGAAACAAGACCGCGTCCTGTTCGTCCTCGGACGCATACTGCCGAGGAATATTGCGTCCTCGGACGAATACAGAACTCTACCCTCGTGATATTGACTACCACCCCCTTCAGTAACTACTTTATGACTTGACTTGGCCTCCTCGGACGGATATGCATCCTCGGATGGCCCACAGGCCCAACAATCCTGACCTTAATGGGCCTATTGATCGAACGGCCCCCACAATATATATAACAAATCAATTATAAATCCTAGCAAAACAAATCACAAAAACCCAATAACCTCTACCCAATTTCTACCTCTCATTTGAGAGCTTTTTGTCCTTCTCAAGTAACTCAACCCCATAGTTACAGAAACAACTCCTATGCTGCTAATCACTCCATCCACACACCAATTAGTGTCACCAGTAACTTGGATCAGTTGGTGTCTTTAACTCAATCTATGAAAAAAAATTTATTTTTTTAAAGATCTACTGCTCACTTGGATCATTTGGTGTCTTTTGAAAATTTACTTTAACGGTGCATTATTAGCATTAATTTATTCTTGATTATAATATCTATTATTGATTTTAAAACAATACAAAAAAATTTAATGCTAATAATACATCGTTATCAACCTTTAGTATTAATATTCTAACTTTTTAAAATTCTTGAACAAAGAACTTTGGCCCCCCTAAGTTTGAATCCTGGTTCAATCCCTGACAGACACTAAGCCTAAAAATCTGCAGCTTCTTTTTACACTTAACTCAAAGAATCAAAATCAATACAAGAAATTGTCCAGTAAAGTGGTGTTGAAAGCGTAGAAGTAGTTTTCTTAAATAGGAAAGAGTACGGATCATGGGAGAGTGTTATTGTATTTGGCTAGAAGTCTAACTTGCGTTAGTTATTTTATTTTATTTTATTTTATTTTAATTTTTTAGAGAGAGTATAAGGAGTTTAGGGATGGTGGGAGTGTAGTGTAGAAAGAAGTGTTTGTTTTATATTTTGTAAGTTTTGTTTAAAAAAATAATAATGATGTGGCAAGCTCTAGAGAGGTCAACAAAAAGTCAAAAGTTTCGGTTATATATATATGTAGGGACTAGGGCCCAAAATAATGTATTGGGCTTTGGGCCTTGCCCGAGGGCACTAACAAGTTCGAGGAGGAGCAAATAACTATTAAATAATTCCCAGTAAAAGTCTCATAAGCAGGAGATGAAGGGAAGGAGATTCAAGGAGGAATTCTCATCGGACACAACGAATGTAGTCCAAGTATATACTCTAGCAATTGAAATGTGCCCCATGAACAGTGAGAGGGAAATAAACTCAAAATATTTAAGGAAAAGCTGCTACCACCGCATTAAATGCACTGTAGCTACTTTTCTGGCTGCATTAATGTGGAGAGGACCTCTGAACAGTGTTGCCTTGGCTACCATAACTCACAAAAGGTTGAAAGGGATGTTTGATGAGATGGACACTCAAGTAAGGATTCAGATAATCAACAAGTGTAGGATCAAGATGGTAAAAAAAAAGCTATATAATGTGGAGGAACCCCCATGAGAAGGGAATCGGAAAAACAAAGAGAAAACACTATAGCAATCTAAACTATCTTAGTATCCAACTGTGATCAATATACAATAATTGTGGTCTCCTCGGACTGAAAGTCCATTGACATAAATATCTCTTATTTGTGCTTGATTATCTTTTAATCCAATACTAGCCATTGTTCAATTCATTAGGACCTAGTTCTTTGACCCATTCTCTACAAATTCATTGTATTAGGCTCATTGGACCAAGACTCCATACATTTTGGGCTTGGGCCCCAAATTTTTAGCCCTACAATATATATTACAAAGGACAACATCTCAATAAACACCATATTAGGTGTGATAGGATGTATTGATTTTTAAAGCTGATGTGAAAATCTTTTAATGGATTGTGTAAATAAAAGTTTTACATCCCATCATTACCAAATTCGGACTCATTTAAGAATCACATAAGCTACAAGCCAAAGTGATCAAGTGCTATGAATTTACAATTACTCTTACTCACTTTGGCATGTGGCACATGTGATGTTGAACATTAGTCATGTTGAAAGTATTCAAATAATTATAATTGTAATAATCAATTATTATCTCTATATATCAGAAACACTAAAATTATCCAAAAAAAAAAAACACTAAAAAATAAATTTATTCCACAACCCTTGTTGGCATTAAGAAACGATAAATATCTCTTGACCATTCTCCTCCTTTTGTTTAATAAGCACTTTTCACTGTAAAGATCCCTTTGATTATTCCGACCCACACCCGGCCCAAAGAAGACTATCATTTGGCCTAAATTGTCTCAAAGGGAATACTTAATCAAAGAAGCTTCATGACTATCAGCTTGCCAACAATGATTAACCGTGTCAATTAAATCCCTCACCAAAGCATTTTTTGGATGGAATTTAGGTTGAGAAATAACCTTGTAAGTTGTACCCAAAGGAAGCCATCTATTCTGCCAAATTCACACTGTTGTTTCACGAGTATTAACCCTTCATTCATGCATACTTTATTGTTGAACCATACACATGTTATCAAAATTTTTACTAAAACAAGGGTTTCACACCAAAGGCGACGGGGTAAATTGGGATCAGATCATGGGTGCCTCATTTTTACCCCATCCTTTTCTTTTGGAATAGGAAAAACCTGTGTGAGGTGAGAGTGGGACAAGTTGGGTTCGGGGCATGATTGAAGGTGTTTTATTAACAATAATGAGATGGTTCTAACATTGATAAGATTAAGATGGAACAAAAAGGGGAAAGGGTAAGTACTGAGTGAGGAGGATAGAAAAGTGTTTTGAATATGGTAATAGAATGTGTAAAAAAACTTAAATTATGACTAGGATATGCGTATAAAGATTAATTATATATATAATGGGCGGGGCCAGACAAGACAAGATGGGTTGAGGCAAACAAAACTCATTTTTGACCTGTCACGATTTTAGAAGTCAAGGATCCAAGTCCATACGAGGTGGAGTCACTCAAATAAGATGGGTCAAACATGATAGGGCAATTTACCATAATACCATACTTACACATGAATTTACTAAGTGCAAAAGTTGTCGTAACAGAATAAGGGATAGGAGATATCATATGAGGGAAAAACATGGATCAAGGTAGTGGCAAAGTAAATATAACACTCCCTGGTAAAATAAAAATTGGCCCCATGAAAGGTCAAATCGTGTATCAATCTATGTATATCAAAGCAATTAAATTCCTTTTGAGTATATTGAAGCAACAAATAAAATATATTACATTAATTAACCAATAGTCGTATTAGCTACATTAATTCCATGACTTGGAACATCCCCAGTGCATTGACCAACCTAAATTTGTTGTTACATTAGCCAATCGTTTATAAGAAGTGTACTTGAATTGCTTCCAATCGCGAAGGACAGCCTTTAGATCATTCACCTTGGCACTAATACTTCTACAACAATTGGCATGTACAGTGGCCACTAATCTCAAATCCTTGCTATCTTGGCAAAACCCACTAAAATAAAGGGTGTCCAAGAAAGTTACTCTAAGATTTAATTCTCTAATTATGCCCCCTTTTATTAGGTTTAATAACACATCCTGCTCTTTTTGTCCTCTAGAGTCGTTCTTCATGGCATACCATATTCCTAATAATTTGATGGTCTTATTATTTGATTGGATGTAGTAGAAGCCAGTATTGATTTGATGATTTTCAGATCGCAAATCACCTAAAAAATAGTCAGTACTAATTTGAAGATCCTCGGTTTCATTTGTGCTTAGCCTAATAAGGGGATTCCTTAGCCACATCACATCTGTATCCTGTTACAGAAAGTTACCAACCATTTAAAAATAAATATAATGTTTAAGAAAATACAAACAAAGAGGGCAAAAAATAAAAACAAAGAAAAAAGAAAAGAGCATTATGAGGAAAGACTTTAGTTTGGTTTAAATTGTTCAATATTAAACTTTTGTTTATTGTTAATTCAACAAAAAGAAGTTAGATATGAAAAAAGTATCTTATAAAACAGTTTCACGAGACCTCTCTTGCACAAGATGTGTGAGTTCCACATTTGTGGATCTCACAAGCAAGATATAAGGGGATGGTCTCATGAGATTGTTTCATAAAATATCCTCTTGTTAGATATAGACCTATTCAACAAGAAAGTATCATGAAATCATCTAATGGAGTATTCATCTCATATTTGGTAGATCTCATTACCATATACTAGTGGAAGTCATATATTGTAAGAGAAGTGCTCCATGAGTTAGTCTCTTAAGATAATTTTCCCCATCCAACCTAATGGCTAATACAAATAGAATGGTACCATTGCTTGAACGTACAATGGCGCCAACTTACAAAAAGTTTTTCAGACAATTTCCGATACTACAAAAAAATAACTCAAAAATTTAGATATTAAAACTTCTAAAAGACCAAAAACAAACTAATCTTGAGCAATTTCATTCACTGAAATTTCCTACCCATTTGAGATCATTCGCAAAAATATTATGGAATTGGGGGAAGTGAAGATAGAGGAGAGGAGATGAGAGGGAGCTCACACAACTTTATAATGGTTGGTGTAATTTTATTGCCAATGATGGACATCAAGCATTCCCAAATTCTTCTTCATCTTGGAAGTCAAGTAGCAAATTAAGAACCATACAAGAAAGAAAAATGAGAGGAAACTAGTTGTCAATCACTTTCATATAAATTCACGACTTTTTCTATACCACTCACAGTTAGGAATTAACCACATAGAATAATTGTAAAAAATGTTATAGTAAAAGTTGTGGCGGTAAAATTTTTTATTTCTCACACACTTCTCAAGCGTAAAAATTGTCACTTCCTTCTTTTATGACTACCATTAACTTTCCAACATTTCTTTATTACCACAATCTCAACTGTTGACAGTTTCTTCAAAACCCAAACTAAGCTCCTTTTGATTTGCATGTCTTCGCTTTCCTAAATGACTCTGAAATTTATAAGCTTTCTTCTCACATAATCCATATTGTTAGAAGTAAAGCCCTAGATAACACTAAACTTAGACACTCAATAAGAACATTCACATAAACCTAAACTAATTTTTTTACTGAACACATAAACCGAAATTTAGACACTCCAATAATAACATTCACATAAACCTCTTTATAAGTTTATAAGCTAAGTTTTGATATTATAAAAAATAAAAAAATAAAAAATAAAAACTCATTTTTTTCTTTCTATTTTGTTATTCTATTTTTCACTTTACCTTCTACTTTTTTACTATTCTATTTAGATACTATTATTTATTTTATTTTATTCACAAACAAATCTAGGGTCTGTTTGGATAGAACTTATTTTGCTGAAATTGAAAACTGAAAACTGAAAATACTGTAGCAAAATAATTTTTAAATGTATGAATAGTATTGTGGGACCCATTTTTAATGAAAAAATTGTCAAAAAATGAGATTTGTGGGTCTCGTAACTGAAAAGTTGCTGAAAAGTTGTGTAAAAGGTACTGAAAAATTAATTAAAATAATTTTTAAACGCTGAAAAGTTGATTAAAGTGCTGACAAGTTGCTGAGGTGTGCAATAAGTTTGGTACCAAAGTCAATAATCACGGCACAGCTGAGAAAGAAAAAAAATGGTTGAAACGCGCAACAGTATAAACACAAACGTGAATAATCCGTATCCAAAACAACACCTAATGACCAAAATTGACTACCGACGGCAACAATCAAGATCGGATACCCACAGCATAGATCAGCCACTTACATCTTATAGCCAAATCGACCCCCCAACAACCATATTAGCCACCCTATGGCAACCTCGACTACGGCATGCCTAATCTCAATTATTGAACACTTGACCACCAAAATCCAATGTCAAAAACGGATTGTTTACTAAGCCTTTTTGACGTGGGCTAATCAAATTTTAATTGAAGAATTCGGATAATTAATCTATTGCTAATTGACATTTGACATACCAAAAAATTACACAGGAATATTCATATGGCATGAACCCCATCCTAGGAAACAAAAGTTCAAAGCCATTTAAAATCACACACACACATCTCTATATATATAATAATAGGTAAAGCTGAAAAAAACTCAAATTAGAATTTTAAATTAGAGTTCCAATTTTGCGCCATGTGTCCTAAATTATTTATTCTTAAAGAGATTTATTTCTTAATTTTAGAATCAAATGTGGGACTACATCATAAATATTCATCCAAGTGAGTTATTAAGTACAAAAACCAATGAGTCTAAAATAAATAAATCATAAAAAAAAATGCTTCACAATAATAATAAAAATGACAATTTACATTTTATATCTAATAATATTTTTATAAATTTTTTGAAAGAGTTAACAAAATATAAAAATGACTATCAATAGTATTTAAATTATATATGTATATAGGAATTATATTATGTATCTTATTGTATTTGAAAATAATACAAAATGCTCTAGTTAAACCGACCTTGGATTGTGTTTAATGCATTTTGGTATTGCACCTCTGAGTGTGTTTGTATAAGCAAAAACTATCCTTTTGAGTTTAAAATAAGAATTTGTGAAAATACTATGAAAATTGTGGTTTGCAAAATAAAGTTTTAAGTTTTAAAAACACTCTTTTAAACTTCCAAATACCTAACAAAATGGGCCTGAAAGTCCAATACGAACACGCAAAAAAAACGCATTTACATTTTACAAGCCCCAAAAAACGCTTTTTTACTAGCCCAAAAGTTGAACCAAACGGGCATTGTAACCTGTCATATTCCTGACAAAAAAGTCAATATCTGCCATATTCACAATCCTATCATATTCCAACACCATTGTTTCAATTCCAACCAACCATTTACATTATCAACCAAAATCCATCTAACGGCGTAGCTTTTGTTTTTCCTCATTAATTAAAAGTTGAATGAGAGGAGCCGAAAAATTTGTTTGTAAGTGCGAACTTCAAGTTTGCTTCAAAAGTGTTACTTTCTAGTTTCTACTACATAAGACATTAATTATAAAAGCCAATAGTGTACTTCTAACCATACCATATCCAGAATTACTATCTAATATGTATAGAGTAGTGTTCACCTACTCTGTTACACATAGTTTCAAGAATAACTTGAAGATCATAATTGTAAGTCATAGTTGGTTTTTCAAATGGGTGTAACAGAACGTGTAATAACTTTTAGCCATGTTTATAACTCCAAATATATACTATAAATGCAATACTAAACTATAACTTACCGTGAAAATGAAGCTGTAGCCACGTTTAAGAACCTCGATAAGAAACTGGGTTCTTCTCCACATCATCTTGATGAAATCCTCGGACATGTAAACTTTTTCTCCCTCAAAATCCACACCGTCCGTTTTCAATCTGTAGCAGTTCAACCGTCGAAACAGGCAGCGATCATAGGCCGTCTGATCTATTGCCACGATCAAAAGGTTGTCAAGCAGTGGCCTAGTGTTCTCCCCAAGCCAAAAGCTCTCAAGAAAAAGGTCAAGCATGGTGATGTCAGCTTGGATGTCTTGGACAGCATAGGCCTTGTTTATGATGGTGATTATGACCGTTTTGTTTGCCATTGAAGCTTTGGATAAAGCTTCTTCAAGCTCATCTTGAGGAACACGTATGTTGGTCTGTAAGAATTAAAAGATTTTTTGAGTTTTTGGTACAAAATTAAGATAACCCATATGCATGTTTGTGAAATAAATGAAGGAATAAGCTTGAAAGTTGAAACTTACTGTGTTTGATTGTGTGGAAAGAGATTCCTTTCGGAACACACTGAATGGATTTGTGATATAGGAGGAGGACCAAACAGCAAGACACAAGAACCCCACGAAGAATAATAAAAGTATTGCAGGGTTTCCAAATGAGTGTTTTACATGATCCATGTGTGTCTTTTGGGGTTTTTGGATGATCAAGATGTCTCACTTCTAGAAAAAAAATTGATAGAGAAGGAACTTAGATAAAGAGGGAGAGAGAGATTGAAAAGGTCATGCTAGGTAGAAAGGTCATCATCATTTACCAAATTACCACCAAAAAAGCAAAAAAAGGTAGGAAGGTCATGCAATCTGCCTGAAGTCTTAGAAACATCATATTAATTCCAATCACTTCAGGATATATTGTACTTGTGGTAGACTGGTAGTTGTAATACTTTTCATTTTCTTGTCCAAATTCTTGGTTACCGCATGCTGCATGCATATTCCAGCCCACCAAATATGGAAATTATATGTTAGAGAAATACTTATATTTTTATGATTTTTTTTTTTTGAGAAAATAAAGATAGACATGAAGTACATATAAAAGAGCATTCACATAGCTCATGCAAAATTTTATTTCTATTTTAGCATAAGAATCTACTTTTTTTTTTTCCTTCTATTTTACACATACTTACGTTTCAAAAAACCAAACATTAAATTATCTATTTTATATTACATTTCATTAAAATATTAAATTTTCTTGATTTTTTTAAAAATTGTTTCTCTTTCTTCACACACAACAATCACCATCCACTTTCTTCCTTCATCTTTGGGATATATAAAGAAAAAATAAAAAACTAAATGCAAAATAAATAGTGTCAATGTAAATCTACACGATTACTATAACAACAATGTATTTTTACATAATTTTACATAATCTGATGAGGGTGAATTTTCAACTTGATAAACTAAAATGTGGTATATTTTCTATTATATAAACATTGATTTGAGTGCTTTTCAGAGCTATGTGCATAATGATAAATAACACAAAAATAGTCACATATGGAATTTTAAATTATACATAGACATTACTAATACAAGCCAAGCATAATTGTAGATGGTGCAGAGAATTTCAACAAATTGGTAAAACTCTGACATGAATATAAAACCACCAAAAACTGTAACACTACAGAACAAAATTGTATGAGAATTTTATTTTACAGTATTGGTGTTAAATATTGAATTAATACTGATAGGTCAAGAATGTGTTGACCCCTTGTGATAAATTAACCAATTAATTTAGTCAATAAGAATTAATTAGATTCAATTACATGTAATAAGCGTGGTAGAACAAACAAATCACCAACTAAGTTAAATGCAGCGGAAAATAAATTTGATATAGGTGATTTGTTTATGAATGGGGAAAACCATCGAGGCAAAACTCCACCGAGTGAATTTAAGGTCACCACTCCTGAGAATTTACTATTATCAAAACAAACGGTTACAAGTAAAAGAATCTCAGTACCTTATACCAACTTACAGTTGAACCCTTACCCCAATACTCAATTGGACTTATTTTGTAGTGACAATCTCTCATTTTCAATGCAAAGCTCTTAGTTCGTGACTAACCAATCAATGTACGGATTCAAGTACGTGACTAACACACCAACTTGAGAAGGATGATGGCTGCAAAGTTCTTCAGTTCATCCACATGATGAAGATCAAGAAACTTCTTGATTACAAAACCTTATAGCGTACAAATGCAACAACTTCTTCAAGAGAAAGATGAACTAGGGCATATGTCTCCGGTCTTAATATGCTTGCAACAACAAGTGCAACAACCTTTTCGTCTACTTGCATCAAGTGAGATGGCTCTTAAAATAATCTTTATATATGTTTGGGGTTGTGAAAAAAGAAAACCTAAACACATACACATGGATATGCGTGAAATTAGATTTGAAAAAACTGATTTTCGTAATTCTTGATAGATACAGCTGTCGAGCTTATCTGTTGAGTATTACATTTTAAATCTCGATAGATACATCTGTCGAACTATCTGTCGAGTTTTAAAATACAGCACTTCTTCACTTGATTCTTAAACAGATTTGCATGACTTCAATACTTGAATTTGAACTCGAACTCTTGTTTTTGAAGTATTAAACACATCCTAGATTTATCCAATTACAAGTAAAATGCGTTTTGTCAAAAGATTAGCTAATTCTAAATAACATATATTCTTAACATGATCTACATATGTCCTAATAGATACCATTAATTCCTATTAGAAAATAGAAATGACTATATATATATGTCGAATTCTGATTTTCGTAGTCATTAGATTACGTGAATTAATTTACATGTGACAAGTCATGTTCTAGAAGTTCAGTTGTAGAGACTTGTTGTAGTCACAGAAGTGTTAGGACTTGGGAGTCACGAGTGGCTCATATCTCGCCAGCAATGTATAAAGAGTCATAAATTCTTTGGTCATAAATTCCTATTAGAAAATAGAAATGACTATATATATGTCGAATTCTGATTTTCGTAGTCATTAGATTACGTGAATTAATTTACATGTGACAAGTCATGTTCTAGTAGTTCAGTTGTAGAGACTTGTTGTAGTCACAGAAGTGTTAGGACTTGGGAGTCACGAGTGGCTCATATCTCGCCAGCAATGTATAAAGAGTCATAAATTCTTTGGTCATAAAATGGAGATGTCAAAACGTATTTCCACGTTTTTAACTACTAGTCAAAGTTTTAACTTTTAAGTTTTAAAATGGTTGAAAACGTTTATAATGCTATCAAAGTTTAATAATTCCATCTTAATTAAATTCATCTCATTTGAAATAATGAAATCCATTCATTAATATGAATTACCAGAAGTTGAGTCAAATAAATAATTAAGAGTCTACAGTAGTGGTTCTAGGAATTTTTCCCAAGGTGTTCCTTAAGAATTTCTAAGTCAAAAACTTAAAGTCAACATGAATTCGTTTAGAAGATGAAGCTGAATTTTGCACAAAAGATGAATTTTGGGTACGTGGTTTTCTTATCAAATACTTGTCCATATTTCTAGCAAAATAATAAATAATAAACTATAAGTTCATTTGAAATATTAATAAAATTATTAATTATTGTTGTTTAGTTGTTTCATTAATTTGTTTGTCTTTTATAAACTACTATAATTTGTTATATTGTTGTTTCATTAATTATAAAATTATTAATTGTTGTTTAGCCTAATATAGTAACATAATTTAATTTGTTTGTCTTTTATAATGTATTGGTTAATGAAATTATTAATTATTGTTTATTAGTTGCTTTCTCCAATTAATTATTGGTTAATTAAATGATTGTTTATTAGTTGCACTGCTACACTAGCACATAGCCACACACCCATGTGCATTTACCCCGGCCTCATGCCCCCATCCACCCCCCAATTCAACAGACAAGCCCCAATGCCCCATGGCCCCCAATCACAAGACTAGAGCCAATCAAATAAAGCCAATTAATTGTATCTCACCAAAAACACAACACCAATACTAAAAGACAATTAATTTATCTCACCAACACCAATACCAACGGATAACTCCAAAAATAGGGAAAATATTAATAAAAATTTATAAAGTAAACTAAGCAAAAGGCAAAACAACAGACAAATGACAATCATAGTTCAAAGTCTTAGAGAGAGAGAGAGAGAGAGAGAGAGAGTCACATCGGTGTACAACTCTTCAAACTCCTCCTCTTATAGATCAAAGAAAGGAGTGACTCTGTGGACCACCGTGGGGTCGAGCACTTGGTGCTTGGCCGCCCTTATCACATTCTTTCAGTTTGAATGGGAGATCGAGTTCGAGGCCCGATCTGGCGATCTCCTTCTCCGTCCATTCTGTTGGTCGTCTCAAGGGAAAAAGCGAGTGACCCAAGGCAAGGAAAGCGAACATTCCCTCATATCTAGGGCCAGCCACAACGTATCCCAATCATCCATTGTCATCCACACCAAGTACGCCGCCTCCGAAGCCGTCATCGTGTCTAAGAAGCTCCTCCGTAGCACTAGCAAGGTGGGGTGGATCGTCGGCACCACCTTCCTGATCCTGGCTATGCCACTTATCATCGAGATGAACTGCGACCAACAACTCACCGAAATCGAGCTCCAAAATGCTAGCCTTCTCGGCACCACTCCCACTCCTAAATGAGTGTGACAGAGAGAGAGAGAGAGCCTTTTGCTTCTTTCTTTTTCAATTAGGGTTTTCGAAAAGTTTCAGACTTTTTTTAGAGAGAGAGAGAGAGAGAGAGAGAGAGAGAGAGAGAGTTTTTAATTTCGGTTCTGTTTGAGGCTGGATCTGATTTCAATATATTAGGTTAGTTTTTTTTTTTTTTTTTTTTTTTTTTTTTATAATTTTTATTTTGAGAGTCCGTGGGTTACTAGGTTTGCTACCATTTGTTGGGCTTGTCGTGGGCTTGACGTTGGGCGTGCCGCTTGCTCTGTTACAAATTTTTTTTTTTTTAGGGTGTTCCTAATTTTTTTTTAAAGGGTAAACAAATAAAAAAAAATTTTAATTACTATATATAAATTTTTTTTTTTTCAATTAAGGGTGTTCTTGGGAGCACCCTGAGCATAACGTGGCGCCACCACTGAGAGTTTGTTTGGCAAAGATTATTTTTGCCAACTTATTTTACTATTCAGCTTATTTTTGCTATTATTCATGAGTTCCACTGTACTTTTTGGTATTATTTATGGATCCCATTGTATTATTTCAGCTAACTTTTACTTTTATCTATAGTACTTTCAACAAAAAGTTTTCAGTTTCAGCAAAATAAACAAATCCCAAACAAACCCTAAATATCATAAATGGTGATATAGAAATACACACACACACACACACACATATATATATATATATATATATATATTTTTTTTTTCCTTTTTAACAAAGGTTTTTTAAGAGCTAGAGAAAGATAGGTACATATTTACCTTTGTTAAAGAGAGTATAGGATTTTTGGCTCTTTGTTGTTTTTCCCCAGAGTGGACTAACAAAATACCAAAGTTTTTTAATATAAATAAAATTGTTAGGAATAAAGGTATTTTAGTAAGGATAAAGTTTGGTTACAAATTTAGTTAAATTGGCTACAACTCCCATTAAAAAAAATTAACATAGTTATGTATTTTGAAAATTTAATTGTTGGATTACATATTCTTTATGTTCTTAACACGCATATCAATTGGATGTTATTTACTATTTGCTTCATAAATTTATTTTTTATACATATTTTTAAACTACAAAAGTTGAAATTTAAACATTTGATTGATAATATAACTATTAATCTTTGGTTTTCTTGAAAATTTGCAAGCATGAATGATATATGAAAAAAATGTTATCCAATTGTGGATTTCTCAAAATTTACATCCAATAAAAAGATATTAAGTAAAGTTGTAACCATTGGCTTGTCTTTTTATAGCAATGTAAATTCATAATCAACTAGGAATAGGATTCATATATGCCTAAGGTAAAATTTAAATATTTCCCAAACCTTAATGGCTTCAAAAATTGGAAGTCAATTTCATTTAAAAAGTTCCAAACTTTTACTACTAGAATCAGGTTGGACCGAAAAGCCCGTTAAACCCGTTCTATTATCATTCATTAAAGACCGTGATTCTCAATTAATGTTTAGCATATACAATTCATTAAAAGAGACCCGACCATGCAATTGAGGTAGAATGTTTTTTAGTTTAACTTTGCATACCCCAAGAGAGATCACATTAGGTAAGAGAGATGTAATTAGGGCAAGGTACAAGGCTCTTGGTGTTTGTGGTGGTCCCTTCCCAATAATCTTGGACTTTTGGGCCTAAACCCCCAATTTATTTGTATTTTGGGTTGAGCTTATTCCACAATGGGAGATCCAAGAAGTGTTTCTTCAGATCACTAATGGAAATTGAAAGTTACTCTAGCACCTAACTCTTTGGTTTCTAGCTCAGCCGAGGTGGATACTAGGCAATCGAGCTTCTACCTTGAAATTCGAGTAGGCTTTCCTTCTTCCAAAGATATGCTTTTCCTCACTACTCTCGTGTTTCTCTCTTCCCAAAATTTTCCAACCCTTGATTCTTACCTCTCCTCTCCTATTTATATCCCCCCCTTAATGGGGTTATCATGATGAGGAGATCTCCTCATGTTAGTGGGTCCCTCCGTATCATATTATTGACCAAAGGGGACCCACCTCCTACTATTGATATGACTTCCTAGTAACTTGTGCCTAATGTCGATTATTGCTCAGCGGGCAGATTCACCCCAAGACATTATCTCTTGTTCATGGCATATCTTGGGTTTGTTCGAATGTTCGGCCAAGCCCATCTCAGCTTAGCTAAGTGGGCCAAGAACATTCAATGAGTGGGCCTGCAATTTGGGGCTGGGCTGCTATTCTTGGTCCGTGCAATGTTTATTTAGTATATAAAGTTATGATGCTTCTCATGATAAATTGTGTTATTTAGATGTGCTGCATATCTTATCATATACTATATAATTTTGCTTAAAACCCCACTCTACTACTACAAAAGTTAGTCCCTTTTGTAGTGCTACTTTGAGTTAAATAATGTGTTTGAGCTTGGAGAGAGAGAGAGAGAGAGAGAGAGAGAGAGAGAGAGAGAGAGAGAGAGAGAGAGAGAGTGTGTGTGTGTGTGTGTGTTTAACATTTAGTTTTTTTCTAAAAAATAATATACTATATACTAAAAGTTAGGCTTAGAAACCGCACTAAGTGGCTTTACCAAAATACAACAATATTTTGGATAAAAGTATTTTTTAGATAGAGACAACAACATCTTTGTTCTTATCAATTTCTTTAAATAAAAATCAGGCTTAGAAACTATGATTGTGTTAAGTGGCTTCACCAAATTATAGCAATATTTTGGATAAAAATATTTTTTAGATAGAAACAACATATTTGTTCTTATCAATTTCTTTATATAAAGTAATAATAAGTATTTTATCAAAATATGCAAAATGCATCTAAGTTTCAATTGATAGAATAACAAAATATTTCCACGTTTTTAACTACTTGTCAAAGTTTTAACGTTTAAAATGGTAATCACAGGGTTGAAAACGTTTATAATGCTATCAAAGTTTAGTAATTCCATCTTTAACTCATCTCATTTGAATAGTCAAAGGAGTTTGTGCTTAATGACGAGAGATGTTTAGTGCTTTTCTCCCTTAGGAAAAAGTATTAGTTAAAAACTTCATTAGAACAATTATTTTTTTTTTTTTTTTTTGATATCGTTAGAGAACCATTAAGTATTGAGCGTTGAAAAATGTTGGAGTTGATTGGATCCGGTGCATTAGTGCTGGTTGATTGGAATGTTTCTTTGATCTAATGGTTTTCAGGTCTCCAACACCTGCTAACATTAGACTGTAGAATGTTCTTGTGAGTGTTTTTGTTTGAATCCTTGAAGTAACTAGTTTACTATCAAGGCTTGTAGGGCTTTGTTTCTTGGGGTTCTGGGAAACAGTGAGTGCTTTGAGTGTTTGCTCGAACAGTTTTCTCTATGGAGGATATCATGAATGGATGGAAAAAACTATCCCTCTTAGACAGAGAAGGGAATGAATTCAAATTTCAGGCGCAACATAAATCCCAAGAGTTCTCGATTGTGGCGAAGTTCTTCACACCTAGAGCTCTAAATGTGGAAGCAGTAACACGTACCTTTAACCCTATCTGGAGATCAAAGAATGGGTTTCAGATCCAAAATCTTGGTGACCATTGATTATTGTTCATTTTTGAAAATAAATCAGATGTGGAAAGGGTCTTACGCAATGAACCTTGGAGCTTTGACAAGCATGTTATTGTACTCCAATACTTTAACAAAACCCTCCCGTTACGTGATGTGGTGTTTAAGGAGACCGTTTTTTGGGTTCAAGTGCATGACATACCGATCACATACATGAACCAAGCTATGGCTGAAGCTTTGTGTGCATCGATTGGAGAGGTGATTCATGTGCCGGGGAACTCTACCTTGGGCGGACAAGGTTTTATGCGGGTACGGGTTCGAGTGGATGTTACTCAACCCCTTTGTCGTGGGAGAGTGGTGACTTTGGAAAATGGTGAGCAGTCATGGGTAGCCTTTAAGTATGAGCGGCTGCCAATTCTTTGTTATTGGTGTGGACGTCTAGACCATACCGATAAGGACTGCGAAGAATGGATTCAGAGTAATGGCACCCTCAAGATAAAGGACAAAAGGTATGATTCTAGCATTAAAGCCTTGCCTTTCTATCCCTCAAGCAAAAATTCTGTTTGTGTGCCTGGTTATTTTGAAACACAGAAACAGAAAATCAAAGAGAGGGCGACTGTCACGATGAAATTCAATCGGAGAGGAGAGCCGGATGTCCAGTGCCGGCAACAGGGAAAACCATAAACGGAAGGTGCGCCTAGTCCGGATGAATTTAATGCTAACTTGAATCCAGACAAGCCGGTTTCAACGCCTATTTTTCAGAGTCAACATGAGGCCGTTAATGATGATACAATTAATCCCATTAATTCAGAGCGCACGTCCAAGGATTCTGATCTGCATGGGATTAGCCAACATGCTGATAATGTATTGGATGACACGGTGGAGTCCACTGGATGTAGTGAGGCCCGTGTTGGGCTAGGCCCAACCAGCATTGGAAACAAAAAGGACCCTCTTGTGAGACCGGGCCTGGTAAAGGAATTTTCAGCCAAATGGGTGAGGATGGCCCGGCCTAACAATCACTACGTAGAAGTAAAAGACGCTGCACAACTGGGAAAGCGCCATGTTGAAGCTTCTTCCTCTGAACATCCAGAAGCAAAGCGTCGTTTGTAGCAGAATGAGGCTTCACAGCCACTCTCTTTCTCAATGGTGGAGGCTGCCTAGTAGCCCCGCCGACTCCAATGAGTTGGCTATGTTGGAACGTGCGGGGGCTTGGGAACCAACGCACCGTTCATGAGCTTGCATCGATAATGCGGGCGCAAGATCCTGCTGTCCTGTTCTTGGCCGAGACATGGGCAGACGATGATAGGCTTTCTAAGATTTGTGATGACTTGCATTTTGATGAGAAATGGGTAGTTCCAAGAGTGACAAGGGCTGGCGGTTTGGCCCTTTTATGGAAGAACACAATTCAGATTAATGTGGACTCCTCTTCTCTTAATCATATTGATGTTATAGTTAACAGAGGAAGGGAGGATTCATGGAGGTTCACGGGTATTTATGGGTTTCCGGAGGCCAGCCGGAAAAGTGAGACTTGGAATTTACTGCGTAATCTCCATCGGAAATACACCCTTCCGTGGTTGTGTGCCGGTGATTTCAATGAAATCCTACTGTCACATGAAAAGCTTGGAGGGGGACTGAGAAGTGCAGCAGCAATGAGTGAGTTTAGAGAGGTTGTGGATGACTGTGGGTTCATGGACTTAGGGTGTGTGGGGAAAAAATATACTTGGAGAGGCAAGAGAGGTGATACCATGGTATTGGAGAGACTTGACCGTGCTCTTGCTACTCATTCATGGCTTGCTCAGAATCCAGCTACTAGAGTTCAATGCATTCGGTCCTATGTTTCTGATCATTATCCCATTATTATTAATCCTGAAGGGGTTGCAGATAGACCTTGCAAACCCTTTAGGTTTGAACACATGTGGTTGAAAGAAAGTGGATGTAGTGATACCGTAAAGCCAGCATGGCTGTCTCCTTCCCCTGTTTCAAGCTCTCCGATGATGCATGAAAAAATAAAGCTTTGTGGTATTAGGCTTATGGAGTGGAGCAAGAGATCCTTTGGCAGCGTGAGGAAGCAGTTGGAGGAAAAATCAAAACTTCTGGAAAAGGCTGAATTTGCAGTGGCAAGGGGGGCAGACTATGAACCAGTGAGATTACTAAAATTGGAGGTCAATGAATTGTTGGACAAGGAGAGCTTAATGTGGCAGCAGAGGGCTAGAGCTTTGCATCTTAAGTGTGGTGATCAAAACACACGGTTTTTCCACAACAAAGCTTCTCAGAGATTTAGGCGCAATAGGATTGTGGGTTTATTGGATGACTCTAATTCATGGTGTACAGATACTAAGTAGGTGGCTGATATTATAGTTGAGTTTTATTTGAGGTTGTTCACATTTGAGAGACCATCCACTGCCCAAGGTATTTTGGAAGTGATACAACCCATAGTCACTGAAGAGATGAACACCAACCTAATTAGAGATTTCACTAGACAAGAAGTTGATCTTGCTTTGAAGGAGATGGCCCCACTTAAGGCTCTAGGACCCGATAGTATGCCTCCTCTATTCTTTCAGTCTTTTTGGCCTTTGATTGGTGATGATGTCTCTAAAGCTGTCCTGGATTGTTTACAGTCATGTTATATTCCTAAAGAGTTCAATTACACTTATGTGACTCTTATTCCTAAAGTGAAAAATCCTGAAAAAATTGCTGAGTTTAGGCCAATAAGTTTGTGTAATGTTATTTATAAATTGATTTCAAAGGTTCTAGCAAACCGATTGAAACCTTTATTGCCTTCTATTGTGTCTGAGAATCAAAGTGCTTTTCAAGCTGGGAGGGTGATCACAGACAATATCCTCATGGCATTTGAAACTTTACATTACATGAAAACTCAGCAAACTGGTTCCACAGGTTTTATGGCTCTCAAACTCGACATGAGTAAGGCGTATGACCGAGTTGAATGGTCTTTTCTGGATTGCTTGTTGAGAAGATTGGGTTTTCATAACTGCTGGGTTGATCTTATGATGGAGTGTATTACTACCGTCTCTTACTCTATTCTGATCAATGGGGAGCCCTCACAAACCATCTATCCTAGTAGAGGATTGCAACAAGGAGATCCTATCTCTCCTTACCCATTCCTCCTTGTTACAGAGGGTTTGCACGGCCTAATTTCCAAAGCGGCCACTTTTGGTGATATTAGAGGTATATCTATTTGCAGGAATGGTCCTCGATTAACCCACTTATTTTTTGCAGATGATAGCCTTCTTTTTTGTAGAGTTTCTTTACAGGAATGCAATCACATACAAAACCTTCTTGCTACTTATGAAGAAGCTTCTGGGCAACAACTGAATCGGGAGAAGACAAAGTTGTTCTTCAGTAAAAATACGGGCATTGAGGTCCAAGAATCTATCAAAGATTTGCTAGGGGTTCCGGAGATTAAGCAGTATGAAAAATATTTGGGCCTACCATCCTTTGTGGGAAAGCGAAAGAAAGCAAGTTTGGCTTACATTAAAGATCGGATTTGGTCTAAGCTCCAAGGGTGGAAAGAGAAGCTCCTCTCCCAAGCTGGTAGAGAAGTCCTTCTAAAGGCAGTGATACAAGCGATCCCAGCCTACTCTATGAGTTATTTTAAACTCCCCATTTCACTTTTCCAGGAGATTGAGATCATGATTCGACAATTTTGGTGGGGACAACGTGGTACAAGAAGGCGTATTCATTGGGTAAAATGGCGCACTTTATGTAGGCCAAAAGCTTATGGAGGTATGGGGTTTCGGGAGCTTAGAAGTTTTAATGACGCCATGCTAGCCAAGCAAGTATGGCGACTATTAAACAATCAAGACTCCCTTTTTTACAGGTTCTTTAAATCAAAATATTTCCCACATGGGTCTATTTTTTATGCTAAGGACACTAAAGGGTCTTTTGCATGGAAGAGCATTTTGAAGGGTAGAGAACTCATCAAGGGGGGATTGATGTGGAGGATTGGGGATGGTGCACAAGTGCGTATTTTTCATGATGCCTGGCTGCCTGGCTCTCAACACGGTAAAGTGTTCTCCCCTGCCCTTGAAAGCCATGCAAATGCCTTGGTTTATAACTTAATTAACCATGAAGATAGGAGTTGGAATGTGGCTGAGATTGATAGAATGTTCTTACCTAATGAGGCAGCCACCATCAAGGCCATTCCACTTAGTTTGTTTGCTCAACAGGACCTCCCTTTTTGGCCATTCTCCCGTGATGGTAGGTTCTCGGTTAAGTCTGGTTATCACCGTTTAATGGAGCTTGAGGATACAGAGCAAAATGATACGGCGCATCCTGGGACTGCATCTTTGGTTTGGAAGGCCATTTGGCGCATGAAAGTGCCAAACCGTGTAAAATCTCTTGTATGGCGAGCTGGGAGAAATGCCCTTCCTACACGGATGAACTTGGTCCGGCGAAGAGTCCTTACTGATGCGGTATGTTCGGAATGCAAGGTACAGGCAGAGGACACGCAGCATGCTCTCTGGTCCTGCCCGATCCTACAGGAGGTGTGGAAAGTGCATTTTGAAAAGCTTGTGACAGACGCAGGCTCTTGCTCCAGGTTTATTGAAGTTCTGGAACGTGCGACATCAGAAAAACCGTCATTGGACTTGTTTGCTATGACGGTAGCGGAAATCTGGATGCGCCGAAACAGAGCTCGTATGGGAGAGCCTACTGTACCGGTCTGCCAGGTTGCTCTTAAGGCAGCTAGTTCGCTTCAAGAATTCCAGCAGCTTCGCCCCGCTCATGCTGTGATACCAAGAACAGCCCGTGCAGTAAAATGGAGGCCTCCCTCTGCGCCATGTGTGAAGGCGAACTTCGATGGTGCTATCTTCTCCCAAGATGGACTAGCTGGTACTGGCGTGATAATCCGAAATGAGCAAGGATTGGTTATGGCTGCTTTGTCACAACAAATTCCATCACCTGCTTCGGTGGAGATGGTGGAGGTGTTAGCGGCTCGTCAAGCTCTGGTTTTTGCTAAGGAACTTGGGTTTGACAAGATAATCTTGGAGGGTGACTCTGAGACGGTTATCAAGGCTATTTTAGGTGACTATATGGACTGCTCTTATATGGGTCATGTACTGCAGGATATTAAGTTGTTGTTTTCTAGTTTTTCTTTTATTTCAGTCAAGCATATTCATAGGGAAGGGAATTGTGTTGCCCACAAAGTTGCTAGACGGGCTATTAGAGATCCTTTTCTTGTATGGATGGAGGATGTTCCTCCAGATATTTTTTATGTTTATCAACTTGATCTTTTAAGGATGCATTAATAAATTTTTTAACCCAAGGGGGTTGTTTCTCAAAAAAAAAAAAAAAAAGAATAGTCAAAATATGACAAGTAGTTTAGTAATTCCATATTTTATCAAAATATGAAAAATGCATCTAAGTTTCAGTTGAAAGAATAGCAAAATATTTCCACGTTTTTAACTACTTGTCAAAGTTTTAACGTTTAAAATGGTAATCACGGGGTTGAAAACGTTTATAATGCTATCAAAGTTTAGTAATTCCATCTTTAACTCATCTCATTTGAATGGTCAAATCCATTCATATGAATTACCAGCAGTTAAGTGTAATAAATAAATAAATAATTAAATATCATAAATAGTGGTACAGAAACATTTTTTTAAGATTTTTTTTATACAAAGATAAAAATTCTATTTTAATTTAATTTAAATGTACATGTGTATAAAACTTCAAACTAGAGACTTAAACCCAGGTCTTGCCCTCGACACCCCACAAGCACTTATACTTGTGGAGTGATCATTGCACCAAGGACGTGTGGTGGTTTTTAAAAGAATTTTTAAGAGAGAAAGATAGGTACACATTTATTTTTGTTATAGAAAAAATCATTGGATTTTTTGCTCTTTGTTGTTTTTCCCTATTGTGGAATAACAAAAAATCATAGTTTTTTATTTATTTATTTATTTATTATTATAAATAAAATTGTTAGAAATGAAAGTATTTTAGTAAGGACAAAGTTTGGCTACAAACTTTGTAGAATTTGTTATAATTGTCACTAAGAAAAATTAACATGGTTACATATTTTGAAAATCTAATCATTGGATTACATGTTCTTTATATTCTTAATACCCATATTAAACTTCATGCCAATTAGATATTATTTATTATTCGGTCCATAAATTTTTTTTTTGCATAATTTTAGATTACAAAACTTGAAATTTAAACATTTGATTGATGTCATAGCTATTAATATTTTATTTTCTGAAAATTCTGCAAGAATGGATAATATAAAAAGGAAATGTTAGCCAATTATGAATTTCTTAAAATTCACATCAAATAAAAAAATATTATGTGAAATTGTAGTCCTTTTAGCAATATAAATTCATACGTACCTTAAGGTCAAATTCAAAAGCTTTGAAGTCAGATTCATTTAAAAAGTTTCTAACCGTTATTATTAGAATCATGTTTTTTCATAAAGCCCATTAAACTCGGCACATTATCATTTCATTAAAGAGCATGATTCTTAATTAATATTTTGTTACCATTTCTTTTATGGATGTGGGTTTTATCCAGTGTCCTGTGATATTGAACTCACTGCGATCATAATACGTGTTCGAAGATAAACACGTGTTATGATCATAACGGGTCCGGTACATTGGAGGCATTAGACAGAAGTTGCGCCCTTCTTTTATATTATTTGTTCCAACAAGGTGGGTGGAGAGAGGGGAATTCCAACCTTGTCATAAAAGAGACCAGACCATGCAATTGAGCTGCAAGACCTTTTTTTTTTTTTTTTTTTTTTTAACCTTGCTCACCCATAGATAAGTCATTGGTGTGGTACAAGGCTCTTGGTGTTTATTTAGTATATATAGTGTGATACTTCTCATGACAAATTGCCCTACTTCAATTATATATTTTTCAATTATATTATATTTAATTTGAATAATTTGAAAATGTTATATATATCTTATATAGTTGAGTTTAACTCTGGGAGTAATTTTAGAAACTGGTAATATTTTATTTCATCCTAAGAAAATTGAAATTTTTTGTGGTAGTCATGATTAATATGCAAATGCAAAGATGCAATATATCATGTCGAATTCAACACACTATCTACTTTCGGGGAAATAAAAATAAATTCAACACAATATCATACTATTACAGTCGCAGCACACACTATCTACCAAATATTATGGCCCAAACGCGCACACTCTCCCTAGTTTCGGACCAGTCTTTTTTTTTGGTAGAAAGGAGTTTCGGCCCATAGTCATGACAATGGCTTATACGTTTGTTTTTCTGTAGTGCATTTACATAAGTGAAAAAAAGAGCAATATTTTATTTGAGAAACAAAAAAAAAAAAAAGAAGGTGAGTTTGGCAAACTTTTTTGTTGAGAAATTTTTTGGAATAAAACTTATTTGCATAGTATTTATCAAAATTCACCTTCAAAAAAATATAGTTTTTGATAACTTTTATGTTAAATATATGACAAAAAATTTAAAAACTAGCTTTTTATTATTATTATTATTATTTTTATTTTGATACAAGATAGAAATTCTATTTTATCTTAGTCTAAGTGTATATGTGTGTGAAACTCTTTCTTGGAGACTTGAACCCCAGCTCTTATCCCCCACACCCACAAGCACTTATACTTGTAGAGTGACCATTGCACTAAGAGTGTACAATGGTAATACTAGCTTATTTTTAAAAAAACTAAAAATTAGAGTATTTGAAAAAAAATAAAATAAAACTTTAAACAAAAAGCAAAAAAACTTTTCTCAAATACACTCAGGAATATTACTAGCTTGCTTGTAATGGGCTTGTACATAACATCCCTCTGTAACCTTTCCAATCTAATCATCTACTTTATCAGACGAGACAAATATTTAAATGAAACAAAAAAGAAAGGAAAAAAAAAAACCTAACACATTGCCATGAAATATTATTAAAGAGCTAATATTGATACATTTTCATAAACAATGATATCTAAGCTTATCTAAAAATAAAAAAAGAGAGATTATAATTTTAAATATTCTTAATAAATTGTTATTCTTATTTTATCCAATAAACATATAAATTCATAAATAACTATATTATATGTATATATATAATTATTAGCGATAAATCCTAAATAGTACACTAGTATTAATTGTTATCAAAATATTTCGATTCTCAAACTAACCAAAACGGCCTCTGTTACGGTATTTACTTCGTTGGTCAAACCGTATACAGGATAATTTACCAACACTAAATGCCAATTTACTAAGCGCAAAAGTCATCATAATAGAATAAGGGATAAAAGATATCATATGAGGCGAAAATGTGGATCAAAATGGTGCCAAAGTAAATATAACACTCCACAGTCAAATCATGTATCAATCTATGTATATCAAATAGATAATATTCCCTTTATGAGTTTGAAAAATTGAAGCCACAAATAAAACAAACTATACATTAATTAACCCATTGTCGTACTAGCTACTTTCCATGATTTGTAACATCCCCAGTGTAATGACCACCCTAAATTTGCTGTTACATTAGCCAATCGTTTATAAGAAGCGTACTTCTTGAATCGCTTCCAATCACGAAGGACGGCCTTTAGATCATTCACCTTGGCACTAATACTTCTACAACAATTGGCGTGTACTGTAGCCACTGCCCTTAGGTCCTTGCTATCTTGGCAAAACCCACTAAAATAAAGGGTGTCTAAGAACCTTACACTAAGATTTAATTCTCTAATTATCCCCCCTCTTATCAGGTTTAATAACACATCTTGCTCTTTTTGCCCTGTTGAGTTGTCTTTCATGGCATACCATTTTTCTAATAATTTGATGGTCTTATTATTTGATCGGATGTAGTAGAAGCCAGTATTGATATGATGTTTTTCAGATTGCGAATTACCTAAAAAATTGTCAGTACTAATTTGAAGATCCTTGGTTTCATTTGTACTTAGCCTAACAAGGGGATTCCTTAGCCACATCACATCTGTATCCTGTTACAAAAAGTTCAACCATATAAGAATAGTATAATGTTTAAGAACATACAAATAAAGAGGGAAAAGAAAAAACAGAGAGAAAAGAAAAGAGCATTATGTTTATGGGCCTATGGCGTAGCAAAGCCTTGATTTGGTTTAGAAAGTTCAATATTTAACCTTTGTTTATCGTCAATTCATCAAAAGAGGTTAGACATGAAAAAAAGTATCATATAAGATAGTCTCTTAAGACCTCTTTTGCACAAGATGTGTGGGTTCCACATCTATGGATCTCACGAGCTAGAAATGAGAGGATGGTCTCATAATACAAATTCATGAGATATCCTCTTGTTAGACATGGGCCAAAATAGGGAGAGAGTATCATGATATCATCTAATGGAGTACTCCTCTCATATTTGGTAGATCCCATTATCATATATCAGTGAGAGTCATATATTTCGAGAGAAGCGCTCCATCAGAGTCTCATAAGATAATTTTTCCCATCCAACCTAATGCTAATAAAATGGTGCTCTATGAAATGAATTAAGCGGAACGAACTAAATTGAACATCTAGCTATTTGAACAATCTATTATTTGGCTTAGAAATTAACAAACTAATCTTGAGCAATTTCATGATATAGGGGGGGGGGGGGGTGGGGGGAGTGAAGATAGAGAATATGAGAACGTAAATACTTTGATTACACAATATGTGATTTATTTATTTTTGCCAAGTCACATTTTCCCCCTGAATATACAAAAGACTTTCTTTTGTAGTGGAAAAGAGAAAAACAAGGCTACGGAGTATGAGAAAAACTTAAGATAGTCCTGGGACTATCTAAGTATCACTCATGGAGTATGGGTTCCCCTCCATCTAAAAGATTACAGGGTACAAACAACAAATCCGTAAAGAGGCAAAAAAAAAAAAAAAAAAAAAAAAGGCCCTAATGTGTTACAAAAGAAAGCCCAATAGCCTTATATAAAAAAAAGCCCAATCGGCTAAGTTATGTGTTACACATCTTTTTCCTAACTTGTTTACAAAAGAAAGCGCAATGGGCTTCTATAGAAAAAGCCCAATCGGCTATGTGTTACACATTTCAACTCTCTTTTTACGAGCTTGTCTTTTTCTAGTGGAGGATAAGAGAAATTATTCCATATATGTGGGTTTATTAATTTTTAACTTGACCAATTTTTTTATAAAAATAGAGTGGCGTTATTTCACACACTTTGTTTCCCACGAATTGCACACATGCACAATTTTACATTGAAATCGTCTTGATTTCCATACTGAAATTGTAACTTCAAGTAATGAGTTTTGTACAAAATTGTGTCTGTGTGTACTTTGTGTGTAATAATATATGTGCACTAGTTATTACCCTTAAAAATAAGAGAAACACTATGTTCACAATAATTTCACAACACTTTCATAATAAATTTTAGGGATAATTACACCTTACCTACCTGTGGTTTGTCTCTAATTTGATGTGCCTATCCGTGGTTTAAATTTTGACACTTTACCCACCTGTGATTCCCACCGTTACTGTGCCGTAACCCACCTCTCCCTCAGCCGTTACTCTAACACAGAATATGTAAAAAAAAAATACCCAAACAGATCAAAAAGTTAGGGTTTTTAATTGTTTAAGAACTTCTATGAGAATATATGCCCAGAAAAATCAAACCTAAGTCAACCACTATAAATATCATATTTTCCTTCTCTACATGTCTCTTTCCTCTCACCTATTCTTCTACAACATTCTCTCTCTCATCTCTTTGCTTTCTCTCTCCGATGGTGGAGTTAAGGAGGACATTGGCCACCACAGTGATGGGTTTCATTTTCCTCTGTTCTTGCTTCATGGGTTTCATTTTTTTGTGGTTTTGGTTGTGGGTTCATTTGATTTCGTTCGTTCTCGCATTCGTCTCGGTTTCAGCCTTTGTCTCGGCGGTTTGGAGCAAATCCAGGAAGAGGGTCGGCGGTGGTTTAGAGAGAATAGAGCTCGATCTTGGCCTCCATCCTAGTCTCGGCCTCCGTCTCGGCTAAAATGGAGCTCGATCTCGGCCTCCACCTGGTCCGTTGATGATTGCGAAATCCCTTTTCCTCTCTCTTTTTTGATCAACGATGGTGGTAGTGGGTTTGGTTACTTTGTTGGCATTGGTTTGTTGACTGATCGGTGGGTTTGGTGACTGATTGGTGGGGTGGATCTTTGGTTTGGTCGGCGGGGAGGTGGGGTGGTGGTGGTTTGATTGTGTTGGTCAGTGGTGGTGGGATCTGGGTTTGATTGTGTTGGTCTGGGTTTGATCTGGATTTGATTGTGTTTTTTTGGATTTGTTGTGATTGGTTTCTTGATTTAAGTTGGTTTATTTACTAGGTTTATGGGTTTGATTTGCTGAGAATTTGGTGTTGATTGTGTTAGAATTTGGAGAAGAACATGAATAATTCAAAGAACCAGTTATAAAATGAAGAATAAGTTGAAGAACATTAAGAAATGTTTTTTAATTATAAAATTAAAAGAGAGAAAAAATATGACAGATACCCATTTGATTGATAAATTCAAAGGACACAAGAAGATAGAAAAATACCCTCATCTTCATTTGTCCTCTGAGCTTTGATTGATAAATACAAAGGAAACAAGAAGACAGATACCCATTTTATTTTTTTAATGTGACGGCTGAAGACAGAAACCCTAACTTTTTGATCTGTTTGGATTTTTGTTTTTTAAATATTCTGTGTTAGAGTAACGGCTGAGGGAGAGGTGGGTTACGGCACAGTAACGGTGGGAATCATAGGTGGGTAAAGTGTCAAAATTTAAACCACGGGTAGGCACATCAAATTAGAGGCAAATCATAGGTGGGTAAAATGTAATTATCCCTAAATCTTAAATGGAAAGTTGTTATTGACTTTTATGGGTGGATAAAAAAGTAATTTTCAAGTTGTGAATTTAAATTAAAACCAATAATAACTTATCACTTATAATTTATTGTGAAGTGTTCTGAAATATTGTGGATGTAACATTTCTCTAAAAATAATGAACACACGAGTTGATTAGATAATCAATCAAGTGTTTGCTTGTTTTTGTTTTAATTTTTTAATTTTTTGTGGCTAATGTCCCATGTGACTGATTATCATAATGAATGTTTAAACTAATTACATTTTTTTCCTTCTCTGTTTTTGTTTTCTTCTCTTCTCTTATTCTCCTCATCCTCCTTGATTTATCTTTAAAAAGAGTTTTATATGTGAAAAATTGAAAAATCATGGATTTATATGAGAATGGAAAATAATATTGTCATACAAAAGGATGTAACGATGATTTCCCTTTGGAATAAGAATGAAATAGAATTGTAGAGGTGGTAGTGATTAATGTTGGAGTTAGATTTGGCAAATTATAGTTTTTCACCCTAAACTATCACACCGATTGCACTTAACTCTCTGAACTATTAGGATGCACAATTGATAGTAATGGCAATGATTGCAGAGCCCATGGGAGGAGAGAAAAAATTCAAAAGGAAATGAGAGAAAAATAACAAACAATGAGAGAGAAAATTGTTTTTTAATGGAGAATGAAAAGAAAAAGGAGAAAACAAAAATGAGAATCCTCAAATTTGGAGTTCTCATTTTTTGCTTCAGAAAATAAAATATGCAACATAAGTTTTCGTGAAAATGCAAATCAAAACCTGAAAATGTTACCAAACATCATTTATTTATTATTATATGTATAATATTACTTTATTGAAATATGTAAAATCCATTTTAAATAAAAATGTTAAATAGAGTCTAAATAACGATATCTTGAACTTGATTAAGTCTAATCACTGTGATGAATGAGTTGATTATTTAGATAACAAATGAAAAAGAAAAAATATATATATATATATATATATACACTAAAAAACAAATACTTTATTTTTTATTTTATTTTTTGAAAATACGTAGATTATTAATCATAGGATGGTGGACTTTGTACGTCATGGTGACCATGTAACACAAAAACAAATTGAAGAAATAATATGATATAATGGGGTTTTTTTTTTTTTTTTTTTTTTTTTTTTCTTGAATGTATTGTATAAAAGGTTGGTACAATGATTGAGGGCAACACAAATAATTAGCATAGTATATGATCTCAGCCAAAGACATTACCTTTTGAGCATATGGTCTGAGAATTAAATGTCCCCACGTTACAGTTTTTTTTTTTTTTTTTTGATAAGACACGTTACAGTTTTTTATGCTTGAATATGGAGACTTGTCTGAGTATAGTCATTGTCTCATTTCGGCTCATATTTAGATCTAACATGTGAAAGAAATTATAAAGCTGCATTCCAGCTATAGCTAAATTGTCACTTTTAGTGGTCATGCAGAAAGTTTCACTCTAAAATCAAGTGAAGCTGTAGGTCATAAAAATCCTTGAAAGCTTTGGTCACTATCACTCACGATTTCAGTTCAAATTTACATGTGCACGGATGCGTGTGCAAAATGATGTGTGTATCAGAATTTGACCAATAATGCATAATCCAAACTCCAAAGTTCTTAGTATTGATTAATTTCTCACATATTATTCTAGTAACACAGCTTTTATAGTACACCTTATTATAACTATTTTATATGGTAAATTATAACTGACTGCTAGGTAATTACATATAAACTCATCACTATTTTTACACCACTCATAATTGGCCATATATAATAGTTGTAGAAAATAGTATGATAAAGGCCGAGTGGTAGTACTTGACTTGTCACATAATTCTCAATAGTAAAAGTTGTCACTTTTTATTTTTTATTTATTTTATGACTTCTATTAACTTTATAACATTTCTTTATTATAGGACTGGTAAAATAAGCCCAAACCCATTTGCCCATCCAAAATCACCCACTCTAATTAAACCCAAATTCACCCAATTATTAATTGGGTTAAATGGGTATCAACCCAATTAGACCTAGTGATAATTGGGTTTTAACTAAAAACCCATTGAAGCTCATTTAACCCAATAACAATATACCCAAACTCAATCTAGCCCTTCCCACCCAAAAAAAAAAAAAAAAAAAAAACCCAACCCTCACCTGAGACATTTTAGGGTTAGGTTTTCATTTTCCCCCACTTTCTCGGCCTCCAATCACTTTCTCGGCCTCCAATCACTCATTAGTAAGCTTCGAATTTCTGATTGGACCTTCTGGTTTGACAACTAGTCCAAACCCAAACAAGGTGCGGTGTGGGGCACCTCCCTCGGCAAGGTCTACACCTTCGACATCATTGAAGATATCTGGTGGTACCTTTCTAACCTTCCTCAATTCCCTAATTTATTCATGTTTTTGTGTCTATTACTATGATTCTTGATCTGGGTTCCTCTTCATCTTTGCCCTCTTTCGTTTTTGTATGTGTTAAGAATAGAAATATAGCTTGCTTTTCGAGACTTTTCATTTTTTTTAAAGATCCAGAGCAATAGGGGGTTTTGTATTAATTTCGATTGCCTGAACTTTTTTTTGGTAATTTAAATCTGTGAAAGTAGTTAGTAGTTGTCAAATTTCTATCACATTTCCAAATTTTATAAATATGTAAATGCATTACAAGGTATGAGTTTGCTTGTTTGAGATTGAATTGCAAGGTTTATTAGATTAATCTTTCTTCCTATTGGTATTATTGTTTTAGTTTCTCATGAGGTATATTTTTGTGAATAAGTTGCTTTGATTGAGCTTTTAAGAAGGTGTGATGCATTGATTAATTCAGCCACATGGTTGAAATTAATTGGGACCTAAGGTACAGGACTTTTGTTGCTGCCTGTTTGAAATTTTGAGCATTCCACGGTTGAATGTATGATCAAATTTTAGATAATACTATATACTAAAACACAAACCAAACATTTTATCTTATATAGTTTTATATACATGCCTTTGCTCTCCTAGATGACTCTGAAATTTCTAAGCTTTCTTCTCAAATAATCCATCTTGTTAAAAGTAAAGCCCTAGAGAATACTAAACTTAGACACTCAATAAGAACATTCACACAAACCTAAATTATTATTATTTAATTTTTTTTGAACATATAAACCTAAATTTAGACATTCCAACAAGAACATTCACATAAACCTCTTTATAAGTTTAAGCTAAGTCTTGTTTTTTTTTTTTTTTTTTTTTTTTTTTAATTTATTTTAAATAACTGATTTTTTTACTATTTTGTTAGTCTATTTTTCACTTTACTTTCTCCTTTTGTGGTATTCTATTTAGATACTATTTATTTATTCTATTTTAATCACAAACAAATATAATGACCAAAATCAACTACCGACAATCAAGATCGAATACCCACAACATAAATCAACCACTTAATAACTAATGTCAAACATTTTACAGCCGAATTGACTTTTCAAATAGGGCCGACTCAACAATGAATACAATTGATGCAATCGTCTAAGTTCCAAATAAAAGAAGGTCCCCACTTGTAAAAAAAAAAAAATTATATATAATATATTTATTTATATATTTTAATTACAAAAATAAAAAGTTTTAATTATTTTATTAGTTAATAAAATGCATTAAAAAGTCTCATCTATCTTAAATTGCAGAAGATTAAAAAGGAGAAAAAAACAATGAGCTCACTGTCACACCCTACAGTGACAGTGCACACCGCACACAACTTGATACTTGATAGAATGATACTATCATTATGATAGGCTAATAAGACTCGGCTGTTGAGTATATAATATTTTATAATCTAAAAAAGTTGAAAACAATTTCATAACTACCATGCAAGTGCAAGAGATCTCCGCATATAGCCATTAGCTAGCCCCCACCCACACAGCTACACCACCTACACACTTACTAACCCAGTAACCCACCCAGACAGGCCACACCCACACCCAATGTATACCCACTCAAATTAATATATATTTTTTTATGCAAGCTTTTACTTTAGAGCATCTCCAGTAGTATCATCAATTTTTTGTACTGTTTGGAGAATGAACAGTAATTTTTACCTTTATCTACCTACTTTTTCAAATACACTTTCCAACAGACTCTCTGTCTCATTCTCTATCTCATTTAAATATTATTTCTTCATTCATTATTTATTCTTTTTTAACAACTACACATAGGATTGTCCAGACTTGACCGGAGCCCGACAACCTAGCCAAACCGCTTGACGCCGATCCGATTTCGGCCCGAACCGAAGGTCCAATCGGTCGGCGGTGGGTTTCCGTTCTCAAGAACTGACACCAGTGGGTCGAGTGGCGGGTTTGCTTCTCCAAAACCCGAGCAACCCGAACCCGACCGGAGTTGTATAAAAAATCTGGCCAAATCCTGCAAAATCAAGCCAGATCCGGCGAGATCTCGACCAAATCTGGTGAGATCTCAACTAGATCCGACTAGATCTAGTGGGATTTAGCCAGATTCGACCAATTCCAGCAATTTTTAGTGAAAAATTTTAGATTCCAGCGAGAAAAAATGAAGATACCGGAGAGATTTTCCAGATTCCGGCGACCTTTTTTTTTTTTTTTTTTTTTTTTTTTTTTTTTTTTTTTCTTCAGATTTCGATGATTTTTTTTTATTTCAGCAACTGACCGAATCGACCAACGCTCACCCTCACCCAAAACCGACTCGACCGATTTTTCCGGCGGTCGGTTCCGGGTTCCTCTGCCCCTCCACCCAACCCCGGTGGATTGAGTCCGGGTTGGGCCCAAAACTGACCCGACTCGACCAGTGGACAGCCCTAACTACACATCTTCCAACATTTTTTTATTCAACACTTAATTATTATAATTAAAAAAAGGATTTGAAGAATGAACAGTAGCCCATCAAACTTGATGGGCTACTGTTCATGAGCCAAAAAAAAATCCATGTATATCGAATCGGTTGGAGCATGAACAGTGCCCAAATTCTCCAAAGTTTAGCTAGCCAACCCGGATACAGCATTTGTTGGAGATGCTCTTATGGGTTATTATAAATTATCACGCTAACTAATAATTTGATGTTATCATATTAATTCAATTGTATTATAGTGATACTAATTTATTTATTTATTTTACATGATACTAATTTATTGAACTATGTAATAAATTTTTTATTTGTATAGTTTTATACTTTAAAGTATAACGTGGTCACGGTTTTAGAAAATTTGTCACAACCAATTAGTAATTTTGCATCTCAGAAAGTAAAAAAATAAATTTTAAATAAATATTATTTAATTAATATTTAAATATAAAAAAGATCCCACTTAAAATTTTCGCCTAACTCTCAAAGTTATTGAGCCGGCCCTGCCCCCAAAGGCCATATTAGCCACTCTATCGAACACTTAACCGATCCAATGTCAAAGACAGGTTGTTTTGGCTAAGCTAACCCAATACTAAGCCTTTTTGAGGTGGGCTAATCAAATTTTAATTGAATTATATTGGGATATAATTAGTCTATTGCTAATTCTAGACATACCAAAAAATTACACCGGAAAAATCCAAATGGCATGAACCCCATCCTAGGAAACAAAAGTACAAAACCATTTAAAATCATTTTCACATGACAACTGGCTTCATGAAATGCTTAAACTTAGAGGCCCACGTATTCCTTGTTCCCAAGAGTCAAAAAATAAAAAACTTAAGATGCCCACGTTTACATCACAAACTATTGGCAAAAATGATACATGTTACATCGATGTTCTACTTTTATTTTATTTTATTTTTAATTTTTATATGAATTATTGCCATAGAATCATATCCTAATATTTTCATTTCTTATAAAATATAACTCTTTCTTAGAAAGAAACAAATAATACTAAAAAAAAAAAACATTTCGAGATACGTATCCTAAATTAATATTCCTAACCAAAGAGTCAATCACAGCCGTATTCACATCCCTATATCATATTCCAATCATTATTTTTTAAATTCCAACCAACCATTGACATTATCAACTAAAAACTATGTAATTAATGGTGTCACTTTTGTTTTTCCTTAATAATTAAGGAGAATGCATGAAAGGAATCGATAAATTTTATTACAAGTGCAAACTTTAAGTTCACTTCAAAAGTATTAATTTCTAGCTTCTACTCTAAGAGACTAAACATCTTAGGTAATTATAAAGCCAATGGTACATTTTTTCAACCATAGTTTATAGAATAGTGTATATTACACGTAGTTTCAAAAATAATTTGATCAAAAATCGGGTCTTTAAGCTATAGTTTTAATCTTTTTTTTTTTTTTTAATGATTGATTGCGTAAATGTATTGTGTAACATCACGTATGTTATAGTTTTTTGGGTTTAGTTTACTTCCATTACTTTTTTAATTAGAATATCTTTTTATTTTAATGAAAAATTGTCATATCATTCACTAACTAAATAAAATGTGAAAATTAAAACTTACTACCATTTCTTATTGTATATTTAAAACAAAATTAAAGTGCATATCCAGTTAACCAAACCCTTGTTTTTTTATCTGTGTTTATAACTCTAAATATTTACTGCATGTAATACTAAACTAAAAAAAAATAGTAACGTACCGTGAAAATGAAGTTGTAGCCACGCTTAAGAACTTCTATGAGAAACAGAGTTCTTCTCCACATCATCTTGATGAAATCCTCGGACATGTAAACTTTTTCTCCCCGAAAATCCGAACCGTCCGTTTTCAACATGTAGCAGTTCAACCGTCGAAACAGGCAGCGAACGTAGGCCGTCTGATCCATTGCCACGATCAAAAGGTTGTCAAGCAGTGGCCTAGTGTTCTCCCCTAGCCAAAAGCTCTCAAGAAAAAGGTCAAGCATGGTGGTGTCAGCATTGATATCTTGGTCTGCATAGGCCTTGTTCATGATAGTGATAATGACCGTTTTGTCTGCCATTGAAGCTTTGGATAAAGCTTCTTCAAGGTCATCTTGAGGGACATGAATGTTGGACTGTAAGAATTAAAAGAATTTTGAGGCTTTTGTACAAAATTAAGACAACCCATATGCATGTTTGTGAAATCAATGAAGGAATAAGCTTGAAAGTTGAAACTTACTGTGTTTGATAGTGCAGAAAGAGACTCCTTTTGGAACACACTGAATGAATTTGTGATAGAGGAGGACCAAATACAGAGATAAAAGAACCCAAAGAGGAAGAATAAGAGTAGAGCAGGGTTTCCAATTGAGTACTTTACATAATCCATGTGTGTGTTTTGGTGTTTTTGGATCATATATCGAGATGTTTCACTTCTTGAAAAAAATTGATAGCTAGCTTTGTATGTATGTAATGGAAAGTTTTGGAAGGGAATTTAGATAAAGAGGAAGAAAGGGATAGAAAGGTCATGCAATCTGCTGGAGATCTTAAGAAACATTAATTTAATTTCCTGTGGTTGAAAATGGTGGCCACGACATTGGAAATAAGTAGAAAGTTCGTACTTTGTTACCTACACGTCTATACTTATAGTCTTACACGAAAACTGCAAAATCAAACCTTATATATTAATTCCAGTCACTTCAGGATATTGTACTTGTGGTAGTTATAATTTCATTTTATTGGCCAGATTCTTAGGTACTGCATGGATATTCCACCCCACCAAATATGGGAATTATATGTGTTATAGAAATATATAAATTTTTATGAATTTCAGAATATAAATATGGACCTATGTGTTCATAATGATAAATAAGTAAATAACACTAAAATATGTACATATGGAATTTTAAATTATACATAAACATTACTAATCATGGTTTTAAAAACTGGCTATGTAATACCCTAATTTTGTCTTTATGATTATCACCATACATTGTCATATTATTATAGAGTTGGGGTACAATATGTGTGTGCACGGTAAGATGGGAGTAGACAATTTTGTGGTGCTACAAAATAGGTGAGAAAATTAAAGTTTTAGTGCAACAATTAAAATAAGAAATAAATAAATAAAAAAGGAAAATATTTTATGGGCCTCTTGGAGACTAAAGAGATAAGTTTAAGTAGGTTTTAAACTACAGCCCACATCTCCGATGCGTCAAATATAAGGTAGATGAAGAGATAAATTAGAGTTTTTCATAGAAATGAATTCATCACTAAGGAGGTTAGGAGGTGTATTTTCCTTGGAGTTAATTAAAGAGGCAACCAAAGAATTCCAGGTATGTTTTCTCATTTGTTAGAATCAAAGAATTAAAAAGTTAGAACCTGTTTTCTCATTTGTTAGAATCAAAGAATTAAAAAGTTAGAACCTTATCATGGAATCGGTAGTGATGGGTAGATTCTTTAAAAGGGGATTGTTTATACTATAAATCTTAATTTCGTGTAGATGATTTTCCGTTCTTCTTTGGGTTATATTAATATTAATTATTAGATTGCAAATCCTAATTCAAGAACAACACGGCTTTGACATTTTCTTGGTGGTTATATAGATTAGATGGGCTTAACGTTTTTTTTATTTTTTTTACTTTGGGATTATAAAGCCACAGATTACATTTAAGAACAAAGCCATTGTGTGCTATCTAGATAAAGCCATGGATTACAAAACTTGCTAGAATAAAGCCACGGGTTACACAGTTTGATTATGCACATGGCTTTTACGTTTTCTTTGGGTTATATATATATATATATATATATATATATATATATTAAATCCTAGGGTCCCTACAGCTTGTATTCTAGTACAAAAGTCAAGATTATAAAGCTTCAATAATGTATAAGGGTTTAATAATGTATAAGGGTTTACTTTCCATTGGGGCATATATCAAATCATGAGTTTACAATATATTGGCTACTGCCTCTAAAGTTTGATAAATTCAAGAAAACATTTTTGGGTGATACCTTGCATTGGTGTTATTAATTAGTTCAACAAAGAATAATCTAAGTGAGTTAGTTTATATAATTCGATAAGCTTTATATTTTGGTGGAGGATATTAATTTCCATAATTAATTATAGGTTCTATTTAAGAGTGTTTTGAGACTTTTTGGAGGGTGTTTCGGCTAGACTTTCAGAATGATTCAAGTGCTGTAAGTAATTATGCATAATATACACAAGTTTTGTCCATTAGGTTCTTAGAAGCTAAATGTTTTCAAAAGTTATGTTTTTAAGCCTACGTTTTCTAAAGTTTATCAAAGGCATTTTTACATCATTGAAAGAGAAACATTGGCTTTTAAATAATGTTTTAAAGAGAAATTTCGAATTTTAAATAACATTTTGAATGTCCGAATCTCATTTAAAAGATGATTTCTAAATTAAACTATTTTCCAAAAAGAATTGAGTTTCAATGTAAGTTTTCTAAAATGGTTCTTGTTCTTTAAATTTGTGTAAAACCAAGTGATTTCAAAGTCATATTCCTATTCTCCAAATGGTATTTAAAATGTTTCTTTTAGCAAATTGAATTTCCAAATTTACTCAAGAATTTTAAAATACTTGAATAAACTCCTTAGTTCCTACTCATTCCCTAAGAGAGTCAAGCATCCTTTGATTTATGTTCAATTCAATATTATGATCTTTGATATGCCTCTGTATTTGGAATAATTGTTAATATTAAGAAATTATTCTATTTGTATAAACTTTGCTTTTGTAATATGTGACTCAAAATAAGTGTTTTTAGAATTGATCAGGTATATGTGTAAGCCCGCTCACAGGGTTGTATGTGAGAATAAGTGTTGATCCCTCACTAGCAGGGGTTAGATATTGGTATCCGCTCACAGGATTGTATGTGAGAATATGTGATATGTGTATATGTGACACTATGCTCTGATCAATTATATGTATGTTTTTTCTAATGATTTTAAGATGTGATTACATATGTATTAGGTGATTCATTATATATTTTGGAATAATTATTTTTGATATCATTGAATGAGTTTGTGAAAAATCAAAATACTCGTGCTTTGCTTGACTCTATCCTGTTGTGTATTTTGTATAATTACTTACTAGATGTGTGGCTTACCCCATCAATTACTGTTTTCAGATTAAAGTTTAGTTGGGGAACAGAACCTTTGGATTGCTTCGTAAGGTGCAAGGTGGAGCGTGAGAGTTTTTAGGCAAAGTCAATAATACTTGAAGTCCTAAATGATTATTAGTTATTTTTATTCCACTTTAGATCTCATAGTATTTTGGAGATTATTCTAAATTGTGGATTTTAGTATTGTAAAAGATTTATTAAGAGCATTGTTTATTTGGAGTTTTATTGAACTATGTTTAAATTAATTATGTTTATTGAGTTATGTAAGATTAGCAAGTTAGTCATGCATCTAAATTCATGTTCTATGGATTTGGGTCGTGACAGGTAGGGTGAAAGAACTAGAAAATGAACTAATTACCGGTTTTCTGGTCGGACCAAAGTCCAATTGATGGTCAAACCAGTGTCATCATAAATAATTTAATTATTATTTATTTAAATTATATAAATAATTAATAATTTTTTAATATACTAAAACTAACAAACCAATAGTAATAAATATGTTTCCTTAAAAAACATAAAAGTATATAACATCTTTTTAAAGAATTTAACATAATAAGTAATAACATTACAAAACAATCATCCTTAACATAATAAACTTTCAACAAAACCAAATAAATAAGTTCATTATTCATTACATTTACATCCAAATGGCAAATAGCAAATAAGTTCATTACATCCAAATAGCAAATAAGTTTTAAACGGAGAACTAAATAAATAAGTCCATTACATCCAAATAGTGGAGAACTAAATAAATAAGTTCATTACATCCAAAAAGCAAATAAGTTTCAAATAGAGAACTAAATAAATAAGTTCATTATATTCAAATAACAAAAAAGTTTCAAACAAACAACTACTAAGTTTTAAGGTTCATTTTATAACACAAGCCTCATTTGTCATGAAGAAAATCGAAATCAATATCATCATGTGAACCAAATGCTCCACCACTAGCATCATTATCATTATCATCATTCTCATCCTCGTATTCTTTATCTTCAACTTGAATAGCATTATTATTGATAAGGATAATTTTGCAATACTGGCACTTACCCATGATAAGGCAAAAAGCGACGGTCTTAAATAACCCCGTCAGCTTCACTAGCTTGGAAACGACAATAGGAGGTTTACGGTTCTACGCTGAAGCTGACGACAGTATCGTGGCTAATGAAATAGGAAGTTGACGTGAGGGAGTTGAAGACTACGTATCAGTTTGATGATGCGGTCGTGGCCTTACTTGGCCCCTACGCATGCGCATATAAGGAAATATCTTGCGCCCCACGTTCAATGCTAATCAAGAGAACTCCTACAAGGAAAGGATTCCACAAAATACGTACATAAGGATTCCTACAAGAAAAGGACTTCTAAACCAAGGAATAAATGTCAATCCTTTACTATTATAAAAACCCCAAAACCCTCACAAACCAAGGTACGCATAATTCACCCTATCTTTGGCACTCTAGAGTTGTGAGAAGTTCTAACTTGACTTTCGGAGAGTATCTGGCCGGCACCACATCGGTGCTCTCTATTAGGTCTTCTCTTTTTGTTGTGTAGGTATTGTTTTGAGCATGCAAAGGCTGTGTGGCTCACTGGTGATTCTTTGGCATCATCAATTGGCATCGTCTATGGGGAACTATTGTGACTTATAAGCCATATCGCTTCCTAGACAAAGAGTTGCATGGTACTTACTCGTTCAATGGCAACCACCACCAACAATCAAGGCGACAAATCGTGACCCACTGCCCTAGAGAGGCAAGTCCAAACTCTCACAGCAGTAGTGGAACGCCTCACCAAGCAAAATCATGACTTAGAGGAACAACTGCGCCAGAAGAATGCGGGGGTGACGTATCGAAGGCTCATGAACAAGATGTTCACACAGCAAATTGGGAGAAATATACAGGTCTATGTTGACGACATGTTGGTGAAAAGCCAAAGGGAGGAAGACCACTTGGGGGATCTTAGAGAAACGTTTGACACCCTTCGCTCCTACAACATGAAGCTCAATCCATGCAAGTGTGCCTTCGGAGTGATGGTAGGAAAGTTCTTAGGGTTTATGGTGTCTCAGAGAGGTATTGAGGCCAACCCGACAAGATTAGGGCCATAGTAGAGATGGCCCCCCTAAAGAACATAAAAGAAGTGCAAAGTTTAAACGGCAAGGTCGTCGCCCTAAACAAGTTCATGTTAAGGGCAACAGATAAGTGTCTACTCTTCTTCTGCACACTGAAAAAGTTTTTTGAGTGGACGACCGAGTATCAGTAGGCATTCGAGGATCTAAAGGTCTACTTCTCTTCCCCACTACTGTTGAGTCCTTCGCAACCGGGGGAAGTGTTATTCCTTTATTTGGCCATCTCCCCTGCAGCTGTTAGCGCGACCTTAGTCAGGGAAGAAGACAAGGTTCAAAAGCCCGAATACTACACCAGCCGGGCACTTCGTGGTGCAGAAGAAAGGTACCTGCCAATGGAGAAGCTCGCCTTCGCTTTAGTAATGGTAGCTCGCAAGCTCAAACCATACTTCCAAGCCGATACGGTGATCGTTCTAACCGACAAACCATTACGACGGGCGATGAGCAGCCCTGAAGCTACCGGACGATTGACACTGTGGGCGATAGAGTTAAGTGAGTTTGACATTTAGTACCACCCGTGTACCACCATCAAGGGACAGGTCATTGTTAATTTCATAGCAGAATTCACCAACGGAGAAGGCAAGGGGGCAGACGAGTGTCCTTAGTGGAGCATACATATAGACGGATCGTCTAACGAATAGGCTGGTGGGGCAAGTATCGTGCTTCTTTCTCCAGAAGGAGACAGGATTGAATGTATGGTTCGCCTTGACTTCCCCACCACAAACAATGAAGCAGAGTACGAAACTCTAGTGGCAGGACTTGATCTCGCCAAAGCAGCAAGGGCCACAAGTGTGGTCATTCATTGCGACTCCTAGGTCGTCACCAACCAGGTAAACGAAGATTACCAATTTAAGGGTAAAAGGATGAAGAAAGACCTAGAGTAAGTAAAGAGAAGGGTGGACGACCTACAGGCCAAGGTTTTTCAAATCCCCAGAGGAGAAAATGAGCAAGTCAACCGCCTTGCTAAAGCCGCTTCAGAAAAACATATGACCATCCATGGCAATGTACTCTCCTCTGTTCAGCATTCTCCACTAATAGATTCCGACGATGTGCAGGAGATAGATTCTGAAAATAACTGAACCACACCATTAGTCTCCTACCTAAAAAGTGGCGTGCTGCCAGACGGGAATGAAGCAACAAGAAAGCTAAAAGTTCAAGCAACGCGATTCGTTCTAATAAAGGACGTCTTGTACAAGAGAGGCTTCTCCTGCCCATACCTAAGGTGTTTGGGCACTGAGGAAGCAGACTACGACATAAGAGAAGTTCATGAAGGGATTTGCGAAAACCACTCGGGGTCAGGATCGTTAGTACACAAACTGATTCGAGTCGCGTATTACTGGCCAACCATGCAAAAGGATGCCCAAACTTATGTTAAAACCTGTGACAAGTATCAAAGGTTTAACAACATCATCAGACAGTCGTCCAAAGAGTTGACCCCAATGAAGGCCCCATGGCCTTTTGCTCAGTAAGGATTAGACATCATAGGACCATTCCTGGTAGCGGCGCGACAGTTGAAGTTCCTTATAGTAGGCATAGACTACTTCACAAAATGGGTAGAAGTTGAAGCCTTGGCAACCATTACAGAGAAGAATGTGCAGAGCTTCGTCTGGAGATACATCATTTATAGGTATGGGATCCCTAGGGTCCTAGTCTCAGACAACGAGAAACAATTCGACAACGAATTCTTTGTGATTTTTGCTCGCAGTTAGGGATTAAAAACCACTACTCCTCTACCGCCCATCCTCAAGCTAATGGACAAGTTAAAGTCACAAACCGATCCTTACTTAAAATCATCAAGACTCGACTCGAGGGGGCAAATGGTATATGGCCAGAAGAGTTGTTGAGCATACTATGGGCATATAGGGCAACAGCAAGAATACCTACCAAAGAAACTCCATTCCAGCTAACATACGGGAACGAGGCAGTCATTCCAGCCAAGGTCGGGCTCACAAGCTACAGGGTGGACAACCACGATGAAAGCAAAAACGACGAGGCTGTGAGTCTGTAGCTCGATCTACTAGACGAAGTCAAGGCGACAGTAGAACAAAGACTTGCACGATACCAAGATCTCATGGCCAAGCACTACAACTCCCGGGTCAAACACAGAGACTTTCAGGTTAAAGATCTCATTTTGAGGAAAGTAATGGGCTCCACTAAAGACCCTACCCAAGGGAAGCTTGGCCCCAACTGGGAAGGACCTTATAGGATTACGTTATGGTAGATGAAAGACACTTACCATCTAGAGACACTAGATGGATGGAAGCTGCACCATCCGTGGAACACCGAGCACCTACGAAAGTACTACCAGTAGAGCTAATAGCGTGGAAAACAACATTCTTCATTTTCTAGTTTACTTTAGTTAATTTTAGTTACACTCCTTAGTTTTTTCAGCTTACCTTAGTTAAATTTCGCTACAATACTTTTTAAGTCCAAGCAGCAGGTCTTTTTCTTTAGAGAACAATTTTTCTACGAATGCATGGTTTATCATAATAAGAGGAGTTTATTCAGATATGACTAATGTGTTTTTCTACGAAATATTACCAAGTCCATAAAGTGGACGAGACTATTATTAAGTCCATAAAGTGGATGAATTATTACCAAGTCCATAAGGTGGACGAGTCTATTATCAAGTCCATAAAATGGATGAGTTTATTATCAAGTCCATAGAGTGGACGAATTATTGCCAAGTCCATAAAGTGGACGAGTCTATTATTAAGTCCTGGACAAGTTTATTATCAAGTCCATAAAGTGGATGAGTCTATTATTAAGTCCCTAAAGTGGACGAGTTCATATCAAGTCCATAAAGTGGACGAATTCATTAGTCCATTAAGTGGATAAGTATATTAGTAAGTCCATAAAATGGACGAGTTCATTCCAGAAGGATGAATTATTACTAGTCTGTAAAGTGGACGAATTCACTATCATGTCCATAGAATTGACAAGCTTATCCCATAAAGATAAGTTATCATCATAAAGTCCGACGGGTTCATGAGTTGGTCCGAAAGTGGGCAAATCTAAATTAATGTGGACAGACTTATCAAATCCACAAGTAGACGAACTCATAAATAGGAGACAAGAAGACGAGTCCATCAAAACGAAATACTGTCAAGTCCATAAATTAACTGGACAAGTCCATAATTAAGCACACAAGTAGACAAGCCTGGGCCATGAGGGTCTTAAGGCCATGAAATCCTTGGGTGGACAAGTTTATTCAAAATCCAGTAAATAGATGGGTTCGTCCTAGTTTACCAAGTACAAAAACGTTCTAGCATGCATACAGACGTATAAACAGAAAGCTACACATATATACTAAAGCAAGATTTAAAATAACATAAATAAAGTGAAGTCTTTACAAACAAAGCCCAAAAAGCAGTAGGGCACTTTATAGGGTTTTAAAGATAGAATTAATGTACGATAAATATATAAAACTACAAGACCGGAGGGTTCGAAGGGTTCTCATCATTCTTCTCTTGAGTGTCCTGGGCAACAGGGTCTTCAATGTTCACAGGCTCAGTGGACGAGACCAGGGAAGTAACGGGAGCATTAGTGGCTGGCTAGGCGAGGACGACGCTGTCATCTTTTGGATTAGACTCCATGGAGTCGTCAATTTCTTCTTGGACAGCGTCACCAGTAGAAGTTGATGGTAGGGGCTTGTCTATGGTGACCTTTGAAAAATCTAGGCGAGGATAGAAGGACTTGACCTGTTTAAGGCAGTCCTCGAACCCTTCACCATAATAGCTGGCACAGAAATCTATGAATGGCTCTGAGGCCTTGTATTCGTTTACGGCGTCAGCCCTAGCCGTCTCCACCTACTCAAGAAGGGTTGTCAGCTCCTTATCTACCATTTCCTTGGCTTCTTGCTCTTTCTTTCTCTGACGACCCTCCTCCTCAAGCTTAACTGTCATATCCTTTACCTCCTGGTTATGGGTGCGAATGACGCCCTTGTATTGCTTCTCCTCGTCCGTTAGGATCTTTATGCGCTTATGTAGATGGGCAATCACCCCTTCTTTGGCGACACCCCTATCTTACAAAGCTTTCATACAAACCATTGTCTACAAGGCAGAACAGCCGTTAGCCATTGAACAATAAAAATAAGTGAATCAATAAAGTGAAGACAAAAATGTACCCACGCAAGATCGAAGAGGCCTGACGCCCTTAACTCCTCCATCCCTTGCTCAACACAAGGGTCTATATCCTTGTCCCTGATGATGGACTCCACCATCTCAACGATGTAGTCCTTGTGCATGAGGAGACGACGATCCGATCCCAAAGCGACGGGTCCTGATGTCGTCATCTGACCCTTACCTGCCCTGTGGCTAGGCTTGGAGGGCGTCGGTTTTTTGAGGGAATTGTCCCCAGCAGTGACAGAAGCCTTCTTAGGAGGACGATCATCCTTCCCGTTAGCTTTTCTCTTAGAAGCGCCCTTCCCGATAACTTTTGGAGCTGACGATGACGCCCCATCCCCCTTCGTTTTCTTTTCTTCTTTCTTCTTAGTAGCAGCCGCTCGCACCTGCACCCTCAGCCTGGCGGCCTCCATTTCTGCAAAGGATAAATGACAGGCATTAAATCAATTGATGGCTAAAAAAATGATGGAGAGACTTACAAATATTTACGGCAATGGGCGTAACTGTTTAGCCTACAAGCTGTCTGGGTTGGCTTTGGACCACCACAGTACGCGTGTAGTGTGTCTAGGATGATCAAATCCCTACATTTACACTGCTCGAATGGAATTTCAATAACTTGTTGAATGAAGGCTTCCTACTCGTTAGTCATGGATGGATGGATACTAGCTGAAAAAGGAAAATGATGACATTAGAACGCTTAACGAGTAAATTAAAAGGTTAAAGCAAAAGCTGACGGCATTAAACCTGAATCCTTGACAATGCCTCAAGTATTGTCAAAACCATGAGGCATTGTATCCCACTCCTCAGGACGGCATACCCAGTCCATCCTTTTGACAAAAAAAGTATCTGCCCTTCCAATTCTTGTTGGAGTCGGGCATGTCTGACACAAACCTTAGCGCTTTTTTAGTGTAGCAAAATGATAAATCCCTTATGACGAGATGATGTGTTGGGGCCTGTAGCACTAGAAGAACTTGTCCAACAAAAGCTAACGGTTCCATCCGCTTAAACGACCCCACAAGATCTTCGCCCTTATGAAGATCCTCCAAGCATTAGGAGCAATCTGGTTGACGGATAGATTGAGGAAGTTAGCCAACTGACGATGTAATGCCGTCTGTGGCAACCTTAGCCCCACTACGAACATGGTGTCATACATACCAACATCCCCAGTCTTCCCTAAGTAGCACTTCTCATACTTCCCAGGGAGACAGATTGGTATGTGGTCAGGGATTTGGTAATGGTCCCTCTAGTTCTTAAAAATATTGGTCATCATCTTTGGTAAAAAATCATTGATGGTCCACATTTGAGGAAGGATAAACGGACGAGCGTGCCCACTCCTGAGACTTTTGGAACTCCCAACCTCGGGGGCCCTCTCATCTACGTCATTCTCGTCTCCATCACCTTCCATTCCTTCGTCACCTTCAACCTCTCCCTCACCATTAACTTCTCTCCCACCTATCTTTTCCTCATCTCCCTCTTTTATGTAACTTTCCCATTCCTCGTCAGGAGAACAGGCTGACATCTCTCTCTCTGACGACCAGGAATGGCCCTCCTTGAGGCTCATGACCTGTTTGGTAGATTGGTAGATCTCGTCGTAGCCTGCTCCTTCATGGACTGACGACTGCTCACTAATCGCTTCTCTAGACATTTTTTCCTACAAGTGACGGAGATATTCTAAGTACCTAAATTGACGGACTCATTAAAAAGTTATATGATCAACTAAAACAAGCAAACAAAAATGGAAGGTAGAAGGAAGAGGTGACTTACCAAGCAGATAGTCTCTGAAGAAATGACGGTCTCAACGAAAGGTAGTAAGACGACAGGAGCAAGGTTCTCAGAGTAACAAGTTCTCTCTCTAGTTCGACGATGAAATAGGAAGAATGGGGGGAGAACTGAGATATATATAGAATGAAGAATGCACGGAAGACGAAACGACACCCTCATCTAGAAGCAGAACCAATGAGAATGCACCACGTGTTCAAGCAATTAATAAAGGCTGCTCGAGAAATTGCCCATAAATGCTTTTTCCTTATTCCTAAATAAATGAAATCAAATAAATAAAAATTACAAAAAAAACTAAACTCCATAACTCGTCAGGTTTAGTCGATGAAGCTATGGAGTAGGGGATAGCTAATAAGGATAATTTTGCAATACTAGTACTTACCCAGGATAAGACGAAAAATGACGGTCTTAAATAACCCTGTCAGCTTCACTAGCTTGGAAATGACAATAGGAGGTCTACGGCTCTACGCCAAAGCTGACGGCAGTATCGTGGCTAATAAAATAGGAAGTTGATGTGAGGGAGCTGAAGACTACGTATAAGTATGATGATGCAGCCGTGGCCTTACTTGGCCCTACGCATGCGCATATAAGGAAATATCTTGCGCCCCATGTTCAATGCTAATCAAGAGGACTCCTACAAGGAAAGGATTCTGCAAAATACGTTCATAAGGATTCCTACAAGGAAAGGACTTCTAAACCAAGGAATAGATATCAACCCTTTACTACTATAAAAACCCCAAAACTCTCACAAACCAAGGTACGCATAATTCACCCTAACTCTGGCGCTCTAGAGTTGTAAGAAGTTCTAAATTGACATTTGGAGGGTATCTGGCTGGCACTACACCGGTGCTCTCTGTTAGGTCTTCTCTTTTTATTGTGCAGGTATTGTTTTAAGCGTGCAAAGACTGTGTGGCTCACTGGTGATTTTTCGGCATCATCAATTATCATTATCATCAAGTTCATCACCAAATGATTCCAAATTGCTGTCATCATCATCGTCAATCACTTCATTGTCCATATCTATACAAATTCCAAAACCAAAGAAAAATAAATGAAATAACGATTCTAATAATCATTTCTCATAAATCATAAATAGTCTAATTAAAATATGTAACTAGGCAAAGAATTGTTATAAGCTAACCTCCTTGTACATGGCTAGAAGACCCTTCTTCGATTAGATAAGCTCCCGTTTCATATAATGCATTCTCTATCTCCTCATGATTAAGAAATAGAGGTTCCTTATCTTCCACTGCCCAAAATTTAGTTTTATCGATACTTGCATAATCAATAAGATCAAAATTAAACTTCTTCCTTTTGACTCTATATCATAAGATGAAAGTAACCAAATCACTTATATTTCACAATCCCAAAGAATCCACTTAACCAAATTAGTGAATCACTCATATTTCCCCACAAAAAGCAAAATTAATGGAATAACAAAAACCCATTATTCATTTTTAAATTCAGTGCACAGTGAGATTAAAAGAAAAAGATTGAAACAAAGAGATTATATAATATATACCTTTCTTTCAATCGATAGTTATAATGAACATACACGAGATCATTAAGTCATTGATGCTCTAATTTATTTCTTCTTTTGATATGTATTTGTTCAAAAACACTCCAATTCCACTCACATTCCGAAGAGGCAGTTGTTTGGCAAAGGATCCGAACTACAAACTTTTGTAAGGTTGGAGCACAAGATCCAAACAACTTCCACCACTCATCTAAGTTCCATATACAACACAAAACAAAGATACAATGAATCAATAAACATAGCCATACTTATACCAAAAAAATTAAAACAATATCTTACTCGGCTGAGATGTCTTGGCTGATTCTTGAGCAAGTTGGGTTCCAAAAGTTTGTTCACGCTTTTGAAGTAGCCTTAATTCCTCCACCAACTTCATTCGACCGACTGAAACTTTTGATTCAATAACATCTGTCAAAGCAGATTGTGTCTCTAGCCTCTTATTAAGAGTGGATGGGTCATATTGGAATGCAAGATTCAACCAATAAGCAGTAGCATGAAAATCTCTATAGAATTAAGTATCCCAACGATCCTTGATAATATTAACATAAGGCTCCCATAATCTCTTCTTGTCCTTGAATTTTTTTTTTGATTCCATCAATTGCTCTATACATGCCATCATATACATAACCCATAGCTGGTTTTTCATTAGAATCAACAATGCGTAATAAACAAATTAACAGTGACACAATATGCACAATTACATGACAATCATTCCAAAATTGATTATCAAGAATGATTTTCAAAACTGCCTTTGCTTTCTTATCTTTTGCATATCTTGATTCAACATAAAATTTGCTAGTCACCAATGCTTGTAAGTCATGCTTATGTTCCTTAAGGCTCCCTAAGGCAATGAAAGTAGTAGCAAACGTAGTTGGCCCTGGACGCACAATTTTCGTCCAGTTTTTTCTAGTCCTCAACCAAGCTTGCAAAGCCACATGGTTATAGATGAACGCTGTGATCTTGGATGCACGATTTGCAAGTTTATTTACATGATCCATCTTTTCAATCTCCTTTAAAATTAGGTTCAGGCAATGTGCTGCACAAGGTGACCAACTAATGTTCCTATATTTTCCACACAGAATTCTTCTAGCAGCTACATTGACCAATTAATCAATGTTCTGTGCCTAGTATTAGTCCACCCATCAACCATTATTGTACAACCAATGCCAATCCAATATGAACGATGAGAATTAACAATCAATTGGACTTCTCTTTTTGCCTCTCTCAACGAAGGCACTCGAAGGGCATGATAATTTGGGCCTCTATATCCAGGACCATAAGAAGCTACAGCATTTAACATAGGTTAATAATAACTAGAATTCACAGCATTAGTTGGAATGCAAGCTTCATACATCCATCTTGCTACAGCCATACCAACCCTCCTTTTATTTTCTTTGTTAGCAAGCACACTTTTAATGGAAGGTTGAGCTCCCGGTGTTGTTCTAGGAGTGAAGTAATTACCAATATCACCAACCTTTCTCTTGCCAAGATTGGATCTTGGTGGCAAACTACTAGGACCACTTCTATTTCCACTACCTAACCCCTTACCTCTAGGAGTAACTTCTTGGACATCTTCAAATTTTGGTGAGTCCTCTAATGGGGTACACTTGTACATGCAACCACATCGCCTTTAATTCCAGCTAGATGTCTTTTCATCCTATTGATGCTCTCTCATTTATAAATTTTCCCACAATGTATGCATCTATAACTTTTTTTTCCGTCTTTCAACTCTCCAGTTACATGATCCCATGTGTGATCACATTTCGCTCTCACAGATGAAGAATTAGCATTAGACTCGGTTGTAGAAGCATGTTCATTAGATGGTATAGAGGCGTACTCCATTTCACTCAACAATTTCAGACTGGCAGCAACCATTTTATCAACAAATAAATCCATCAACACAACATACACAAAATCACAAATAAACTAAAATGCTATGCTAAACTAATAATTGAAAGAATAAATTGAATAATTAAGTTAATGATAGAAGTTACCAGCGAAGTCACTGAACTGATTGGAAATTTGAAGGCAAAGAACATGAACGAAGAACCTGAGATGAAGCCGAGAGAAATGGAAAAAAAAAATGGTTGAGAAAATGATCAAATGAAAGAAAGAGAATCAACAATCAAAAGTAAAGGAAAAAGGAAAATAATCAAAATATGTTCAATACCTGATAAAGCAGAAAGCAGAGCACAGAGGGCGAGACCAAGACGGGGAGATCGAGACCAAAGAAAAATAAAACCTAGAAGCAAAGGCCATGACCCATGAGGATGAGAAGCAAATCAGACTTAAGAGGCCGTGAGGGTGAGAAAGAAAAAAAATGAGAGTGAGAGAGATTCAAAGAGAGGCGTGAGCTTGAGTGAGGTGAGAGCGAGAGACAGTGAGATAGAAAGGTGTGAGAGAGTGAATCAGGCGTTTACTGTATTTTAGGGTTAAGACATTTTAGTTTTTAGGTTCCTCTATACAAAACAATGTAGTTTTAGGTAGGGAAAATGTAAAAAAAAAAAAAAATGGTGTAGTTTAGGTTTTCAACCCAACCGGCCATTAACCGATTCCACCATGTCGGTTCTCGGTTTTTCGATTAAAACTAGCCGGTTTCCAGATTTTCCCGATTTTTACCCATAATTGGACCAGATTGAAGGTCGGTTCCCAGTTGAACCGATCGGACCAGTTGGTTCGGTCCGATTTTTAAAACCATGTTACTAATACAAGCTTAATTAGCATAATTGTAGATGGTGCAGAGAATTTCAACAAATTGGTAAAACTCAGAGACATTAATATAAAACCACCAAAAGCTGTACACTAAACAAAACAAAATTATGTGAGAATTTTATCTTAACTTTCAATTTACAATTTTCTTTCGCAACTAGTATTATTCCCTTGCAATGCATGGCATGGTGAATGTAGGGGTGAAACTCCCAAATCAACAGTGGGCCTAGGGACCCACACGAAGCCTAACTATGACCCAACGGGGAATAGGGGCCCAAATGACTTCTGGCCCAACCCTATTGAGCCTGGTTCGTTCTAGAAGACGTCCGAGGAGGAATGCCTCCTCAGACACTCAAATATGGGCCCAATATGCGTCCCCCTCACAGTGAAGAACCCATCCAAGCGAACGTGGGTAGGAGGGTGAGCCTCACGCAGCAGGAAAGAGGAAAATGTAAGGCATTAGGGAGAAGCCACAACTACCGCATTAAATGCAGGAAAGCTACCTTTTCAGCCGCATTAATGTGGAGAAGACAGGCGAACAGTGCTACATTGGCCAGTGCAACTCACAGAAGGATAAGGGAGATGTCCGATGGGACAGACACTCAAGTGAAGGTCCAGATGGCTTACAAGTGTAAGGTCCTTATCAATTCAAGGAGGCTATATAAGAGAAGGAGATCCCCATGAAGAGGGGATCGGAAAATTAAGAAAAAAGAGAGAGAGAGAAAGGTGAAAGAACTTTGTAGTCTGTAAATAGGGCAAGAGGTGCACTTATACGTCTCCTCGGATCGATATCCCATTAAACATAGATTGAATATTCTCACGTTCAACATGTTGCATGGTGTACGTCTAACTGACGTTCACTTCGTCTAGTCCTAACTCTGTAACCCACTCTCTACAAATTTATTGTCTGGGGACTTTTGGGCCAGAACCACTTACTTGTTGGGCCGGGGCCTCAAAGGCCGCCCTTACAGTGAACATTCATGTGTAAGCTAAATTTTTTTAATAATAATTATAAAAAATTCTAAAATAAAAAGTAATAATAAATTCTAAAATAAGTAAGTAATTTTAATAAAATAATTACTTTGTGTTCCAATTGTGTAGAGTTTGGACATTATCAGTGTTTATCTATTTTTACATTTTAAAATTTTCTTCGTTCTTTGTGTTAATTTTTTAATATGAGATACAAAGTGAGTTTAATCATTCCTATTTGGGTTATGCCATAGTCAACACAAACAATAATAAACAAAATAGTTCCTCAATACATATTTTTTTTCCTAGTGATAGTCTAATTAAAAAAAATCAACACACTCAAAAATTAAATATAATAATCAAAACCAAAAATCAAAACATACACAAAAGAGTTAAAAAATTGAGAATATAAAAAATTTTAAAAATTTACATAAGAGAATTAAGAGCTTAAATGGGCGTCCATTGTTTTGCTTCTTTATAGTAAACTTCCTTTGGCATAATATCCTTCACACAAATTCAGAAGTAAAGAACAATAAGTAAGATTAATTTATTAAATTAAAACAATAATCGTGATGAACAATAAGCGTTAGTTGCAACTTGGGAAAAAAAAGTGAAAAAATAAAAACAAAAACATGGGGTGTAATATGTGAGATTTAATTATATGGATGACTTTATTGGTTAAGAGTGATTATATCAAAAAGTCATGACTTAATATATATATATACACACACACACACAGTGGCGGCTCCAGGAATATTTTTCAGAGTGGGCATTAAGAAACTTAAATGATAAAAAATTTAATTAAAAGAAAACTTCATATATTGATAAAAAAAAAAAACAACGCACACACACAAATACATAAAATCATACAATTTCTTTCTACAAATTTTATTATTTTGAAATTTTTGCATGATAGTCTCATTACTAATGTTGCAAGTTACATCTCTATCAAAATTAGTTAGATAAAAATTTTCTTGGGATTTTTTTTTTTGGTTTGTAAAGACCTAATATATTGTAAAGGGGACTAAAGTTTAAGGACAAAGTTTGGCTACAAATTTAATTATATCCTAAGGCTACAACTCTCATTAAATAAATTAACATGATCACATATTTTGAAAATCTAATGGTTAAATTGTATGTTCTTTATGTTTTTAAAACGCATGTCAAATTTTATGTCAATTGTATGTTATTTACTTTTAATCCATAAATTTATTTTTATCTATAATTTTAAACTATAAAAACTCAAAATTTAAAGATTTGATTGATGACATACCTATTAATTTTTGATCTTCTTGAAATTTTGCAAATATGAAGGATTTAAGAAGAAAATGTAATTTATTTGTGGATTTGTCAATATTCACATATAATTAAAAAAATATTGAGTTTCGTTATAGTTTTAGTTTACAACCAAGTTTGTTACCAAATTTTGTCCAAAATTTAATTATGTTGGGCCTAAAAAAATTTAGGGTGGTCACAAATATTTTTTAAGGATTAAAAAATCATAAAATTTTAAAATTTATATATAATAATTTTTTCTTTTAGGTCAAGGTGGTCCTGTGACCACCCTAAACTGAATGTGGAGCTGCCTGTGTGTGTGTGTGTGTGTGTGATAATTTTTTATCTAAATTAAATTATTGTTAAATTTTATCCCTTAGTCAAGATTATTTTAGCTTGATATCTAATAAAATATTAATATAATAAGATGCAACTTGAGGAAAAAAAACAAAAATAAAAATGTGAGTTGTGTGGTATGTAGTTTAGAAAATTTTGATGATAGACTTTTGATTTTATTTAAATTAAATAGTTGTTAAATGTTATCCCTTATTTTGAAGAAATATATCATAACAAATAATATAAATTAATTTACTAATTAATTATTCTTAAAATGTTGATAATAGACTTTTAGTTGGAGTAGATGTCAAAATGATGATGTTGTTGTTGTTGTTGTTGTTGTTGTTGTTTTTTTTTTTTTTTTTTTTTTTTTTTTTTTTTTTTTTTTTTGAGAAAGAAAATGTAGGTTGTTGTTAGGGATTCAAGTTTAGAATTTTTGATAATAGACTTTTAGTTTGAATAGAATTTCAATTTTTTAAAGTTTAAATATAAGTTTTATCTAAATTAAACAATTACTAAATATTATCCCCTAATTTGAGGAATTATATCATAATAAATAATATAAAATTAATTTATTAATTAGTTGTTCTTAAAATATTGATAATAGATTTTAGTTAGAGTAGAAGTCAAGACATGAGTGTTTTTTTATAGAAAGAAAACGTGGGTAGTTGTTTGTGATTAAATTTATAATTTTTTATATTAGACTTTTAGTTTAAATAAAATTTAAATGATAAAATTTTACCTAAATTAAATAGTTGCTAAATATTATCCCTTAATTTGAGAAAATATATCCTAATAAATAATATAAAATTAATTTACTAATTAGTGAGAGTAGTCATTTGGCACAACCATGATTTCTAAGCTCAACTTTTATTATTATATATATAGTATATGATATGATATGATTCGTGAGTTATGTGATTTTTAACTTTAGAAAATTTTAATGATAGACTTTTAGTTTTATTTAAACTAGTCACTAACTCGTGCGATGCGTGGAATAGTTAAATAAAAATTAAAAGTATTTGTTTTACTTAAATGTCTATGACTTGACTTAAAAAAATTTGTAGCTTAAAAATAAATGAAAATAAGTAATTTTTTATTCAATGTAATGGTTTAGAATTTTTTTTTCTTCATATAATTGGTTCCACATAACACATCCTAGCGTGGGCTATTCTATGGTGTTGACTTCACATAATACTCAACTGTAATTAAATCTACTATCCAGTATCCTCCACCAATCTAATCTATGTTATCTTGATAGTAGATCTATAAATTACATTCTCATATCCTTAGAGCTTGCCACGTCATTATTATTATCTATATATAATATAAAATTAAAATCTTTAACTTTTTGAGAGACTTACGTTAGAATTAGGATTAAAAAAATAATTATAATTTTTTTTCAATTACCTCACTTAATAATTTAAAAAAAAAAAAAAAACTTTAGGATTAAGGGAAAAAGTGAGAGAGACTCCTGTTAGGACTCTCTCTTCCTCCCTCAAATTTTCTGCAATTTGATGTTATAAAATTGAAAGAATTAAATCAAATTAAAAAATATTAATAAAAAATGCTGATGTGGAAAATTGTGGAGAGGTCAACCAAAAATCAAAGGTTTCGGTTTTATATATATACTAGTCGCGAACCCGTGTGATACACAGGAAAGCTTATTATGTTGTCTTCGTCTTTGTCATCATCTCTTTCAATTCTCAGTTTCTTCTGAACCTTCATGCTTCCTACCATGGCTTCAATTTGTTGTGTGTGTTTTCTTTTTGTAAAAATTTGAGTGAGTATGAAAGGTTTTGACTTTGGCAGGGGTTTATATTTGTTGAAATTTTTGTTATATAATTTTTGTTGAAGTAGAATTTTCAAGCTCTTGAAACATATATCTAATAGAGTTTTACTTAAACTAAACTGTTGTAACACTTTTTTTTTTTTTTTTGAGAATCAAAGTAGTGTCTTTTATTCAGTGAATACCATCAGAGTCTGCTAAAACAAAAGAATGAATCTATGGTGGAACATCCTCCATCCACACCTTATAATCTGTAACATTTAAAGCAAAACAAGCTAAAGCATGAGCAACCATATTACCCTCTCTCTTAACATAAGAGTAGTGTAATTTACTAAAACATCTAGCCTTTGATCTTACTGCATCAAGAATTATACCGTCTGTTGACAAAAAGGGACTATCATATTTAAGAGCATGCATGAGGACTTGACACACCCTATAATCTGTAACATTTAAAGCAAAACGAGCTAAAACATGAGCAACCATATTACCCTCTCTCTTAACATGAGAGTAGTGTAATTTACTAAAACATTTAGCCTTTGATCTTACTGCATCAAGAATTATACCGTCTGTTGACAAAAAGGGACTATCATATTTAAGAGCATGCATGAGGACTTGACAATCACCCTTCAAGGTGACCCCTTGAAACCCCAGTTTGGACGCTAGCTGCAAGGCCGATGCTGCAACCATACCTTCAACTTAAAAAGGAGAATATACACAGCTTAGGGTCCTGGACAGCGAAGCCAATACCGCTCCCTGTGCATCACGAATTACGGCACCAATCCCTGACCTTTGCTCCTTACTGAATAGTGCGCCATCAAAATTGATCTTAACCATGTCCAAGATAGGAACTCTCCATCGAGCTCGGACCAGTGTGGACTGTGGTGGGGGAGATGGCTGCACCGCCTGGTATTCCATTAGGAGTTCCAAGGCCAAGTTTGCGAGCTGGTTTGGGCTACACCAAGGTTGATTAGCTCTGACCCAGTTCCGATGTGTCCATATTGTCCAAACCGTGACCGAGAACAACTCTAAATTCTGTTGCCTTTTGATCATCCAAGACAGTAGCTCTTTGAAATCAATGACAGCCGTGGTTCTTCTACAAGCCCATAATGATTCATCTGCCCATACAACATCCAGTTCACGGCATGACCAGAGGGCGTGAAGGGGCGTTTCGGGCATCATCTTACATCTATCACATAGAGGATCATCGATGATCGTGCGTCGAACAAGGCTCTGTTTTGTGGGCAGTGAATTCTGGCAAGGTTTAACAGGTTCCTCATTTTGTTTGGGATTTGTAGAGACCAAACCTCCTTCCACATTGTCTTTTCTGATGCAACCAGTTCTGATTCTACATTGGGAGCACCCTCTGCCTTGAGAAACCGATATCCGGATTTGCTATTATACACTCCATTGTGTGTGAAAGGCCAAAATAGGCTGTCCTCACAAGTCTCGGTTGGCAAAGGCAGATTTTTAATTAAATCCGCTTCCTCCTGAACAAAAATACCCTCCACCATGCCGTGATTCCACTGCCTTAGTTCACTGTCAATGAGAATTTCGACTCTCGCCTCAGCCAAGGTTTCACATATTGGAGAAAGAACTTGTGGGCCTTGTTTCCTTGGAAGCAAATTGCTCTCCCATATGCCCACTGATTTCCCATTACCTATTCTCCATCTACAACCCCTTTCTAACACATCCCTCCTATGTAAAATACTACTCCATGCATACGACCCCTCTCTAGAATTTTTGGCTTCCATAATTGAACACTTCGGGAAAAACCGAGCCTTAAATACTTTATAAAACAGAGAATCTTGGTTTTTCAAGAGCTGCCAAGCTTGCTTCGCCAAAAGGGAATTATTAAACAAAGCTAACTCTCTAAACCCCATACCTCCTTCATGTTTTGATTTAGTAAATTCTTCCCATTTCACTCAATGGATTTTCCTTCTTTCCCCCTTTTGTCCCTACCAGAATTTCTTGATCAAGGCTTCAATATCATGACAAAGCCCCACAGGTAATTTGAAGCACCCCATGGCAAAGGTTGGGATGGCTTGAATGACAACCTTAATCAATACTTCACAACCCACTTGAGACAAAAGCTTTCCTTCCCAACTTTGTAATTTTCTCCAAATCTTTTCTTTAATGAGATTGAAGCTTTGTTTCTTCCTTCTTCCAACCAAAGATGGTAGGTCTAGATATTGCTCAAAATGTTCAATCTCCTGTAATCCCAAGGTTGATTTGATCTCGTTTTTATTGATCTCCACGGTTGATTTGTTGAAGAAAATTGCTGTTTTATTTTTGTTAACCTTCTGCCCCGAAGCTTTCTCATATCTTTCCAAGATGTTCAAAATTTGTCCACACTCCCTTTGGGTTGCCCTGCAAAAGATAAGGCTATCATCTGCAAATAAAAGATGGGTTAGTTTTGGTCCCCTTCGACATAATGAGAACCCTTTGATATCCCCCCTTTTTGCCGCCTGTAGTATGAGGCGATTTAGACCTTCAGTGCAAAGGAGGAAGAGAAAAGGAGACAAAGGGTCTCCTTGTTGAATGCCTTTAGTAGGATGAATCAAATCGTGGGGCTCTCCGTTCACTAGTATCAAATATGTCACTGATTGAACACAAGCCATGATTAACCCAATCCATTGCTCACAAAACCCCATTTTCCTCATTATATTTTCAAGGTACACCTATTCAACCTGATTATAAGCTTTGCTCACGTCAAGCTTGATCGCCATATAACCTGTATCTCCTGCGACTTGGTTTTTCATGCAATGCAATGATTCAAAGGCCACCAAAATGTTATCAGTGATGAGTCTATTTTTTGTGAAGGCAGATTGGTGTTCGGTAATGATTTGGGATAAAACTTTCATGAGTCTATTAGCTAGAACTTTAGAGAAAATTTTGTAGAGAACATTGCATAAACTAATGGGCCGAAATTCTTGGACCAATTTGGGAATAAGGGTGATAAAGGTGTGGTTTAGGGGGTGACAGAGAGTACCTGAATTGAGCCAAGATAAAACTGAGATTTTAACATCGTTATCCACTAGACCCCAAAAGTGTTGATAGAACAAAGGCGGCATTCCATCAGGGCTTGGAGCTTTCAATAGGGCCATTTGTTTCAATGCTGTGACCACTTCGGATTCTAGGAATGAACTCGTGAGTGCTGCATTCATCTCTTCTGTTATTACCCTTAGAATGTGGTCAAGGATATCCATATGTGTGTCCGGTTTTGAGGTGGCAAACAACTCCTAATAGTACCTTATGAACACCAAGGCAATTGGCTCTGAATGGATCTACCAATTATTTGTTTCATCCCTAATCCCACGAATCAGGTTCCTCCTATGTCTCTTACTTGCTCGGCAGTAGAAGAATTTTGTGTTATTGTCACCATTTTTTAGCCAGAGTACTCTTGAACATTGACACCATAGTCTTGCTTCCCTATCAAGAAGTACATTGATATGCTCCTTTAGCTCACGAACTCTATGGTTCACCCCATTAACAATTGCTTCCCTTTTGGCTTGACCTAGTTGAGCTTTCTTCTTTTCCAACTCTTTCCTAACATTCCCAAAGATGTTCTTATTCCACCAAGCTAAATCTTTTCCACATGCTTCGACCTTCTTCAAGATGCACTCATCACTTGTTCCATCATGTACCGAAGACCATGAAGCTTCCACAGTTTCCAAACATCTTTCATCCGATAACCACATTTCCTCAAACCTAAAAGGGCACTTACGTGGTGGTGGCTCAAACCCTAAAAGCTTAATTAATAATGGACAGTGATCTGAAGAATTACAATTAAGATGAGTTACAATAGAACCTGGAAATTTCATCAACCAAGGATTGTTTGCTAAGCCTCGGTCAAGTCTTTCCCATAGAGAATGCCCATCCGTGAAGTGCTTACTCCAGTTGAATCGAGAACCCACATATCCAAGGTCCATAAAATTACACTCCTCTATTACATCTCTAAAAAGTTGCATTTGTCCATTGCTTCAAATTGCACCTCCTTTCTTTTCATCTTGCCTAGTGATTTCATTAAAATCGTCAGCGCACAACCACGGAACCTGAGAGTGGTGGTTTAAAGAACGAAGGCTATCCCAAGCTTCAGTTCTTCTTGAAGTTTTTGGTTCCCCATAGAAGCCTATAAATCTCCATTCATTATCCGTACCCTTCTCAATCAATGTGTCAATGTAATAATTGGACGAATCCACCACTTCAAGGTTAACAGAGGCTTTCAAAAATAGTGCAATACCCCCACCTCGTCCTTCTTTAGGTACTAACCACTTGTGTTCGAAGTCAATATTCCTCTGTACAGTCTCTAGCATTGCATCGTTTGCCCACTTCTCGGCTAAAAATACGACAGCGGGGTCTTTTGCCTGGATTATTTCTTCAAGCTCTTTCCCTGTCTGGAGATTCCCCAACCCCTGACAATTCCACACTAAAAGATTCATGGTCACGAAAACTTGTCTAGAACCCGTAGTCTGTCGTTGCTGTGCTGGGATTGTTTCTGATTTACACACCACATGTGTGTCACGTGAGATTGGATGCCAGTTATTGAACGGTTCTTGGGTAGGTTAATAATTGTCTGAGGTGCTTAGTAGGGAAGTTATTTGTGATTAAGGGTGCTAGGGTATTACGGTTTGGTTGGGTAAAAAGTCTGTTGTGGAAATTATTGGCGCCTCCTTATAAATGTAAAACGTGTGAAACACCAATAATTGATTGGTTAAATGAGGCGAGTGAATGGAAAATTAGGGTTACCTTAGGATTCGGGATTGACGCTAGCTGGCAAGACCTCTCAGGAAATAAATGACACTACCGTTACTGATGCACGTATTGTTCTTTCCTTCCGTGATTTTTGCCATAATTAATACGGCCTTAACTGACAGCTTTCTTGTTCCCCACCAGCACCAGAACATGAACTCCGGTATGTCCAGCACTCTGTTTCTGAAAAACTTCACTCCCCCCCAGAACCTGTGCCTTATATTCCCGTCTTGGAACTCTTTGTCGCTTAACTAGAGAGCAAATCCTCCAGATGAATTGAAAAGATCTGGGATAAAAACTTGAAAAACGGTACTGCAAAATAAAAACTAAAGTATTTCCCCACCCCACGAAGAAAAACAACCAACAAACCTTAAAATAACCTTGTTATTTTAAGGAAAAAAACAAAACACACCTTCTACAAGAAGGGATAGAACTATTCTACTGTTCTAAAATAAAAAGAAAAAGAAAATAGTGGTGATGTGGAAAATTGTGGGAGTTTTAGAGACTTCGGTTATATATATATACTAGTCGCTAACCCGTGCGATGCACGGGAAACTATTAGAAAATAATAAAGCATGCATATATTAAAAGACAATTTAAGTTCATGTGTGCTTGTAAGGGATACATACCTAAATAGTTCTTGCGGTAGAAATAAAAGTCTTATCTTTGAGATAAAGAACTGATGTAAACAAACTAACCTTACATAAAACAAATTAAAAAAAAAAAAAAAAAAACATAAAACTGATGTCACGGGAAATTCAGCCACATAGTAGTAATATATAAAGATGTAAGCTATTCTTTTTATCTTCCTCTTTGCTTGTACATTAGGATTCCAGTTTTATAGCTTCCTATCCTTGACATGAAATATTAAGCTTGATATGAAACATTAATTTACATAATAAAAAATAGAAATCAAACATAAGTTTAAAATAAAATGAAGAATTAAATCTTTAACATCCTCAATTATCCATAAAATGTATGAAACACAAATTTAAAGAACTACTTAATCAATATTTAAAATAAATCAAAAGACAACTTTAAAGTGTTTTTTTGTATTTTCTTCCTTTGTTGCATCGTAGTAGACACTGAATATGTCCTTTGGTTTTCCTTGAGTACAAATGTTAGTGTGAGTTGCACATTGCTTTTGAATTCTATACCCGATAAGAGAAATGACATATATAATGTTAATATCATATTAGTTATTGTGTATTTTAATATTAAAAGTAAACATTTTATTTTGTGTACCCCTTGGGATTGGGAAGGATGCCTTTTTGTTGCAATTGTCGCACCATAAAAATTCATCTCTTGATTTCACCTTTTTACGACATACTTCGCAACAGATAAAATACCACCCAAAATTATCTATCTTAATGTTTGTAATCTTTCCCTAACAGGTAAAGATAGTTTCCTAGAAATTGAATTTGATATCAATCAATTCATAATTTTATAGTTAAATTTTGTATAAATTTGTCCATACACTTCTTAAGCAAGGAGGGTATGGACAATGCACAGAACACATGACATTACAGCTTCAATATTTATAGATTCAATTTATTTACAAAGGATCCATTGTCTCTTGAAGGCTTGAAGTGCTAGATAGAAGTTAGGTTAGCTACCTCTCATTTTATTCTAAGATTTTCGTAGGACATTTATGGCATGCAACAAAGGGCTCATGCAACTACAGCAAGATTTGAAACACATTGAATTTAGATCAAATATTCATACTTATAACAGTAGAATAATAACGGTCTGTCAGCCATCAATATCACAAAGTTTGTGCTAGATATTTAGTTAGATTTCCCAGCAAATAGAAATGAAGGACAATATGTTTGAAACAGGGCATTTCCATCACAATTAGAAACCTAAAATAAACTTAAAATCTCAGGTAACCAACACCCAATCGTGCATAAATTACAATAAGAATTCAGACATTGGCAGCCATACATGAACCCAAATAAGAATTCACAAAATTAAATCCAATAACCCAATTATTGGAAGCACCTGTCCAGAGCTACACACCGTAGTTATAATGATATCACGAATGTGCAAAGTCTAAATTACCAGAGACAGCCAGGTATATTATATGTAAAACGGTACTTGTGTTCTGATATTTTCATACCCTAACACTATTTACTACTAATATTTTATATGGCAAATACTTCTGATATAAAATAAACTTCAAAATCCAAATAGAGCCACAATATTGCATATACAGTTTAGATTAAACTTAATAAACCAATAATGATATAAAAAAGACTCCCACAGATACACATAGTCTACTCCAACCCTACCCCAAACAAAAAATCTACAGGGAATTCAATAATCAAATAGAAAATAACAAACTGAATCTGAGTTTCCAGTCAGTTATACAACTTCTTATTTGGATGCTTACATAATAATTCAGCCAAAACACTTTGTATTTCAAACAATATCTTATAGGAATTAAGAAACTCCAACCAAGGCTACTAATAATAACAAAAAAAATAAAGAAAAGTACAAATCTCCAACCAAATAGAAAAAGGAATTAAAATACTAAATAAGAAAATGTGAGAACCTGAGAGGAGGAGGATATAGCAGCATTGAAGTTTTATAGGTCAAACCACATACTAAGTAACCCCTTCCTGAAATTTGATATATATTAGAACCACACACAAAGCCAAACTACAGGTTTACAAATATCCTCATACTCAACTGCTTTAAATTTCAAATTCACAAATAATAATAAAAATTTCCAACCAAATTCAAAATTATAAACTACAAAATACAATCAACTCTAGAATACAAACCAAATTAAGAATTAATTATAAAGCAAGAAATAAAAATTTCATCAACACATTTTTAATTCCCTATTTCTCTATAATGAAGAGGCAGAAGGCTGGCATTTTAGGTAGCCAAATAATTATTCAATCAAATAGACGATTAAGTTAAGGTAAATCGAATATGGTAAAAAAACCTAAATAGCAAATAAAGCAGAACTTGAAGATAAGGCAAAACCTGTATGATTGTTGTCAGATTTTGAGGGTTGGGAGGCTCTTCAATACTATCTCCACTACAAAACCCATTCATATCCACAATATTTTCTTACAAAACCTGTAGAAATTGATTTTCTATTAGTGTTTCCCTGACTCCAACAAAAAAAGAATAGAGAGGAAAAAAGGGTTAGGAATTGAAATTCCTAAATTGATAGAAAACCTAATTGAAGACAGTAGGAAAAGAGATTAGTCATAGATTAATTGAGAAATACCTAGAGAGAATGATCTGATATGGCGGCCGGGTCGAAGATTGAAAACATTGGCACCCATGGTCGAGCTTGGTTCTGCGTTTGAGAGAGGAACACCCATGGTCGTGCTTGGGTCAGCGTTGTTTTGCTTGATTTGTTGTTTCTTCGTTGATTCTTTAGTCTGCTAGCAAAATATTTTTTTGAGGAGTTTTAACGGGTTTGCTTTTGGGGAAGAAAGAGAGGTTTTTTAATTAGGTTTGTTTCAGGAATTTTATCGGGTTGCTTTTGGGGAAGAAAGATACGTTTTTTAATATATCTAATATATATCAAATTGAAGCTACGGTATATATCAAGTTGAAGAAGCTACGGCCCACTATTAGATCATTATCATGGCCTGATCAACTTGAAGCTATGGCCCACTATTAGATGATTAATAGTTTATTAATTATTTTTTTTATTAAAAAATATAAATAAAAAATGCTGATGTGGAAAATTGTGGAGAGAGCAAGGCTTCGGTTTTATATATATATATAGACTAGTCGCTAACCTGTGCGATGCACGGGAAACTATTAGAAAATAATAAAGCATGCATATATTAAAAGACAATTTAAGTTCATGTGTGCTTGTAAGGGATACATACCTAAATAGTTCTTGCGGTAGAAATAAAAGCCTTATCTTTGAGATAAAGAACTGATGTAAACAAACTAACCTTACATAAAACAAATTAAAAAAAAAAAAAAAAAAACATAAAACTGATGTCACGGGAAATTCAGCCACATAGTAGTAATATATAAATCTCTTAAAACCTAAACCTAAATATAAGGACTAAATATATAAACAAACTAACCTTACAAAAGCTGAACTTTATAAGCTAAAATCTATACCGTGCATTGTAGATCTTGAAATACCGTGCATTGTAAATCTTGAATGCTTTAGGGCTTCCTACGTCTGGAGAGAGAGAGTTTACAAAAACCGTGGCTTTATATTTCTTAACTTGAGAGAGGGCTAAGGTTGCTAGGGTTTTGTAGATCTTGAATGATTTAGGGCTTCCTACGTCTGGAGAAAGAGAGAGTTTGCAGAAACCGTGGCTTTATATATCTTAACTTGAGAGAAGGGTAAGGTTGCTAGGGTTTTGAGGAGTTATAATTTTTATTTATTTTTTAATTTTTTATGCTGACGTGGAAAATTGTGGTGCCAGCAAAGGTTTCGGTTTTATATATATATATATATAGACTAGTCGCTAACCCGTGCGACGCACGGGAAAATTAATAACTAAGTTCCAAAATAGTATTATTTATTTATTTTTAAGATTGTTAAATATACATGAGTATTTATCAAAGTTCAAATCTCTTAAAACACAACACCAATATGAGAAATTCGATTGTTGTGTTCTACCTAAGTACAAAGTTAAAAACAACATCTAACTTTGTATTACTTGTTTGTACCTTTAGTTAACAACCTCAAATTACTGGTAGGCATCCTACGTCTATTATCAATTGCATCCTTTTTTTCATGAAATTTAAGGTCCCTATCATTTTTTTTAACATAATCCCTTTTATTATTCAGTCTGTTTGCAAAATCCTGGTAATTAATAAACAGTAGAAAGGAAGCACAACATGCAAACACAAGAATGCTTTACATATCTTTAAATAAACTACATCCATTTAAATAAATAAATAAATAAAACATATTAAAAGAAAAACATATTAAAAGAAAAACATTAAGGACCTTGATCTTTGTGAAATAAGGTTATAATGTTATTACATATAAAGTAATTCATCAGCCCTGTCTCAATCTTGTGTGCACTGCAAGCAGTAGCTGGAGCATTTGAATCAACTGCAGTCTTTTCTTTTCAAGGCAACACTTGCAGCGGTCTCAATCTTGTGTGCACTGCAAGAAGTAGCTAGAGCATTTGAATCAACTGCAGTCATTTCTTTTCGAGGCAACACTTGCAGCGGTACCCACATTCCATCTTGCCTTTGGATGGTTGTCCTCAGAGGTTGCTATTAGAGATATTTGAAATCACGGTAGCAGCCATAGCCTATTAAGGTTACAGAGATAGAGAGAGGGGGAGTGCATTATCGGGTTCAAAGTAGTTCTAAGTTCAAACTAAGTAAAATATTTAACTAAAATACCGTGCTAAAAATAAAAATTAAAAATATTGTTGAGGTGTAAAATTATGAAGACTCCAAAGCTGAGGTGGCACACTCTTAAGAGGCCAACTTTTTATTAACATTTGAATTTCCTTGCAACCTTCTATTAACATGAAGCAAACAAACACAACCTATGTTAATATTTCTCACTAAGTGCTTTTTTAAGAATCTGCCAATAACTACCAAAACATCCTGGACTCTGCATCAATTCCTAGTACAATGCCAACAATTACCAATTATCACAATACAGCTAACACTAAGTACAATAGAAGCATAATGCATATTAGCATGTACAACAACAACAAAAAAATTTCACAAACAGCAGCACCAAGCCTTAGTATAGCAGCACACAGCAACAATAATGTTAGTTTGAATACTGGAAAATGAAGATTAGCCTTATGACCATAGGAGCAACATAGAAAGCCTATTGACTAAAACCTTATCTTCTTTCCTTTTTTTTGGTAAGTGAAAAACTTTATCTTCTTTCTAAATCATTTTATTTCAAATTACTGAAGCTCACCCTTCCAAGGGTTCAAAAGAATGATGACAGTGAAGCATAAGCAGCTGTGAACAGTTGTCGGCCTAATTAAACCATCAACACAAAAATTAGACTACAAATATGAGTTATATTAATAATTATTTTTCACAAAATTAAATCTTAAAAAAAAAAAAAAACTAACAAATAACAAAACCTAAATAATATTTAACACAAATTTTCTTCAATTGAACAAAGACACAGAAAATGATAAGATGGAAAGAATGACATTAACACATTGAGATGTAAGCAAGATCTACCTAAAAACCCCCTAACCATAACTACAATTAAGCAAACAACATTAGGTTAAATTACAACTGAGTTCAAAACTGGAATCACAAATATTACATCACTTGAATTTCATGTTGATATAAGTCTTAGGATACTCGGAATATCCTATGACAAAACCGAAAATTTAATGAAAAATATGGTATAAATAAACTAAAACAAATCCTCCAACAATTATAAAACCATAACCTAAATATAGAATATTAAATCTCTCATAATCTGAAAGAAAACAAAAAATAAAGTAAATAACAAAAGGGTACGATGAAACAAACTTGAGAACTGGTTACCTTTGTTTTACTTTTTAATTCTTAGCATCAAACAGATTGCCAATCTAATTTTAAGAATGAAATACAACTTTAAAAAACTATAAAATCGAGCATTGTAAACAATCAAATCAACAGTTAAAAATATTTTAAGAAATAAATCTCTATCAAAACGTAAAAGTAAATAACATTATACTTTCAAATTTCACAGTTTTAACAAAGTGACAAATCCTTCATACATTTTCAAACAGAACCACTTAGGAGAAACAAATGTAGTCAAATGTATTCAATAAACTGTATCAATAGGATCAAGTTTCCAAATCTAAGTGACAGATGATAGAACCACTCAGGTTTATTAAAAAAAAATTATTAATATATACGAAAATTATAGCTTCTTCTAAACTATTCATTCATAACCAATTCGGATGCGAGCATAACAGTTAGTATTACCTAGATATAGTCTTCTCGTTCTTCTTCTAGCCATCCTTCAGAACCTTATCTTGGATTTGGTGTGGCGCCAACATATTTGAGTCACTGATCTCTTTTAAATTAGAATAGATTTCGGTTCCCTTGTCCAATACAACGAACTTGGAATGAGTTTTTTGCTTCCTAGATCTTCTAGTAACTTTTGTTGGACACGCTTTTGATTCTCTCATCTACTCTTTGCTATCTAGGCATATAATAACAGATAACAGGAAAAAAATACTCAATATCAAAGCATCATAAATAAGGGGGTGGGAAATAATTACATCAAGCATTTAAAAAAGAAAAAAAAATCTATAGGGCTAAATCCACATTTGCATGTGTGTTTAACCATTGTCATTCCACAGTTGCCACATTGCAATGAAATTTTCAATGTTAGACATGAAATCAATGTCTATGGAAATTTGGAAGCCCTACCAAAAAGGTAAGCATAAACAAAGAAACCAAGATTTTGAATAAGAAATTTAACAAATACCAAGTGATCAAAGATACCCATTGACAAAAAAAAGATTTAATAATAATAATAATCACATATCAAAATTTGGATTTCCAAAAGACATGAATTCAAAATAACCATTTCCAAAAATACTCTCTGCTCCCTACGCTAATAGGAAATACCTGTTAACTTACTATTACATTAAGCAGAATAACGTGTTTTTTCTTTTTTAACTGTACATGAGGTATAAGTTTAAGTGGGTTTTTATCCTACGTGGCATAACATGAAACATTTTAATAAACCATCAGCTTAACTGTTAGTATTATAACAGGGGGGCATTATTGAATCAATTTGGTTCCTTCCCTTTATATCTACAACTTTGTATCTTTCACTTTTTAAAATTTTGAAAAATGTAGCAAAAACATGCATGTGCAGAATTTGGTGAGAAGCAAAAAAAAAAAAAAAAAAAAGCTTGTAATGTCGAATGCTCATAGGACCAAGACTAAATTGGTTTAAAATGTAAATTCAATGTTCAGCAAGCATTTGATTGTAATTTAAGCGGTTTATTTGTTTTATTTATAGTGAGAGGCTTTCGAATGGTGTTGTAGCAGTAAAAGTTAAAATTTTAAGATTACTGAAACGATGTATCATGCGGGTTTTTAAACTTAAAGCTGTAAATAATCTGCATATCAATAATCATGAACATATATAAAACTAATTTAGGAGTAAGCATTGTTTTAAGAAAATAACTCACTCAGAAAAGATGGATTGTGGATAGGAATTTCGAAGCTAATGAAACAATCTATGCTTGATCTGCAAAAAAAAAAAAAAAAAAAAAAAAAAAAAGAGAGAGAGAAAATTAGAGGAGCAGTGAAGCGTGACTGGAGATATAGATGAGAGAAGCGGATGATAGATGGATGAGGAAATACCATTTGATGTGAAAAATGTAAACTTTCTTTAATTGCTAAGATTAGCATTCCTAAGATAAGTATTTGAATTATAAAAAAAAAAAAAAAAGGTCACATCAAATACCAAGCATAAAATTTAAAATAAGAACAACAGTAAAAGCCTTAATATTGTTCACATTTATTTCTTTTCCAGAACAATTCCAGCAACAAATGAAGCATCAAATTAATAACCTTTCACACATTTTTTACTGTTTAGTTTCTAACAAAACCAAAAACTCAAACTTTGCTCATTCAATCAGTCCCCAATTGAACCAAAAACAAATTCCAATTTCCCTCATCATTCCCTCACTTAATCCTCCATTTTCTCAACAACCAATCAAAAACCTCATTGTTTCTAATTACGCAAACTGAATAATCCCTTGAGTTATACTCTTTAAAGAAAAATAACAAATAAAAAAGCATATATAATCACAGCTTTCTTGGGAAAGAAACAGAGATGGAAAGCAAGAGAGAAAAAGTGAGTTAGGGCAAGAAGGAAAGAACCAAACAAACAATATCAAAATCTGAAATCTACAAATCATAACAGAAAATCCCAAAACATCTAAGCAAATATCTATATCTATACCTATCCAACCAAAATACCCAAAAACTAAGTCATATTAAATACCCAGATATAAGAAAGGGGAAAAAAAATAACCGGTGGCAGTTTCGACGATCTGATGATGGCAGGTAAATGGCCTGAACGGAGTTAATGGCACTTAGATTTCTCTTCCTCAATCTCAATTCCTGTGTGTGCCTGCGGTTTTGGTGTTTTGAGTCTGGCGAGGGAACGGATGGCGGCGGAAAATCTGACAGTAATCGTGTTTTGCCTCTTTCTCTTCTCAGTTTCTCTCTTCGTGTCCCAGACCTCATCGCCTCCCTCTATTTCCATCTCTCTTTCTCTGCTTCTTTCACTGTTTCCTCGTCGTCTCTCTCTCTCTTTCATCGCCTCTCAATTTCGATCTGTGTGTATATGGAGGTGCAGCGAAGAATCACAAGTTTGAGTCGATTTGGGTTTTAGGGTCTGCGTTTTTTTTTTTTTTTTTTTTGTGGATAAGCGGCGTGAAAGGGTGTCTTTTATAGTTTTATTACGTTTTTTTATTTTTATTTTTTTTAATATTATGCTGACGTGGAAATTTGTGGGAGCTTCAAAAGTTTCGGTTATATATATATATATATATTGACTAGTCAGAAACCCGTGCAACGCACGGGATCTTATCTATTTATAATAGACTAAAATAATTTTATAAAATTTTAAATTGATTATGAAATTATACTATTGCGTGAATTGCTCCTATTTTTTTGAGTTACAATTTGATGAATAAGTCATTGCTTGAACATGCAATGGGTTGCAAAAAATCTAGCTAACAAATTTAGATATTGAAAAAAAATAACTAAAAAATTCTAATGTTAAAACGTCTAAAAGGAAAAAAAAAAAAATATATATATATATATATATATATGACTACCAAATAGAGAAAATATAAGAGAAAGATAGGTTACCTTCAAGAGAATAATCCATAGTTATAACAGTTGAAATTTGCTAAACTGTTTCAAATATTGCAAAAAATTGAACCCAAAAATTTAGATGGTCAAACTTTCAAAAGACAATAAAATTTAAAATCAAAAGATTCAGAACCTACAAATTATAAAAACAAAACAAAAACAAAAAGTCATTATTGCGAGACAATTTCAGTAAGGATGGAAAGCTTTTCTAAGTTTTTTTTATCCAATTCTTCATAATTGATGAAAAATTTGGTTCAAACATTGTCAAACACTTTGAAGGTGCAAATAATATAGGCTTCTAACATAATCTTTAATTAATAAACAAAGAAGCATGATACCATAAGAGAAAACATAAGATAACATATAATGCATATACCTTACTCCACAGCTGTGAAAAAATATCCACACAAAAGGAATTGAAAACTTGTACAACAAATGCAATAAGCTACTTCTAATGTGAGACAACCTAACATACGTCTCCATAAGGTAAAGCTTAAGGTTATATAATCTAAAATAATATAGAATATAGCATCTTTGAACTACACAAAAAGTTAACAAACTTACCACAATACTTGTAGTTATACTATATATTGTAAAGTACTACTCCATCGCTAATGAGAGTCATGTAAAATCTCATGGGGCTTGGAAGAACAGACAGCCACAAGATCACCTCCACCAGACACAAAACAAAAGCAAAAAAAAACTTATTCACAAAAAAGAGAAAAAGCAATAGCAAGCATACCAAAGAAATTGAAACTTAGAGTTTTCTCTCTTAGTGGAGACAGACAGAGGAGATTGCTTTAGGGTTTTCAAAGATTTTGTCTCTTTTATATACATATATATATATATATATATATAAGAGACTCCTGTTAGGACTCTCTCACTGTTTAGTTTTAAAAATTAAAATTTTTTTAAATTAAAATGATGATGTGGAAAATTGTGGGAGTTTTAAAGGCTTCGGTTTTATATATATATATAGACTAGTCGCTAACCTGTGTTATGCACGGGAAAGTTCAAGAAATTTATTTTAATATATTATATGTTTTTTTTTTTTTTGCCTTTATTAAGCACTAATAAATAAAAATTGTATATTTGAACAAATAAATCAAGGTTTATAATAACAATTTCCACATTAAAATTGCAATAATATAATATCAAAAACTTACATACAAATAAATACAAAAATAATTTGTTATGCTTATATGCTCCCACTTCTCATGGCTGGAAATCTTCATTATTGTATACAATTGTGTCTTTGTATGATGTAACATAAAGTTAGAGCAACATAAAGTTGTTTTTAGGCCCCCAGCAGTGTTCTTTCTTTTCCATGGTACCCTAGATCTCCCAAAAGTGCAACTTATATGCCTTGAAAAAGAAAATAACTTATTAACTTCCATGACAATAACAAAGACCACCACATGAAAATGTCCACTTAATAGAATAAGAATCATATTATTTAGTTTCACTAATCCACCATTGAATTTCATAACTCACATTAAAGATAACACCAAAGACTTTAAATCACATACAGTCCATCGTTTCCATCATGAAAATCAAAAGATATGAGCATATGGTTTGAAAATCATCATCTAAAACATTGCATTGTCAAATAAGAAAAAGAATATATCAAGCATTGAACACACACTTAAAATGGAATGTAAAAACCTGGTCCTTTTTTAACTTGATAAGTGCAGCTCTTTTATCTAATTTCAACATTAAAATTTGCAAAATAGGAATTTAATATTTTTTTTAAAAAAATTATATCCCTGAAATTATTATTTAATGGGCAAAGAGAAAGCAAAGAGTTAAAAAAATGCTTTCACATCTATCTTCGACATGAGTCTTTTCTACCATCCACACAAAGTCAATCACAAAGCTATCATGCACGAAAATGTTTGTGGAGTGGTCTCACACCATTGGCATAAATGATATGCATTTCAAAGTGTTTTGATTATTCAACCTTCCATCAAACCCCATCTAGTCTATAGATCATCATGTACAATTCAAATTCCCATTCTCACTACTTTAAAGTAGCATCACATCAACAATAACAATATTAAAAAGTTAAGTGATATGATTATGAATCTTTAGTACTCTTCTCAAATACTACCAATATGCATGAGTATTCATTCATCTGATAAATAATTTAATATGCATATGAGTAATCAAGTCAGTATGTGGAAACTTAATATGACATTTTTAATTTGGTACGTGCAAACATGTAAATATGACATTTCAAGTTTAATTTGCATTCAGTAGTGTGTGATTGCAGAATCCTTAAAAGTGATGTGCACAACTTTTCTTTTCCATTTTTCTTTTCCAGTTAATTGTGCATTACCATTCTAGAATTTTTGCAAAGTATATTAGAAGATACTGTAAAACTGGAGGAAAAAAAAAACCAAAAAGAAATTGAAAGAAGTTGGAAACACACAACTAAAAAGAATCGTCAATTTGATAAATCACTCATTATATATTTATAAATTCATGATCAACTATCTATTAATTGTAGATATCAAGAAGCCAACTCTATCTCAAACTGACAAGTCTGTCTTTGTGTGTTTAAGATTAGAGATAGATTTTTTATTCTAAGATAACATATCTACTCGTTATAATTAGCACATAGCTAAAAGGAAAGTCCAATTGTACCCTTATGGCCTGCACAATCCTGATGAGTAATGCCTACATAAAATCCAAAAAACTCAACTTCAATTTCTTTACAATTAAACCTAATAGTAATCAAGTAATTGAATAGTTTTGAGACAAGGTATACCTGTAACTGATAGTCTCAAAACCTGTAAAACATAAATCACATCAGAATATACCTAATTAACTATACAAAATGATCCATGATTAATGAATGCACATAATATCAAAAACAACAATGAGGACAGAACCTCTGTGTGGATGATCTGGAAATCCGATGGAAGGAGTCACTGCAATCCATATCAATAAAAGAAATTTGAAAATTTAATACCCAGAAGATAGAAAGTCAAGAACAAAATAACCATGAATCAAAGTTGAAACCAACCAACTGATAAAACAAATAAAATAGCTATATAAAGATTCTTGAATCCCAAACACACTAAATAAAAACCCAAAATTATTTATAATTTGAATCCTATAATTTCTTATTGACCAAACAAAAATCATTATTATTATTAAAAACCAAAGCAATAACACAAAAAGAGAGAGATGGGATGGAACATAAATTTGAACATCTTCTTTGAGCTACATGTTTTATGTTAATTTAAAATTTCTAAGATTCCTTGAATTTCATATGAAAAGATGCTAGTCTCACATCAAGGAATTTAGGATTTTGAACATGAATAACACAAAAAGAGAGGGATGGGATGGAACATAAATTTGAACATCTTCTTTGAGCTACATGTTTTATGTTAATTTAAAATTTCTAAGATTCCTTGAATTTCATATGGAAAGTTGCTAGTCTCACATCAAGGAATTTAGTATTTTGAACATAATGTTGTAATAATGTACTGAAAATAGAAATCATGAAAATGAAGATAACTCACCCTGCACAATTAGCTAACATTACAACAACCTTATTTAGCTTGGCTGGAATGAAATTGAATTTCCACTAATACAATCCTAGCAACAGAGTATAAAATATTAAAATATCAGCAACTAAAAAGTTCATAGCTTTAAAATTTGGAGTTAGAAGATTGCATAGCAAAGATTAGCTGCTAAAAATAAAATGCCAACCAAGAAGAAACTTAAGAGGGAGATCATCACTGAGCCACCCCTCTTTTAATGAGCTAAACTTTGAACATGACTTCTACCTTATGTGCAAAAGGGCTTTTACTAAGTATAAAATAATTATAAACTTGAGAAGGATCTTAAAAATAAAAAATAGGAATGAAAATACAAGCAAAAACACCTCAAACACCTCATATGCACTATGTAGAATCCCATATGCAGAATCCCACTGCAGACATAGCATCAAACACCTTACAGGCACTATTATAAACTCTTTTTATCATTTTGTCAAATAAAGCAAAAACTGATATTTAAATTGCCACAATCAAAAGCACAACCACCATTCCAAATTTGAGAGATAAGTAGGATAATTAATCGATATTTAGAGTTACCCATGACTGGATTAGACTTCATTGTTTCAACAGGATATAACAATAGTTAAAAAAGACGCTATGTCTCTATTGAGAATAATCTAAAATGTCACTGTTATACATGCACAAACTGCTATTCAACAATCCATTTGCTAAACTTTAAAGGATCAAATCTTGGCAAAGTAGAAAGCAAAATTTGAATATTTTGTTGGAGAGAAAAACATAAAGGAGAAGATTCTAGGAAGGATGGTAACTTGGAAAATTAGTGTCAAACACTAATGCTACAGTCAAATATTATAAAGACCAGTCATAAAAGAACACAACTCTTGTGACATCAAAAGACAAATAGTTTCTATTTGGGGGAGCTATCCCTATGATGTTAATGATTGGGAAATTAAAACAACTATTCGATGACACCAAATCCATACCATATATAATCCTTTTCTACTTGGCTTGTAAGGAAAATTCACTGTACCATTCAATTAAACATCTTCAGAAAACAACAGTGAATAAAAGGGGCAAGCTTTTTCATCATATATAGCAAATTTAATAAAACAATTCGTTAACAGCAACATAAATCTATAATATAAAGAGCTAGAATTTCCCAATTCAATATAATTGAAGAAAGAAAACCTTGGATTTGAAGTGCAACCGCTGGTCAACCTTGCAAGCCATCAAGAATTCTGGCTTCTTCATCATTGTACCAGTTTGAGCTCTGAGAGGTAAAGATGATGGGTCAATCATTTCCCAACATATCCAATCGGCTTTTCCTCCTTTCTCATCCTAAGTTTTGGATTTGGATTTTGGATTTTTGGGGGAAGGAGAAGGTTTTGATTTTTGGAGAGAGAGGGTTTCTGAGGAGAGAGAGGAATGGTCGTATATGTTGCCCATGGTTTTGCTTTTGCCGTGGTTTTGATTAGAATTTAGGTTTTTAGTTTTTTGTATTATCGGGCTCTAGGAAAAAAATAATCAGAATTTTTGTTTTTTTTTTTTTTTTTTTTTTTTTTTACTTTTGCCGTGGTTTTGATTAGAATTTAGGGTTTTAGTTTTTTGTATTATCGGGCTTTAGGAAAAAAATAATCAGAATTTTTGTTTTTTTTTTTTTGGTTTTGCTTTTGCCGTGGTTTTGATTAGAATTTAGGTTTTTAGTTTTTTGTATTATCGGGCTTTAGGAAAAAAATAATCAAAATTTTTGTTTTTTTTTTTAAATAATGCTGACATGGAAAATTGTGGGAGCTTAAAAAGTTTCGGTTATATATATATATATAGACTAGTATTATGCCCGTGCGATGCACGGCTTAATCAAGAGTCATCTGTAAATTATTGAAAATAAAAAATAATAATTTTATATTAATTAAAATTAAATAGATAATAAAAATAAACTAATCTTTTACTCTCTTTTTTAATTTTTTTTTTATAGAATATTTGTATTTTAACATACACACCAGGGGAGAGGGGAAAAAGTTTTTAAAGAAACTAACAATGGTGTATATCCAAATGAATGCATATTGTGTAAGATTAAGTTTTTTATTAAAAAAATCATATATAAGTCCAAAATTAATTGAATGGAATATGGTAGATAACTATGCAATTAATAAAAAAGGATATGCTTGAAAAATATAAAAAGAGTTTGCATAATTTAAACATAGTTGCATATTTATATGAAAAACCTTGAATTCAATAACTAAAAAAAATTATTTAAAGCATATTTAAGTGGCGACCTCAATGTAATAGTTAAGAAATGCAATCATAAATTTGTATGATCTCAAAAATATAATGAATATATATTTAACTAAAGTTTTTTGTTTTATATTAAATTATATATGATATAAAAGTTGAGCAATCATAGCTCTTCCATGTGTCATACTTGTCAATAACATTTCTAGCTCCTTGATTGTCTGTGAAAGTGACGGTCTGTTCATCTAGTAGATGAAATGATAATTATTCAACTGCTGGAGTTCGATAATGTATGTCAAATTGGTAAATTCTCCAACATGCTTCACACGCAGAAATATATCGACAATCTAAGTAACTCTTGATTTCATCAACATCACTTATTTGTTTCTTTCCGGATATTTCATTTCTTGTTACGTTTTCTTGTACCAACACTGTAGCTCTATCAGGGCCTTTGTTAATATACTTGAAGAGATATTTTAATTGCTTTAGATTGATTGCACCACTCAACATTTATATGAGCTATAGAAGAAGAGCTTGCCGCGTTGGTGAGCAATAAAGATCCCAAGATGGTTTTCTTGATGGAAACCAAAGTTGAAAAATTACTGTGGAAAGAATTGGTAGAAAAATGCAGTTTGCTAACATTTTTGTTGTTCCACGTGTTAATACAGGTGGTGGTTTGGCCTTACTTTGGAAAGCTGATTGTTCTGTGGATGTTCAATCTTATTCTGATAATCACATTGATGCTATTGTGGACCATGGAGTTGATGACGCTTGGTGGTTTACGGGTTTCTATGGTGACCCTGACACCGCCAACAGGGAAAACTCCTGGTCTTTGCTACGTGTCTTAAGCTGTCGTTTCTCTCTTCCTTGGATTTGTATGGGTGATTTCAATGAAATCTTGTTGGGTGAGGAGAAACTTGGCTAGCTTGATCGACCTAAAAGACAAATGCAGTTATTTAGAGATGCTCTGGATGACTGTAGATTGAAGGATTTAGGATTTAATGGTTACCCTTTTACATGGTGCAATAGGAGACCTGGTGCTCACAATGTGTGGATTCGACTTGATAGGGGTGTTGCCACACTGGAATGGATGTTGAGATTTCCTACTTCCCGAATCCATCATCTAGATGCTTTTCATTCAGACAATAAGCCAATACTACTATGCTCGGACTCTGAACTGAAGCGTTTCTATAGGCGGGGCGGGCCTTTTAGATTTGAGGTCATGTGGGTTAAGAATGATTCATGTGAAAAGGTCATCAAAGATTCTTGGGGTTCAACTAGTCTTGCAGCTTCGGTGTGGGGCTTCAGCAGAAAACTCAGTTCAGTCCAAGACAATTTGAAAACTTGGAATAGACAATCCTTTGGTCATGTCCGTAACTCCCTAGCCAAAAAGCTAAAGGAGTTGAAGGTAGTGGAGGAGTCGGTTGGGTATGTTTCAGATCCTACCCGTGTGCACATGCTACGCTCTGAAATCGAGCAACTGAAGAATAAGGAAGAATGTATGTGGAAGCAGCGATCCCGTATGGCTTGGTTGAAGGAAGGTGATAAAAATACCAGATTTTTTCACTGTAGAGCAACTCAAAGAAATAAACGTAATCTCATTTTGGGTTTGGAAGATGAGGCCGGCGTTTAGGTTGAAGAGGAAGAGGTTTTGGGCAAAGTGGTTGAAGACTACTTTCAAGACTTGTTTACATCATCAAACCCGAGTCAGTTTGATGTCATCCTGGAGGGTTTGCGACCAGTGATCACAGTTGAAATGAGTGCTTCCTTAAGCCGAGTCTATCAAGCTGAAGAAGTGCTCCTTGCTCTTAAACAAATGGCCCCACTCATTGCGCTCGGTCCAGATGGTATGTCTCCCATTTTTTATAAAACTTATTGGCATATTGTTGGTGATGATGTTATCTCTATTGTTCTTAATGCTTTAAATTCAGGTAAGGTTCATGAATCTCTCAATGCTACCTTTATTGCCTTTATTCCAAAGGTTAAAAACCCGAAACGAGTTGCTGAATTTAGACCAATTAGTTTGTGTAATATTGTTTACAAATTAATTGTCAAAGTGGTGGTTAACCGGTTGAAAAAAATCTTATCCCATGTGATTGATGACTCTCAAAGTGCTTTTCTCTCAAGTAGACTTGTCACTAATAATGTCCTTATGGCATTTGAAACCTTGCATTACCTTAAAAGAAAAACCCATGGTAAATTGGGATTTATGGCTTTTAAGTTGGATATGAGCAAGGCTTATAACCGGGTGAAATGGGTTTTTTTGGTGAAGGTAATGGAGCATTTAGGCTTCTCGAATAAGTTGGTCTCCCTTATATCTTCCTGCATGAGTACAGTCTCCTATTCTGTCCTCATTAATGGCCAACCTGTGGGTAACATTAAACCTACAAGGGGCCTTAGACAGGGTGACCCTTTATCACCCTACTTGTTCCTCCTTTGTGCTATGGGTTTACAGGGACTTATCAAAAAGGCTAAAACTAATGGTGACATCAGAGGTGTATCTATTTGCAGAAATGGCCCACGGGTAGCTCATTTATTTTTTGCAAATGACAGTGTACTCTTTTGTCGGGCTAAAGTGGAGAAATGTTAGAGGGTCCTTGATTTACTCTCAGTCTATGAAAAAGGCTCCGGGCAGAAAATAAATAGAGAAAAAACAAACATTTTCTTCAGTGCAAACACCCATCAAGACATGCAGAATCAGATTCAACAACTTTTAGGAGTACCAGCCATTCGGTAGTATGAAAAATATCTGGGTTTGCCAGCATTGGTGGGGCGTGCCAAAAAACAAAGCTTTGTCTACATCAGAGAAAGAGTTTGGAGAAAATTACAAGGTTGGAAGGAGAAGCTCCTTTCACAGGCTGGTGGAGAGGTGCTTATCAAAGCGGTCATTCAGGTGATTCCTACCTACACTATGAGTTGTTTCAAGCTCCCTAAAGGTCTGATCAAGGAACTAGAAACTCTCATTCGAAAATTCTGGTGGGGGTACAACAGAGATAGTAAAAAAGTACATTGGGTTAAGTGGGAGAGATTGTGTGAAGATAAGGAGAAGGGAGGGATGGGATTTAAAGACATTGAAAAATTTAATGATTCTTTGTTGGCCAAGCAGGTTTGGCGTATGATTAATAATCTGGATTCTTTATGCCATAAAGTGTTCAAAGCTCGATTTTTTCCGGATTGTTCAATCCTTGAAGCTAAGGATTCTACTTTGGGGTCCTATGCATGGAAGAGCATTATAAGTGCTAGGGATGTGATTCGGGAAGGGATGGTTTAGAGGATTGGGAATGGGCAATCCATAAGAATAAGGGAGGATAAGTGGCTGCCGGTTCAATCCAACAGGTTGGTCATCTCATCTCTTCCCTCAGTTGCACCAGAAACTAAGGTGAGCTCCCTAATCAATCCGGAGTTGAGAGGGTGGAATTCGACCTTGGTGAATCAGCTTTTCCTACCCCATGAAGCCACTGTTATTTGCGGCATGCCCTTGAGCATAAGACTTCCGCCTGACAAAATTATTTGGGGCCTCACTTCTTCGGGTATGTTCACAACAAAGAGTGCATACAAGCTTCTTGTTTCTCGTAACTCTACTAACCTTGCAGGTACATCATCATCTAAGAATCAGAGGTTGTTCTGGAGAAGTTTATGGCAACTTAGAGTGCCAAACAAGCTCAAGCACTTTTCCTGGCGTGCGTGCAACGATGCCTTGCCCATAATGACCAACCTGGTTCGGAGACATATTGCCACCACAGAGGTTTGCAGCGCCTATCAAGCTCAGCCCGAGGACACCCTCCACGCCCTATGGTCTTGCACGAAACTTGAACCAGCCTGGAGCTCATTTTCTTGGTCCTTGCACTTAGCTAATGCCCATGCTTTAAGCTTTCAAGAACTTCTTCACCGATACATGCAGATCAAGGAAGATTACAGAGCCGAGATCTTCGTCATCATTGCCTGGATGCTGTGGAACCGATGCAATGCTCTGAGACTCAACCTTCAAGTCCAGCCTCTCAACCGTATTAGCTCTTTGGCCGGAAGTTACCTTCAAGAATATCTGGACGTCCAAGATCATACACCAGCTGCTACAGGCCCTTCTTTGCCTCAGCAATGGCAGCCACCTGATGAAAATAAGTTCAAAGTTAATTTTGATGTTGCGGTCTTCAAGTCTTGTAACCAAGCAGGGCTAGGTGTGATCGTCCGGGACTGGCATGATGAGGCTATTGGAGCATTATCCACGTCAGTTCCTGTAGCTCAAACAGTTGTGGAGTTAGAAGCCCTTGCTTGTCGCCGAGCGGTGCTGTTTGCGGTGGAGCTAGGCCTTCAAGATGTTGTCTTTGAAGGTGACTCCCTCCAGGTGATCCAAGCTCTTAATCTGGACAGCACAGATCACTTGACTTATGGCTACATTCTCGAGGATATCCGAACTCAAGTTGCTGCTCTTTCTTCTTTTGAATTTATTTTTAATACTAGGCACTGCAACGTTGTAGCAGATGCACTAGCCAAAAAAGCCAAGAATTGTAGGGAGACTCGGTATGGACTGATTTCATGCCTGAGGACATCGCTTCTCTTATAATCTTTGACATTCATTGAGTTGTTTTCTTGTGGAATAAAAGCTCAGGCTACTAATAGTCTGGTTTCTCAAAAAAAAAAAAAAAAAAAAACATTTATATGAGCTTGATATTGTATCAATAGATTGATATTGTGAGGAACAACATTACTGTTGTCATGCTTGACATCTCCTTTTTGTATAAATCCTCCATCATCTCTTCTTCTATAAATTGGATATCCATTATCATCAATTGTCGTCTCGTTGTAGTGAATGTCATGAGTAGATCAGGATTACCTGCCCATCTACATATTGCCATGGCATCTTGATAGTTTTGTATCATATATCTTGGTCCACCTGTAAAAGTTGTAGGGAGAACTATTCTTTTACCAAGTGATTTACGACTTGTGCCACCTCTAACAGCAGCATCACGCACGTTCTTGTACAAATCAGCTCTTAATTGTGGCTGTTTTTTTGTGTATAAACCTTAGTCTTGCTTCTTCAATAGCTGTATATGCATCAACTATGAATTGTTGGAAGAGTCGACCACCACAGAGAATTGTTTGTCCTTCATTTCTTCGATGTTGAATCCTATATGCGTAATACTCCCTCACTGTAATAGTTTCTCGCTTTGTTTTTCTTCTTCCTTCATTATTGAACTAAGGAATGCCAATGTAGAAACCATCTTTTCCAAAAGGAAACAGTATTGGATACTGCATAGCCATAAATGACACTTAAATGAATAGGAACAAAATCCAAATCTTGAAATCTGTCTCTTGCCATGCGAAAAACCACTGTAAGCTTGTTGTGCTCAGCAAACATTTTCCTTCGTCCTTCAATAATTCTTGGATCAATCTTCTCAAATTTTTTTACGCTTACTATATGATTTATTTTTTATTTTTTATAAAGATACACTTACTTTATAATAACAATGAATTAGAGATAAGAATGAATTATAAATTATAGGATTCTTTTCAAATTTTTTTACGCTTACTATATGATTTTTTTTTTTTTTTTTAGAGATACACTTACTTTATGATAACAATGAATTAGAGTTCTGATTAATCTAATATCCATTTAGAAATTATAGAAGTAAAATTATATATATATATATATATTTTTTTTTTTTCTTAAAATCTAAAAATTTAATAAAATTTCTGTAATTTGGCAAAGTCACTTGGTGGAACCACGGTGTCTAAGCCCAACTTTTATTATATATATATATAGATAGAGAGAGAGAGAGAGATAGATAGATAGATAGATTAAACATTTGTTAAATATTATCCCTTAATTTGAGGAAATATATCATAAGAAATAATATGAATTAATTTACTAATTAATTGCTCTTAAGATGTTAATAATAGACATTTGGTTAGAATAGAAGTCAAAAAGGTTGTTTATATATTTAGAAAGAAAATGTGATTTTTTGTCTGGGATTTAAGTTTAGAATTTTTTATAATAGACTTTTAGTTTGAATATAATTTAAAAGTGTTCAAGTTTAAATGATATGTTTGATCTAAATTAAACAATTGCTAAATATTATCCCTTAATTTGTGGAATTATATCATAAAAAATAATATAAAAGTAATTTATTAATTATTTGTTCTTAAAATATTAATAATTGACTTTTAGTTAGAATAGAAATCAAAAAGTGGTTTTTTTTTTTAAGAAAGAAAACGTGGGTTGTTGTTTGGGATTAAAGTTTAGAATTTTTTTTATAATAGACTTTTAGTTTAAATAAAATTTAAATTTGTTGAGGTTTTAATAATAAACTAGTATGTAGCCCCGTGCTACCGCACGTGAATGGATATATTATTAATCATGAGTTTATTTATGTTTAAAAGGCTCAGTTAAGTCTAAATTCATATTATTAACCAGAAAATTTCATTAACAAAACTTAGCAGTATATATATTTTACACAGAAAGATGAACCTTGGTGACAATGTTTATCCAAAAGATCCATTCACGCTTTTGAATCTTCAATCTCTAACGGTGATTGAAATTTTCGCAGCTCAAAAAATTTAAAATTTAAAAAAAAAAAAAAAAAAAAACTCTCAGAGTTGTACTCATTTTGTAGTTTTACGATGGATCATTTTGTAACATGATGGACATTTGTGTGAAGAAAAAACCTCTGAAGTTCCATGGTTGATAAAAGAAATTCTCTCCAATCTCTTTTTATAGAGAGATGGGTTTGTGCGTGTTTTTATACATCCTTCATAGTTGTATTATCACGAAACAGGTCCAATGGATTTAGATTGGTACTACCGATTCCCAAAACATGAGTGTTTAATGTGTTATTAATTTCATCTCATTGGCTTCTGCACATGATAGCAAAATTAAAAATAATTAGATTGTACACGTGTATAATAAAATTGGAATGAACAATTGGAATGATAATATATGATAGTAACAACAATAGGAAAACTCAAATAAAATTTCGAATTAAATTGTAACAATCTGAATAAAAAATTACAGTAGAAAGACAGGGTGGAGTGATCCACTCCAAGAAGGTGACCAAACTTGCGTAAATATAGAATAATAAATCTCTCTCCGGAAAATTTACATTGTTCATAACCTTTACCTTCACTGAACATTTTAAAAACATAGTGACTCACATCTGCCATCCAGACATCTACAGTCGGGTCCTCTCCAATTCACGTGAGATTTCATTGATCACTAATTTCCTTTGCAGCCTACAAAAAGTATCATCCATCGGTCCACAACAGTGCTTTCTTCATTGTTATAGGTGCCCAACCTGAACAAAAAGCCAAATATAAGGATAGTGAATTTTAGGCATAATGTGCATCTAATCACATATTAGCAATTTATAACAAATGTAAAGATGCAAACTTTGTAAGTGAATAGTAAACAAAACTCATCATCAGAACCAAGAAGAAAGTACTTTAATCCGAAACTCAGTGCAAATGTAAAGATGCAAACTTTGTAAGCAATTTATAACAAAGATGCAAACTCTGGCTTTGCTATCTATTTGGAAATTATGCAATGTACCCAAACCAAGTTTTTATCACCGATATTAATAATCTCTTTGGTTTTCACGTTTGACTACAAAATCAAGAAAACAACTTAATTAGCACAGTAACTCACTTGACCCGATACATAGAAGTGGTTTTAATGAGAATGAGCCCACATACATTTAGCCACATGATGCAAAATTCAACTTCAATTTCAGATTCTAGACACATGGCACAAAATTAGAGTTCTAATTTGGAATTCAATTTCACACTCTCTCTGCTTCACCTATTATTTTATATATAGATTTTTACCTAAATTAAAAAATTGTTAAATATTATATCTTAATTTGAAAAAAATATAACCTAATAAATAATATAAAATTAATTTACTAATTAGTAAAAATAGTCACTTTATGCAATCATGACTTTTAAACTTAACTTTTATTATATAGTATATGATTATGGGGGCCAGTTAATCAGGAGGTACTGTTAAGGTTGTACTAACTGGGCTTATGGCCTAATCCGAGAACATTAGACCATTCGAGGATGTCCAGATGAAATTATAAGAGGAACGGAGTAAAGAGAAGAGTAGAGATAATAAGAGATAAGTACAACGAATGTCCGAGGAGAAAAGCCATCTCGGTAACAAGGGTCCGAGGTCAGTAAGAGTGTTATATCATCATGGACCTTCTTCGAAGTTACATCACAACTAAGGGTTGGATGTTGGACAAGGGGTAAGAAAAGAGAAGGGCAAACAAATATCTACAAAAGCTACTACCTCCGCATTAAATGCCTCTCAACCAACTCTCTGACCGCATTAATGTGGAGGTGATGCCTGAACAAGGGTTAAGCAACCTTACAGCTACTAGTTGATGGTTCTGGGAGGTGTTGGATGGGACAGGATGGAGTTCCCCGAATCTAACCTACACGTGTGTGGTAGGGATGATACCAAGATTGTAGTATATAGCATGAGAAGATGTACTAAAAAAAGGAGGAGAGATTAGGGAAGAAATCCAAAAAAACTATTTCGATAAGATTGTGAACTCTTGTAAAGCTGTTAAAAAACAAGACAATATAATATAAGTTCCTCAGGCCACTTCGAAGACAGATTTTCTTATTTTACTTGTGTTTAGTAGCCTTAAATTAGCAAATTTTATCGTTTTTCTTCTGGAGTAGATCTAGTTCTTTCATCCATGCTCTATAAATTTATTGTTTGGGCTTCTTGGGCTTAAATCCAATCCTGTATTGGGTCCAATCCAATTCCAGTCTTTACAATTGGCACTGTCTGTAGGAAGAGCTTGATCTAGTCTAAAGGAGATTTGGTTACAACGTTCATGATAGAGGAGGCAGGACCACACCAGGTAGATGTTAATCTACATCAAGCAGAATTAAGGGGTTCTCAGCATAGCAATCCGTGTAGGAACCCTGAACAGAAAGGAGGCCGTGAGGGAAGTGTGCACACAACTCACACCAATAAAAGTCAATCTCGAGGGAAGAGCCACGTTTCCCATGCAAAGAATGACAGAGACATGCAACGTGAAATCGATGATTTGAATAGGGAGTTGCGTCATGCTCGGCGAAGACATTCATCGCCCAGCTCCGAACCATCCTCTGAAGAGACAGATGGTGCTAGTTATAGACAGAGATGCAGAACTCCGCCTAGCAAGACCTTTTCCTATAAAGAGGAGTACCACCATAAACGTAGGTACAAAAGCCGCCTTGCAAAGGCCTGGAGAACGATGCCATGAACAAGGGGCTGAGTCAAGTTTCTAAGTCACCCTTCACACGAAACATAGAAGATGCGAGACTTCCTTGGTGATTTCATCAACCCACGTTCACCATTTATAATGGTCGGACAGACCCGGTAGAACACGTTAGCCATTTCAGTCAAAGGATGGCCGTTCACTCCAAAGATGAAGCCTTGATGTGTAAGGTCTTTCCATCTAGCTTGGGCCTGTTGGTGATGAGGTGGTTCAACGGTTTAAGGGCGAACTCTATTAACTCTTTTAAGAAACTCACCCGGGCTTTTGGTGCTCGCTTTATTACTTGTAGCAGGGTTCCTTGGCCTTTGGGATCCTTATTGTCTATGTCCATGCGGGAGGGTGAGACTCTAAAGGCTTATTGAAATAGATACTGGGAGATGTTTAACGAAATAGAGGGAGAGTACAATGATGTGGCCATTAGCACTTTTAAGGCTGGTCTTCCAGTTGAGCACGATTTAAGGAAATCTCTAACTGGTAAACCTGTTACTAGTGTACGCCAACTGATGGATTGGATTAACAAGTACAGAAGAGTAGAAGAAGACCAACTACAGGGGAAAGGAAAGGCTAAGGTGATCCCTCAAGAGAGGAGAGATTTTAGGTCGAACTGGTACAATAATATCCGACCTCGGAAAGACTTTGTTGGGCAGTCAGGATCCGCCAATACCCAGGTGGTTAACGCTGTGTTTCGAGAGCCAGTACAACAGGTATTGGGGAAGATTAAGAATGAGTCGTTCTTCAAATGGCCAAACAAAATGGCAAGAGATCTTATGAGACGCAACCAGAACCTTTATTGCCACTATCATTAGGATCATGGACACATAACTGAGGATTGTAGAAATTTATAGGACCATTTGGACCAATTAGTCCGAGAAGGGAAGTTGAAGCAACTCTTGCATCATTCCAGTGGTTGGGTAAGCCAAACGGGCTCGGAGCTTCAGGGAGATGCTTCTTCAAGACTCCCTCTTGGCACAATAAACGTTATTTTTGCTGCCCCGGGAGGGACTGGATCTTGTCCTTCCAAGGTAATGTCGATATCCCATTAATAAGCCAAGGAGTCTAGTTCGATGCCTAAGAAAGCCAAGATGGGTATCCTATTAGTGTTAGGTTTTTCAAATGAAGACAAAGTTGGAACCATACAGCCCCATGATGATGCCCTAGTGGTTACATTGAGAATTGGTGGGTATGATGTGAAAAGGGTGATGATTGACTAAGGCAGCATTGCTGACATAATGTACCCTGACTTGTATAGGGGGCTAAATTTGAAACCTGAGAACTTAACAGCCTACAGTTCTCCTCTGGTGAGTTTTAAAGGTAAAATGGTCGTCCCAAAAGGTCAAATCAGATTACCTGTGCAAACTGGTACGGATGAGGTGGATGTGGACTTCATCGTCGTAAATGTTTTCTCTCCCTACAAGGCCATTATGGGCAGACGCTGGCTTCATACCCTGGGGGCTATCTCCTTTAATCTTCACCAGAAGATGAAGTGCCCATCCGGAGACCAGGTTTTGAAGATAGTAGGAAATCAAATTGCTGCCCGACAATGCCTGGTAGCGGCTATCCAACATCGGCCTGAGGCGGAGACCTCAACCACCACTAATAATGGTTTCTAGCAATTAGAACCCCGACGTTACCCTTCAACGAACCTGTCGACGAGGCGAAATGTGAAGATCTAGAGAGGGTAATTGTTGGTGATGATTCGGAGAAATTCTTTCAGGTTGGAGCTAAACTGCCTTTGCAGGAGAAAGAGCAAATGGTTGAGTTCATCAGAGAAAATGTTGATGTGTTCACATGGAGTACGTATGAAGCCCCGGGCATAGACCCAAGTTTCATCTGTCATCATTTAAATGTTAACCCTTCCATCATTTCGAAGAGGCAGCCACCTCGGCGTCCGTCAAAAGAGCACGCTGAGGATGTCAGAAATGAAGTAACCAAGCTCAAGCATGCAGGGGCTATTAAGGAATTTTTTTATCCTCAATGGTTAGCCAACACGGTGGTGGTGAAAAAGAAGACTGGAAAATGGCGTGTATGCGTGGACTTCACGGATCTCAATAAAGCCTGTCCCAAGGACCCTTCCCTAAGCCTCAGATTGATCAGTTGGTGGATGCAACGGTCGGTCATCCTCGGATGAGTTTTTTGGATGCCTTCCAAGGATATCACCAAATACCGTTAGTATTGGATGATCAAGAAAAGACAGCTTTTGTCACTCCCATTGGAAATTATCACTATAAAGTGATGCCTTTTGGTTTGAAAAATGTGGGGTCTACTTATCAACGGATGATGACCAAAATGTTCAAACCACAATTGGGTAGGAACATTGAAGTCTATATTGATAATATGGTTGTAAAGAGCAAAGTGGTGTCTGAGCATGTGGGAGATCTTATGAGCATTTTTGGAATTCTGAAAAAGTACAAACTAAGTCTGAATACTTCAAAGTGTTCATTTGGTGTAGACTCCGGAAAGTTCTTGGGATACATGGTGACTCACAGGGGAATCGAGGTGAACCCAGATCATATTAAGGCCATTAACGGCTTGCAAGCACCTCAGAACCCCAAGGAGGTCCAGAAACTGACAGGGATGACTGCCACTTTGAATCGATTTATCTTTAGGTCAGCTGATAGGTGCAGACCCTTCTTCCTTTTACTGCATAAATGGAAAGGATTTGAATGGACCAAGGAATGTGCTATAGCATTTTAGCAGCTGAAAGAGTACCTATCTCGGCTGCCTATCATGTCCAGTCCTGAGGTGGACGAGGTCCTATTTGCCTATCTGGCGGTAGCCTCTCATGCAGTAAGTTTTGTTTTGATACGAGAAGACAGTGGCATCCAAAGACCAGTCTATTATGTAAGTAAGTCACTTCATGAAGCCGAGGTGCGGTACTTATCACTGGAAAAGGCCATCTTGGCAGTAGTGCATGCTACACGAAAACTCCCCAATTATTTCCAGGCACACACCGTGGTGGTTCTAACTCAATTACTGCTCAAGTCCATACTTCGAAGTGCAGATTTTACTGGGAGGATTGCTAAATTAGGCATGATTCTAGGGGCTTTTGACATCAAATATATGCCTCGTACCTCTGTGAAAGGCCAGGTCTTCGCCGATCTAGTAGCCGAATTTGCTAAACTTCCAGAAGAAGCAGAGGTGAAGTAACATGGCATGGATGAAAAATCAGTTGGCCTAATCTCCACACAAGACTCCTCATTCTGGAAAGTACATGTGGATGGAGCAGCGAACCAGCGAGGAGTAGGAGCGGGGCTAGTTCTAATATCCCCTGAAAAGATCATCATTGAAAAGTCTTGAGGTTGGGATTCTCGGATACAAACAACGAAGCAGAATATGAAGCTTTGCTGATGGGAATGGCTATGGTCCAGAAAATGGGTGGAAAGATAGTGGAAATGTTCTCGGATTCAAGACTGATCGTAGGCCAAGTAAAAGGGGAACTGGAAGTCCGAGATATAAGAATGCAAGAATATTTGGGTCAAGTTAGGCGTATGCAAACAAAATTTGATGATGGCACGCTTTGGACACCAAAGCGTCAGGAGCTTGCCTTGAGCAGGTAAAAAGACATATAGGAGGTCAGGAATACAGAATAGGACCATAAACAAGAGGGGCTGAGGACGTCAAAATCATCCTTTTATCCCGAGGAGTCAAAAAGCAAGATTTTGAAGGGCTATTGCGGGGACCAGTTAATCAAAAGGTACTGTTAAGGCTGTACTAATTGGGCCTATGGCCCAATCCGAGGACATTAGACCATCCAAAGATGTCCAGATGAAATTATAAGGGGAACGGAGTAAAGAGAAGAGTAGAAATAATAAGAGATAAGTACAACGAATGTTCGAGGAGAAAAGTCATCTCGGTAACAAAGGTCCAAGGTCAGTAAGAGTGCTATATCATCATGGACCTTCTTCGACGTTACATCACAACTGAGGGTTGGTCGTTGGACAAGGGGTAAGAAAAGAGAAGTGCAAACAAATATCTTCAAAAGCTGCTACATTCGCATTAAATGCCTCCCAACCAACTCTCTGGCCGTATTAATGTGGAGGAGATGCCTGAACAGTGGTCAAACAGCCTTACAGCTACTAGTTGATGGTTTTAGGAGGTGTTGGATGGGACAGGATGGAGTTCTCCGAATCTAACCTACATGTGTGTGGTAGGGATGATACCAAGATTGTAGTATATAGCATAGGAAGATGTACTAAAAAAAGGAGGAGAGATCAGGGAAGAAATCCAAAAAAACTATTTCGATAAGACTGTGAACTCTTGTAAAGCTGTTAAAAAACAAGACAATATAATATAAGTTCCTCAGGCCACTCCGAGGACAGATTTTCTTATTTTACTTGTGTTTAGTAGCTTTAAATTAGCAAATTTTATCGTTTTTCTTCTAGAGTAGATCTAGTTCTTTTTATCCACGCTCTATAAATTTATTGTTTGGACTTCTTGAGCTTAAACCCAATCCTGTATTAGGTCTAATCCAATTCTTGAGTCCAATCCAATTCAAGTCCTTACAATGATATTGGTGTTAGATATTGAATTAAACTAATTAATTATCATTGATTTCTATTAGATCACAATGTTTAATTCTTGATTTTCGTAGCCATTAGATTCCTTGAGCTAATTTACTTGTGACAAGTCGTGTTCTAGAAGTGTAGTTGTAGACTCGTTGCAGTCCCTTTGATATAAATGAAGTATGAATACGTGACAGTGACACAGACATACAACACCGACGTTAGTGTCACAGTCACTCACACTGACACAGTGCAGAAGTGTTGGGACAAGTCACGAGTGGTGCATATCTAACCAGAAAAGTACAGTCATAAATTCTTTGGTCATAAAACGCGGATGTCAAAACGTATTTCCACGTTTTCAACTAAGGGTGCGTTTGTTTTGGGAGAAAATGATTTTAGGAAATCATTTTCCCCCAAACCCGCGTGTTTGGTAGCAACGGAAAATGAAATTTTCCGAAAAACCATTTCCTGTTGACCAAAATTTACTCCTTTGACCCGGAAATGATTTTACATTTTCATTTTTACTTCAAATCATTTCTGGGTCACGCGCAAGAGAGAAAGCGAGAGCGAGAGAAAGAACGAGAGCTCAGCCAAATGCCGATCCAGCCAACGAGCAAGAGAAAGAAAGAAAGCACTCCCTCCCACTTCGCCGTTAGACTTCGCCGGCGAACCCAGAGAGAGATCGAATCCAGAGCCCAAATCGCAACCCAGAGCCCACTTCGCCGTTCGACTTCGCTGGCGAACCCAGAGAAGGATCGAACCCAGAGCCCAGATCGCAACCTAGAACCCACTTCGTCGTTCGACTTCGCCGGTGAACCCAGAGCCCTTCGACTTCGCACCCTTCGACTTCGCCGTTCGACTTCGTATCGCACCCAGATCGCAACCTTCGACTTCGCCGGCGAACCCAGAGCCCTTCGACTTTGCCGTTCGACTTCGACTTTGAATCTCAATTGAGAAATGGTTGGGTTTTGATGAATTTGATTGGATTTGATGAATTTTTTTTGGTTGGTTTTTGTTTCGGTGTTTATCAATTGAGAAATGGGATTATATATTCATTTGGCAACCGAGAAAATGTGAGAAAATGTGTTTTCTATGGTATTTTCAAGAACACAACCAATCACCAGAAAATATTTTTTGAAATTTTTTTTGAAGTGCAACCAAACACATGAAAACATTTTCCTTTTCGGAAAATAGCATTTCCGGAAAATGGAATATTTTCCGGAAATGCTTTTACACGAACCAAACACAACCTAAGTTGCGGTTTGGATCTGCGTTTCCTACATTGCGTTTTCCATTTTCACTTTTTTTTTAGTTGATTTTGTTGACTTTTCAATATGAACAGTATATTTGTATATTGTTTACGAATCTACAAATTTCAATTTTCAATAACTTTTCCATTAAAAATAAGTTTCAAGGTACTATTTACACATTTAAAAATTATTTTGTTACAATATTTTCAGTTTTTAATTGTGAATTTCAGCAAATAAGTTCTATCCAAACGGATCCTAATTGTCAAAGCTTTAAATTGGTGATCAATTCATGGAGTTGAAAACGTTTATAATAATGCTATGACAGTTTAGTAATTCCATCTTTTTTTTTTTTTTTTTGGTGCATAACAAAACTATCTTAAATTCATCTCATTTGAAAAAATCAAATCCATTCGTTCACATGATCAATTACCAGCAGTTGAGTCTAAAAAATAATTAAATATCATAAATGGTGGTATAAGAAACTTCTTTTTTTTTTTTTTAAGATTTGTTTTTTGAGAAAGATAGGTAACACATTCACTTTTGTTATAGAATAAATCATAGGAATTTTGGTTCTTTGTTGTTTTTCAATTTATTGGAATAACAAAAAATCATAGTTTTTTCTTAAAAAAAATTTTATTTTAAATAAAATTGTTAGACATGAAAGTATTTTAGTGAGGACAAAGTTTGACTATAAACTTTATTGATTTGGTTACAATTCCTATTAAAAAAATTAACATAGTTACGTATTTTGAAAATCTAACAATTAGATTTCATGTTCTTTATATTTTTAATACGCATGTCAAACTTTATGCTAATTAAATGTTATTTAATATTTACTATTTGATGAATGAAGTTATTTTTTTATGCATAATTTTAGACTAAAGTTGAAATTTAAACATTTAATTGATATGACATAACTATTAATTTTTTATCTTCTGAAAATTTTACAAAAAAGGAAAATATAAGAAGAAAATTAGTTTGTAATCAAATTTTGTCAATTTAATAATGGAAATTCATAGTCAACTAGGAATCCGAATAGGATTCATATGTACCTTAAGGTAAAATTCAAAAAAAAATCCCAAACCTTAATGGGTTTAAAAATTTGAAGTCAAATTCATTTAAAAAGTTTCAAACCTTATAAGAATCAGGTTGGATTGAAAAGCCCATTAAACCCGATCCATTGTCATTCATTAAAGGACATGATTCTCAATTAATGTTTAGTACATACAGCTTTTTTTTGTTTTTATGTGACATGACAAGGTTTTGGGGCCTCACCCCGACGCCGCGTGCCTGCTTGGGGGGCATATCACCTAGACATGGCAAAACGGGCGGGTCGGGTCGGGTTCGGGTCGGGTCAATCGGGTCACGGGTCAAACGGGTCACGGGTCAAAAACGGGTCATTTTAAGCGGGTTGAAATCGGGTTCGGGTCAATCGGGTTGCGGGTCGGGTCGGGTTGGGTCGGGTTGACCCGTATTTTTCACATGAAATTTTTTATTTTTTATTTTTTATTTATTTTTTATTTATTTTTATAAAGAAAACAATATGTATTTGCCATTTGGATAGTTATGCAACATATTACTTGATGTAAAATGCATTATTTTGCATTCACTACTTATATCAAGAATAAACTCAGTTAAATTTATTAACATTTATTCAATAATTTTAAAATTATACAAATCCTAACATTGCTATCTAAAACAAAACAACACAAAGATAAGTAAAACAAATATACAAGTTTTATTTTTACACAATATCAACATTCCAAAAAAAAAAAAATTACAAATGACTTATTGGATAACTCATTTGATAAAGAATAAAAACATATAAGAAAGTTACAATTTTAAAAATTAATTTTATAATCTATTATCAATTGTGGTTGACACTCTATTTCAATTTGAGATATACATTAAAGTTTGATTGCTTACTTATTTATACCTAGTCTCTTTTATGAAGATCATATCATTGTTAAGCAGCACACACTTTAGGAAATATCATAATTTATTTTGAAAAGCCGTTTATTTTGAACATAAATTGTTAAAAAATAGATCTAAGCATTCATAATTTATGCTAATTTGATACTTTGGCTTTACTATTTTCACACTCGTGAATGTGTCTCACACATATCTACAATTTTAAATATGTTTTTAACTTTACTGTAACTGGATTATCTTGGCATGTACTTTGCTATTTGATATCTAAAAATCTTTACTCATTACAGAATGCTCAACCATTTATTTTTCAATTAATTTGCATGCAGTTATGTAAATGTATCAATTTTTTCCTTAAAACTCACAATAAACAATTAAACCAATATTGTCTTAATTTCACTATTTTTTTTACCAAAAAAAAAAAGTTTTAAAAAAATGGTTCGAGTTCGGGTCGGGTCGCGGGTCGGGTCGGGTTGACCCGCACAAAACACGGGTCGGGTCACGGGTCAACCCGTTTTTGCTTCGGGTCAAAAAAATCGGGTTCGGGTCGGGTATTTTTCGGGTCGGGTCAGAAAATTCTGACCCGTTTTGCCATGTCTAATATCACCATGCATGTTTGGAAAACATTAATATTTTTGGTTTAACAAATCTCTTATGTGATTGAGGTACAACACTTTTTCTTTTATTTATTTATCATATTTTTAATATTTTATTTTATTTTATTTGAAAATTTAATAATATTATATATATATATATATATACTATATATAATAAAATTTGAGCTTAAAAGCCTTAATTGCGCCAAACAACCACTCTCACTAATTAGTAAATTAATTATATATTATGTGTTACGTTATATTTCCCCAAATTATGGGATAATATTTAAAAATTATTTAATTTAGGTAAAATTTATTATTTTAAACTTCAACAAATTTAAATTATATTCAAACTAAAAGTGATGAAGTGCAGATTCGTCAGTCGTTGTGTGTGCGTCTAGATGGAGTCGTTCTTCTGTTTATGTCACCCTGATATGGTAAGGTAACTCCTTTAAGGTGGTTATCGGTGTGGTGCCTACCACAACGTCTCCGATACCAAAATCAGTATAAAAGAGTTTTTAGGAAATAAGAGAGTATTAAAATAACTAGCAGTGTTCTTAGATGTGTCTATGTACCTTGTGTTGGTGCTTGTGAGGGCCTTATATATGTTTCTACAGCCCCTAGTCGTTGTGGCAATTATTGTGGCTTTAATGCCTTTCTTGGTAACGCCTTGTGCTCAATAATATTGACTTCAATGGGCTTTCAACAGTCTATACAGCTGTCTTTGTAACCACCCGAGGTATTATTGCCCGTATTGAATGGCTTTGCTACCTTCGTCAATGGTGTGGACATTTGATCAGCTCGTCTTAGGGGATGACCTCGTTGGTAACGATAATATCGTCCATGGAAGTTGAGTTCGTCAGTCCCATCAAAAAGTTTATTATAAAAATTTTAAACTTTAATTCCAAACAAAAACCCACATTTTCTTAAAAAAAAAAAAAAAAAAAAAGGTCATGTTTTGACTTCTACTCCAATTAAAAGTCGATTATTAATATTTTAAGAACAAATAATAAATATATTATTTTTATATTATTTTTATGATATAATTCCTCTAATTAAGGGATAATATTTAGCATTTAGATCAAACATATGATTTAAACTTCAACAATTTTAAATTATATTCAAACTAAAAGTCTATTATCCAAAATTCTAAACTTAAAATTATTTAATTTAAATAAAACTAAAAGTATATCATTTAAATTTTCTAAAGTTAAATACCACATAACTCACGAATCATATCATAACATATTATATACTATACAACAAGCTATTTAGTATTTAAATTTCAATCATTATGTGAGCTCACCCCCATAAAAAAAAGTTGATTAAATTTGCCCAATGCAATGCCTCAAAATAGTAATCAACTCAAAGAACAAGAATAAGAAGACAAAGAATAGTGGTGGTGGGATTATGAGCACTGAAACCTTTGAATCTTTGATTCTCCAAACCAACTTTCAAAACTAACAAGGATATAGGATTTCACCATATGAATCAGGTATACCTACCTTTATTTTGTTTTGTTTTATTTAATTTAATTTATTTTTTTTTTTTTTTGTGAGGATGAGGTAAAGAAAAAAAAAATATTTGAAGTTGAAAAAAGAGTTAAAATAAGCCGAGTTTGAATTTTTTATTTTATTTTATTTTTATAAATTTTATGAAACGAAGTAGTTCCCAATATAAATCATGCTACACAATTGCCACAAGCTTGATCTAATGATTAGGAGGAAGAATAAGACGAGAAAGAGGACCACAGTAGCACCTAGGTATTAATCATTACCATTTTTTTCAAATATAAATGAAATAATGATCTTAAAAAAAATGAATAAAATAATGATCTTAAGTAAATGATTATTAAATACTATTAAGTAAATGAATCTATTTGTTTACTATTTCTTAAGTTTAAATACTACTAAAAAAAATACTAATTGATGTAAGCGGAAACATTTTAATTCTCTAATTCAATGAAATTAATTATGTTAGATTGGTGGGTTCCAGTTAGTTTAACTCGTAAAATCTCTGGTGGTTGAAACTCTTTTAAAAAAAATGTTAAATTGAAAACTAACGTTTTGCTCTTTGGGACCATATAAAATATTTAAATGAAAAAATATTTTCGATGTTTAGATTTATAGATAAACATTTTATTTTAATTTTTTTAACTGAAGCTTTTACTAAAATATTTTTTAAATTATTTTATGAATTGCATTTATATATTCAATCTAGGGCATTTTCATTTACACCTATGTGTATATTGTGGTTCTTTATGTTTTTTTTAATTATTGTTTAATATATATAAATTTGGAACTACAAATATAATTTTTTTATCATCTCACACAACATATATTTACTATATAACTTAAAGTAAAAGATTACTCACTTCCAAATATAAATATATATAATTTTATTTTTATTATCTATTTTATTATCTAATTTTAATGAAATTAAGAAAAATTTTCTTCTTTTCTTTAGTTTACATGTGATTCTTAATTAAGCCATGCATCGCACGGGTATAATAATAATAATAATAATAATAGTAAAATTTGCGTTTAAAAACCATGGTTGTGCCAAATGATTACCCTCACTAATTAGTAAATTAATTTTATATTATTTATTATGATATATTTCCTCAAATTAAGGGATAATATTTAACAACTATTTAATTTAGGTAAAATTTTATCTTTTAAATTTCAATAAATTTAAATTATATTTAAACTAAAATTCTATTATAAATTTAATCCCAAACAACTACCCATGTTTTCTTTCTTAAAAAAACCCTATGTTTTGACTTCTACTCTAACTAAAACTCTATTATCAATATTTTAAGAACAACTAATTAATTAATTAATTTTATATTATTTGTTATGATATAATTCCTCAAATTAAGGGATAATATTTAGCAATTGTTTAATTTAGATAAAACTTATCTTTAAACTTTAACAAATTTAAATTTTATTCAAACTAAAAGTCTATTATAAAAAATTCTAAACTTGAATCCCAAACAACAATCTACATTTTCTTTCTAAAAAAAAAAAATCTTTTGATGTCTACTCCAACTAAAAATCTATTATCAACATTTAAGAATAATTAATTAGTAAATTAATTTTTATAATTTTTTATGATATATTTCCTCAAATTATGAGATAATATTTAACAACTGTTTAATTTAAATGAAACTAAAAGCCTATCATCAAAATTTTCTAAAGTTAAATACTACACAACTCACATTTTCATTTTTGTTTTTTTTCCTCAAGTTGCATCTTATTAAATTAATATTTTATTAGGATATTAAGCTAAAAGACTTTTGACTAAGGGATAAGATTTACAATGATTTAATTTACTAATGTTCATGTTATACCCCTACTTTATTTTCAAAACTATTTGAAAAGAAAACTAACAAATATTTAAAAAATCAATATAATTGGGGCACCTTTTTAGTTAACTCATTAAGAATAACTCTTTTATAAAAAATTAAAAATTAAAAATTAAAAAAAAAAAAAACTGATAAATTTATTTAAGAGTAGTTTTGTAAATTTATACATTTTTATAAGACAGACAAGATAATAAATAATGTTTTCTTAAAAAGTTTGACTTTTCAAACAAGACAAAAAAATTAGAACAAAGAGAGTAAATTCATACATACCTTAAGGTCAAATTCAAAAGCTTTGAAGTCAAATTCATTTAAAAAGTTTCAAACCTTTATTATTAGAATGATGTTTAATCATAAATCCCATTAAACTTGGCCCATTATCATTTCATTAAAGAGCATGATTCTTAATTAATGTTTTGTATGTACCATTTCTTTTATGGGTGTTACTTCTTTCCAGTGTTCTGTGACATTGAACCTGCTACGATCATGACACATGTCATAATTGTAATGGGTCCAGTGTATTGGAGGCACTAGACAGAAGTTGTGCCCTTCTTTTATATTATTTGTTCCAACAAGGTGGGTGGAGAGGGGAATTCCGTGTTATAAAAGAGACCAGACCATGCAATTGAGCTACAAGACCTTTGTTTTTTTGTGTGTTTTTTTTTTTTAATCTTGCTCACCCATAGATACTTAGTACGAAGGGAGGTGTCACTAGACCATTAAAATCATTGGTGTGGTACAAGGCTCTTGGTGTCTATTTAGTATATATAGTGTGATACTTCTCATGACAAATTGCCTTACTTGGATGTGCCAAACATTTGATCTTGGAATGTCTTGAAATATTACTTACTTTAAAAATTCAATAATTATATATTTTTCAATTATATTTTATTTAATTTGAATAATTTGATAATGTTATATATATCTTATATAGTTGAGTTTAACTCTGGGAGTAATTTTAGAAACTGCTAATATTTTATTTCATCCTAAGAAAATTGAAATTTTTTGTGGTAGTCATGATTAATATGCAAATGCAAAGATGCAATATATCATGTCGAATTCAACAAACCATCTAACTTTCGGGGGAAAAAAAAAATTCCACACAATATCATACTATTACAGTCGCAGCTCACACTATCTACCGAATATTATGGCCCAAACGTGCACACTCTCCCTAGTTTCGGCCCAATTTTTTTTTTTTGTGTGTGTGTGTGTGTGTGTGTAGAAAGGAGTTTCGGCCCACAGTCATGACAATGGCTTCTACGTTTGTTTTTCTGTAGTGCATTTACATAAGTGAAAAAAAGAGCAATATTTTATTTGAGAAATAAAAATTTTTTTTTTTTTAAAAGGTGAGTTTGGCAAACTTTTTTGTTGAGAAATTTTTTGGAATAAAACTTATTTGCATAGTTTTTTATCAAAACTCACCTTCAATATAGTTTTTGATAACTTTTATGTTAAATATATGACAAAAAATTAAAAATTAGCTTTTTTTTTTTTTTTTTTTTTTTAAATTTTGATACAAGCAGAAATTTTACTCAAACTTAATCTAAGATACATGTGTGTAAAACTCCCTTCTGCAAACGTAAACCCCAGTCCTTACTCTCCACACTCCATAAGCACTTATACTTTCGGGGTGACTATCACACCAAATGTGTGCAATGGTAAAACTAGCTTTTAAAAAAAAAAAAAAAATTAATTAGATTATTTGAAAAAAAAAAAAAAAAAAAACCCTGAAACAAAAAGCAAAAAACCTTTTCTCAAACACGCTTAGGAATATTAGTGCTAGTTTAGATAGCACTTATTAGTGCTGTGTTTGCATTTGCTCAGGTTTTTTTTTTTTTTTTTTTTTCTTTTCAGCTGCAATGGTTGACCCGTTCTTCTGTGAACAGTGCACTTATGCATTGTTCACAGGTCCCACAAACTCCACTTTTTATCAACTTTTTCATTAAAAATTGGTCCTACAGTACTATTCACACATTTACAAATTATTTTACACAAACTCCACTTTTTATCAACTTTTTCATTAAAAATTGGTCCTACAGTATTATTCACACATTTACAAATTATTTTGTTACAGTATTTTCAATTTTCAGTTTCAGCAAAATAAGTTCTATCCAAATAGACCCTTATTAGCTTGCTTGTAATGGGCTTGTACATAACATCACTCTGTAACCTTTCCAATCTAATCATCTACTTTACCAGACAACACAAATATTTAAATGAAACAAAAAAGAAAGGAAGAAAAAAAAAAAAAAAAAAAACCAACACATTGCCATGAAATATTATTAAAGAGCTAATATTGATACATTTTCATAAACAATGATATCTAAGCTTATCTAAAAATAAAAAAAGAGATATTATAATTTTAAATATTCTTAATAAATTGTTATTCTTATTTTATCCAATAAACATATAAATTCATAAATAACTATATTATATGTATATATATAATTATTAGCGATAAATCCTAAATAGTATACTAGTATTAATTGGTATTCAAAATATTTCGATTCTCAAACTAACCAAAACGGCCTCGTACGGTATTTACTTCATTGGTCAAACCGTATACAGGACAATTTACCAACGCTAAATGCCAATTTACTAAGTGCAAAAGTTATCATAACAGAATAAGAGATAAGAGATATCATGAGGCAAAAATGTGGATCAAAATAATGCTAAGTAAATATAACACTCTATGGTCAAATCATGTATCAATCTATGTATATCAAATAAATTATAGTGAGTTCCAGTTAGCTCAACTGGTAAAGTCTCTGATGGTTGTATAAGAGACCTGGGGTTCAATCCCCGTCTACACCAAAAACTGATTGATGTCTTGGTCTGATGATAAAGAGCTATCATCAGGAGCGGACGCCATAGGTTGAAATTCTCTCAAAAAAAAAAAAAATAAATAAATTATATTCCCTTTATGAGTTTGAAAAATTGAAGCCACAAATAAAACAAACTATACATTAATTAACCCATAGTCGTACTAGCTACTTTCCATGATTTGTAACATCCCCAGTGTAATGACCACCTTAAATTTGCCGTTACATTAGCCAATCGTTTATAAGAAGCGTACTTCTTGAATCGCTTCCAATCACGAAGGACAGCCTTTAGATCATTCACCTTGGCACTAATACTTCTACAACAATTGGCGTGTACTGTAGCCACTGCCCTCAAATCCTCGCTATCTTGGCAAAACCCACTAAAATAACGGGTGTCTAAGAACCTTACACTAAGATTTAATTCTCTAATTATCCCCCCTCCTATCAGGTTTAATAACACATCTTGCTCTTTTTGTCCTGTTGAGTTGTCTTTCATGGCATACCATTTTTCTAATAATTTGATGGTCTTATTATTTGATCGAATGTAGTAGAAGCCAGTGTTGATAAGATGCTTTTCAGATTGCGAATCACCTAAAAAATTGTCAGTACTAATTTGAAGATCCTTGGTTTCATTTGTACTTAGCCTAATAAGGGGATTCCTTAGCCACATCACATCTGTATCCTGTTACAAAAAGTTCAACCATATAAGAATAGTATAATTTTTAAGAACATACAAATAAGGAGGGAAAAGAAAAAATAGAGAAAAAAGAAAAGAGCATTATGTTTATGGGCCTATGGCCTAGCATAAACTTGATTTGGTTTAGAAAGTTCAATATTTAACCTTTGCTTATCGTCAATTCATCGAAAGAGGTTAGATATGAAAAAAAGTATCATATAAGACAGTCTCTTAAGACTTCTCTTGCTCAAGATGTGTGGGTTCCATATCTGTGGATCTCACGAGCTAGAAATGAGAGGATGGTCTCATAATACAAATTCATGAGATATCCTCTCGTTAGATATGGGCCTAAATAGGGAGAGAGTATCATGATATCATCTAATGGAGTACTCCTCTCATATTTAGTAGATCCCATTACCATATATTAGTGGGAGTCATATATTTCAAGAGAAGCACTCCATGAGAGTCTCATAAGATAATTTTTCCCATCCAACCTAATGCTTAATAAAATGGTGCTCTATGAAATGAATTAAGCGGCACAAACTAAATTGAGCATCTAGCTATTTGAACAATCTATTATTTGGCTTAGGAATTAACAAACTAATCTTGAGCAATTTCATGATTTAAGGGGGGGGGGGGGGGGTGAAGATAGAGAATATGAGAATGTAAATACTTTGATTACACAATATGTGATTTATTTATTTTTGCCAAGTCACATTTCCCCCCTGAATATATAAAAGACTTTCTTTTGTAGAGGAAAAGAGAAAAACAAGGCTACGGAGTATGAGAAAAACTTAGATAGTCCTGGGACTATCTAAGTATCACTCATGGAGTATGGGTTCCCCTCCATCTAAAAGATTACAGGATACAAACAACAAATCCGCAAAGAGGCAAAAAAAAAAAAAAAAAGGCCCTAATGTGTTACAAAAGAAAGCCCAATGGTCTTATATAAAAAAGAGCCCAATCGGCTAAGTTATGTGTTACACATCTTTTTCCTAACGTGCTTACCAATGGGCTTCTATAGAAAAAGCCCAATCGGCTGTCTTACACATTTCAACTCTCTTTTTACGAGCTTATCTTTTTCTAGTGGAGGATAAGAGAAATTATTCCATATATGTTGGTTTATTAATTTTTAACTTGACCAATTTTATATAAAAATAGAGTGGCGTTATTTCACACACTTTGTTTCGCATGAATTGCACACATGCACAATTTTACATTGAACTCGTCTTGATTTCCAAACTGAAATCGTAACTTCAAGTAATGAGTTGAGTACAAAACTGTGTTTGAGTGTACTTTGTGTAACAATATATGTGCACTGGTTATTACCCTTAAAAATAAGAAAAATACTACGTTCATAACAATTTCACAACACTTTCATAATAAATCTTAAATGGAAAGTTGTTATTGACTTTTATGGGTGGGTAAAAAATTAATTTTAAAGTTGTAAATTTAAATTAAAACCAACAATAATTTACCACTTATAATTTACGGTGAAGTGTTCTAAAAATATTATGAATGTAACACTTCTCTAAAAATAATGAACACTAACGAGTTTATTAGATAATCATTCAAGTTTGTTTGTTTTTGTTTTTGTTTTGTTTTTTTTATTTTGTTTTTTGTTTTTGTTTTTGTTTTTTTTTTTTTTTTGTGTGGCTAATGTCACATGTGATGATTATTATTATGAATGTTTAAACTAATTACATTTTTTTTCCTTCTCTGTTTTTGTTTTCTTCTCTTCTCTTATTCTCCTCATCCTCCTTGATATATCTTTAAAAGAGTTTTATATGTGAAAAATTGAAAAATCATGGATTTATATGAGAATGGAAAATAATATTGTCATACAAAAAGATGTAACGATGATTTCCCTTTGGAATAAGAATGAAATAGAATTGTAGACGTGGTAGTGATTAGTGTTGGAGTTAGATTTGGAAAATTATAGTTTTTCATCCTAAACTATCACACCGATTACACTTAACCCTTTGAACTATTGAAATGCACAATTGCTAGTAATCCATGGGAGGAGAGAAAAAATTCATAAGGAAATGAGAGGAAAAATAAAAAACAATGAGAGGGAAAATTGTTTTTTAATGGAGAATGAAAAGAAAAAGGGAAATACAAAAATGAGAATCCTCAAATTTGGAGTTCTCATTTTTTGCTTCAGAAAATAAAAAATGCAACATAAGTTTTCGTGAAAATGCAAATCAAAAACCTGAAAATGTTACCAAACATCATTTATTTATTATTAGATGTATAATATTACTTTATTGAAATATGTAATATCCATTTTAAATAAAAATGTTAAACAGAGTCTAAATAACAATAACTTGAACTTGATTAAGTCTAATCAATATGATGAATGAGTTGATTATTTAGATAATGGGGTTTTTTATTTTTAATTTTTATTTTGAATTTATTATATAAAAGGTTTGGTACAATGATTGAGGGCAACACAAATAATTAGCATAGTATATGATCTCAACCAAAAACATTACCTTTTGAGCATATGGTCTGAGAATTAAATGTCCCCACGTTACAGTTTCTATTCTCGAATATGGAGACTTGTCTGAGTATAGTCAGTGTCTCATTTCGGGCTCATATTTAGATCTAACATGTGAAAGAAATTATAAAGCTGCATTCCAGCTATAGCTAAATTGTCACTTTTAGTGGTCTTCCAGAAAGTTTCAATCTAAAATCAAGTGAAGCTGTAGGTCATAAAAATCCTTGAAAGCTTTGGTCACTATCACTCACGATTTCAGTTCCTATTTACATGTGCACGGATGTGTTTCACAAAATGATGTGTGTATCAGAATTTGACCAATAATGCATAATCCAAATTCCAAAGTTCTTAGTATTGATTAATTTCTCATATGTTATTCTAGTAACACAGCTTTTATAGTACACCTAATTATAACTATCTTATATGGTAAATTATGACTGACTGCCTACTAATTACATATAGACCCATCACTATTTTTACACTACTCACAATCAGCCATATATAATAGTAGTAGAAAATGGTATCGTATAGTCTGGGGTGTAGACTTCTTGAATTGTCACATAATTCTCAATAGCAATGGCCCTCCAAAATTTTAATTTTCTACTACTATTTTGGTAATTTTAGGCTACAGGTCTGGTTCAACAAAGAAGTAATAGGCAATGGGCCCCTCAAAAAATATGACAACCCCCCAATTATTCCTAAGATCTCAACATAGTCCAATAAATATATGACTTAAAGTCCACATATCTTTCTTTAAAAAAAAAAAAAAGTCCACAAATCCTCGAATAATATACTAGCTGGCCCCCTTGATTTGTTGCGTACCCAATGGATAATAACAACTGTTTCAAAAGAGCATCATTTAGTCACTTCTTCAAACAAAAAACTAACCTTTTTTCCATTTATCTCAATCTCAAGAAGCTATCTTTAGTACATCTCCCTATTACTGCTAGCCCACACTGCCCTCTTTCAAATCAATACGTTAACTCACTTCTCAGCACAACCAAATAAACTCAAGCATATGGGCATTTAAATTTAAGTTTTGTTATACATATGATAATGGACATATGGTTTTTTTTTTTTTTTTTTTTAATTATGATATGAATCTGACCATATGAGTCTTTGCCTTTATAATTAGTTTAATGAATATGTTTTGTTTATCAAGATTTTGTTCTTCAATTTTTGTATTGCTTGCTATATTATAATATATTTTATCTCTCTATGTCATCATTTTTTTAAGTTGATTTTTTTTTTGGTTTGAAAATAGGTGCTAAATAATTCATTAAAAAATTTTAAAAAATATAGGAAATTTTCAATATCACAAATAATAATGGGTTGATAGTTTTTAAAATAATAGTGAAATTTTTTGTATATATCTATAGTGAACTAAATAATTGTTGAGAATATGATAATATATCAAAGTTGATAATTCTGTATTCAATAAATTTTTGAATTATGATTATTGTATTAATACTACAATTTTTGTTGTAGTGATTCTAAAAAAAATTACAACAAACCAGCCCTCCAAGTATAAATTTCTAACTATGCCCTTGATTGGCTGCCAACTAATTACATATAAACCTATCACTATTTTTACACTACTCACAATCGGCCATATATAATAGTAGTAAAAAATGGTATGATAAAGGCCACGGTGGTAGACTTCTTGACTTGTCACATAGTAAAAGTTGTCACCTTTTTTATTTTTTTTTATTCTTTTATTTTTTATATATATATTATATATATTTTTTTATGACTTCTATTAACTTTATAACATTTCTTTATTATCACAATTATCTCCACCACCGACAGTTCCTTCAGAACACAAACCAAACATTTTGTCTTATATAGTTATATATACATGCCTTTGCTCTCCTAGATGACTCTGAAATTTCTAAGCTTTCTTCCCAAAATAATCCATCTTGTTAAAAGTAAAGCCCTAGAGAATACTAAACTTAGACACTCAATAAGAACATTCACATAAACCTAAATTATTATTATTTAATTTTTTCTGAACATATAAACCTAAATTTAGACATTCCAACAAGAACATTCATATAAACCTCTTTATAAGTTTAAGCTAAAAAAAAAAAAACTCATTTTTTTACTATTTTGTATTTTTGTTAGTCTATTTTCACTTTACTTTCTACTTTTGTAGTATTCTATTTAGATACTATTTATTTATTCTATTTTAATCATAAACAGATATAATGACCAAAATCGACTACCGACAATCAAGATCGAATACCCACAACATAAATCAGCCACTTAATAACTAATATCAAACATCTTACAGCCAAACCGACCCCCCAAAGGCCATATTAGCCACTCTGTCGAGCACTTAACCGATCCAATGTCAAAGACAGGTTGTTTTGGCTAAGCTAATCCAATACTAAGCCTTTTTGAGGTGGGCTAATCAAATTTTAATTGAATTATATTGGAATATAATTAGTCTATTGCTAATTCTTGACATACCAAAAAATTACACCGGAAAAATCCAAATGGCATGACCGCAATTTAAAATTATTTTCACATGACAACAGGGCTTCATGAAATGCTTCAACTTAGAGGCCCACGTTCACATCACAAACTATGGCAAAAATGACACATGTTACATCGATGTACTACTTTTTTTTTTTTTTTTTTTTTTTTTATATATGAAATATTGCCATAGAATCATATCCTAAAATTTTCATTTCTTATAAAATATATCTCTTTCTTAGAAAGAAACAAATAATAATAATAAATTCGAGATACGTATCCTACATTAATATTCCTAACCAAAAGTCAATCACAGTCGCATTCACATTCCTATATCATATTCCAATCATTATTTTTTAAATGCAACCAACCATTGGCATTATCAACCAAAAACTATCTAATTAATGGTGTAACTTTTGTTTTTCCTTATTAATTAAGTAGAATGAGAGGAATCGATAAATTTTATTACAAGTGCAAACTTTAAGTTCACTTCAAAAGTATTACTTTCTAGCTTCTACTCTAAGAGACTAAAACATCTTAGCTAATTATAAAGCCAACGTTACATTTTCAACCATAGTTTTAATAGCGTCTTTAAGTCATAGTTTTAATTTTTTAATTTTATTATTATTATTTTTTTATTTTATGATTGATTGCGTAAATGTATTGTGTAACGTTACATGTGTTATAGTTTTTTGCTTTGGCTTATTTTCACTATATTTTGAATTGAAATTTATTTTTTTACGAGAAATTATTAAATCATTCATTAACTAAATAAAAAGAAAAAATTAAATCCCATGCAAGCAAACATTTTTTTTTTTAATCCGTGTTTATAACTCTAAATACTAAACTATAAGAAAAAAAATAGTAACGTACCGTGAAAATGAAGTTGTAGCCACGCTTAAGAACTTCAATGAGAAACTGAGTTCTTCTCCACATCATCTTGATGAAATCCTCGGACATGTAAACTTTTTCTCCCCCAAAATCCAAACCGTCCGTTTTCAACATGTAGCAGTTCAACCGTCGAAAAAGGCAGCGATCGTAGGCCGTCTGATCCATTGCCACGATCAAAAGGTTGTCAAGCAGTGGCCTAGTGTTTTCCCCTAGCCAAAAGCTCTCAAGAAAAAGGTCAAGCATGGTGATGTCAGCTTTGATATCTTGTTCTGCATAAGCCTTGTTTATGATAGTGATAATGACCGTTTTGTCTGCCATTGAAGCTTTCGATAAAGCTTCTTCGAGGTCATCTTGAGGAACATGAATGTTTGACTGTAAGAATTAAAAGAATTTTGAGTGTTTTTTTTTTTTTGTACAAAATTAAGACAACCCATATGCATGTTTGTGAAATCAATGAAGGAATAAGCTTAGAAAGTTGAAACTTACTGTGTTTGATAGTGCAGAAAGAGACTCCTTTTGGAACACACTGAATGACTTTGTGATAGAGGAGGACCAAATACAGAGATAAAAGAACCCAAAGAGGAAGAATAAGAGAAGAGCAGGGTTTCCAATTGAGTGCTTTACATAATCCATGCGTGTGTTTTGGTGTTTTTGGATCATCGCGATGTCTCACTTCTTGAAAAAAAATTGATATATAGCTAGCTTTGTATGTATGTATGTAAATGGAAAGTTTTGGAAGGGAATTTTTTTTTTTTTTGGAGAACCAATTTGGAAGGGAATATTGATAAGGAGGAAGAGAGGGATAGAAAGGTCAAGCAATCTGCTGGAGGTCTAAGAAACATTAATTTAATTTCCTGTGGTTGAAAATTGTGCCGACGACATTGAAACCAAGTAGCTAGAAAGTTCGTACTTTGCTACCTACACGTCTATTCTTATTATAGTTTATAGTCTTATTATACCAAAACTGCAAATATCATAATCAAACCTTATATATTAATTTCAGCCACTTTAGGATATTGTACTTGTGGTAGTAGTTATAATTTCATTTTACTGGGAACTGCATGGATATTCCACCCCACCAAATATGGGAATTATATGTGTTAGAGAAATATATAAATTTTTATGAATTTCAGAATATAAATATGGACCTATGTGTGCATAATGATAAATAAGTATAAATAACACTAAAATATGTACATATGGAATTTTAAATTATACATAGACATTACTAATACAAGTTTAATCAGCATAATTGTAGATGGTGCAGAGAATTTCAACAAATTGGTAAAACTCAGAGACATTAATATAAAACCACCAAAAACTGTACACTAAACAGAACAAAATTATGTGGGAATTTTATTTTAACTTTTAACTTTCAATTTACAATTTACAATTTACAATTTCCCTTTTTTTTTAATAAAAGAAAACTTTTATTTTACAATATTGAATTGAATCATCAATGATTTCTATTACAAATGACTTATAAAAGATTCCGTGTGGTAATTTACATGTGAAACAAGTCATGTTCTAGAATTGTGGTTGTAGAGACTTGTTGTACTAGTCCCTTGATATAAATGGAAGTATGAATACGCTAAAAAGTCGTACAACACCGACATGAGTACCACAGTGCATACTGTTAAGACAAGACGCGAGTGATGCATATCTCACCTGCAAAAGTATAAACAGAGTCATAAATTCTTTGGTCAGATCGTATTGATTTCCACGTTCTCAACTACTTGTCAAAGTTTTGAAGTTTATAATTTAGTAATTCCATCTTAATTAAATTCATCTCATTTGAAATAATCAAAATCCATTTCATTAATATGAATTACCAGCTTTTCTCAAAAAAAAAAAAAAAGAATTACCAGCAGTTTTAGTCAAATAAATAATTAAATATCATAAATGGTGGTATAGAAATTAACTTTTTATTTTTAAAAAAAGATTTTTGGCTTTTTTTTTTTTTTTTTTTTTGGTTTCCCTATGGCGGAATAACAAAAAATCATAGTTTTTGAATATAAATAAAATTGTTAGAAATAAAGGTATTTTAATAAGGAGAAAGTTTTGCTATTAATTTGACTACAATTCTCATTAAAAAAAATTAACATGGTTAAGTATTTTGAATATCTAACTGTTTGATTGTATGTTTTTTATATTCTTAACACGAATGTCAAACTTCATACTAATTGAATGATATTTATTATTCGATTCATAAACTTATTTTTTATGCGCAATTCTAAACTACAAAAGTTGAAATTTAGATATTTTATTAATAGCATAATTATTAATTTTTTATCTTTTGAAAATTTTGTAAATATGAATGATATAAGAAAAAAATTAGCCTGTAGCCATAATTTTTCATTTTGGTAATATAAATTCACAATCAAGTAGGAATAGGAATAGCTCAGTTAATAAAATCTCTGATGATTGTATAAGAGATCTGGGTTTAATTCCTGCCTACACCAAAAAACTTATTAGTGTCTTGATCTGATGATAAAGAGCTATCATCAGGAGCGGACGCCATAGATTGAAACTCTCTCTAACCAAAAAAAAAAAAAAAAAAAAAAAAGTAGTAATAGGATTCATATGTACCTTAAAGTAAAATTCAAAAAAAAAAAAAAATTCCCAAACCTTAATGGGTTTAAAAATTTGAAGTCAAATTCATTTAAAAAGTTTCAAACCGTATTAGAATGAATGAGGTTGGATTGAAAAGCCCATTAAACCCGATCCATTGTCATTCATTAAGGGTGGGTTTGGATTCAGCGTTTGCTGAATCCGCGTCCACGTTTTTCCCCTTTCTTTTTTTTTTTTTCTTTTTTTTTTTTTTTTTTTCACTTTCACGCGTTTAAGGAGACCATTTTCACTGTTCATATACTGTTTTGTTACTGTTCATGTACTGTAGCAGTACTATTTACGCATTTAAAAATATTAAAAATGGGTCCCACGGTACTTTTTACACATTTAAAAATTATTTTGCTACAGTGTTTTCAGTTTTCAGTTTTCAGTTTTCAGTTTTCAGTTTTCAGTTTCAGCAATAATAAGTTCAATCCAAACAGACCCTAAAGGGCATGATTCTCAATTAATGTTCAGTACCTACAGCTTTTTTTGTTTTTATATGACATGACAAGGTTTTGGGGCCTCACCTCGACGCCGTGTGCCCGCTTGGGGGGCCGGGGGCATATCACCCATGCATGTTTGGAAAACATTAATATTTATGGTATAACAAATTCCTTATTTGATTGAGGTACAACACTTTTTCTTTTATTTATTTATTATATTTTTAAAATGTTTATTTTATTTGAAAAGTTAATAATATATATATATATATATATTATATACTATATAATAAAATTTGAGTTTAAAAACCTTGATTACACCAAATGACTACTCTCACTAATACGTAAATTACTTATATATCATTTATTAGGTTATATTTCCTCAAATTAAGAGATAATATTTAAAAATTATTTAGTTTAGGTAAAATTTATCATTTTAAACATCAAGAAATTTAAAATATATTCAAACTAAAAGTTTATTATAAAAAGTTTTAAACTTTAGTTCCAAACAAAAGCCCACATTTTCTTTCAAAAAAAAAAGTCATGTTTTGACTTCTACCATAACTAAAAGTCTATTATTAATATTTTAAGAACAAATAATTAATAAATTATTTTTATGATATAATTCTTCAAATTAAGGGATAATATTTAGCAATTGTTTAATTTAGATCAAACATGTCATTTAAACTTCAAAAATTTTAAATTATATTCAAACTAAAAGTCTATCCTCAAAAATTTTTAACTTAAAATGATTTAATTTAAATAAAACTAAAAATCCATCATTTAAATTTTCTAAAGTTAAATACCACATAACTCACGAATCATACTGTAAGGGCGCAATTTGGTTCCTATGCCCAAAAGGTAATAGGATCTAGACCCAAAGAATCCAATACAATGAATTTGTAGAGAGTGAGTTAGAAAACTAGGCTCTAATGAATTAGATAACAATTATAGTGGATCCAGACTACAAAAAAACAAAGATAAACTGATTTTATCCAAAGAAAATCGTCATCAACTTAATCTGAGAAGGTTAGTTCTTATATATGATTCTTTTAAATTTGATTATAAGTCTAGTTCTTGTTGCTACAATATTTTTCTCTTAATCTTTCGATCCTCCCTCCTCAGGGTATTCTTTCTCTTTTATATTACCTTCTTTCATCTCCACCCTCCTCGTGTAAACCATGTTTCTGATGTCGATCCTTGTCCCATAAGCATCTTCCTGAAGTCTCTGGAAGTAGCTGTAAGATTGAAAATTACTGTTCGGGTATCACTTCCACATTAATGCGGTCAGAGAGTTAGCTACAGAACATTCAATACGATGGTAGCGGATTTCTCTTAGATATTTCATATTTCCCTTTTGTCTTGTGCCTTCATGATGTGTACCCTTATCAATAGAATCTCCTAGAATGTTGTTCTGGGTGGTAGACCACACCTTCAGACTTCTTCTTGGCTCAGCCAAGGAGGCATTCTTCCTCGGACTACCTTCTTGGACCCTTATGACCAAATCTCATTTCTTCATTCACTAATGCAGACTTCCATGACAATGTTTACCCGTCCTCGGACTACTAGATGTTCTCGAATTGGGCCCCCGACCCAACATATATATATATATATATATATATATATAGAGAGAGAGAGAGAGAGAGAGAGAGAGAGAGAGAGAGAGAGAGAGAGAGAGAGATAGATATATACTACTGGGCTTATCATACCTACACATACCATAGTATATCATATACTAAACAACAAGCTATTTAGTATTTAAATTTTAGTCATTATGTGAGCTCACCCCTACAAAAAAAGAAAAAAGAAAAAAAAAGTTGATTAAGGTCGCCCAATGCAATGCCTCAAAACAGTAATCAATTCGAAGAACAAGAATAAGAAGACAAAGAATAGTGGTGGTGGGATTATGAGCACTGAAACCTTTGAATCTTTGATTCTCCAAACCAACTTTCAAAGCTAACAAGGATATAGGATTTCACCATATGAGTCAGGTATACCCACCCTTCTTTTGTTTTGTTTTATTTACTTTACTCTTTTTTCTTTCTTTTTTTGTTTTGTTTTGTTGTGTTTTTTTTTTTTTTTTTGGTGTGAGGATGAGGTAAAGAAAAAAAAAAGAATATTTGAAGTTGAAAAAAGAGTTAAAATAAGCTGAGTTTGATTTTTTTTTTTTTTTAAAAAAATTATGAAACCAAGTAGTTCCCATTATAAACCACGCAACACAATCACCACAAGCTTGATCCAATGATTAGGAGGAAGAACAAGACAAGAAAGAGGACCACAGTAGCATCAAGGTATTAATCATTACCAATTTGTTTTTTCAAGTATAAATGAAATAATGATCTAAAAAAAAAACGAATGAAATAATGATCTTAAAATATATTAAATTATATAATTCCCTTAGATTATATTTGATTATATATGTGATTTAATCAAGTAAATAAATCTATTTGTTTACTATTTCTTAAGTTTAAATATTACTAAAAAAATACTAATTGATGTAAGCGGAAACATTTTAATTCTATAATTCAATGAAATTAATTATGTTAAATTGGTGGATTCCATTTAGATCAACTGGTAAAATTTCTGATAGTTGAAACTCTATCAAAAAAAAAAAAAAAAATGTTGGATTGAAAACTAATGTTTCGCTCTTTGGGACCATATAAAATATTTAAATGAAATAAGATTTTTCGATGTTTAGATTTATAGATAAACATTTTATTTTAATTTTTTTAACTGAAGCTTTTACTAATCTATGTTTTAAATTATTTTACGAATTGCATTTATATATTCAATCTAGGGCATTTTATTTACATCTATGTGTATATTGTGGTGCTTTATGTTTTCAATTTTAATTATTTTTAATATATATAAATTTGGAGCTACAAATATAATTTTTTTATCATCTCACACAACATATATTCATTATATAACTTAAAGTAAAAGATTACTTCACTTCCAAATATATATATATATATATATATAAAATTTTATTTTTATTATCTATTTTAATGAAATTAGGAAACATTTTCTTATTTTTTTTAGTTTACATGTGATTCTTGATTAAGCCGTGCATTGCACAAGCATAATACTAATAATAATTGTAGGGACACGTTTCGCGTCAACCCGCAGTAGAGTTGGGTTCGCACGTAAATGGGCCCATACAATATCATTTGTAGAGAGTGGGATCGAAAGGCTAAGTCGTGTTTACCCGGCTGTGGTTTTGTTAAGGAACTCACGTATGGTTTAGGTGTATCCACCTCTGGAACCCCTCCTCTTTTTTCCGTGGGACTGGAGTCCCCTCCTTTAGGTTACATATTTTTCTTTTATACTAGCATGCGTTCAATTTCCTTCGTCCACGTGTAGGGTCGACCTTTCCAAGTCTGATACTTGTCTCATCAGTCCCAGACCTAAGTCGTTGAGAGTTGTTGATAAAGTTAAAGGATAAGGTTCTGTTAGGCGCAGAGATATGCATGGGGAAGGTGGCAAAGGAAGCCTTTCTTAGATATTTTAGATTTCCCTTCAAGCACGTCCTTTTACCTTTCTACCCTTATTTTTGGGTCAGCCGAGGACTGCACTGTCCTCGGCTGCTTCTCCGGGCCAATTGGGCCATACTATTCTTGAACTCTGGCCATGACCTTTTTCGGCTTAGGCCTTTGGACCCTTCATCAGCAAATGGGCCTGGCCCGTCAATTATTGGACCCCACAATAGCCCCTCAAAACCCTGCTGTCCGGCCTCTTGGTTGGAGAGGGGGGTTTTGGTAACTCCGAGCTTTTATTACGGCTCATTTAATTCGACCCTTCCCTGGCGTTGGCAGTTATCAGAATGCCCAGGAAACGCTCCTATCTACGAGATATCCTTTTTGATTTAGCCTTTATCCTTTCTGTCCGTTTGGCTACCCGAAGTAGGTCTTTAATGTTTTTCCTTCACGAGGCCTCTCAAATTCAATGGCTACTGATAACGTGGGGGAGCGGAACAGTCGCATTCTTGCTGGCAGATTTCCTTAAAGATCAGAACACGTTTAAGGCCATCCTCTTCGTCCCTTATATAAAGAGGGTGGACATGAGTTGTTTCTTTCATATGTGAATCATTTAATCCCCTAGAAAACTGAAATCCTTAGATTCCTCCTAGCATTCACATTTACCCTCTGATTATACCTCGACTCGTAATACGTCCGTCACAGTCATAGGTGATGAAGAAACTTTCTCCCTTCCAAAAATACCTTGTTCTGGCTAAGCTCGAGATGGCTCGATCGGGGCAAGGGTGGCGGAGACTCAAGATTTGTCTCGCCTACCTTTCAGCCAAAATCCGAAGCAGGAACTCGTCACGTCGCACCTCCGACGTGACTGAGCCGAGAACACACAGCATCATCACCACCCGCTCTCTTATGAGCATATCTAATGTGGTACCGGTGTGCTAGGAGTCAGGACTGGGGCAGGGACTAAATGCCCCTGCTTCTTCCTCTCTTCGTTCACTGGCGCCACCCTTTACTTTTCTTTCTTCCTCTTTCCCGTACCAGATCCATCCTGGTGCTTTTCCTTCTCCCTCTTTTGCTCCTTTTACTTTCTTTTCATTGCTTCCCTCTTCTTCTCCTCCTTCTCTTGCTCATGTTCTCCATCTTCCTCATTCATCTCCTCCATCTTCTTCCTTTGCACTCTTCGGCGACAAGAGCTTGCTGAAGTGCTTCCATGTGTTCCAATTCTTCTTCCTTCTCCTTTATCTTTTTCTAAAAAGGTTCTTCTCCTGATACGAGCAGTACTGAGGCAGAGATTGGAAAAGCTTTGAAGGCGAGTTTGAAAGGCAGCTGACTATTCACTTATCTGTATTGCAGATACTAGTGTTGCTTTGACAGTTCATTTTTTGTATAGGCTTGTTCAAGCCCTTCTTTGTACGTTGTAACAATTTTCCATATTAATAAAAATTGCTATTCATTTATTTCGTATGTTATGTTTTTATGCTTTTACAAGTTTACCAACGCTGCTCGGCGCCGTAATATAGTATGTGAATCAATAATAACTAAGGCTAAAATGTTTGCTAATAAAAAAGGCGTCACCATGACTTTAATAAAATTATTTAACATAGCAAAGCCGACCAGTGAGGGACGAAACTCACCTTAAATTAGCCGAGATGGGGGCTAAGTGCTAGATACGGTGTAAGAAGTAGCTATCCGAGGACATGTCACCTTCCCAATGAGTAGTTTCCTTAGGCTAACGATCATCAGGCCGTTTCATCATCTCTTGAGCATACTGACCTTAACCTTTTCCAGTATTTGAGCCGAGAAACTTCTCCATCCGAGCAGTCGATTTCCCAAAAAGCTTGAGTCCGAGGACTTCGTAGCGCCTAGGTTCTGTCTTAAACTTAGATTTTTTCTCATTACTTGGTTTCCCCATAGGCTTGAGTCCGAGGACCATGCAAGCCCTAGGTTCTGTCCAAAACAAAACTTAGGTTTTCTCAGCATTTGGTTTCCCCATAGGCTTGAGTCCGAGGACCACACAAGGCCTAGGTTCTGTCCAGGATTCTTTGAGTTCAGTTTCTCCTTTTTCTCAGGTATTTCACGAGGTTCCGAGCAGCAAGTTGTCCTTGGCAACAGTTATTCCTCGATGTGGGCCATGGCCCCTGGGCCCCCATGCAGAACAGGCTTGGACCGCGAATTTACTTGGCCCATAATTTTAAGGGTATTTACGTAGTTTTATGGTTACATGGTGCTTTCTGGCGTCCCAATGCTCGAGGTGCACCTTCCAGAGACTCCTTTAATCCCATGGTTACAGGTGGCATTGGATATTGAGCCTAAGCCATCTTGTCCGTAGCGTTCCTTGGGGCGCTGCGTGCATTAAATGCCACCACCTTATTTCTCTAGATAAATAAATATGAGAGAAAGTTACTTCACCCTCGCACCAACTCTTTAGTTTTCTCCCAAATCACAGCTCTTATACTCAGTGCTGTCCTCCCTTAGCATAACATGTTTGAGACGAGAGTTGGGAAGAAAGAATTCCCTCCGCCACAGGAGCGCCGCGCCCTTATGAGACGAAAAATGGTGAGGTATGGGCACAGGAAGCATAAGTTCAAGAGAGTGCTCCATTTCAATCGAGGGGAAAGGATGTTTCTCCCTCTTTTAGTCAAAATCCGAAGCAGGTTCTGTTCATGCCAGAACTTTGGTGTGTCAGAAGAAAGATTCTCCGCCATCACCGTCTCTGCCTTGTGGCGGGCGAATATTTAGAGAAAGCCCCTCAGCTTCCAACTCCCTGCACCTTTCCTTTAGCGGTGTCAGGCTCAAGTTGGGTCTCTTTTGCTGTTTGAGTTGTGGGCAAGTGAAAGCACTGAGGAAGAGCAAGGTCTTGGAGCTGTAGCCAACCTCTCCTCTGATCTACTTCCCCGGCTTTTATTTATTCTCTTGTATCTTCCTTTCTTTTGGTCGTGTAGTGGGCTTTGACATAAACTGATTCTAGCTTTTCATTGTACACTGTACTATCTCTTTGCTTTAGTAAAAAATGGCGATTTCTTTACTTGTTTTGAATGCTGTTCCTTTGATAAAACCACTTGGTGAGTTGGTGTGCTCCATGTGTGTGTTTCTCCTCGGCAGTATTTAAAGCAAGAACTTTTGAAACACGATCCAACTAATTCTAATCTATCGACACTATCAGGCAGAATAATAATAATTCATAGCAAGTTAAACTTAGGAAACTAATCGAGATAACGGTTGAACGTTCCATAGTAAGCACGAGAATATTGTATGAGAACGACAAATTCTAAATAACTCATCTGAGGGAGTGACCGAGCATTGCATGACTTCAGTTATGCTTTCGGAAACACATTACTCCATTCCATACTGGTCCCTTTAGTGTTGAGGATCCGAGGGCAAACTAGAGAATCCATGTAACACAGTTTTTCCTTTTAAGTAGTTGGTTTCCCCAGAGGCTTGGGTCCGAGGACCATACAAGGCCTTGGTTCTGTCCAAAACTCGTGTTCTCTTTTTAAGTAGTTGGTTTCCCCAGAGGCTTGGGTCCGAGGACCATACAAGGCCTTGGTTCTGTCCAAAACTTGTATTGTCTTTTTAAGTAGTTGGTTTCCCCAGAGGCTTGGGTCCGAGGACCATACAAGGCCTTGGTTCTGTCCAAAACTTGTATTCTCTTTTTAAGTAGTTGGTTTCCCCAGAGGCTTGGGTCCGAGGACCATACAAGACTTTGGTTCTGTCCAAAACTCGTATTCTCTTTTTAAGTAGTTGGTTTCCCCAGAGGCTTGGGTCCGAGGACCATACAAGGCCTTGGTTCTGTCCAAAACTTGTGTTCTCTTTTTAAGTAGTTGGTTTCCCCAGAGGCTTGGGTCCGAGGACCATACAAGGCCTTGGTTCTGTCCAAAACTTGTATTGTCTTTTTAAGTAGTTGGTTTCCCCAGAGGCTTGGGTCCGAGGACCATACAAGGCCTTGGTTCTGTCCAAAACTTGTATTCTCTTTTTAAGTAGTTGGTTTCCCCAAAGGCTTGGGTCCGAGGACCATACAAGGCCTTGGTTCTGTCCAAAACTTGTGTTCTCTTTTTAAGTAGTTGGTTTCCCCAGAGGCTTGGGTCCGAGGACCATACAAGGCCTTGGTTCTGTCCAAAACTTGTGTTCTCTTTTTAAGTAGTTGGTTTCCCCAGAGGCTTGGGTCCGAGGACCATACAAGGCCTTGGTTCTGTCCAAAACTCGTATTCTCTTTTTAAGTAGTTGGTTTCCCCAGAGGCTTGGGTCCGAGGACCATACAAGGCCTTGGTTCTGTCCAAAACTCGTATTCTCTTTTTAAGTAGTTGGTTTCCCCAGAGGCTTGGGTCCGAGGACCATACAAGGCCTTGGTTCTGTCCAAAACTTGTATTCTCTTTTTAAGTAGTTGGTTTCCCCAGAGGCTTGGGTCCGAGGACCATACAAGGCCTTGGTTCTGTCCAAAACTTGTGTTCTCTTTTTAAGTAGTTGGTTTCCCCAGAGGCTTGGGTCCGAGGACCATACAAGGCCTTGGTTCTGTCCAAAACTTGTATTCTCTTTTTAAGTAGTTGGTTTCCCCAGAGGCTTGGGTCCGAGGACCATACAAGGCCTTGGTTCTGTCCAAAACTTGTATTCTCTTTTTAAGTAGTTGGTTTCCCCAGAGGCTTGGGTCCGAGGACCATACAAGGCCTTGGTTCTGTCTAAAACTTGTGTTCTCTTTTTAAGTAGTTGGTTTCCCCAGAGGCTTGGGTCCGAGGACCATACAAGGCCTTGGTTCTGTCCAAAACTCGTATTCTCTTTTTTAAGTAGTTGGTTTCCCCAGAGGCTTGGGTCCGAGGACCATACAAGGCCTTAGTTCTGTCCAAAACTTGTGTTCTCTTTTTAAGTAGTTGGTTTCCCTAGAGGCTTGGGTCCGAGGACCATACAAGGCCTTGGTTCTGTCCAAAACTCGTATTCTCTTTTTAAGTAGTTGGTTTCCCCAGAGGCTTGGGTCCGAGGACCATATAAGGCCTTGGTTCTGTCCAAAACTTGTATTCTCTTTTTAAGTAGTGTGTTTCCCCAGAGGCTTGGGTCCGAGGACCATACAAGGCCTTGGTTCTGTCCAAAACTTGTATTCTTCTTTATTTGCTTATCTTCTGAAGGTTTAACTCCTCAAATAAGGTGGGGGAAGCTGGCCTGATGTTTGAAGCCCCTAGGCTTGCCCATGTCGTTGACACCGTGGAACGCAGCCCCTAGTGGGAGCTTATGTTGGAATAGCAACAATGTGTCGCCGGTGATACAGGCACCCTCGTAGTCCCTTGTTCGACAGAAGCTCAACTTTGCCACCGCTCGAGCTAACACGCAAGCCTCCCCACAGACGGCGCCAATTGTAGGGACACGTTTCGCGTCAACCCGCAGTAGAGTTGGGTTCGCACGTAAATGGGCCCATACAATATCATTTGTAGAGAGTGGGATCGAAAGGCTAAGTCGTGTTTACCCGACTGTGGTTTTGTTAAGGAACTCACGTATGGTTTAGGTGTATCCACCTCTGGAACCCCTCCTCTTTTTTCCGTGGGACTGGAGTCCCCTCCTTTAGGTTACATATTTTTCTTTCATACTAGCATGCGTTCAATTTTTTTCGTCCACGTGTAGGGTCGACCTTTCCAAGTCTGATACTTGTCCCATCAGTCCCAGACCTAAGTCGTTGAGAGTTGTTGATAAAGTTAAAGGATAAGGTTCTGTTAGGCGCAGAGATATGCATGGGGAAGGTGGCAAAGGAAGCCTTTCTTAGATATTTTAGATTTCCCTTCAAGCACGTCCTTTTACCTTTCTGCCCTTATTTTTGGGTCAGCCGAGGACTGCACTGTCCTCGGCTGCTTCTCCGGGCCAATTGGGCCATACTATTCTTGAACTCTGGCCATGACCTTTTTCGGCTTAGGCCTTTGGACCCTTCATCAGCAAATGGGCCTGGCCCGTCAATTATTGGACCCCACAATAATAATAATAAAATTTGAGTTTAGAAATCATGGTTATGCCAAAATGATTACTCTCACTAATTAGTAAATTAATTTTATATTATTTATTAGGATATATTTCCTCAAATTGAGGGATAATATTTAACAACTATTTAATTTAGGTAAAATTCTATCTTTTAAATTTCAACAAATTTAAATTATATTTAAACTAAAAGTCTGTAAGGACTAAAATTGACCCTCAGCCCAAGAGAAGTGAGTGATGGCCCAACAAGCTCACAACAATAAATTTGTTAGAGAGTGGAGTTTACAGGTGAAGACTTAACGAATTAAGTATTGGACATAGTAGATTGGTTTAGTGTCAGAATGATTAAGAAGTATACTTTGAAGAGAAAAGCACTCTTCGATCAAATCCGAGGAAGATAAGTTCTTATCTTTATTCCAACTTTTTCTAAGTACAAAGAGTTCTTTTTTTATTTTCTGTAGACCAAATGCCCCTTCTTTCATGGAGGCCCTCTCCTTATAGTCTTCCCCTCTACCTTCATCCTAACCTTCCACTTGTTGATCATGTAGATGATCTCTTGGATGCTTGTCCCATTAGAACTCTGCTAGAAGCTTTGGGTGTAGTTGTAAGACTAAATATCCCTGTTTTGGCGTTATTTCCACATAAATGTGGTCAGGGGATTAGGTGCAGAACATTTAATGTGGTGGTAGCAGCATTCTTCTCAGATATTTCTTAGTTCACTGTTGAATCCTTTCTCTAAAGTTTATCCTCAAAAACATGGTTACTCTTGCACAATATTCTCTAGGTGGCCAAACTCCACCCCTCCACATTGCATACCGAGGAGGTTTGGATTCTCGGGAGACACCACTTGTTTGTCACTATTTGTCCTCGTCCTCGGCCCATTGACTCACATGCTTATCCTGCTGTCTGATTATCCTCGGGTTCCTTGGCATTCTCGGGTATGACCCACGGCTCAATACTCCTACTCAGTTCTTTTATTCCCACAAAGTCTATTATAAAAAAATTATAAATTTAATCCCAAACAACTACCTACGTTTTTTTTTCTTAAAAAAAACCCCATGTTTTGACTTCTACTCTAACTAAAACTCTATTATCAATATTTTTAAGAACAACCAATTAATAAATTAATTTTATATTATTTGTTATCATATAATTCCTCAAATCAAGAAATAATATTTAGCAATTGTTTAATTTAGATAAAACTTATCTTTAAACTTCAACAAATTTAAATTCTATTCAAACTAAAAGTCTATTATAAAAAATTCTAAATTTGAATCCCAAACAACAATCTACATTTTCTTTTTCAAAAAAAAAAAAAAACCTTTTAACATCTACTCCAACTAAAAGTCTATTATCAACATTTAAGAATAATTAATTAGTAAATTAATTTTTATAATTTTTTATGATATATTTCCTCAAATTATGGGATAATATTTAACAACTGTTTAATTTAAATGAAACTAAAAGTTTATCATCAAAATTTTCTAAAGTTAAATACCACACAACTCACATTTTTATTTTTGTTTTTTTTTTTTTTTTCCTTAAGTTGCATCTTATTAAATTAATATTTTATTAGGATATTAAGCTAAAAGACTTTTGACTAAGGGATAAGATTTACAATAATTTAATTTAGATAAAACTTTATCATCTAAGTTTTAGAAATTTAAATTCTAGTCCAACTAATAGTCTATTATCAAAATTTGTAGAATATATATATATATATATATATATATATATGTATGTATGTATGTAGGGAAATAAAATAAGTTATCTAACAGTACATCTACATGAAAAAGCTTGAAAAGATGCTAGCTTTGACATGACACTTGAAAAAGAAGAAGAAAGTGGTAGTAAGAACATAAAAGGACACGAGATGTACGTTGAAAACCCTAGATAAGGGATAAATAACCACGGTTTGCGCAAGAATGAACTGTTCTTACTCTACTCAGATTGTATTATGTATGAAAAGAGGTCACTCTTATACAATAAAGGTGTTCTTGCTTTCCACCATCTCAACTTTCTACTCTCTTCTCTAAAATACCTATTTGGGTTCTTGCTTAAAACTACAGCTGCATGTCCCTCTTATAATCTGAGGAATATGGCTGAGTACAAAGACAGGTGTCAAGTTATCATTTCTTTATTTTGGACATTTTCACAACTGTGATGTTATCTATTGACTAGAGGATAGGAATTGCGCCAATGTGGCATTGGGACCCGTGGGTAGGTAACTTTGTCACTGCTAGGGAAACAAATCCTAGACATTAAGAGAGACATCAGGAGTACTGTGATTGATACATGTGTTTCTAAGGTGATCCAACATGCATTCAACCAATAAGGGGTGTCCTCATAGCTTCTGACCTTAGAAAGTCACTATCTCCCTTTTTGTGATTGCTTGAGTACCATATTAGGTGCATATCTTACTTCCTTCCCAAGGTAGTCACGCCTTTAGCACAGACCAAGAACAAGATCCCTTAGCCCATGCTTCCTCTTCTTTTGCTCACCACTATTCCACGTGTAAGGTCCAAATTCAACCACATATGCATTCTCCCAAAAGCGCGCAGACTCTCCCGAGTTTCGGCCCATAGTCATAAACAATGGCTTATTCGTTTATTTATTTAGTGCATTTACTTAAGTGAAAAAAAGAGTAATATTTTATTTGAGGAAAAACAAAAGTGCTTTTAGGAACAACTTATTAGTTATTAGCATAGTTTTTTTTTTTTTTTCAAAAGATATAATTTTTGATAATTTTTATGTTAAATTAATATGTGACAAAAACTTAAAACTAGCTTATTTCTTAAAAAACAAAAAGTAAGATTATTTGAAAAAAAAAAAAAAGAAACTGAAACAAAAATCAAAAAAACTTTTCCCATATGTAATGGGCTTGTACATCACTCTGCAATCTATCAAATCCAATCATCTACTTTATCAGACAACACAAATATACTTTTAATCCAAACATGTTTTGAGTTCCAAAGCCACAACCTCTGTAACGTGCTTTTTTGTTTTTCTTTCCCAACTTGGAATAATATAAATAGAGCATATACTAGTTTATAGAAATGCCAAACTCATACAAATCAATGTAATGACCAGCGTGAAATTCAATGATTTTCTCTCAGAACAAAGAATAAAAAGACAAGAATGGACTACTGTTAGAGAGATGGGAGTCATCATCATCATCATCATCATCATAGGCATATATAAGATCAGGAGCACTAGAAGATTATCAAAGAATCCCGCATGTCCTCAGCTTTCTCTTTGCCTTTTTGGGCTTTGGAGGTTCCAGCACCAACTTTATAGATGTATCAAACACACCCTTAACATTCTGCAATTTTCAGTAACAAAGTTTCAATTTACAGTTCTTGAAACCAACTTGGAACAATGCTTACAATGTCTAAATTATGTTAAAAGAACACATTTGGATGCCAATTAGTACTATTTCATTACTTTCTTCTGTATCTACAATTCTGCATATGTTGCTTTGCTTAGAACAATGATTTGATTCCTTGTTTTATTTTACAAATGAAGTGATTACCGTACTGGGACAATGATGTCTCCAAATGGCTTGTGTTAGAGTTTAGAGGAGCTTTTTACAGACACACATACCTATATTTTTCCCTTTATAATGATGTCTGAAATATATGTCACTAAACTAACATTCAGGTGGCAACCAGAAGAATTTTTTTTTTCCATGATGATGGGCTACCATCACAGAGACCCTACTGGGAACAATCTTTAATAAATTGGCTGCACAACGAGGTTGACCTGAAATCTCATGTCCTTTATGAATTACCAATCAATCAATATGTTCCCATTTTGTTCCTGTTTTCACTTCACTAATATATCTAGTAGACCAAGTACTGAAGTTTGATATGATATCTTCTTCATGTTAAATGATGGAGTATTTCATAAATTTTATGAGAAAATATATAAAAAATGAGAAACATACCTGCTGTGTCTTTGAGCTGCATTCTATGTATGCTACTGCTCCAATTTGGTTTTTCAGTTCTTCACCCTGGTATTAAAAGATGTACTATATAAATACATATAATTGAAAAGGAAAACAACTCCACACAAGATGATTTTTCACTGATTTGTCTGTGTCTCAGCAGAGGGGTGCATCAACATCAAACTAGGCCATACGCACATGACATGGCCTGGAAAGCTAATTATTTCCGCCAAAAAGAGAGATGGGTGCACTATTCAAATTGACTGTGCTTTGTTGAAACAATCAGTGTGTGCCCCATGTTCAGTTGGTGTTGCAAATAGACCCATGGTCAGTTGGTGTTGAAAATAGACCCATGTACACGCGTGTAACATGCGACTAACATTAATAAGTCTAAAGACCAACAAATTTTACAATTGTTGAGGTGGCAGATTAATATTGGTATACCTTGTGCAATAAAGGTGATGTTAATGGTGCTTCCAACGAATGTGACGTTACATTAATAACAATCTACCACCTCTATTAGTTGTGAAAAGAAAAATTTGTCGATTGATTGTCTCTGTAGCATTGCTATACGATTTATTGTATTGCTACAAATGCAAAATGCTTATGTGATTGTGGGGAAAAAAAAAGTTGCAGGTTGCCTGCCTACCTGTTTTGTGGCAATGGTACATGCCCCAGGATAATTCAAGTGAAACTCTTCATCTTCTCTCAAATCTGCGATCCCAAATAACAATGTTTAATAGAAAATAGTAACAAACAAATGTACAAGCAGAAAAAATCTGGGTTTTCTTTTTTTTTGTGGGGGAGGGTACCAAGATTTTAATCTTCATGAATAGTTAAGAATGTCCCAAACAACTGTGAATATACCAAACCATATATACTAAATATTGATGCAAAACTAATAAGAACATATACAGATATTTCTAGCTACATTTATGTACTTGAAATGTATATATGTATGTATTCAAATATCATTAATTGTAGGAGTGGATGACCATGTTGCACTTTTGATTTCAACAATATACTTTAATTTGATTGTACATTCCTGTATAATAGATTTTGAAGATTCAGAAGAAAAAGAAGGACAAAAAAAGGAACTTTTCATTCTTCACTTTATACCTTCCACCGAGCATACTTGATTATCTAGAGAATTGGGACACTTCATGGAAAAGCAAGGCCATAGTTCTGGCAATAATCATTAACAGACGTAAAAAATTAATGAAGGAAAGAATCTATCACCTAGTTTGGTCCCCACAAGAACAATGGGCACTGATGGGGCATAATGTCTCAGCTCCGGAACCCACTACCCCAACATAAGAAGAGGCAGGAGGAAAAAGAAACAAGCACAAAGAATCTGATAAGTATATACATTTGGTTGAAACATTTTGTAAATGAAAGAAAATCAAAAGAAGGATTTTATCAAAAGAAAAGAGGATCCTACTTTCTTTGATATGTTTTCAAAGCTAGGCCTACTTATTAAAGAAAAGCAAAGTAGGAAAACATCAGCTCCTCTGTAACTCAGGGGCCTCAGCCTGTTATAATCTTCTTGACCTGCAAAAATTGCAGACATTGTAAGCTTTCATTCCATTGACTTTTAAAAGCCAAAGAGCTATCCTAATTTTGTTTTAGGAGCCACTTTTGCATTATCATATGAGTTCCCGCAATATTAACTTGGAAAGTTACTATTTATTTCAAGATTAATCGCAATAATTGGTTTTCAAAAACAAAGCTTAATGGGCTTGTTTTTTTCATGTCACATGGAAGTGCTGATGTGTTTCTAAGATATATGGAACATATTAATAAATATTAAAATTTTTAGTATGCCTAATTGCCACACGAGTTGGATGATTTCATGTAATCAAATGCTTTAGGAAATACAGAACTCTGTCTTTTTCACTGTCATTCAGCCAAATCATTAAAATGAGATCTCAATATTTTTTATTATCTACAAGACTACAATATTAAGTAGCTCTAATTAATTAGCCTTAGTCAAATACATAAACACGCACATGCTTTTTTCATATATGAATAAAAATGATACCAATGCTTCATTTGATACAGTCTATTCAATTTTCCTATGAATTGTAGATCACCACTACTGTTCGATTAGAATGTATTTTTTTTCCTTGCCATGATCCTTGTAACTCAATGACATTATCAAGTTCTCTTAATGGGGAGAACCTAGGTTTAAATTTCCTATCCCCAATTGTTGTATAAGTCAGGAAAAAAAAAAAAAAAGATGTGTTTTTCCTTTGGAAATTATCATTTATGCTATATATGTCTAAAATTCCTTTATGCTTGCTCACAGTTAAGATTGAAAAATAATGAAAACTGAATCTTTGATAGTAATGGTGATCAATTATAGCCATTAAAAAAGTTTTTTTCATCATAGAACTAGAAAAACATACGAGTAGAAGTTTAGACAAAAGCCATTTCATCAAAAGAAATTAATTGCATACAAGTACAATTTGCCTGATCACTTTGATCATAAACAATAGCTTCAAATCAGAGGCCAAAATTTCTTCCCCCTAAGGGAGGTCATGATTCTTGAACCATAACAAAGTTAACAATCATTGAAGGAAAACTAAAAATTGAAAGATAAAAAAAAAAAAACCATGCATCAAACAAATCGACCATTATAGAGGGAAAGATTGAGTATACCAGCAGTATCCCAGAGACCCAAATTCACAGTCTTCCCATCAACCATAACATTGGCACTGAAGTTATCAAAAACAGTGGGGACATAATCCTGTCATACAATACATAAACCCACATTGGAAATCAAATGCACATTAACAGAAACAACTAAAAAATGAAAAAAAAAAGAAAAAAAAGAAAAAAAAAAGAACATATATGAAAGTTAAAAAGAGTTTTATACAGTTGGGAAAGTGTTGGTGGTGTAGGAGATTAAAAGGCTTGTCTTCCCAACAGCACCATCTCCAACAGTGACACATTTGATAAACCTTGTTGTTGTTGTGCTAGGAGTAACTGCAGCATTCATTCTGTTATTCATCAAACAAACAAAGAAACGAAAGTAGAACAAAACTCTTTTTTTCTCTCTCTCTCAGACAAACAAGAACTTGTAGTGCCTGTTTAAGATTCTCCCTCAAAGTCTGGTTAAGTTTATATATATCATGTAAGAGTAAGAGTAAGAGAGAGAGAGAGAGAGAGAGTTTGTGAAAGATGACTTGAAAAGGTGCCAAAATTTTCTATAGGCTTATGAAGGGTGGCAAAGACCTGTGAGTGTGAGTTCACTTTAATTTGAGCTGTCAGGGAGGCAAAAAGTTGAAACAAAAAGCAGCCCACGTATGAAATTAATCATTTCAAATCAAAATATTGAAAAGTAAAACAAAGAAAAAAAAAAAAAAGAAAGAAAAATGGAAAGAAATTATTGATTATTACGCGCTTGGGGAAGCATTTGAGTACAAGCTCCAATGATTTTAGCTGTGTACTTGTGTTGGTTTGTGCTTCTTTTTGGCAAATCAGAGATTTGGATTGCAGTCATGAGCATTTGGGTTTTTTTTTTTTTTTTTTAAATAATCAGTAACCTTTGGTTTAGTAGAATATGAAACATTTTTTTTTTTAATTTTTATTTGTTTTTGTTTTCTGTTTGGACAGTGGAGATTGGTAGATAGTGAAAAGGTTTCTTATAAATTGTTCTTATAATATTTATCATTTTAATTTAGCATAAAAAAATTAAGTTCAAACCACATATAGAGACACAATTAATTTGGCACGCAACCAATGCATGAAGTTAACAAGTTACGTAGACATGTGGTTTTTTTTTTTCTCTAATGATTTGATAAAAATATTAAAAGCCTTTACGCAATTACAATGCGTGCAAATCCTCACCACCCTCTTGCATTTCCTTTCGAACCTCCAAAAGCCAATGCAAAATAACATATTAGTATTTTTCCCTCGTGTGTGTTTATATAATAACATATTAATGAAATTTTCACACCATATTCTAATGGCATATATGATATCTATGTATAATTTTTATACTAAATGATAGATAATTCGAATTTGTGAAATTCGCTTCATAATTATTGTTCCATAAACAAGTTAACTAAGACATTTCTTCTCAAAATGTTAAGACACTAAGGCTATCTCATAAAAAAAAAAAAAAAGAAGAAGGCAAGATTCTAATTAGTTTTGTTGTACAATAGACAGGATTTGAAATTAAGTCTCTTATGAGATTTTACAAGTTGAAATCCCATATTATATCATAATTAAGTATTAGAACTTTTAGGAGAATTTTTTTTTTTTTTTTTTTTTTTGTTGGGGGAAAGATTTTAAATGATAATGACTTTATTCGTAGTCGAAAACTGAAATCACATCAACTTGTGTGATAGAGTTTGCAAATTGACCATTTAAAAAAAAAAAAAATGATTCCACACCTATTGAATATTAATTATGTCCTCTAAGAACCTCTTTAATCCCACAAATTTCACACCTATAGTGGACGTGAACCTTAACAACTACATTTATTAGCAAGATAAGTAAGTATACTACAAAGTCATGGATCCTCTCAATGAGCTTGAAATCCAACAAAATCTCTAAATTTTAATGAATTCAAAGTACATAATTTGTTGGAAAATTTATTTAGAATTTTTTTGGTGTTAATAAAAGTCTAGTTCTTGTTAAAAAGTAATTGGTATTTATCTATATGGATTTGATAACTTTGCCTTAAGAACCCTTCTATAAATGGGAGAGGAGGAGATTAGAATTAAGCATAAAACAAAGATAGGAAAAACATGAATTTCTGCTTGGGATATGAACTTATAGTGCATGAAAAGGAGTGCAGCATGTGCATGAGAGAGGGCAAAGAAAAGTGAGAAATTTTATTTAATGGTGATATTCTTGTACTTGCCGTAAAATCAAATTTTAGACATAAACTTGAGAGGAATTTGTTATTGATTTAATTATCTAGGATTTGTTCGTAGTTAGTAAGTGGTGGCTCAAAGATATATTTTTAGCGGAGGTAAGTAAGAAGATGCATTTTGGGTAAAAAATGAATCTTGCAGTTTATGTGATTTCTTTATTACAAAGTGCTATATTTACAAAGTTTTTACAACATTTTTATAATAATTTTAGGTGAAAAGTTGTTATTAGTTCTAATTTAAACTCACTACTGAAATTACTTTTTTTTTTTTCCCATCAGTAACAACCAGTAACAATCTATCACTTAAAATTTGTTGTGAAAGTATTATGAATATAACATTTCTCATATAAGATAAATTATAAGTTCAATGCATATTGTTTATTAATATGATTTTTTTTTTTTTATAATAGTTTATTAATACGATGAGGATACTAATTATTGTTGCTAAGATTAAATGTTGGAAATCATCTATTATTTTTAAATACAATAAACATATGAATTATTGTTATTAAGTAAACTCCAAGTGAGATTTAAAAACAATAAACTTTTATGTATTAGTTTATTTCAAATTTGTTAAGATCTAAATGATTTTTTTTTTTTTATTTAGATTTAAGAAGAACAAATTTATACTTTTGTTGTTAGGCTTACTGTTTTCCCCATATATTAGATAAAATTGGTTTGATATTGAGTTTTTTTATTATTATTTTATTTTATATATATTTTTAATTTTTAAAGACCAAGATATTGTCAAGACAATCATAATCAAGTTCATTTTAGCTAGGCTTTAAAAAAAGAAAAGGTCTAGAAGGTTCAAAATTTTAGTTTAGGAGGGTCATATAAAATTATATATATATATATATATATATTTATATATAAAATTGGCTAGCTCAAGAGTAGGGGGGTTTCATTTGAAGCCCTGAACTGTTCCAAGAGCCGCCCATGTAGCTAGTCTCCTAGTTTTCTTTCAGTTTGAAATGTGTGTTTTAACCTCATGATAAGGAGCAACTATTATGAAGCGTACGTAATCTGTTTAAATTTTATGAGATGGTTAATGAGGTTGGTCCAACTTAATTAGCATCATAAGATTAAAATTGATTTTGGTCAAACCTGTCCCATAGTGTAAGATAGCTAACCTGTCCCATAATGTGGAACATATATAATGTCTAACTCAAATAAAGATTGATATTAATTATTAAAAAATATAATAATAAAGATTGATATTAGTTGCCCTTGATCGTAAAGATTTATATTAGCTGTGTCTGAATTGCGTACAAATGTCTCTTTGCCTACAGATGCTTTAGAGGATTAGAATTGATATTGCTTCAATTGTTATGGAAGCCACGGAAGTTACAGCAAATGTCTATTTGCCTACAAATGCTTTAGAGGATTAGAATTGATATTGTTTCAATTGTTATGGAAGCCATGAAAATTACAGCAAATGTCCATATTTTTCTAAGGTACGGTCATCAACTTTTTGGAACAGGGTTCAAGAGCCCTAACTGGACAAAACGAAATTAAGGAAAGCCTAATGACCTACAGCAGTCCCATGAAAGGCATGTTTTTTTTGGGAGACATCCATGAAAATATATATATATATATATATATATATATATATATTTTGGAAAGAAAAGTATTTTAATTGAATTGAATAGATATGAGGAGTTTGTGATGTGCCTTATGTTAGAACTTTATTCTCTTTTCTTTGTGTTTGATTCTTAAAAAAGAAAAAGAAGAGATGAATGGGCACAAGGAGTTAAGGACAGCTAACTGAAGGTCATGATGGGAAAATTTTTATGGTACCAGATTGGAAAAAAAATATAAAAAACTAAAATAGATGCACAAAAAAAGTCTCCTTAATGTTGATGGCGCAACTTTCAAATCGTCTCATTCTTCAGGAGTTGGGGTAGTAAACCGTGATTTTGCTGGAAGAGTCGAGGCAACGCTGAGTAAAAATATACCAGACCTGTTGGGGCCATTGGAGATTGAAGCAAAAGCTTTGGAGGAAGGGGTTCTTTTTGCATGGGATGTGGGGGTTCAAGAGGTTATCTTCAGGGATGGAGTTAGGACTTTGAGTTAAGGGGGCGACTTCGACCTCTAGTTTGACGGCTTTTTAGCCGTGGAGGGTTTTTTTTTTTTTTTTTGGATGTGTGCATTTGCTAGGTAAAGAAAAAATTATTTTGTTTAAAACTTTTTCAAGGGCCAGTTGTTTGTTTGAGTAAAATTGGTTAATTGGACTTAATTTTTTTTAGCTTTACTATTGGTGATTTTTATTGTTGCACAAATGTTTTTGGGCTAGTATATGTTGTTTTAGATTTTAGATCTATAAATTTTTTTAATGGCCTTTAAAATGAGGAAAGTGTTAGAGGTATATTGCTGATATAATGAGTAATTATTGGTAAGTAAAAAAGTGATGTAAGTGATAGGCCTAGATGCGAACTAATAAGAATTTGTACCTCAATAGTTTATAAAAATATTGTAAATAAGTTTGTAACTGTAACATTATTCTAAAAAGAATCAATGATATTGTTAAGGGGGCAAAATGTAATTTTATAGAACAAAAATTCCTAAAATTAATGCATATATATATTAATATATATTTTTTAAAAAATTATGGGGGACCATTGCCGGTCAATTAATGCCTCTGTCCCAGGTTATCTTTGAGTGTGACTTACAAATTGTTGTTGAGGCTATGAATGGATCGTGTGAACCACCAATGACTATTCGCAATATAGTTGAGGGAATACAGCTTAAGTTAAAGGATTTTAGGGGAGTGCAAGTCTCTCATATTCGAAGGCAAGGCAATTGCCCTGCACATATCTTAGTTCAATTTGCTAGGAATTTAGTTAGTTTTGTAACTTGGATAGAAGAAAATCCTATTATGATTGAGTCAGTTTTGGCTCAAGATGTAATGTGTTTATCTTCATCTTAATAAAGTTACAATCTTCTTATCAAAAAAAAAAAAAAAAAAAAAAGTCTCCTGTTGTCGATAAGAGATCTAAAGTTTAATTCCTACTTACAAAAAAAAAACCAATGATAATGAAAAATCATTATAGAGTGAATCCCATAAAAGTGAAATAGAGGGTAGGATGCATGTTTTATTCCGTCAAAAGAAAAAAAGAAAAAGAAAAGAAAAGAAAATAATTTAGGATGCATGTTTTACACGCCACTAAAAGCATGTGGGTTTACAGATTGAAATTTGATACTCCCCAATGGTCACGGTATGGGAACATTTTTGGTCCACCATTGGTCCTTAAGAAAAAAAAGATCACACTAGAATCACGCTTGCGGTCTACTAGGGTTTTTATAAAACAATATGCATTTTTTCTCTTTTATTTTTATAAAAAAAAATTCAAGAAAAAAAATCTTATTTATAAATATAAGGCAAAAATGCAAATTGCACTATTTAAGTTGGACCAAAATTCATTTCATGTCTTTAACTTTATTTTCGTTCAATTCAGTCTTCTAAGTTTTAATTGTTTCAATTAAGGCCTTACATCTACTTTCGTTAGAATATTTTGTTTGGACCAAAATTCATTTCATGTCTTTAACTTTATTTTCGTTCAATTCAGTCTTCTAAGTTTTAATTGTTTCAATTAAGGCCTTACATCTACTTTCGTTAGAATATTTTGTTAAGTATTTAACTCAATAAAAAAAAATAATGAAATTTTTTTGCATATTAACAAAATATATAAAATTGATAAAAAAATTTTTGAAAAAAAAAAATCAACAAACTCTCCCTAGCACTTTCCCAATAACCAAACAAAAAATAGAGAGAAGAAAAAAAAAAAAAACTTTTCCAAATCTCATCATTATAAACAGAAGAGGTTTGGGAACCCTTGACTCCCCCCCCCCCCCCACCCCCAAAAGTATATATATATATATATAATATTAATTTTTTTTTGATCCTTACAATAAAAATATGAACACCTTGATCCTAATTTTTTTTTTTCAAGCCCAGCTGCAATAAGTTTAAATATGATCCTCTTAATACTACTTTCACAATATTTTTACAATAAATGTTAAGTGACAAGCTATAATTGGTTTTTATCTAAATTCACAACTGACATTACTCTTTTACCTACTATTAATAACTTGTCACTTTAGTTTTGTTGTGAATTTTTTGTAAAATTATTGTGTTAGTAGCACTACCCTTAAAATATTTAATTTTATAAGAAAGATAAAAAAAAGTTTCATACTTTTGTTCATTCGTCAAAAAAAAAAAAAAAAAAAAAACTTTTTGGAACTCTAGGCATTGACAACAAAAGGTACCCATGTTTCTCTCCTCATTCTCCCTTTCTCCCTTTTATGTTATTTAAAAAGGTGACTTTTGATTAACGCATATTGTAAAAAAGATTAACCTCATTTCCCTCCAAAACTTCACATGCCCCATAATAAACTTCCCTTCTAACAGTATTCTACCAAATGACTCAAGGGCATTTGATTCGCTGTAATGTGTCTTTGATGTGATGCACATTACGATAATGTAACATTAAGGTTTTTGATTTTTTTTTTAACATTACTATAATTTAAAATTACAAAATATATCATATCATCTTAATTTCATCACTTTTCTAAACAAAGTAATGTTGTATTTTTGTATTGAGATTATATTAATATAAGATTACAATAATACAATATTATAGTGTAATATAACATTGCGGCGAACCAAACTCCCCCTAAGAATTCATCATGATTTGGGTCTGGGTCTGGGTCTGGGATGTATTTGTTCATTAAAAATAGATTATCAATAATTAGTGTATAATTATCATAAAAAATGTATAATTTACTTAAGACCATGCCCAAACACATTCTATTGCTAGTCTCGAGTGGGTTTTGCAATCTATGATCGCCAACTTAATTGCTTAATAACTTTGCCTTGGCCCGTGGTTCTTTTTGAAAGTGGAATAAGCCCAGTCCCATATTATAGGATCAGGAGGGAAGCCCAGTCTAGTGTTCAATGCCCACAAACAAGCCCAATTTATAAATTGCTACAGTGGCCCAGTACACATCAGCTAAAAAAAATGAGTTGGACTAAATGTTTAGATTTTAATTTTAAAAATTTATTATAATTTTTGGACAGTCACCAGCAAGCTGCCCAAAGGTAAATTCAGGGAGGAGATGAAAATTACCAAAACGATGCCATTTTGGGCGTTTAACAGATCGGTTTAATGGAGGCTAATGGGAGGCTTTGATTGAACACTTTTGAAACTTAGAGGATTCAATGGAATAAGAGCAAAGTTAGATACTTGAAATGAACTATGGTGAAACTTAAAAAATGAGTTTTGCCTTTTTGCCAAAAATTTATATGCACAAAAGTTTATGTGACACAATATTATGAGTTCAACCAAAAATCAAATGTCTTTGATTTTATGTGTGTGTGCGCGCATGCGTGTTGAACAATAGGGTATAATTTACTGAGTTTAGATACAATGCAATTCCTTAAAAAAAGTATCACATATTTTCATCCTTATTAATCAGTTTCTTACGATAAAATGAGGAGTCCAAAGAGGACTAGCATTCTTGATAGTTTTATAAGTAACTCCTCCATCAATTTTCTAAAGTCTTATCCATTTGTTTGAAATGAGTGGTTGGATGTAGCTATATCATCAAAGTTTTAAAGAGATACCAAAATAGTGATGATAAACATTTGTGTAAACATTTTTTTTTTTTGATAGGACAATATTTGTGTAAACATCGATAACATAACAAGTGTAATCTACTTATTTCAAAACGGAAGGATATAAGAATTTTAAGGAACATCATGGTAGAGTTACCTAAGAATGATATACAACACTAATCCATCCAAGGAGTGGCAACTAGGTACAAATCATTCCCTCGCCTGCAGGTTAATCCCAAAGACTCGGACATGTCAAGTTCTTCTGGATTGATTTTAGAGGGAAGTTTCCAAGTGAAGTGATACAGCAATTGAGAAAGAACAAGTTCAACATTAGCAAGAGCAAATGATATACCTGGACATATCCTCCTACCACTTCCAAATGGAATGAATTCAAAGTTGGTCCCTTTAAAATCAACAGAGGAACCTTGAAACCTCTCAGGATGAAAGCAATCTGCATCAATCCAATATGTAGGATCTCTACCAATAGCCCATGCATTAAAGATTACTTTTGTGTTGCTTGGTATCTCATACCCATTAATTTCACATTTTTCTCTTGATTCTCTTGGGATCAAGGCACCAGGAGGGTGTAATCGCAAAGTTTCCTTCACAACTAATTTCAAATAATCTAGTTTTTGAATGTCTATTTCATCAATGTTTCTTGTCCCTTTAAGGATTTGTCGCACTTCGTTTTGTGCTTTCGCCATTACTCTTGGGTTTCTCAATAATTCTGACATTGCCCATTCTATTGTAGATGCTGAAGTCTCACTTGCTGCAGCGAAAACGTCCTGTAAATGAAGGTTGAATTACACTAAGACAATATTAGGAAAAACAGGCTAGTTGCATAATTTGTAAACAAAAGAAAGTATTCCGTAGTCTCCTGTTACGCTTAATTTTCTTTCGAATTCCAAATTTAGTGACCTCAATTTTGATTTATTATTTGTACATGGAATTAATTTCAAGAGATAAATTGCTTCTAAAACCATCATACTACACAATCCTGTGTATTTGATTAGACAAGCTACCACTCTCAAAGAATATAATGGCAAAATACATATTCATGACCTCTTGTTGCGTACATGTGTATCTCAAATACTTCAATTTTTTATATATAGATTTTTGTTAACGGAAGTTCTTGCGCATGTGTAAATGAGGTTTTAGAAGGGCCCTACTAAAGTATTGAAAGTGCCTCAACTACTTATAAGAAAAACCAATCAATTGCAATAGAAAATTATATTTTAACAGGTGCACAAAGACACCTGTAGGGATAATGGGCCCAGAAATTCACTATCTATGTATACACTAGACCTAGGGCCCAATCCGAGGATGTAACATTGTCCGAGGAGGAGTAGACGTGGTCAGGGGAGTCCGTGTTAGTAGAGAAAGTTGAATTTGATCATAATAGCCCAGGAGGTTGGGCTGAGGATGAGTGCCTCCTCGGCTAACCAAAGCTGAGGTCCATAGGGGTAGTTTGCCGTTCGAGAGAATGATCCAGGAAGTTCAGTTGGCATGGATAAGCATTGCAGAATCAAGGGACAGAGGGGAGTCTTAAAATATCTGAGGAGAAAGCTGCTACCACCGCATGTAATGCTCTGCAGCTAACTCTCTGACCGCATTAATATGGAGGTGATACCTGAACAATGGTTTTCAGCCTTACAGTTACTACCTAAAGACTTCAGGAATGTGCTAATGGGACAAGTATCAAGCATTAACCATCTGGCCTGCATGTGGAGGGTAAGGATGAAAGAGGAAGAAAATATAAAAGAAGGAGGGAGCAATGGTAAATGGGATCGGAAAATTGTAAGAGAAAGCATTGTAACAGCTTGAACCATACCTGTAACCATTTTTCAATCAATATATACTAGAACATACCTTCTTGAATTGTGCTGAGTACA